>NC_091431.1:16383116-17023116 GCF_032191515.1 Phaenicophaeus curvirostris
CCTCTTAGGAATCCTGAGTGATAAAAGGGAAACAGTGAATGCTTTTTTTCCACTAGGGAAGGACTGGAATTTTACTGTAGTGGAATACAATCAATTTCTAATTTTTTCCTGTATGTGTCTTCAAAAAGATAAAGAAAATGTGTGTAGTTTCTCAGTAGTTTTCTAAGCACTTTTACCTAGTGTTTCCATGCTGCTTTCAAGCTTTAAGCCTTCTTACTGTATGCATAGTTAAAAATGAACTTAAAATTTCTCAAAATCTCCAGCTAGTGTGGTAAGTCTGAGGGTTTTTTTGAGATATTATCATGTTAAGATGTTAAAATGAGAAGATTAATATCTGTGTGGGGTGATCTCACTTATTCTGTAAAGTGATTTCCTTTTCTAGCATATTGATGCACAAAATTCAATAGAAATTTGTTAATAAACAGAGTTGTATATGGTGCTTACTGACTAATATTTGCCCTTTAAAAAAGAAAAGAGTGAGCTTCATAATTATTGGGTTAGAGATGGGTTTTCTGCTTCTGTGGTGCAGGACAGGGCTCAATCTCTGTTTCCTTTTGCAAAGATAGTTGGCAAAGTGATGTTGTGCAGCATTTTGATTTTCATATGGTTCAGGTAACCTTTCCTGGAATGTCAAAGATGCCCAAACTTCTGAAGAGTTAACAAAGAGCTGTGGGGTTGTGAAGGGCAGAGCAGTTTTGCGTCTTGAAAGGGATGAATTAACTGCTGATGTACTGACTGCTTTGGATGACAGTTTGTAAAACCAGTTTGTAAAGAGTTTTCCCATCCTTCATGTTTCAAACCGACAGAAGTATGAGTTTCACTAATCCTTAATAGATGGCACAACATTATAGCTGGGGACCTTTAGAGCTGTTCAAGAGAATTATTTATCTCTGTTTTCATTTTGCACTCATTTCATAATATTTCATTCAGTAGTTGCAAATTTGTAAAGGGTCATGTCGAAAATTTTGGCAAAGAACAAATATATGAATTTAAATATTGCATTTATCTAATTTATCTCAGCTGAAGTAGTAATAAAGGTACAAGGTAGTAAAGGTACAATGCATGGCTTATTTACAGAGGTATCTCAGTTAAACCACAGGAGCTCACATGCCTTGTGGGGATGTTCCAGTGTTTCAAACCTTTGGTCTGCTGTCCAAATTAAAATTTGTAGCCCTCCAGCGGAGGGCTACAAAGATAATCAGATGGCTGGAGCATCTCCCATACAAGGACGGGCTGAGAGAGTTGGGGTTGTTCAGCCTGGAGAAGAGAAAGCTCCAAGGAAACCTTATAGCAACCTCCCAGTACCTGAAGGGGCTACAGGAAAGCTGGGGAGGAACTGTTTACAAAGGCCTGTAGTGATAGGACTAGGGGCAATGGGTATAAACTGAAGAGGGGCAGTTTTAAACTAGACATAAGGAGGAATTTATTCCCTATGAGGGTGGTGAGACACTGGCTCAGGTTGCCCAGGGAAGTTGTGGCTGCCCCATCCCTGGAGGTGTTCAAGGCCAGGTTGGATGGGCCTTGGGCAGCCTGATCTGGTGGGACGTGTCCCAGCCCATGGCAGCAGGGTAGTAACTAGATGATGTTTAAGGTCCTGTCCAACCTAAACTATTCTATGATTCTATGATTCATGATATTTTTATTCCATCCACCACAAGCTTGGTGTTGCATAAAGGGAAGTGGTGGCCAGTGACTACGTGATCACAGGTGGGCATTTGCTGCATGGTCTAGGAGAGGGAGCAGTTGAGTCTATAATGCTACATCTGTACTGAGATCTGTAAAGGTGGAAGTGGAGTATTCTGTTTCACACACCAGGGGTTTGCTCAGTAATGTTATGGTGCCTGTACCACTGATCCTGTGATTTGGAGTTCAGTTTGTTTTGTGTTCTGTGGCTAGAAGACCAGTCCTGCAGGAGAAAGACAGTGCCTTTGGGGTCTGAAGAGTTAGTATTCATTTCAATGTTACAGAGGAATTTTTAGCTTCTCCAGGCTGAACAACACCAACTCTCTCATCTTGGCCTTTTATGGGAGGTTCTCCGGCCCTTGCATCATCTCTGTGGCCTCCTCTGAACTCACTCCAACAGTTCTATGTCCTTCCTGTGCTGAGGACTCCGGAACTGTACTCAGGGTTCCAGGTGAGGTCTCACCAGAGTGGAGCAGAGGTGGAGAATACCCTTCCTTGCTCTGCTAGGTCACGCTGCCTTGAATGTAGCCCAGGACACGGTTGGTTTCTGGGCTGTGAGTGCACGTTGTTGTCTCATGCTGAGCTTCTCATCCCCCAGCACCCCAAGTCCTTCTCCTTGGAACTGCTCTCAATCCATTCTCTGCCCAGCCTGTAATTGTTCTTGGGATTGCCTTGACTCCAGTGCAGGACCTTGTACTTGGCCTTGTTGAACTCTGAGGTTCACACAGACCTACCTCTCCAGCCTGTCCAGGTGCCTCTGGATGTCGCCCTTCCCTCCAGCATGTCAGCCATGCCACACAGCTTGGCGTCATCAATAAATTTGTAGAGGGTGCCCTCAATCCCACTGTCCATGTCTGAGACAAAGATATTAAACAGCACCTGTCCCAGTACTGACTTCTGATGAACACAGCTCATCATTGATCTCCACTTGGACATTGAGCCATTGACCACAATTCTTCAAGTACAACCAGCCAACCAATTGTCTATCCACTGAGTTGTCCATCTGTCAAGTCCATGTCTCTCCATTTCAGAGACATGGGTGTCATGTGGAACAGTGTAAAATGCTCTGCACAAGCCCAGGTAGATGATACTGTCTACTCTTCCCTTATCCACCAATGTTGTAGCCCCATCATAGAAGGCCATCAGGTTCATCATGTGAATTATTTACCTACAGGGTAATTCACAGACATGATTTTGGAAGCAGTGTGAGAGAAACGAAGGTAAAAAATTACAGGACAAGGAAATTTGGAGGCTGAGAGGAATATTCCTGGAAAGCAAGGCTAATGTCAAGGCATATAGCGTTCGTGCACAGACTGAACCTCACTTGCCAGAAATTCAAGTGTCTGTGTTATTTAAAAATCTACCTGTGTGCAGAGTAGGCATGAAAAAAGGCAGAAAATAGGATTAACAGCCTGAAAAATTGTCTTCCTACCCTAAAATGGGAGCAATGACATCTAAACTATGTTTGACAGGTGTTTGTTTAGTCTGTCCTTAAAGATCTGCAGTGATGGATATTCTCTGCCCTCCCCAGAGAGCCATTTCTTAACTATCATTCCCATTAAAGTCTGTTTTTTCCCTGGTGTCTAACATTATATCCCCTGGTGCAAATTAAGCTCACCTCTTGCCACAACACCGATGGGCATGTTGTGAAACAATGATCTGGGCAAAATTTATATACACATTTTAGAATAAGCCTGAAATAAATGAGACTTTGAAATATTTGTATGTATGTGTGTTTATATGTACCTAACTCATAGGAAAGATTTGGAGTGCTCAAATGCTAATTAAGCATGTGTAGAAGGAAACAAAACAGTGCCATTTGGAATGAAGTTTTACTGTGAGCAGGAAATAGTCAGAATGTATAGTGAAAAGACCTGAGTAATTAACAAGTCTGTGGTCTGGTACCCCAGATGGCATGAAGCTGTGATGCTGTGCAAAGGTTGATCAGCAATAGCCAAAACACTGCTGCTGTCAGCATTGTTTCACTCTGCATGTCAAGAACACCACTGTATCTGTTGCTGTGTGGAAAGCATCTCCATCCAAGGAGTGATGCTCTGCAGTCACTGATAGTTGTAGAGTAGGGAGGAAGCTCCTTTGTAAGGACAGGGACTGTACTCACACTTGCTGACGCTTTATTTGTATCCTCATGTTTGCTGTGGCATGGAAAGACATGACAATGTGGTTTACTGGCCATTCTGAGAGAAAAGAAATGTGACGGGTAAGTACATTTTGTGTATTTGCAAGATAAATACAGATTTATCCCATCTAAGAACCTTCACAAGCCTCACTGTGTTCCTAGTCCTGTAGGACAGCAAGTACAGTATCTAGGATGAGAGCACCGAGATCTGATACCTGCTTAAGTTCTGTTAGGTTGTACAGGGCGCATCCAGTGTGCTACACAAGTAAGAAAAATATCCACATTCACTCAATAATTGAGGAAGATGAAGCACCAAAGTCATTTGCTAAGCTTTCAGGGTGGAAATCATTTGGAAATTATGGTTAGTTTGATTAGTTATTGTTAAGGAACATAAGGAGGTATGATGAATATATCAATGTAAAACTTAGATATTATTGCTAGTGGATTGTGATAAGAAGTATAGTGTTAAGAGTATAATCTGAACTGGTGTTGGGAAAGTCACCTTTAGGGCAGCTATAGGAACACTGCTCAGTTATGCGTAGTCCCAAATACTGTTCAATTATACATAGACCTTTCTATGGCTGGTTTAAAGCCTAGTCTAGCTGAATCAACAGGTTGTGCAAGAAGTGTCAGACCTAGAATATGTATTTGATTTAATGACAACTAATGATTAAAAGGTTAAACTACTTTGAGTATAGGCATAGATTAGATATAGGAATGAGTTAGTGGAACAGCCTGTGATTTCCTTTAGAAATTTTAAAGAATAAATAGAAGTCTCTCAAGAAAGGAGATAACTGATTTTTATCATGGGTGGAGAAACACGAAGCATCACTTCTGAGGGAGAACCAAAATGAGACAGTGGTGTTGAATTATCAAGGTGGACTTTAAAGAATAGTGAGCAACAGAGAACTGAGATCCCATGGAAAAACACCAAGAACTTTTCGAAGAAGGAATACCTATTGTATATAAATATCTGATGATTTTGTGTTGGCCATTGCCACTCATTGAGTCTGTGGCCCAACTCTGGGTTGTTAATAAAGCACGTCTAGAGTTACCCACAGTCTGGTGAAAATCCTTTAACAATTGCCAACATCTTACCTTCCTGCTGACTTACGTTAGAAGACAGGAGTGGTTCTTTCTAGCTGAAGATAAATCATCAGTGTCATTTTTGCCGCATCACAGCTGTTGTCCTCCCTGGTTGTGGGCTTGGATGGTCACCCTGGTAGCTGCTGTGGTCATCAGATGGAGGACTAAAGAAGGAATGGTACAAGAGCTACTCCTGGGAAGGATGGTTAACCAAAACCCACAATACTGGCTGACCAAGTGGTTTATATTCCTTGGTTTTTAAAAAGTTTTGATGAAACTAGCGTGTTCTCACATAAAGGTTTTTGCTGAAGAGCATCCCCTGGCGGTGAGCTATTTATCTGTGAGATCTGTGACCAGCTCTCCTAGGGGATGAGTGAGGTGTTGTCGCATATAAGTAGCTCATTTCAATAAATCCTGCACTCCTGTCTCCTACACTTACTGTCTCTATTCACAATTTATATAGGAAGAACTAAGACTGGCTCGTGTTTTCCTATATAACTGTTTGAGCAAAGGTATTTTATAGCCAAAGCAGACAGGGAGGTAGCTCAGTCAAAAATGTTCTTTTCATTGAAAATTATTTTTATTCTAATAAGGGTCTGCTCTTGCCCTTTTTACATCTGTGAGAGATTTTCCATTAAATTGAGCTCAAAACTGATCAGACGCCATGTTAAACTTGTCACACTAATGGTGCATTAATAAATCATGAGGAAAACCTTTTGAGTGTTTTAATTTAAGGACAAGTGGAGGAACAAGTGGTTTGGCATCTTTAGCTAAACACTGTAGTGGAGAAGATCCTCAGATAGAATCATAGAATAGTTTAGGTTAGAAGGGACCTTAAAAGCTCATTTAGTTCCAAACCCTCTGCCATGGGCAGGGACACCTCCCACAGGATCAGATTGCTCAGGTATTTAATTATCTGCTGTGTCCTATCAAGTCACAGTAAAACCTGAAGGAAAAGGTAAGAAGTCACCTTCTCCTCTTCTATGCCTTCTCTTTTGAAATTCTTTATTGTCAATAACAAGCTTAGAACAGGAAATGATAGAATGCAGTAAAAGTTAGTGCTCTTAATATACACTACTAATATGTGATGAGCATTTTTGGTGTGATTTTGATCAATCAGAGTCAAAGGCCCATTCTTTTCACAAATGAAGATCATAGAATCATTTGGTTGAAAGACTTTTGACACAATTGAGTCCAACCATACCTGTCCACTACTAAACCATAACCCTGAGCACTTCATCCACTCATCCATTAAACACATCAAGGGATGGGGACTCCACCACTTCCCTGGACAGCCTCTACCAGTGCCTGAGAACACATTCTGCGAAGTAATTTTTCTGATATCCAGTCTGAACCTGCCCTGGTGCAACTCAAGGCCGTTCCCTCTCATCCTATCACCTGTCACTTGAGTGAAGAGACCACCACCCACCTCACTACAACCTCTTTTGAAGCAGTTGTTGACAGTGATGAGGTCTCCCCTCTGCCTCCTTTTCTCCAGGCTAAACAACCCCAGGACCCTCAACCACTCCTCATAACCCTTGTTCTCCAGCTCTTTCCTCAGCTCCATTCCCTTGTCTGGATGCACTCCAGCCCCTCAATGTCCTTCTTGGAGTGAGGGGCTCAAAATGGAACACATAAATGAGTCTGGGTTGCAACAGGCTATGTATAAACTAGCAGTAAAAATGTATCCCAAAATTATAACTTAGAAACTAGTTCCGATTAATTGCCATTAGTGATAAGAGAGTATATTTAATGTCTAAATCAAGTGAATTAAAGTGATTTTTAACTTGTGTTTGGGTAACTATTTTTGCATTAATTGAAATTTAGAAATTTTTTATGTATGCTTTGAAAAGAAAATATACAATTTGTGATCATCTTTAAGCCAAATACAAAATGTAATGCTTCCTGCTCCTAAATGCTCACTGTTTTCTAAGTTTATTTTCAAAATCTTTCTAAAAATGTATGTGTTCCAGTTGCACACACTAAAGTGCCAAAAGCTGTGGCCTTATTAACTGATTCTTTTATGCCAAACTCAACATATTTAGTATATTTGACTCCTGATTTGCTGTTCCTGAATATCAAAAATCTTATGAAACATTTTTAGCTTTTTTTTTAAAACTGGAAATAATTGCTTTTCCTCTGGAATGAGAAGCCCATGGAGTAGAGAACAAAATCAGAAATAGAAAATCATGGTCTAAGAACTGCAAAGATGAGCAGGAGCATAAAGTTGCATGATATTTCTTAATTGAAGGAATTTGCCATCAGTTTGATCTTTCAACCCAAACTCTGTGGAATTTCAGAACAGAAGGTGGAATCATTAGGTTTGGGTTTTGAAGAAGAATCTTTTAAGATTGAAAAAATATTTGCTTTTGTAAGCCATGTGGTTCTGGACGTCAGTTTATCTGCAGTAAATAGTGTTTGATGGAAAGCTACTAAATAATGGAAGAGGAGTAATACCCATCAGAACAGATACACCTGCCAGCAAGACATCTGGTTATAAAAATTATGCAAATATTTGGTGAGGCTTATCCTTGTATTTCTTGCATGTGAGCAAAAACAGCTGATACAGCTACCAGTTGAAACAGCAGAGGTACATTCTGATGTGAGATTTTTTTGGGTCCATGCCTGCAATTCCAAAGCACAAAGAGTCTCCACCAGCTCTAGGTGGCCGACATCCTATGTGTCATGTTCACGTTGGTGTTAGAATGGTGGTCCTCCTGGTCCTTCTGAACAATAACAGGGTCATCAGGAGATCCCTTCCCTTTCCCAGAAGTATTGCCGGGTGAAGGTTAGGATTGTCCTGACACAGTCTCTCTGACAACTCCTGATCCTAGTCTTGCATAAATATTCTTGCCCTTTTCCAGAAAATCCAAGTCATAAGGAGTGCTTGATAGAGTCACAAGTTTCCTCATATTATATTTGAACTGGCTCCAGTACGTGAACTTATGCGGAATGAACAGGTTTTTTTACTTAGTCAACTACAAAAATCCATGCAAAGCTGCAAACATATTAGCTCTTACTACAGATATTGTAGCGTCACCCCAAGACTACGACTTTAGTGATGAAATCAAGTTGTTAGAATAAGCATTCTAAATATCACAGTCACATTGAAAACACACAGGGCAGAGGGCAGGGTAAATTTCTCAACTACTTAAATTTAGATTGGCTTCATCTAGAACTAAAATATCTTAAACCATAAAATATCACTGGTAGGAAGTTGAGGTCCATGTTCTTTCATATTGCAGTAGTTATCAGTAGCAGTCCATTTGAAAAACTATTGATCATGATGAGTGAACATTTGAAAGGAGTTTCTGTGATAGCATTGAAGGTGTCTTTGTAACTCAGCGTCTACTTATAATAGAATCACAGAATCATTAAGGTTCGAAAAGACCTCTAAGATGTCTATGATTTCTGCAAAGTGCTACACTTTGTGTGGTGTCTAATGGTGGAAAAGCATTGTGGGTGCACATAACTGTTCCTTGATGTTTTCATTACATGGACAGAGTATGTAGAAATAGCAATAGTATCTATTGACATTCTCAGTTTATATTATAGATGTTTTATCCAAACATCCTAGGAGCTGAGGGAGAGGAATCCTTTTCACTTGAGTCTGCAACAGTCATTTGCAATGCTGGCTTTGATTCACCCTGCTGTGTTTGTACATCTCTCATCTGTTCAGCAATGGAGAGGAGCATCTTTTCCTACAGTACTCCACTGTTATATTGAGTGGTATTTTACTTAAAGATTTCAGGCTGAAGTAATTCTTTGGATAGAGGTGCCTCTGCAGGACACAGATCTGCATTATATTTTTTTCTTTCAAAACTTCTTTTAAAAATAAGTTTGTGGTTGGCACACTGTTCTATTTCTGCCCACTGTTCAATTATTCTTGGACAATAGATTTTGTGCTCAAGGACAAGCGAAATTTTGTGTAACAAAGAGGAGATGTAGTATACGGGCAGAAGAATATGGAAGTGATGGAGATGGTGCTTCACAAGGCATGAAGACTGATCATTGGAGAGCTGAGATCAGGCTGGCAGAAGACAGCTAGTGGGGTTTCCCCAGCTTATTATGAGAGAGAGTTTCAAAGGTCATTCAGACACCCAAAGGCAAATGTAAATACTTACAGGATTTTCAAAAGAACTTACCAAAGGTGTCTCTTCTTTTAGAGAAAGTAACAATAAAGTTATGGCAATTAATATGCTTGTCAAGAAAGTTGTCTTAGTGAACTTGGGAATGACACAAAATTCTGTCAAAGCCTACCTGGTTTCCCATGCAACAGTGTTACCCAATAATGTCTACAGAACATTGAGCCATATTGTAAGATCATCTTTCAGCTCTGATATTGTATTTGGTTAACAGTACTAGTCATATCTAATAGAGGGTACAATCCTGCACCAAAATATTTTCTGCTGTTTGCATATCTAGCCCACCCACAGCCCCACATCTAGGCAGAGTAGGTAGAACACAAATGAAAGCTAATTTTATCATGTAAGAAAACGTTGGGTTTTCATCTTTTTTTTTAGTGAAAGTATTAAAGCAGTATGTATTGCGGGACCCTCCTGGAGTTCTGTGTCTGGTTCTCAAATTCCCAACACAAGAAGGAGATGGAACTGTTGGAACGGGTCCAGAGGAGGCCACAGAGATGATGCAAGGGCTGGAGCACCTCTGCTATGAGGCCAGGCTGAGAGAGTTGGTGTTGTTCAGACTGGGGAAGAGAAGGCAGCGGGGAGACCTTGGAACAGCTTCCAGTACTGAAAGGGGCTACAGGAAAGCTCTGGAGGGGCTTTTTGCAAGGACCTGGAGTGACAGGATGAGGGGAAATGGCTTTAAATCAGAAGGGAGAAGTTTTAGATTAGACATAAAGAAGATTCTTCGTGATAAGAGTGGTGAGGCATGTCACTGATTCCCCAGTCAAGTTGTGGTTGTTCCATACCTGGAGGTGTTCACGGCCAGGCTGGACAGGGTCTTGAGCAACCTGATCCAGTAGGAGGTGTCCCTGCCCATGGCAGGGGGCTTGAACTTGATGAACTTTGAAGTAACTTCCAACCCAAACCATTCTGTGATTCTATGATTCTATACAATCATGAAAAGATGTGAGTTTTTCTTTCAAAAGCATCTTTGAGTCTCCTTTGATGTGAAAGACTCCTTTTCAGAAGTCTAGAAGATTTCCATTTGGGAAAAGGGAGACAGAAAACATCCAAGTTTGCAGGCTGAAACTTATTCTCTCCCTTTTATTTTTTTGTTTAGAACATGGCAGGTGGGAATCTCCATGCCTGCATTTATGCACAAGAAAGTGGATAATAATCCCACATTAACAACAGTTAGTTGAGGCCTAGGATCTTGACCTTACTTCTTTCCGGATTCTATAGACACTGTGACCTGTTTCAGGTGGAATATAATGAAATACATATCTTTCCACCCGTTCCCAGAGAAATAACAGCTGTGCAGTTTTTTTATATTCTTCTCTGTTTATGGCAGAAGGGTGAAGCCAGAATGCATTACCTGCTCTCTGAGGGAAATAAATCACGTAAGAAGTATTCCTTCACAGGAGAAATTTGGAAGGATCTGTGCTTTGTTTTACTGTCACAATTTCCTCTCTGACTTCGTAAATAACTCACAGTGGCCTGGATTACAGAGGTTTCTTAAACATCTAAAAATGTACTTGGAAATGATATGCTGTCTCACACTGTGAAAATAACTTCATAAGGGAAGAACTCTAAAATCTGCAGTCTGTCTTATTGTCCCATTTTTTCATTTTTTTGTCAAATTTGACTTGAAATCTAACTAACCTAAATTTATATTTGTTTATTTTACACGGTACAAGACTGCAGACAGTAGTTTCTGCTCCCTGTAGCTTAGAGCAAGTTGGAGCTGATCCTCTGTTACTCGAACTCCACTCCTTTCCCCAGTGAAGTTTATGGATGAATGCTGTGGCCATCTGCTTTGTCTGGGTCCATGTGAAGTGTCTTTTAACCCCTGAAGTCAGCTGCTGGGGGTTCATTGTCCACAAATTCCTGCACAGTTCTCATTCACGTCTCTACAACATCTCATTATGGATCTCTTGAACAGATATGTTCGTATTTAGTTGAGTATTCCCCCCTGTTTCTGAGAATGTCATATCATTTTAGAGGCTGATATAGGTTGTCATGTACACAGGAGTTTATTAAATTATTTTTCCTTGGTCCATGCTTCTCATGATAAGTTTATGTTATTTTAATGGAATTTTCACTTTGTAGTTGTTTTTTCACGTTTATTTTAGTGTTTGTTCGAGTTCACTCAATCATATGTTACCAATGTAAGAGACTTTGCAACTACTATTTGTAATGTTTATAACTTCTGTAGTGTAGTAGTTTTAGTTCTATCTGCAGAGGGAGAAGTGAAGCAGTAAAAAATACTTTTTTTCCTCAATGTTTCTTTAAATACTGTTTGCTCTGCTTCCTTCTGCAAAAGAAGCCTATGACATTACCTGTGTATTTGTCGCTGTTTTGTTTGTCTCCAAGTAATTCTTTGCAATATAGTTTACATACATACTGTAAAATAACTTCAAAATGGCTTAAGATGGTTGTTCTATGTTCATAGTTATACAAAATTGTACATTAAAATGCAGGTGGAAATTTTGGAATTGTTTTAATTAAATCTAAATTTATATTTCCCTAAAGTTTCAGACCCAGAGCTTACGTCTGTCAGATCTGCACAGAAAATCTCAGCTATGGCGAGGGATAGTTAGCGTTACCTTGATAGAAGGCCGTGAGCTGAAGGCGATGGATGCAAATGGACTAAGTGATCCTTACGTGAAATTCCGTTTGGGGCATCAGAAGTACAAGAGCAAGGTAATTTTCAATGCAACCTAAAATGAGCATTATCTGTGTCTGAAAAGTTTTGTTCCTGCTTATGGGGTTTCAGCTTGCATGACTATTTAAATAATGATGGAGATTTATTGCTGTGTTCTTTAGCCATCAGAGCACCTGGAGCTTCACTTAGGTCTCAGAATCATAGAATCATGGAATAGCTCAGGTTGGAAGGGACCTCAAAGCCCATCTAGTTCCACACCCAGCCATGGGCAGGGACACCTCCCACTGGATCAGGGGCTCAAAGCCCCATCCAACCTGGCCTTGAACACCTCCAGGGATGGGGCAGCCACCACTGCTTTGGGCAACCTGGGCCAGTGCCTCACCACACTTACAAGAAAATATTTCTTCCCAAGATCTCATCTCAATCTCCTCTCTTTCAGTTTAAGGCCTTTCCCCCTCATTCTGCCCCTGGAATCTGAGTCCCTCCCCAGGTTTCCTGGATCCCCTTTCAGTACTAGAAGCTGCTCTAAGGCCTCCCCAGCGTGGCACTGATACATGCAGGGTGGCAAGGAAGCACACCGGCTTTTCTCTACTGATGGTGCTTGCCTTTTATTTCCCATTTTGGGTCATTTATTGCAGGAGAGAGATGTGGAGAGATTCTGACAAGTAGATGCTTCCTTTGTGATTTTCCGACTTGATGCTGGTCACCTCTTGGATACTTTGTATGGTCTTGTCCTTGAATCACATAATGTCTGTAATCTCACTGTCTTTATCATGTCCTTATAGCAAGTTTCGTTTAAGTCTTGCGTATGTGTGAGCTTAACTGGTTGACAGGATTAATAGGGGAGAAAATGGTAGCAGAGACTTGCCTGGCTTTGTTGTTATTTCTGATTTCCCTGATCCCTACTCTTTGGAAACCAGTGTTTATGGAAGATGCTGGAACAGCTGATGACATAGACCACTGTCCTTTCTCCATGGCCATGCAACCCACGTGGACTTAGGGCCAGACACAGGGCAAGGCACCGAAGAGGCCAGGAGCATTTAGTTACTATATTCACAGACCTCTGAGCCAACCACGGGGCTTCTTAATTTCAAATTAGAAGAAATGGAATGTCATGCTTTCGTGACTTATAAAATTTCATAGGGTTTCTACATTTTAATCTTCCAATTTTTCCATTTTTTTTTTAAGTAGGAGTAGTGATTGCCTCATAAGGAAGGGAATGGGCAGCATCGTTCTTGCTCAAGATAGGTATGACTACTGTGACTACTGCTTTTGTGTAGTGGTAAGGAAACCTGTGAGCTTTTTGTTCTGTACAGCATGGCCAGAAGTAGGAGACTGATGTCCCTTGTCATTCCTTCTTTTGTCAGATGAAACTGGGTTGTAACTAATTTGGAAACTGAGTTGTTGTTTTTTTATCTGAGTTGCAAAAGTAAGAAAGTAAAACAGTATTAAAAAAGAAAATATTCCATAAGAAGTAAACCACAGAATAATAGAATTATTTTGTTGGCAACTATGATTTAGATCATCGAGTCCAACCATACCTGTCTGCTACTAAACTCCCTGAGCACTTTGTCTATACATATTTTAAACACATCCAGGGATGGAGGGACTCAACCACCTCCCTGGGCAGCCTCTTCCAGTACCTGAAAATGCTCTCGGTGAAGAAATTTTTCCTGATATCCAGTCTGAACCTGACCCAGCACAACTTGAGGCCATTTGCTGTCATCCTGCCACTTGTTACTTTGTTGAAGAGACCAACACCCAGCTCACTACAACCTTGTTTTGAGCAGTTGTAGATAGTGACGAGGTTTCCCCTCAGCCTCCTTTCCTCCAGGTTAAACAGACCTAGGTTGCTCAGCTGCTCCCAGAACCCCAGGGCTCCAAACTGTTCACCAGCTCTGTTCCCTTCTCTGTACTTCAGACCTTCAATGTCCTTCTTGGAGTGAGGGGGCTAAAGCTGAAAACAGGATTCAAGGTGCAGCCTCTGCAGTGCTGAGTCCAAAGGGATGGTCCCTTTTCTGCTCCTATTGGACACATCATGGCTGTTCTAAGCCAGGATGCCATTGGCCTTCTTGGCCACCTGGACTTCTGACTCATGTTCAGCCGCTGCTGACCAAGATCCCCATACCCAGGCCCTCTTCCATCAGGCCATCACCGTTACTGCAGCTGGGGAAAGACAGCATGGTAAAATTGTTCCTTTTTAAGTACTTATGGTCATCATCTGCCTGTCATTGCAGGTGCTTTATTTTCTTTTAGGGTCAAACACATAACTTTACGGCTGTCACTCAGAGGAAGGCGTAATTATTCCACAGAAAAATAGATGCATTCCCCGGGTTTCCCACCCATTGTCTGGGGGGCTTTTGAAGGTGACAGGCTGCAGGACATCGAAGGCTGCTGTTCCATCACAGCAGCATGAAAGAACCATCCAGTAGCCTTTCCTAATTACTGTTTTTTAATTCTCACTGCTTAAGATACTGCAAACAGAAAAAAGCTTCCTAAGCAGCCTCTAAAGATTAAATTTACAATGAAGAAAGTGCATGCCTGCACAATGCAATATGACTTTCTTTTTGCTCTCCTTTCAGATTGTGCCAAAAACTTTGAATCCTCAGTGGAGAGAGCAGTTTGACTTTCATCTCTATGAAGAACGAGGTGGAATTATTGATATTACCGTGTGGGACAAAGATGCTGGCAAAAAGGATGATTTTATTGGCAGGTTTGTGCAATTACAGCCTTCTTGTTCCCTGGGGGTGAGAGTGGATGATTAAAATGAGCTTCGCTGTTGAAACTATTTCTTATGACCATTTGTTCTTGCCAGCTATTCTTTTTTTTCCCTTTGATTTTAAAGGTGGAGGAAGATTTCTTACAGAGTTATTACTGGTGTTTTTCTTTACATTAGTGGTGTATAACAATTTGCATTGACCAGTAGGTGGCAGCGTTTACCAAGAGATAGATTCCAATATGAAAAGCCCACATTTAGAGCCGTAATTAAAATGCAGGATATTCCATACGGCAACGTCCAGCTTGAAGGAGAAACAACTCTTGTGACATACGGCAAAAAATATGTACTTATTCTTTAACGTTTTGTAAATGAAACGAGGACTACACGCAGCTTTTGGGGCAAAGAAATAAGATCACTCACCTAATTTATTTTCAGGAAAAAATGAATCTTTGGGATTTGCCTTAGAGTTCAAGAAATGGTATAACTTCATGTGGTTAGGCTCTGTTTCACTGTGCAGGAAGAAGCCAGGTGCTAATATTTTCTAACAGTTGCATTACCTGTTAGCTAACAGAAAAAAAACTGGTTTATGCTTATAGATAGCATACAATGTCAGAGTTTAGGAATTTGTTTTAATTTTTGTTAGAATACTGGTTGTACATGCTTTCACAAGGACACTGATTAATGAGTAGAATTACTTTTTTGGTAGTTAAAATCATAATGGAAATCCCACAGAATGAGCCATGTAATTTTATTGTCAATGTAGCTGTGTTTCTACCAACCTTTTCCTCCCTCTCATTCTATTTAGGGTAACGGTTTTGTTTCTCAAATTTGACCAGTTGCATAGTATTCTATGTTTGTCTCCTACTATAAATTATGGGAGCTCAGAATGCACACAGAGTCTGAGGGAAACACACAGCCTTAATACTGGACAAAACTACTTTTCAGAAGTGTATACATTGTAGGATTTTATTTTATATCATGGGGTGATATGCTTATAGTTGTAGTTTATGCTATATTTTCACCCTTGTTTGATTTCTGATGGCACATTTAGTGATTATACATATTTTCCTGAAGTAATACAATCATTTATTCCTATGTCAGCACCTGGCATGCCCTTGGAAATCATTTCTATATTCTACATAACTTCAAACTTCTTATCCAAAAGACGGTGAGATTTGGAGTTTTCACATGTAGTTTTTCAGTACAGGGTTATCAAAGCAGCACTTGTGTTGTTATTGTTACAGGTAATCATGAAATCTTTTTAAGAACATTGAGTAATATAAAAGACACCAATTTTTGCTCCAAGACATTCAAAACCCAAATAAGAATGTGAAAGGGAAGCTAGAGAAGGAAAATTTTTAACTTCATAACACAAGAGCTGCTTCAGTATCTTTTTCTGATACCTAAAAATGTTGTACATCTTAAATGCACATCTATTTCTTTTAAGAAAAAAAACTGTTATAACCCAAGCAACAAATAATTTTTCCATTATGTTTAGGTCCAAAATATTTGATAGCATGGAAGATCCTCTCTCTAAGAATGCTTGAATCTTTGAGCAATTTCAGTGGGAGAATGTTGATTTCTTGTGTTTTCTATCATTTTCCTAAGTAGACATAATTCTATGTACCAAAAATGTTCTCCTTGGACAAAGCTAATCTGCAGTGCAGTATTCAAAGGATTTTAACAAAATCAGTCGTATTTTTCCCAAAATATGGCTGCTTTTGATTTTTGTGATCTCTCTCCTGTCAGTGTATGTTTAATACCTCTCCAGTTTATCCTTTGGGACACTCTTCCCCTCCTCTTGGAACCTTATCTCTGGATAATGCAGCCTGCAAACAAACTCCTCTCCATAAAGATATCTCTGAAAAACTTTGTCATTTGTCAAGTTCAGTCTAAATATAAAAATAGGTCTTAATACTCCCCCTCCCTGATACTCTTTTCCAGTCACTGTGGATTAAAATCACTAACACCTGACAGCTTCACTTTACACTGACCTCTCTTTCCCAGTTTCTCTTCCCAAAGCTGTCTCTAAAAGCTGGAAATTCTTTGGTACACACACTATGGATTTGCTCTGTGTGTGTGATAAAAAGTTTATATTAATTTTGTAAAACACAACTGAGTTGTGCTTCATGACTAAGGCTCTGTGGCTCTCAAGGAATATGTAGCAAATGGAATATTTTGATTCAGGTTCCAGGAAAAGTGATAAGAGGGAAACAAAAGACTTCCTGGTAGTGTTGTAGCGTCAGTGAGAGGTGGAGAGTAATATTTTTCATCTTACTGTGATCACTTTCTTGAGTTGTGGGCAAACAGCAGCTGCTATATTGTATAGGAGTATTTTTATTAAAAGTAAATGGAAATATTTCTTGAAGACATCCTGCCTGTCCAGAGCACAGTTAGGGAGAAATTCTACTTGATTGAAGAGATCTTACTCATTGAGGGAAATCGTAGACCAGACCGAGAAAACAGAAGAAAATTTGTTTAAGGATAATTTCTCACCTCTCATCTATGGTGTTGGGTTTGTGTGTCCTCCACATTTACCTGCCTGAAGAGCACTGTGAAGGTCAGCAGAATTCCCTGTGCAAAACAGACGCATCAAGCTGCTTTGTCAGGGGATCTCCTTGAAGAGTGCTGTCCCTAAAACAGGTTCTGTGATTCCATGCTGAGCTGACTGTGGGAGAACAAGGTCACTTGGTGAAAGACTGAAGGGACAAATTCCTGGTCCCTCCTGGAAAACAGCAGGCAAGCCCCCTTGAGGTGAAGTACCCTATCTATGTTTAACTTTGTAACTGGCAAATTAAATTCCAAAGAAGAATGTTGTCATTTCTCCTTAAATGCTATTCTGTCTCTGCTGCAATTCAGCAAAATGGAAGTGAAGAAGTGGGAAATCAGAAACATAGAATTCTGTGGGGTCTACATGGATCATCATACTTATTAGTCTGCAGCCTGGAAAGAAGCTGGAATGAATTCGGGGATGTGATAAGGCGGTTATATAATGTGTGCTTGGACGGCAAGGGCTTGGACTTGTGATTTTTTTTTGCGAGCAGGAAGATGAAGGAAAAGTGTTCAAGAGGGCTGGAGAAATGGAAGTGAGATGCTGGCTTCAGGGCAGCATGTCAGGAGAAAATGAAACGTTAATAAATGTCTTGTAAGGAGGAGGATGGCATTAACACAGTGAGAGAGTGAGCCTGGCATCCTAATTCAGAGGAGGAGGAAGATATGTCTGTTACATAATGAGTGTAAAGCTCTGGTTTCATCTCGGTGCCCAGGCATGTCCAAGGAAGTGGTTCCTGCAACAAAACACTGATTTCCGTTCTTTGTGCATTGTGTGTTTGTAAAACCGAATTGAGTTTTGTTGCATGCCTTCTCCATGAGGGTTAAAAAGATGTAGCACCTTGGGAACTTCCATCTTCCACTCTAAAACACTGAAATCCTAGAACTATTGCAATATTTATTACAGAATTTCCAAATCCTATTAAAAAAAAGACCTCATATAGAAGTTTTGAGGGTTATATATTTGCAGTCATATGCTGGTTTGAATGAGGGCTTGACCAGAACTGAGTTTCATCATGCAGGAGACCCAATTCTGGCATTCTTCTGAATGCCATTTAAAAACAAAAAGAAGCATTCCAGGACCAAAGACAAAAAGTCTAGAAGTTCCTTTTTTTGGAAACTGCCAGCAGATAAAGCTACAGGGGTGTTCTTGTTGTGTTCAGATAAACGTGCAAGCGTGCATGAGCAGTAACAGTCATTGCTTCATCTGATAAGCAGAAATGCACATCTATGTGTGTGCACTATTAAGTCTGAGTACATTTAATATTAACATGTTTTTGCTATGAGTAAATCATTCCTCTTCTGTATTGAGTCAATATACTCCTGTGATTAAAAACATATACTGCAGTAAGTTTATGTAGGTAATCCTAAAATCGAAATGAAGGTGAAATGATTTTAATCTTCGTGTAATTATTTAACTTTCCTATCATCCGCATTATTGAAGGCGATCCTTACTGTCACCTTTACGATAATCAGCTAATAAATCCTCATGATTGTTACACCTTTATGCATAGCAGTAATCTGAACAAATTGGCTGCTGACAGCTGCAATAAATTGCCAAGAATGAGTGCTGTCAGAGAACAAGTTGTTTCTGTGAACATACAGGATAAGTAAATCCCATGTCATGCAGTTTTATTCAGCTGGAGTTATTTGCAATCCAGTATAGCAGGATTTATAGTATTATTTATTGATATGAAAAACATGTGTTTATCTTTCAAATGACATTGACTTTTGCTCATACTTTGTGCCAGGAGATTACAGTTGACTTCATCTGTATCTATCTTCATCAGTGTTTATAGATGCTACTATATGTTTTCTCATCTGATCCAAATTAAGAACAAAAGACTTTGTGTATAGTATAGGCATTACAGACACGTATTCATTTTTATCTGTAGCAAACTGTAACTTCCCATAATCTCTCTGAACTGGAACACATTTCCCAGAGCAGAGGTGGTTGCCCCAACTCTGGAGGTGTTCAAGGCCAGGCTGGATGGGGTCTGAGCAACCTGATAGAGTGGGAGATGTCCCTGCCTGTGGCAGGGGTTGGAATTGTATGGGCTTAAATGTCTCTTGCAAGACAAATCACTCCATAATTCCATGTTCTGTGAATATTATCAGGAAAATTCAGATCAATTTTGTGTGCATGTATGCATGGGGACACAACATATGATAGATGCCATGAAATACAAAAAAAATAATATTGCGTATCAATATTAGGTTTTCAATGACCAATCTGCTATGTCTTGTCTGTGTAGTTCTGTCATAGTAATGAAATCATAGAGGATTTTTGGGACACACATAAATACAAGCAAAATGGAACTGAAGTTGCTGCATTATTAATCTGAAAGCACAGTAGAACACTATTCAAATTTCTAAACTGAATTGGGACTTTTACATAAAATGTTGATGCCTTTTTCAAATTTGGAGTTTTTTGTTCACCGATATTTATGTAATTTTACCCTAAGAGATTGAACGTTTCCAGAGAGAACAGAGTGCTGCTGTAAAGCTGCATATGGGTATTCCAACATGCGTGTAACACTGACTGAAGAACACTAAACAAGCTTTTGCTTATGTTTCTTACTAGATTTTTTTCTAAAGGTGCTGTGGAGACTATGATTTATATTACAATACTGGAAAATTTTCTTTATGAAGTATTGTTGCCCAAGAAAGAGATTCTGTATAGTAGATGTGAAATTCTGAGTTAACATTGAAATTGATGAAATCTTGACATTTTCTCAGTTTTGCAAACACTACAGAGATAAAAATTATTCCTCTGGAATTGTGGATAGTCTTTTATTACACTGGTCTTTCAAACTTTTTTTTTTTCCACGTGGAGCTTTGCCAGTCTCCCCAGGTTGAGGAAACTTTTCTCAGTTTTGCAAACACTACAGAGATAAAAATTATTCCTCTGGAATTGTGGATAGTCTTTTATTACACTGGTCTTTCAAACTTTTTTTTTTTCCACGTGGAGCTTTGCCAGTCTCCCCAGGTTGAGGAAACTTTGAGGGTTCTGTTATTCCCAAAATTTAAACATCATGGTTAATGTGCTCTTGTAATTTGAGTTCTGAATGGCGTGCACATTGCACAGACATTCTATGCAAACACAGACAAGCAGACAGTCAACACGGAGTCAAAGAATCGTAGAATCATAAAATCATAGAATAGTTTGGGTTGGAAGGGACCTTAAAAATCATCCAGCTCCAACCCCTCCCCTGGACAACTCCCACTGGATCAGGGGCTCAAAGCCCCATCCAGCCTGGCCTTCAACAACTCCAGGGATGTGGTAGCCACCACGTCGCTGGGCAACCTGGGCCAGGACCTCAGCACCCTCGTTGTGAAGAATTTCTTCCTAATGTCTAACCTAAACCTCCCCACTTCCAATATAAAGCCACCCTCCCTCATCTTATCAATCCATGCCTTTATGAAAAGTCCCTCCATGGCTTTCCTGTAGCCCTCTTCAGATACTGGAAACTGCTCTAAGGTCTCTCCACAGCCTTCTCTTCTCAAGGCAGAAGAACCCCAACTCTCTCGGCCTGTCCTCATAGCAGAGATTCTCCAGATCTCACATAATTTCTGGGGCCTCTTCTCAACCCATTCCAGCAGTTCTATCTCCTTCTTTTTTTGGGGATTCCAGAACTGCACACAGGGCTCCAGGTGGGGTCTCACCAGAGTAGAGTAGAGGGGGAAAAACATCTCCCTCAATCTGCTGGCAAACCCTTCTTTTGATGCAGCGCATGCATGGGATAGTTCATGTGATTACCTAGGATGGGTAAAGTTAAATTACTGTAGAGGCATTTCTTTGTATAAAATGAAGGTTTTACCCAAAGCATTAAAATCTAAAAATGCAACTGGCAGGCCTGCCCTGGACAACTCCTGAGATGTGCTTAGCCATCTCTTCTTAAGATGATTGGCAAAAGAAGTTATGAATACTGCATCTCAGCTTGGCTTCCAGTTATTCCAAGTTGTATTTATTACTCTGTCTGCACTTTTAATTCCCTCTATTAATGCAGAGGAACTAGTGTTCCCACTAGAAAGACAAAATGTTCCAGTTTTGACTCCCGAATCTTCAGTAACTTTCTCCTACTGGATGTTTTATTATTTACAACTCTTATTGATGAGTGTTATTGTCCCATACTGTTGCAAAATTTATAGTATTCCCCAATGTATAAACTGAAATACAGAGTGCTACACACAAGCTGGATTATATTTACAGCTCCTTCTTTTGGTCCTCTGTCTCCTGCACATGGAAATCTGCTCCACTGCTTGAAGTAACAGCGGCAAAGTAAGAGGAAAAGTGAAGGAGAATTGCAATGACTGCCTGATTTCTCTGGGAAGACCTTAGAGCATCTTCCCATGATGAAAGGGGCTCCAGGGAAACTGGGGAGGGGCTCTCAATAAGGGATTGCAGTGGTAGGACCAGGGGTAACAGTTTTCAGCTGAAAGAGGGGAAGTTGAGTTGAGATCTTAGGGAGAAATTTCCTCTGTGAGGGCGGAGAGGCCCTGGCCCAGGTTTTCCAGAGAAGTTGCCCCATCCCTGGAGGTGTTCAAGGCCGGGTTGGACCGGGTTTTGAGCAACCAGATCTCTGACATGAGGAAAATGTCCCTGCCCATGTCAGGGTGGCTGAAATTGGATGGGCTTTAAGGCTTCTTCCAATCCAAACCATTGCATGATCCTTGGATTCTATGATATGAATAGGGGACCAGTAATTGTTGTAAGAAGATCAGTAAGTAGTTGTGGGGTAGACAGGGATTTGTGAGGACATCTGGAAGTCATTGATGGGAGCTGTGTGAAAGCAACTGCCAAGTTGCTTGAGAAGGGAGAATTGGCTAGGAAGACATCATGTTCATTGCACCAATGTGCCGATTTAGCAGAGGGATGTGTTAACTCTGCTGCAAATATATTGTGCTGACAACAGCACAGGCCATTTCAAAATCCATCGACAGGATTTTGTGGTGTGGACCATATTTCTTTTAGCAAGCAATGGGCAGTGGTTCACTTGTGAATGGGCTGAAGAACAAGTCTTACGAGGAGTGGCTGAGAGAACTGGGGTTGTTTAGCATGAAGAAGAGGATGCTGAGGGGAGACCTTATCACTTTCTAGAACTGCCTGAAAGGAGGTTGTAGTGAGGTGGGTGCTGGCCTCTTTGCTCTAGTGATAGGTGAGAGGATGAGAGGGAATGGCCTCAAGCTGCACTAGGGGAGGTTCAGAGGTCTTTTCCAACCTTGGGATTCTATGATTCTATGATATTTGGGTATCACTCAGTGACCAGCGATGTTCTATATTTTGTGCAGCCCTCCTGTTTCCACTACCAAGGCTGACTGACCCCTAACAGCAGGACTTTTTCCTGCTTGCCATGTGTTGCCACACAACACCTAACAGCAGTGTTTTCCAGGTCGTGATGAGTTCTGAAGTGAGGCAGAGTGCTCCCAGCTTCCCAGAGATCCTCTCCAGCTTCCCAAGTTCGCCACTGCACTCCCTCTCAGTCAGTGTCCTAGTTAGCTGAGTTACAGTCTCCATCTCCTTCGGGAGCTTTCCTGGTTTTCATTCTATTACTTCTATCCACCACCTATCACAAGCATCATGTGGGGTCTGTAATTATATTTCTTTCTCATTATCTTTACACTTAAAAAAGCCACACTGGTTCTTCCAAGAAGTTCATGTTACTGTAGTCCCGTCTTTCTGAGCCCTGCCATTTTCTGTCGGCACTTTGCAGAATTTCCCGTCTCTGTTTGTTTCTCGATTTTACTGGAACATTGTACTCTGCTGATAAAGGATGTGGAGTCTCACAAATTGTAGCAGTTCATGCCTCACTGCTTCTGATGTGTGTCCAGCTCAGTTCTAATTGCAGAATTGCACAGTTTCCTCTCCTTGGCATCCTTTGGAGCAGCATAGACCTGGATCACAGTGGAGTTAAAAGGCTGTCTTCCCGAACAAGTCATGATGATAATTAAGTTGCCTGGGTTGTAGCCAAGTGGTGCTTTTCTGTCCCTATCACTTAGGATTGTGCCAATTCCTCTTTTATGCTTTATTTTGTCATGTGAGAAAATGATCTCTCTATCTGCTGCCTCTCCCTTGCCTGGCCACCTGGCTTTTAAGAGACCTTCTATGTCATGTTGCTACCTTTGTAATCCATTCATTAGCAAGGATATTTCACCAGGGTGCCAACACGGTCTTACATTCCAGGTTCTGTTAGAACTAGAGAGGGGAGGTGATTTTTACCTCTTAGACATGCTGATAATAAAATACTACATATAGTTCTGGCTTCCACACTTTATAAAGGGATGCAGGAGAATTTCACTGGATCAGAAAAGTTACAAAAAGTCATTTGAGGGCTGTAGGAGATGTGTTCCAAGGAAATGTATAGGGAGCTGGAGGCGTTTAGCATTTCAAAAGGAAGATCAAGAAGAGATATGATTATTGCATATGAGTGCCTTCACTAGAAGAAAATACAGGGCACTGAAGGCTTTTTCAGACAGGTAAAGAAAAGAATAAAAAGAACCAAAGGCTGGATATATTAAAAAAAAAAATCAGAAGTCTATTTGTAATAGTTCAGGCGATTAAGACAATTTCAGAGAAGTGGTAGATTCATCTTCAGCCTTTAAATCTCCCTCCACAGGAGCTGTGTCATGTTTGTGATGTTTTGGCACATGAGCTGGAGGTACTTGGCGTGGTTTTTCTCCCTTCTGATCTTTCAAGACCTAAAAATCCAGATCCACCCAGTGCCAGGTAATCTTCAGGTGCGGAGTGTATATGGCAGCACATTCCTCCATGCGTCTTCCCAAGGAGTCCTCCATTCCAGTGTCCATACACATCATTTCTAATCTGGTGTAGGTGTGCACTTGAAGGGACCACACAGAGTGGAGTTGCAGAGGAACAAAAATTTCTCAAACAGCCGTACAAAGTAAAATTCCTGAAAATGTGATTTATAGCCATGCTTGAAAATCTGTCTGTGGAGCTAGTGGCTATTTTTGCTATAATTCTGCGTGCTAACCTCTTCACAGGTGGAGAACTTTTTCTTTCAGCAGCAGTGTACAAATAGAAATTTCATAAGAAACTTAATTCTCCAAAATTACTGTTATCTCCTGCTTTCAATGCGACAGCTGCCAGTCACATGCAACTTGTGACCTTCTCAAAATGGCTGCAATTTTTCATGATGCTCAGCTTAAGAATGCAAGATAAAAATTGCTACCACTGTAATGCTCATCTGCACCACTTCCTGGTAATGTTCAAATTCACCTTCATCCTCAAAGCATCTTTGTTCTCCATGGAAACAGTTGTAGGTGACAAATGTCTTTTAAGAGAACATCTTAACTGATGTAAAAGTCAGCTTTAAAGCTTAGAATACTTGTATATACTCTCAGCAAAATGTAAAGGGGCATTGTCAACCTGAACTTTCTGAAGCAATTTATCTTTAGACATATTTTGTTAACTTCTGTTCTTTTAAAAAATCTAATCCAAAAAGGAGTCTTATGAGTTTCCTGCTGATGGTTATTCTGGGATAGGGGTAGTGTCTGGTTGATGACAAAGTTTTCTTCACTGTTTTGGCCCCATGCAAAGATTTTGTGAGGGTAAAGTATCATTGAAGCATGGAACGGGTTGGGTTGGAAGGGACCTAAAAGCCCATCCAGTACCAAACCCCTGCCACGTGGAGGACGCCTCGCATTGGACCAGGTGCTCAAAGCCCCATCCGACCTTTCATTAAACACCTCCAGGGATGGGGCAGCCACCACTTCTCTGAGCAAACTGGGTCAGGGCCTCACACCTTCACAGGAAAATATTTCTTCATAAAATTTCATCAAAATCTCCTGTCTTTCAGCTTAAAGCATTCCCCTCATCCTAACCTTACACTCCCTAATCAAGAGCCCTTCCCCAGCTTTCCTGTAGGCAAATAGATGATTTATTTTTTTTGTGAAAAACTATACTATTAATAGAAAAATTGTGGTTTTTCTTATAGTGTCTGTAAATATGAAGGAGTCATCTTTCATCTGAAGCATGTGTTGCCATTGCACTTACCTTGTGCTGAATGCTACTTGAGACTTGGCACCTTCTGCACGTTAAATACATGAAGGTGCAGCTCCTGCAAGGCCAGAGGAGAGGACCTGGAATGGAATGAGAAATGTGTGATCATCCGGCCATGGACACACAGAGACAGTCGTAACCAAGATTTCTGTGTAGCCCAGTAATGATACTCCCTAATGGAATAACCCCAGATTTTTGTAAAATTATCTGGGGATAATACCGTTCAGAGAATATTTGTCCTGCAAAATGATTAAGGCTTTTACTTGAAAAAGTGTCCATATCCTTTGTATGGTGTTAGGAAATAACAACAGCAAGCTCATCATGAGCTGTTCATGGAGACCTATGAGGGAAACAACAGACGTCATCTCAGCTGCTCTGTTCTAGGTGTGGTGCTGTTAGGAATGTGTTATAGCTGTAGGGAAGGTGCAGAGGTAAAATCGAGTTGTCCGTTTCTTTTTTAGCCTGGATAACAAACACATGTGGTCTAATAATGTTGCAAAAGTGCCGTAACTTGAAAAATTTGAGAACTTGGAGCTGATAGTTCTGACCCAACCTCTGTAATTTTACAGTCATATTAGTTTTATGGTGCATGTGGGTTTTTTTGTTCTAGTATGGGGAGATTTTGTTTCCCATTTTTGAGTGCGAGTGGATTATTTCTGTATCTCTTGTATCAAAATGACTTTCTGATTCTTTTACTGACTTTCTTTAAGAGAGTTTAAACTGATTCTTTCAATGGTTATTTGTTAAACACACAGTATTTTTGCAGAGACTTATGTTTGAGTGGTATCTGTTTTGAAATAAGCTGTCACAGAATATTTATCACCAGAGGTATCTTAACCTACTCCAGCTTTGAATGCTTGATTACAATATTCGTTATCCTAAGGAGAGTTTTATACACCTCCCTGCTCCCCAAATAAGCACTTGACAGACTAGATACATGTATGAAACTTGTGTTAACCATGAGCCTGTAACATCTTCAATCTTTCCTTACTGTCATTAATTTCATTTCGTGCTCCCCAAAACCCAGAGGGTTCAAAATAAAAGTTGAACATTAAACTCAGAATGCTATGTCAGTTAGGATTTTTTTTCATTGCAAAGTAATTGAATCTTGTTGCTGTATGAGTTTTGCAGTCGTTTAATTTTGGCAGCTGCACAACAGACAGTAAATGTTTTAAGAAAAAATTAAAAAGAAATTTTCCTGTAGCAAATCTAATCTGGCTGTGATAGCACAGCGCCCATTTTATGAGGCCACATTTATTCTCATAATTGGCTATTTCCTGTCCTTAAATGTCTATTTATCCATGTCTGCCACCTTCTTCTCAGCTTATTGGCCCCGCGGTCACCACATTATCTTTCTCTTCAAAATCAATTGACATTTTATGAAAAGAGTTTGCTAGATGTTTAGTTTAGTGAGAGTGGCATAGAGAACTTGTGCTTGTCACGTTAAATGATCACTGCTGAAAGTAGAGTATTTGGTGGCTTAACTATATGCAGAATATATTCACTAATTTCAATGTTTTAATTGTGTTTATTTAATATAATGAATCAGCAGAACTTTACTGGGGGGTGCTGCCAGCAGAAGTATCCCAAATAGTGTTTTTACAGGTAAATTCCTGAGCAGGGCAAGCCAGCTTTACCTTGGACATGGGTGCTGAATTTCTGGAGATGCTCAGACCTAGGAAAGCTGAAGCTTGTGAATTATGCAGCTTAAAATATTAAAACTTCTAAGCTGTGCACAGACCAATTACTAACCCTGAGGTATTCTTGTTTTAATTAAAAGCTTATGTTCAGCTATTTGTTAGCAGCGATACTGTCCTTCATTCTGTACTCAACCTTTTGTTTTCAAAGATGTTGCAAAGCTCTCTGCTGGCTGGCATGATTGGAACTGTTCGTCATTAGCTTAGCGTTTGGTGCAGCCAGGGCTGTTCAGAAGGGGATCAAGCAGGGTTGATTGGCTTCAGCCACTCGGGTGCAGGCATAAGCAGTCCCTGCTCATTACATTGTGAGATGTCTTATTATGCAGGGGGCTGCGGCATCGCATTTTATCCAGGATGCCTGCATGAAGCTTTGACCCTGAACCACACAGAACTCACTGTGAGAGATCTGAGCCTTCTGGGTGGTACTCAGGACATGTTTTTCCATGCTTAGTAGTGGTACCTCCATCACAATTAAGTCCACACAGATTTATATTATTTAAGAAAGGGATTCTGCTGTTCTTTGATGGATGGTATCAAAAATGTTCACATCAAACCTTATCTTTAGACAACATATGTATATAATTATACACAATAATTAAAAGTATAATTTGCATCTGAAGCTGGATTTTTAAAATTCTCTTTGACAGGGTTCGAGTGAGGCGTATTAACTAACCTTGTTTCTGCTGTCTGTACATTCCTTTTAGTATTTATTCTTCCATTCATAACAGGTTGCAGATTTAAACAAACAAAAAAACAACAAACAAGCAAGTGGCAAGGATTGAAAGTGAGGGGAAATCCTTCCAGACTCTGGGAAGGAATTTCCATTGATGTATTTTGTTGTCCAGCTGAATGCAAGTAAACCAACGTGCTCGTTTGATATGAAGAGAGCCCCATGCTGATGGAGAATGTTTGTTTCCAGGTGCCAGGTTGACCTGTCGACCCTGAGTAAAGAGCAGACCCACAAGTTGGAAATACCACTGGAGGAGGGAGAGGGATACCTGGTGTTGCTGGTCACTCTCACAGCCTCAGCTGCTGTCACTATCTCCGACCTCTCCCTCAGCTCCCTGGAGGACCAGAAGGAGCGAGAGGAGATTCTGAAGAGATATGTATGGAGTTCTTCTCTTTTGCCTTTTCTTTGATGAATGAATAAATATATATACATATATATGTATAAATAATAAGTATCAAGGGATGGAATCTAAGTATATACTTTATGTCCTTATCCCACCCAAACGATGACAATCATTTACAGTTCTCACTAATATTGTCATGAATTATACAGGTAACATCAAGAAGGCTACAAATCCCCTATGTAATAAGGCATTTTTTTACCTGGCAATTCAGCTATTTGATATGATCAAGTGACACAAAGCGGTTAATTTTACTTCTTTGCTGATAACCGTTACCAACCATTAAATAACTAAGAGGTCACTCAGTGGTTGTATAGAGGTGCCAGTAGTTTTTGACTTTTGGGAAGGCATCTGCTGAAGTGTAACAAAATGTATTTTTTTCAGCACTTTACTTTGAATCATTATTTAAACAATATTTCTGTTTTAAAATATTCTGAAGCAAATTATTTCCATTTCCTGACATCCTCACTTTAAACAGTATCTGTGTAGTTTTGTCAAAGCAACAGAGAGGGGAGCTCTTACTCCAGCATTTGCCAATACCTAAATCACTGTAAGTAACTGTCTCACTACACAAGGAGAAAGGAGGAAAAAAAAAAAAGCTATTTCCACTTAAAATTACAAAGCTTTTATTGTACAATGCTGCCAGGTGTTTAGAAAGGCTTCTCTAGACATTCAGCCATTAAACCAAGCTCTGACTAACAAAGAGCCGCTTAATTTTTTTTTTAGATTTTAAAATATTCCTATTCCATGACTGACAGCCTTTCAATAACTGAATTTAATAAAGATGTACCTTATCAGGCTGTGCAGATAACATGAAGTGCTGGTACTAATGCTGTACAATATTCTTCAAACAGATTAGCAGGATGTGCGCTTCAGCAAATTTATTCTGGCTATCTCCCCTGAATCAGCTGTCTGCTAATGCTTGTACAACTCATACACCAATAGTGTTATCATAAACACAGTTTAATAGAGGTGACTTAGTGAGGCTAAATGTAATATTCCTAAACCAACTGAGAGCTAAGGTATTGTGCACCATCTTTGAGAAATAATTACAATTAAGAGTTATTGCACATTTTGGAACCCACCAAGACAGCCTGTGGTTGTCGGAATAGATCTTTATAAATGTAATAAATTTCTGATGGGCTCGTTTTTGAGGTGTCACACTTCTTGCTACGAGGTGCAACAATGCCATATTTCTGTGGATTATTGTGTGTGATGATATGGCAGTCAAGTGATACTGATGGGTTTGATAATTTAGTAGCATTATAGAAACGTGTTGCCACAGTGTGTTATTAATCAGTTTTTCTAAATTCTCAATTTTTTTGTCCCTAGTGTAAAGCATAATTATGTGGTGTAAGATTGATCTATTTATTTCCGTTTCTTACATATTCATGGATATCTGTCTTTTCTTATATTTGCATTACTGTACACATTTGAAGACATATTTATATTTTTGGAAGATATTCATATTGCAAAGGCATGAATTTCTCATTGTGTGGTTTTGAAAATTTAGTACCAATAGACCTTTTCGATAAATTTTACCATTTTTATTAAAATAACCAATGCATGGCAGATGAAAGTAAAGACAAGGGTAAACAAAATTCAACTAGTTTATTTTCACTGAGGTTTGGTTTGCCTTTGGTATTCCTATCTCTGCCTCAGAACCGATACAAAGAGAGAGGATGCAATTAGCAAGATGTGCTGTTCCCCAAGGAGTGGTTGTATTTTGGGGTATATTTTTTGTCCCCTTAAAAAATCTAGCTTCCTTTTGAGAATTTTATTTTGCACCTTTTCTGCAGCCAAAAACAGTTAATGAGCTGACCTTGCCATCAGATCAAATAGCCTTGGAAAATGACTCTATTACTGTCATTTAACCATTTGTAGCAGAACATCAGAGCCTTACAAATTAAACAGGCATTACTGTTTGAACCATTATTTTACCACAATTGTCTGAAAAGATTAATTCCTTTTGGGGTGAGGAGGGGGGCGCATTAATGGGTACAGACCAAGAGAGATTGTATGACCTTTTCTGAACGGGTGTGCTGAACCCACAGTCCCCCTTGTCACAGTTTAAAAACCAGAGGAGCTAGTTTAGAGAAGAAGTTGTTAGCATTCCATTTTTATTATGACATTTCACAGTCATCCGATTTAATGTCCCTTGACCAGATTGTCCACCATGAGACGATGGGCTTGAAATGTTATTTAGAGCATTGATAAAAGGTGAGCAGTTCTAAGATGACAGCGAGTCATAAGGCTGGTGGTGTGACATTAATTTTCTCCATAACAGAGATGGAATAAGACGTCATGGTGACAAGCTGTCAATCAGTGCTGGCCCCTCAGTGTATCTCGATGCCATAGGATGGGGTATTGCTTCTCCCATAATAGAGCTGAACTGAGATGCTCTCCCTGACAGCTGCTGCAGCCATACAGAAAATATATTATACAGCCTTTCATTAAAAAAATAAAGAGGACTCATCTCCAGAGCATTTCAATCTCTTCCCATCTATTGAGGGCTGAAAAGATTCGCAGCAAATTACAGATTCCTCTGCTATGGAAATTTCAGGCTTCAGAAACCGTGCCGGTTTTGAGGCCTTCAACGATAATCATAAATAAGAAGACAGAATATCATCTGATAAATCATTACTTAAAGTTATGTATTTAGAGTAATGCATTAAAGTCATTTGCCTCTCCCAGCATCTCTGCCGTGGCATTGGACATGTTTCCAGCTGTTCCTACAGTCTCCATGTGCAGTAAATGGATCTGAGCCAGTGGCTTGCTGGAACTAAAAGTTCAAAAACTATTACTCTACAGGAAGCTGACAAAGGTGGTAAAGTGGGATGCAGCACTGGTGCCTTTTTGCCAAATAAGCTTACTGGGATGATTGGAAAAATGGAGACTGCACAGCCTTGCAAGCAGGATGCAGTTGCTTGGCTTTCTCTCTCTTTGGTCTTTGCTTTGTTTTCTTCCTGCAGCTCGGTGTTTGTTTCGATTATTGGGAAACCTGGGTGAGAGGTGGAAACATTTCCTGAAATCCTTTCACTTTCATGATGGTATTAGAATAGAATTATCTTTGTTGTGGTCCCAGTTCTAATAAGAAGCTCCCAAACTTTGATCTCTATTGTAATAAAAGAGAAGTGGTGTCAAAGTGCTTTTAATTACTGCAGTGCTGTCTGTTGCACCATTTCTGCCACCCTCAGCCTGGGAGCATACAATATATGCTGATTAAAGTTGGACATCACTATTTTTAAGCTGTAGTTCTGATGCTTAGCATATTAAAAATGACATTTTGTTAACCATTACACTGAGATAACATGCATGTATTCGAATATATTTAGCACGCAGGATTCCTCAGGTCAGTCGGCCAAGGTCAAACCTTCACTGTAAACAGTAAATGGCCAGTTTGGGGCTTCTGAAATAAATACCAGAGTGTGATTTGACTGTTTGAATTGTCTTATTAATAACAAGACAGGCATGCACACTATCTGTCTAACATTTTGGCGGGCAGGTTATCTATGCATAAACATACTGTGGTTTTTGCAAGCTGACATTTAATACTTCATTTAAGCAGCACCTGTGGTTTTCAGATCAGTGATGATATTTATTCTGGTTTTCCATAATAGTCAATTTTGTCTTCATAACAAATTAAAGAGTTGTTGATGGGGTGTTTACCTAATGTTTGTGTTTTCTGGAACTTTGGAGCCCTGTTTTCTGGACATTATCAGAATCAGTGGAAAAGCTTTCACCAACACTACTTAAAATTCTGGAAAAAACACAGGCATTAAATGCACTAGCCCATATTTTAAAATTCTTCCAAATATACATGCTTGTATTTGTGAACAAGACTTCCAAAACCAACACAAAAATAGGCCACATATATATACAATTTACAAAGGGCTTGAAAGTCTAATTGTAGTCTCATCTTTTGGAATTGCTTTCTTAGGGTATCTAAAAACTGAGTAATAACACCAGGTTTGCTCTTAATTGATTGCAGATTCAAAGTTGTATTTGTTGTTCTATTATTTGAAAGTCTACAACTTTTAAGTAATATTCAAAGGTAGAGCTTGAGAATTTTAGCACGTGACGCCAAACTGGCATGTTGCTGCCAGTTTGTCAGTTTTAGTTATTGGAAAAAAGAGCTGCTTTCTAAAACTGTGTTGGATGAATAAATACAAGTGCGAGTCTAGCCTTTAATTTTTTCCCTCTCTTTATAATATATAAGATATTGCAAAAATTTATGTTAGAAAAATAATGACTTGTAATAAGAGCTTTCTGCCGTGGAATTAGAACCATATTTTAATTTATATTTTTCTCCTTTTTGGCATGTGATTATTATGAAAATTATTAAATTGTTATAATACTCTTTAGATTGTTTTGCTCGTATTATTTGCAAGCTATATACAAGCTTCTATACTATATGTAAGCTTTATTTGCATATATGCTATATGCAAACTTGCATATAACAGTCAGCTACAACAAAAAATATTGGCCTTACATCAGTGTTCAAAATAGTATTCAAGGCTTCAAAGGGAAAATGTGAATATTGATATCTTAAAGTATTCAGGAACAGGATGTTTTATTGTTTGTATTAATTTTCTAAATATGACACTATCATCTACAATTTTGATGGACAGTTTTTTATATACTCTTAAGGATAGAATTAGTGTTATATTTAATCATTCATATTCTAATTTTTCCTTTGCATTTTTTATTGGTAAGTTAAAGTGGCAAAATAGTGAATAAAACACTGACAACTGTCTATTCTTCAGTAAGTAATCTTAAAAAGCATGACTGCGTTACACAGAATTACACTAACTTATACCTGGGCTAGGGAGGAGACTGTTAAAAATGCTTTTGGTTTGTCTTTTTTGCAATCCAGAATTATTTTTCTTTCTATTATTTTTTAGAGTCCAATGATGATGTTCCATAACATGAAGGATGTGGGTTTTCTTCAGGTGAAGGTCATCAGGGCAGAAGCATTGATGGCAGCTGATGTCACAGGCAAGGATTCATTTAGCTTCTGTGACAGTAAATACTATAGTAAGACTGGGCTTTTTTGGAATTGAAGAAAGAAATGTTTAAAACAGAGGTTTACCTAAAGATTATTGTCTGTTTGTGCAGTCTCACTGTCTGATCATTAAGGGAAAAATTCACAGGCAAACTGAACTTTTGTAAGTCAGGCAGTGAGTCATTCTAATGCAAGCAGACTCCTGTGCAGGTTATTCCTCAAAGTATGAAATGCATATTTTCCTCCATCAGAGGTCTTGAAAAAAATGCATAGTAAAGCCTTCTTTTTCTAGTAGGTAAACATACAAAAATTATCCAAATTAAAACTGAACTCCAGAGGACAAGGAAAATGAAAGGTGCTTGATTGAGAAACTGCTCAGAAGTAGTTGCCAGAAGGACTGCTCAATATCAGCCAGACATTTAACAAGGCTGCTGCTGGTTTCAGACATTTCGAATAAATGCAGCTTCCTCTACCCACTGCTTATCTGTTTAAGAAGGGAAATAGGAAAAATCTTTTTTTTTACTTTCTATTTTACATTATATGAGCTGAATGGATAATTTAACACTTTGCTTTTCAAAACAAAGTATTTCCCTCACAGTGACCATATTTCTCCAGAAATGTCCAAATTACCTCCTATGAGTACCGTTACCTTCTCACTGCACGGGATGAATGGAGGAAGATGAGCTGCTTCTGTGCCAGAAAAATAGTCATCTCTGCTTCAAAAATAAAGGGAAAGAAAGGAAACTATACTGATCTAGCTGGTTTAACTGCAATTTAGACATAAATGTCTCTTGCAGGAGCAGACATGGATATATAGCAGCATGCTCACCTTTAAATAGTTTTTCTTAAATTAGCAGGAGTAACAGTATTGATTTTCCTTTTCTCAGACAAGGTAACAGAGCAAACATTTTATTGCTGAAACTGATCATCCAGTTTGTGGCACAAAAATAACGGATTCTATTTTCAGGGAGGTTGGAGAAATACTTCTAAGGATTCCTCACTCTGCTTTGACCTTATAATCCAATGTGGTCAGAACAGAGAGAGAGATTAAGTTATTCGGGGGCAAATGGGATAATTCAGTCCCTGACCTCGTTCAGTCTTCGACTTTTCCAGATCAACATGTCATTTGTGCTGGTTGAACTAATTTTTTGGAAATACATTTGATTCAATTAAAGATGTACAGAGCTACCAAACATTTTCAGATATTGCATTTAGAACGATGGTCAGGAAGATGGGAAAGAACACTCAATACCTTCCCATGCCCCACATATTTTGTTCATTAGCAAGAAAAAAAAATATTTTCACGTCCAATATGTTTTGTAAGATGGCCACGCATTCCAGGAATTACTGAAGTCATTGTGCATTTTGGACAAAACCACCTGGTATTTTGTAAAGAGGACAAAGGGGGTTTATTAACTACTGTAATAATTTAGAGCTATTTTTGGCAACTTCTGGGTATGTACTGATTATTCATTTCATATTAAACTATGCATAGTAATATTAAGAAATAACTCAAAGTAGTTATTTCATGATTGTCACTAAATCATGTTTGCAAAAATAGTATAGACCTTTACCCTTTGTTTGTTCGACTGAGCAATACTTATTAGTCAGCACGGAGAGTGCTGTCATCACTGGTGTAACTTATATGACCAAGGATTGCTTGTGTCAGTAGCAGCTAAGGACTAGGTTGTCCCCCTTACAATATTGTTTTTTTCAGAGTTAAGCTTTTGCTCTCCCCAGAGCCTGGAAAGCAGCTGAAACACCTGTATGGTACCTGTGTGGTTTGCTCTGTTTCCTGTGTGCTGAACGTATCCAATTTCACTTTCAGGAATCTTTTAATGGGAAGTAATAAATCAAAATTTATTAGTTTGGACTGAATGGATTTTAAAAATCCTTAATATTGCATCATTAAGCATAAGCATAGACGGAAAAGAGATTTCTCTAATCTTTTAAGTAGTCATCAATCTTACTTCAGTTGCAGGGATTTTTTTTTTTCCTTTCAAAATGTGAAATTTTTCTTTTGTTACCACACATTCATTGAGTAGTGTTGTAATACTGCATTAACTCTGTGTGAATAAAGAGCAATTGAGACTCCCGACGAATGAATGAGCAAAAAAGGACAAATTACTTTTTAATGAAACCCTCAATTCTTCTTCTTGCCACAGAAAGCCCATAGCCTTATTTGTCTGAAGGCAACTGGAGTAGGTCACTCCAGTTAAGCCCCTGATAGTCAAGGGCAATTTTTTTCTCCATCCTCAGTGTCAGGTAGTGCACAGTTAGAATAGATATTTTTGAAAAGTAGACATTCAGAGTAGTGGTTCAGACCCCAGTTTGCAAACCCTGGGTTTCACATGGGTTGAACAAGATGCCACAGTGGACTACAATTAAACTTCAGTGAAGTTATGGTTAGGGGAGACAGTGGCCACAACCAGTTTGAAAATGAGGTGCCTCTTGAGCATAGAATCATAGAATCATTAGATTGCAAAAGACCTTGAAGATGATCAATTCCATGTCAAACCCCAGAAAATAACAATAAAAATACCCCAGGAAAAGACAAGATGAGACTTCTTTTCTATCATCCCACTTGCAAGGAAGTCTGGGAAACAGAGGAGCACTGAAGGGTTGAGAGGTTGCCTGCTAGTTCTTGAAAGCCTGCCTTGATTTTGGGAAGGCCTGAAAAACAGGGTGTCTTCCAGGGCTGGGGCCATAGAGAGAACTGTTGGGATGTTTTTGCCTGAAGAAAATCATCTTTCCATGGGCTAAACACAATTTTAGGGCTTCTGGCAATGCAAAATTATGTCTGTTAGAACAGAACACATCTTTCTGGAAAATATATATTTTTTTTTAATGTTTCTGTTTCAAACTATAACCTAGGAAATGGTGAGATGTTGAACATGGTGTTTACTTTTTCCTTCTCTTCCCAAGAAGAATGTTTCTTTTGAATCTTCCATTGTATCTTAGTTATTCAGTTCAAGGTGTTTTTTCCCTAAATTGTCAGATAAAAAGTAGTTAATTTTCCCCTTTCCCCACATCTTTGCTCACCTGTGGCTCCTCTGGAAGACAGGCAGACCCTCTCGAGGCTTTGGCTGCTGGCAGAGCCCCCTGCCACAGCCCACAGTAACACCCTATGACATAAAGATGGTGCAGTAAAACATAAAGTGTAATGGATTCGTCATGCCAGCTGGCTTCTGAAATTAATGCATTTTTCCATGCACCTAACTTGTATGAGTTTTGCAAATAAGTACTTTTTACTGGGATTTAGTGCTGGTTGAGGTGATGGTGAGGTAAATGTTCTCCTTCTCCAGCAAAGCTGGGATCAAGTGGATCATGGTGGAAGGGCACTGGCTGCACAGACACAGCTTGCATCTCTTGTATGAGGACAGATGCACCCTTCCTTTTTCTTTGTAGCATAAAATAAATTAAAAGCTTCACTATTGATGAGAAGCAAGCAGGGTGGGAAGAGGTGTGCCACAGGTTTAATAAAGTCAGTACAAGTCCTGTTATTTTAAGGAATGATAGTTAGCATCTTGGATTCATTAGCAGAGCAAAACCCAAGCTCCCCGTGCCTGGAAAACAGTTTGTTTTGCTGTCTTTGGACTTTAATTAAGACATGTTCAGTTCCAACCCCCTAGCTCCCCTCTCCCCTGCCCCCACCCCGCTCGCTATGTCACAGACTGGCGATCAGACACTTTCAGATGGTCCAGCCCATGACTTTGACCTTCTGCGTGGTCCGGCGTTCCCTGGGGAACCGTTCAGCTCATGAGGTCTGATTTCACACTTCCAGGATGCCTCGGCTCTCTTAACAATGACAGGGAGACAAAGCCCTTTAGAGCGGGCCGCATGGGGACTTGTTTAAATTGGAAACTAGAGAGGAGTCAAGGAACAAGGTTACAGGCTACAGAATGGTGCTTTTAATAAAGAGCTCACAGCTCTGGTTCAGCTCAAAGAGGGCTACCTCTGTACAATTAATTGAGACATTTATCTGGAGCATCTTAGGCCGCTACTTTCTCACAGAATTATGTGATAAATATCAGCTAAGAGGCAAATGAGATGTGCATGAAATGAATTTTTAACACTTTGATTACTGTGTCTCCAGTCTTCATTAGAAGTAAATTTATTTGTATTTCTGACCTCATTATTAATCAATTCTCTGCGGGGATTTTTCTTTGGGTACCATGATTTCAGAACCTAGGATATAAGACAGATTTTACTAAAGAGCTCAGTGATATTTAGGTTTACACTCAAAAGCTTTTCAGGCTTCCTCTCAGGAACAGAAACTTAAGCATAGAAACCAAGGCGGAATTTTTTTTTCATTCTTTTTCAGTTTTATGTCTGGAATTCAGCCTCCCTTCTTAGAAAACTTCATGTTAAAATTTTGATTAAAACACTTGACATTAGGATGAAGATACCAAGATGGCTAAATGTGCAGAATGTAAATGAATTTTCTGAAATCTGTTCAACCAAAATGTCCTAATACACCATGTGCAAAAACAGTCTTTGAAATTGTTCTTCAAATGCTAGGAAATGTCAGTGTGATGTACACAAACGTTAAATTCACAAAGGTATGGAAGCCCATGCATGTAAAATTGGAGGAATAAATTCAGAGGCCCTTTGGAAATATGATTCCAGAAGTAATTTGCTCTGTCAATTAGTGTGGCTGGATTTCAATATACACTTGAATTATCTTCACAAAGTACAGAAATCTACAGGATGGGCAGTGTTCTATGGCAAATAAAATCTCACCTGTATGGGTCACCTGAACACATCAGTCCAAAAAAATGTACAGCAAAACTACTTATTTAGGGAAAGTAAAAGTTTTAGGATACAAATGGCAAAATTAAGTTTTGAAACACTTTTTTGTCGTTAACTGTAGCATTTAGAATCAAATATACAGTGAAAAGATCACTACTGAATTTTAACATTACTTTTTCTATGGATATTCTGTGGAAATGAGTTTACCACGGTTGTGGCACCACACTGAATCAAGATACCTCGCACATTCATGCTATCAGTGCATTGCAACGTGATTGCAGCAGGACTGTTGAGGAGGAATTACCATTTCCATTTTAAAAATGGTAAACTAAGAAAGGTTAACTGACTCAGCTAAGGCCAACAGAGCAACTCCTTGTCAAAGCTGGCATTTGGCTGGGGTCCTGTACTTAATCCATTAGATAAGGCAGCTTCTCATGCTATTGAGCCATTCCTCCTCCTGGCCAAAGGTCAGGCTGGCTGCTCTGTTCCAAGCAGCTGGCTGGCAGGGAGCTTGGAACAACATTAGTGACATTAACGTCTGCATGAGTGGCACTGCCCCCCAGAGTCATGAACTGGCTGTCTTGTCTTCTCCAAAAATAAAGGCCTTTTTTGGCTGTGGGGACTTAGGTCTCTAATGGACAGGCATGGCCAGCAGTAGGGGAGAACCGTAATAGACTATGAAATATTCAAAGAATATTTCAGCTTTCATAACCACATCAAATTTGGTTTTGGAAGTTAGGGTTTATGAACCTGACTTTTAAAAGTAGAAATGGAATTGGGATCTCTTATTAAACTTCTAAACCACCCAAAACATTTTTAGTAGTCTTTGTTGTTCTAATTCAGTTTTGATAATGCAATTTGAACAATGCAGAAATTCATGTAACGCTAAATTCAGAACAAAGTTAGAGAATTGCTTACAATCAGTTCATGGTCTGGCCAGTCCTGGAGCTGACTTTCTGTCATTTATGGACTGATAAATAGCAGATTAATGTTAAATGCCATTTATTTTTATTCTGCCATTTAGTTCCTTTTGCTAAGAAAGCTGTTGAAGAAGCAAAAGTAGAAAAGTAGAGGTGTTCAAGACTGAGATGAGGTGTTCAAGACCATGTTGAGGTCTTCAAGACCAGTGGAAGATGTTGCTATACAAGGCAGTGGCATGGAACTGGCTGGGCTTTGAGGTCCTTTCCAACCCAAACCATTCCATGATTCCGTGATTATATGAAATTATTTGTGTCTCTGTATGCATACCGAAGCTATGTGTGCTTTCTGTGGACATGGTGGAAGTACCTCCTCCAGCTTCACATGGAGCTAGCCCCTGCTCTCTGCTACCCCTTGTGACTTAATCCTTATCAAGCGCAGTAAGTTTTTCAGGGGACAGGTAGGTCTACCATATGCTTCTTGGCTTCTATCTACTCTGAAAAGCAATTCATACAACCATAGAATATATAAGGTTGGAAAAGACCTCTGGGATCCTCAAGTCGAATGTAAACGCAACTCTACTCTTACTCCTAAACCAAGTTCCTAACAACCCCATCTACTTTTTGAGACTCTCCAGGGATGGAGACCCCATCACTGTCCTGGGCAGCCTTTGCCAGGGCTTCAACACTCTGTCAGTAAAGAAATTTTCCCTAATATCCAACTGAAATCTCCTCTGGTGCAACTCGAAGCCATTGCATCAAACGTAGCGCCTCATAAGAGTCCATGGTAGCCTCGATTAAGGGAGAAAGAGTCGTTCTACAGTGCTGTAGGATCTTTAAGATCCTTTATTTTCTACAGGAAAGACTGAAAACAGAAAAGCATGATGTTTATGATGGTACACAGTTGGTTTTTTTCTTCTCTAAAAAGGGGAATCATCTTACTGCATTAAATATGCATCTTTCAATATTTTGCTTTACTAAAGTCTCCTTTTTAAGTGTATTAATCAAATATCACAGAGTCATAGAATGGTTTGGGTTGGAAGGGACCTCAAAGACCATACAGTTCCACCCTTTCCCACTGTATCAGTGGCTCTAAGCCCCATCCAACCTGGCCTTGAACACCTCCAGGGATCAGGCAGCCACAACTTTTCTGAGAAACCAGTGCGAGTGCCTCACCACCCTCACAGTAACAAACTTGTAGATTTTGTGCATTATTCTGGAAACAAATTCATGTATTTAGTACATTTTTATAATAAAAGGACATTGCAGTTTAAATTGTAAAAAATATGGCAGGAAAGAAATATAAATGTAAGTTTTGATAGCATTTCATCAAGAAAAACACTGTTTTGTACACGAACGATGCTAGAAAGTGAGTGCAAAAATGCAATTATGTTGAATTGAAGTCCCTGTTTAGAAACAATTACAGTGCCCCAAAATGAATTTTTTCTGGGAAAACAATCTACCAAGAAGAGAAATATTTTTATTGGACAGCTTACCCCTCAGGGACTTTTGAAGGACATATCTGTTTAACTTGCCTAGAAATAGGAATTATATTGTATTGCAGTTTGACAGCTCTAATATTCAGGTAAAGTTCATATTTATACAAACAAAAGAAACTTGCTTCTGAATTGGTCACGTGCCCTTCAATCTTCCGTGAAGAAGTAATACTCTTTGGTGTCGAATTCGAAATTAAATCAAATGTTTTGTTGTTTTAGCTGCCCACTACACTGGATAGAGTCCAGGTAACCAGCCTGCAAGATGGGCTGCACTGGCTTGTGTCTAAGAATGTGTCCACCAGCCCTAGAACATCACAAGAGTTCTCAAGTCACAGAATCACACAGAATAACCAGGTTGGAAGAGACCCACTGGATCATCGAGTCCAACCGTTCCTATCAAACACTAAACCATGCCCCTTAGCACCTCGTCCACCCGTGCCTTAAACACCTCCAGGGAAGGTGACTCAACCACCTCCCTGGGCAGTCACCTCACATCTTTGGAGCTTGCTGATGTGTTCAAGCTTAGCGTGACAGCTGATCTGAAAATATTGAGGTCCTGTGGCCTTTGAACACACAGAAAAGGTCTATCACAAACTTTTGCAGCAGCAAAATTCTTAGGTTTTATGGTGCTGTAACTATTAGAACAGAAAATTCAGAAGCTAAAATTGTGTGAATATTGAGGTTTGATGCTTTGATTTTCTAAATATTTTAAGTAGCAATTACAAATTGTTGCTAATTCTGTCTCTTTTCTACGAGGGAAAAATCATAGAATCACAGAAGCATAGACTGCTCTGGGTTGGAGGGGATCTTGAAGACCATGCAGTTCCAGCCCTCTGGCATGGGCAGGGACACCTCCCACTAGATCATATTGCTCAGAGTCCTATCCAACCTGGCCTTGAACACCTCCAGGGATGGGGTAGCCACCACTTCTCTGAGCAACCTGGTCTAGGGCCTTGCCACCCTCACAGGAAAACAGTTCTTCCTAAGATCTCATCTCAGTCCCCTTCTTTCAGCTGAAAACTGTTCCCCTACATCCTATCCCTGCACTCCCTGAAAAAGAGCCCCTTTCAGCCCTGAAAGTGGCTCTGAGGTCTCCCTGGTGCCTTCTCTTCTCCAGGCTGAACAACCCCAACTCTCTCAGCTTGTCCTTGTACTGGATGTGAGTATTTTATATATACCCAGGGTTAAAACAGTTGTTCTGGTATCCAGCCTTCTGAGATCCAGATAATGAATCTGAGGTCAGGACTGACTCTCTGTTTTTGTGACGGACTTCCTGGGCTGTGGGAACTTTGAGTTTTGAAGCAAACAGCAAACAAGATCTCTCTAGTTCCTAGTTAGGAACCAAGCAATTCTATTTTTTTGTGTGGTGGTTCTGAGAAGTAAGGTGAGAAGTAAAAGGCAAAGCAATCTCAGTTTGTGCTCCGGTCTCACTGTATTAAGATTAAATGCAACATGGCATAACACAAACAAGCATATCTGTAAATGTGTGGCACGATGAATGAAATGGGAAGCTTCTAAATACAAATAGTTCTTTAATTCCTTTCAGTGGAGCTTACACTGCAAAGCAGAATTCCTTCTAGGGAACAGTTTCCAACGGTCCAGGTCTGCAATGGACAAAGGGGGAAAAATGATAGTGGACATTCAGCAATAGAGAAGCTGCTTTCTCCGCCAGATTATTATAGGTATTATGTAAATTAGCACTTTATTTATGTCATTTTAGGAGCCATTAAGACTGTACAAGTGGAGTCCAAAGAACCATAAGTCGTTACAGTGACAGAATGGATTAATGAGAGTTGTTTTACTTCATATTGAGGTTTACTGCAGGTCTGATAGTAGTCAGTAGGAAAGTGTATGTGACTGATTTTACAGTCTGCTTGTCTCAGGAATTCCTTCAAAAATGCTATGGGCAACAGTAATTAGACTCACTGAGGTATGGGTTTACTCAGAATTGTACGTGCTGGTTACTGTGGTGCTGTGAGCATGCTCCTAATGTGTTAGAGCCTTCAGCAGATGGTGCAGTGTCTCATTCTTTGCGTAGCACCGAACTCGTGTTTAAGGCTACATGCAGAAGACTTTTGTGTCCTCCTGATCAATAGAATTAAGAACCTCTAAAGTCACTGGAACAGTAGGTGGAGACCTATGAAATGTATAGAGCAGGGAGCTAATTGGAAGATCCTTAGGAGACAGAGGGATTTGGGTAGAGTTTCTTTACATACATCATGTGATATACATTGCTATATGACAGTTGTGATTTAGTCTGTAGGGAAGGGCACACTTGTGATGACAACTTGATTTAGAAACAAGTAATTGAGCTTAGGCAGCACAAGTGTAATCAAAGGATTTTAAGTGTACTTCTAGAACTGCTAGATGGACAACATGTGCTTTTCTGCACACCTGTGTTTCATTTTTAAAAAAAAATTAAAATTAATAGTTGTGTTAACCAGAAAGAGGTTGTGTGAGGATACCTTGATTAGAGTAGGCCTACAAGAAGGTTGGGGAGGAGCTATTTAGAGGGGAACGCAGACATAGGACTAGGAGAAATACTTTTCAGCCGGAAGAGGGGAGATTGAGATGAGATCTTAGGGAGAAATGTTTTCCTGTAAGGGTGGGAGGCACTGGGCCTGGTTGCCCAGAGAAGTTGTGGCTGCCACATAACTGGAGGTGTTCAAGGCCAGGTTGGATGGGGATTTTAGCCTGATCCAGTGAGAGCTGTCCCTGCCCATGGCAGAGGGTGGAACTGGATGGACTTCCAGGTCACTTCCAACTCAAACCATTCCATGACTCTATATTCTGTGTTCTGCTTAGGGTACAGCTTTTGAATAGTACAGTGATGGATATACATTTTCAGTTCCTGTATTTCCTTTGTCTTCCTGCACACCAAGAAGATCAAATATTTATTTATTTATTTATCATTATTTAAGATATTTAATATTTCAGTGCTTTCTTCATGCTTTCATTAAGAATGATCCCATTACTTTGAATAATATTGCAAAGCAGCCCATTTCCAGGGCTGTCAGTGAGAGTGAAGATTGCAGTTATTCTTTCTCATAACGAGAACTTAAAAGATGACGGATACGAGTTGCACCAAGTACTTGTGCATTGCTCTGACTTTATCTTTCTGGATCATGTTTGCTCACTTGGATTGGTATCCAAAGGATACTTGCACATACCAGAAATTTAGCACATCAGTGAAGACTATTACCTTGCAGATACCCAGCTTGGCTATGAATGTGTTGTCATGCAGAAGAAGTGACCATAGGCGATGGTGAAGGGCTTTGCATATAGAAATTTCATAGCCTCCTCATACGGTAAATATGGTTTTCCTGAGTAGAGGTATTTATGACCAGGAAACCAGTACTTATCAGTCAGTGCCTCCCTTTGTACCGTTTCACATTTCCTTTTCTCAGATCTGATTTCAAACCGTTCTCAAGTTTTGGGAAGAGGACACATAAAAATGTTGGGTGTGAGAGGGGAATTCTTTTACTTCTGAAAACCATTTGCCTCTGGTTTGATTGAGGATCTCTGTGATTGATGTGACATATTATTTAGCTTTCTTAAGTGGATTGATAACCATATAAATCTATATGGAGAGTCATTGAAAAAGTGCATGTCAACAGATGCAGAAAACAGATGAATGTAGCAAATACCTTCTTTTTGTTTACAGAAGATGGCCTGTAGACATTGCAGTGCATTTTCCTGAGTCTGCACACAATTAATAAGCACAAATCATCTTGTACCATCATATGTAAAAATGATTGATGATACTTTAAAAAAGGAGATAAAGTCATATCACCTAACTCACCTGTATCAGTTATTTTAACTATCTTCTGAGTGTTTCTTTTTCAAATACTGAAGCCTAAAGAAGTAAAATGAATATGAGTTGTTTAAGTGCCCTACCACCTCTTAGGCTCGTGAAGTAGGAGACAATGGAGCTGTTTGGAATATCCATCTCTGTTGACTAATGAATAATCTTTCAAGTTTACTGGGAAAGTTTCAGTGGTCTATTGTTTTCTAGAGAAGGTAAACATAAGCCCTAACTGTAAATCATAATGTGTTTAAAAAATTATTCTTTATCATTAAAGTTAATAATATGCATATTAACCTCTGATGTAGCCTGAATCAATACTGCAGTGTGGGAGATGTGACCCCTGGACAGCTTTGTCTAAATATTGATTTCATTGTCATTTGTATAAGGTATGAAACAAATTATATGCATCCCTAATATCATTAATGTAACTCCAATGTAGCTACTCAATTTATGGCTTCTTATAATGCATTGCAAAGCATTACAGAGTTATTGAAGACATTGTGTAATTCAATTGCTTAGTGTGCTAGATTTGATTGTGGAGGGCCATTGCCAACACTCAATTGTTTTCAAACACTTTGATGTTCAAAGAAAGTCCAGAGACAAGAACAAGCCACTAGTATGAAACTCAGTTTCCGGTAGGCAAAGTTCTGTCCAGTTCTGGGAGCAGCAATTTATTTTATGGCTTTCTACTCATACATTTGTAGTCTTTAATGACAGTAACCCATACATTTTTACTTTATATCAAAGGCAAAGGTTGTACTCTTAAGTTACTGCAGGAACTCAAAATAGTTAGGAGTAATACCATCTCTCTGTCTCGGCCAGCAGTTATAGTGGTTGTCATTGCTGCCATAATTTGAAATATGAATTAAATAATTGACTCAACACTATGATTTCTTCCCTTCATTGCCTCATTATTGCAAGTGTCTTCCACCATGCCCCCTCATGTTCTTGTTACTGCTCCTTCCATCATAGCTATTCCTCAGTTCTTCCTCAGAACCCCTTCTTACTCTTCCATGACATTTCAGGATTGCCCAGAAGCCATGGAAGATATCAATCTTCACTCCTTTTCCTTCCTCCACCTCTGAAGAGCACATATTTCACTTGGGCAAACTGATTTTAGCTACAACATTCAGGTGCCCTCCTTCCTTCTTCTCCTTTCCAAATACAAGCCTTAACTTCGTGGATATCGAGCAGAAAGCACAAGTTTCATGTCTTCCCCCTAAATTTTCAGTCAGGATGAAGGTTCTCACTCATTGCTTGGTGCCAAAGCAGTGCTCAGCTGCTGCAATTGCCTTTAAAACACATATTTCACATCCAGGGGTGCGTATGCGCACACACACACAAACACACTACCTTTCCTTGCTCTTTTTCTTGACATTAAAAAATGAAACCAACTTCCATATCCAGCTCAGAATACCACATCCTTTATCTGCGTACTACATTTCCAAAGTACCATCTTCATATTTCCTCCTGTGGTGGCTTTCATGCTGAGGGACCTTCTTGTAAATATATGCAAAGCTACTTCATTGTGCTTTAATGTATACAAAAAACCCCACCACGTTTGAGCTTCTGCTGTGCCAAGGCTACAGCTCATCATTCCAGCTGATATCTTTTCATTGTTTAATTGTACTTGCCTATTTTCTCTGGTGTTAGGCTTTTATCTCAGGCTGTCTTTAAGGCTTTTTGATTTTAAGGAGAGAATTTGTACAGCATGAAACATGTAGAGCAATAGTAATCTTTGAATAAGTATCATAGGTGCTATGTTATTACAAATAATATGGAATAATACATTTCCTATGTATCAAAATGCTCTAATTATGTTATCATTACAGTTACTGTAGGACTGGCATCATTAAAGAAAAGTTCACTTAGCTGTCTCAGAAGGGTGCTTGGCACCTTCTAGGAACATGCTGTTTTTTCATCAGAAAAGTCTGTATGGTGATTTCTTTTTCCTTACGTTAATAGATTATGGAGATGAACAGTCTGTTATGATCTTCCTGAATATAACACAGACCATAGGACTTGCCTGAATTAATTCCTAAAAGAATTAAAATGAAGCTGAGAAAAAAGGAAAATTAAAAAAAAACCACCAATCCTAGACTAATTTTTATTTAATCCTTGCTCATGGTGGGTTATCTTAGTTCATAAATTTTGTTCTATATTTTTTCTTGTAGGCAAAAGTGACCCGTTTTGTGTAGTTGAATTGAACAATGACAGACTGCTGACGCATACTGTCTACAAGAACCTCAACCCAGAATGGAATAAAATCTTCACATTGTAGGTGTTTGTATTTTGTGAGTGTTTCAGGTGGAGTGGGAATGTATTTGGGTGTTTTTGGAGAGAGGGGGTGAGTTCTGAAGAGGATGTATGAGTGAATAAAAGATACCTGCTGATGATTCAGAAGAGAGATGGCAATGACTACTCATGTTTCTAAACAAAACAACTGAGTACATTTTTTGAGGATTAAATAGTTTTAAAAAATGGTTGAGTAAAGGTGGCATTTTAAAGATGAAAAAGCAAAGTAACTTTCTTGGAAACCGGATATGAGTAATGCAAAACACTGCACACTCCTGCTAACTTGAGTGAGAATTTGAGGAGCTTGTCATACTGGATTTGTCCGTAAGTTTTGGGTGGAAAAAATGCATATTGTGATTAGGACCTCCACTGAAATGTGGTGGTTAACTTAAATAAACATTAGATAACTGTATAAAGGAGGGAATTTTAAATGCATTTTATACTTTCTGTATTACGATCCTTGTAATTCCCAATTGTTCTTCTCATATATTAACTGCACTTCTCACAGTACTTTTTAGTATCACACAGTATGATGCTGCTGCTGAGTAAAACATAGTCTGAAGCACTTATTTTTTTGAGAAGTGATGCAGTTGGTGTTTTTTATCGTTCTGGTATTTGGAAGGGAGCAAATAGTTCTGACAAAACAGGTAAAAGTCTTCCACAAACAAATGTTCCTGCTGTTTGCCTTGTTCAGCTGCCTTCTTTTGTACCAATGGGTACAAAACTGATCAGCTGCAGTTTCTCTGCTGCTGAAATCAGCTAACCATCCGCTGCAGAACCAGGAAAAGCTCTAGCTTTGTGTACACTTACTGCACTTTATCACAAATGAAATTGCTATATTTTGCCCCGATGTCAAAACACAGGCTGATTTTAATTGTCTCTTTTCTCCCCCCTCTAAATTTGTCATTCATTTATTTGGCATCTGTAGCTTTTCTTGCCTTGCTGTGAGCTTTCAGGAATGAACTCGGAACAAAAGAAAAGAAATCTCACAACAGTTGTACTTCTTGTTAGCTTATTAACATAGTTCTCATTTATGTACCTCCAAAACCATTCTCATTTTTTCATTAATTTATTTTTAATTATCTACTAATAGAGCCAATAACTAATCAACCTCTACAGCTCAACAGTGCTCTCTGCATAAGAAATTGCCTGGTTTTGTAGAGGACAAAAGACTAACCAGGAATCAAATAGAAAAACCTAAAAGGCCTTTAGGGATAGTTTTCACATCTCTTCTATGTATGTTTGCATTGACTGCTTTATTTACCATCAAATTTGTTAATTAATTTTGGGTTAGCAATCCAGTTTCATCTGAAGGCATATATTTTGCTGAAGTTTAACTTTTTTGCTGGAATTCATATTTCCTGGACCAGCCATTTGATCAAAGATGGATTCTCTCAAACTGTTCTGTGTTTTCCCCTGAATAAGGAATGTCAATTTTTCACTTGAGAGTTTGCAATGTACAGTGACATTTGGTGTGCATGGTGGTGGAGTGTTTAATAGCTCTCAGGCAAAAAACAGTACTGGCTGAAAAATGCATCACTTCATGTTCCTTGTTCCTAATTTGTTGTAATGACTGTTGTATATTTATAATTAAGCAAGGATTTTAGAATTAAAGGGCTTGTTCCCAGTGCAAGAATGTGCTCATGGAAGTTGTAATTATTTTTGTTCACAAGCCCATGGATTTCACAGTATTTGTGGTCAGGATTGCTGCAGGGATAGCACTGTTTCAGGGGTATCTTTAACAGCTCCAGCCTTGCTGCTCGTGGCTGTAAATCCCCCAGTGCTGCTCTGCGCTTACTCTCCTCACAGCTCATGCCATGCAAACCCCAAGTAGGAGATTTAAAGAAACATCATTTGGAAAACTTCCTCACGGGGAGAGAGAGAGAGAGCAATCACTGCAGCCTTAGAAAGCGTGTTGCTTATAGAGAGGGATTCTTCCCATACGTGAGTTCTGCTCCCTGCCATGGCTTGGAAAAATAGGCAGGTATCTGGTTTTTGCTAACCTTTCAGGCTTTTGTCCTTGGCAACCGCTACCGTAGGTGACTTCTCTTCTCTTCTGTCTGTGCTTCCCCCTTTGTAGCAATATTAAAGACATCCACTCGGTGCTCGAAGTGACAGTTTATGATGAAGACCGCGATCGGAGCGCTGACTTTCTAGGCAAAGTTGCTATACCGTTGCTGTCTGTAAGTTTCATCCACCTGACACACCGCTCCATATTTTTTCTGCTGAAGGGGTGGAAAAAAAAAAAAAGAGGGGAAAAAAAAATAAATTAAGATTTGCAGCTCTGTGTCTGTCATTTCTCAACCCAGGTCTGTAATAAGAACACTAAAATTTTAACATACTCAATTCGTGGCCATGCTGAATCCCATGATAGTTAATTTTTCCTGACAGACTCGGTCCTGGTAATGAACAGGTACTTGTCAGGCTTGCCACAGTTGTTTTGGGTTCTCTGTCAGTTTCAGCAGCTGGGGGTCAGGGGTCGGCGGGGGGGGGTATTCAGCGGAGACCGCCAGACAGACGGCTGTCATGTCCTTTTCCTGCAGATTCAAAATGGTGAACAGAAAGCCTACGTCTTGAAAAACAAGCAGCTGACAGGGCCAACAAAGGGGGTCATCTATCTTGAAATAGATGTGATTTTTAATGCTGTAAGTCTTAACTTTGGCTTTTTTGTACTGCTAAAGAGTTCAGTTTCATGAAAGCCTTTGTTCCTGATTTGTAGAGAATTTCTGTCATTCCTCATTTTCCCTAAACCTTGATGTATACTACGGAATACTCCTCTGCCACTGCCTGGCACACCCTCTCTTTCTGTTGCCGCTGCCATCGCTGCGGGTGTCAGGAGCAGCAACTCCTGCCTCTCTGTGCATTTGTTTGTCACAGGCTTGGCAGCCACAGCTTTGAAACCTCATAATTTCTGCAAATTGAAGTATGTGTTATTAGAAAGGAGAAAGTAAGCCTGAAATATTGACACCCATTTCAATGTGTAGGTGAAAGCCAGCATACGAACCTTAATGCCCAAAGAACAGAAGTACATTGAAGAGGAAAACAGACTGTCCAAACAGGTAAAGAGTAAGGAAACACTAATCCTTTCCAAAAGCCTTCATATCAAGTGTGCACATCCAAATATCTGGTATCATACCACTGAGGGTAAAGAATAACATTTTCATTACCTGTTTACTAAAGAATATGATAGGCTGGAAAAGGCAGAAACAAAATACACGGGTTTATTGTGTCTCCTCTATAAATTGCAGCTTAATTTCCATGAAAAACGTGAATAAGAACACAGTTGAGACCATCAGATTCCACACATATCAGATTATAGTGCAGGTGCATGTAAACTAAGTCTTGCATAAATTTTTGCTGTTAACCTTGACCCAAAAGGTCTCTGTTGCAGGGTAGAGAGCTTTTCAGCATTCTTTCAGGAAAATCTTAAATAAGTTAGTGGAGTAAAGTTTGGAGCTAAGATGAAAGCAGAGTCCTGCAAGTATGAAATGTCTGAACCCTTTTTCTTTTTTCTCTGGATATTTTTGCTACAAAGTTTTAATGTTTTGGTAAAAAACATTTAAACATACATCTTATTTTTTCTCCCCTTGAACTACTTTTGATTGGTTTTCATGTTTCACAAATGATTCATGTCATGTGGCAAGAACTGGGCTTTTGATTGGACTGTGGGAACAAGACTTTTGTTGTTTGCAGTGAAAAGACAAAGGTCTCAAAACTGTTTTTTATTTTGCTGAGGGTTTATAGACGAGTATAATTTAAATTATCTGCTGGATGAATTTTATATAAGTTGAATTACGTATTTAATTAAATAAAATTGAAGGGACAAAATATTTTTCTCTTTATTTTTGTAAGTAATACAGTTCCCAAAGCATTGTTTGGCCCTACTATTCCAGAAAAGAAGCAACAAGGCCTTTTCATTGAGATTCTTCTCCCCACTTTAAAAACAAAAAATGGCATTGTGATTTTTAGAAATGGCAGCAGGGGCAAAATTTAAATATCCATTTTGGGTTGGGTATTTTTTCAGATTAAGGGAAAAGAGGTATCATTACATATGACTGATGTGGTGATGTATTAGAGCATCCACATTTCCCAAGGGCAGAAGTGTCCTACCTTCCTGGTATTTTCTGTGCTACTCAATACACAAATCAAATCATTCACTGGTTTGTTCACTTTTTTTTGGCCAAGTGTATTGCCATTTTGGAGGATTTAAGGGTGTCCTCATATATCAAAATGCAGTGCTGTTATGTCTCATCTCTATATAGATTGAATGTATATGTTTAAAGTTATTTTGATAAATACTTAAACGCGTGTGGTCAAAGTACATCACAGTGGAAAAATTTGTTACAAATGAAGGAAAAATTGGATGTAAAGAGTGCAAATTGCCTTAATTAGATTAGAGCAGTAATTTTGCATGGGTCCTGCAACATCTTTTTATTAATTAAGGCCAAAATTCATTATATACTTGACAATGGATAATGTCTTGGCTGCTTAATAAATCTCTGAAATCTTAATTCAAAATCATACCTGAAATTTTGCAAATGGCTGTTTAAAATGTAACAATTTAGGTACCATTTAGAATTAAAATTCAACAAATAGCAGCTGACATTAACAAATTCTCTATCTGCCAGCTATCTAAATCTTTGATCTATCTTTCCCAATTTAGAGAATACAACATGTTACTTTCTCAGTCTTCACTCGAATTAGAATAACAATGTTGTAAGCATGAGCCTCTTCTGAAGACTTTTGATTTTTTAAATGTTTTCCTTCTTTTATTCTTATAACAGCTACTGCTAAGAAACTTCATCCGGATGAAGCGTTGCATCATGGTGCTCATAAATGCCGCCTACTACGTTAGCAGTTGCTTCGACTGGGATTCTCCCCCAAGAAGTCTCGCTGCTTTTTTGGTATGATCTTAATATTATTGTTAATCACCTTGATGAATTGGTGTTCTAGACAAGGAGATAATACAGCAGTGATGCGCATGTTTCTCCTTTGTATTTATTTAACACCCAAAGATACTATAAATCATCGCTATTCACCTTTTTTAAAAAAAATTAATTAAGCTTAAAACGTCACACAAACAAGATAGAAAGTTGTTTGTCTAATTCACAATTGTACAATTACATAAGTGAATGATGTAACTCCAAATACAGTCAGTGAGCTATGGGTTACACATCTTCAGCTTCTCACATGTTATTTCTGTTAAATTTTACTTGGTCCCCTTGCATACTGCATATTTACTCTAAAACTCATTTTGACTGTTTCATGGCATTTTTTACATATCATGAATATAAAATTAGTGTTATTTTGTCTCCCACACATCAATATATGCCGTACCTGTAACTGTTTTAGAAGTACAAAGCTCTGGTCCCAAATTGTTGCTGGCTTACTAAGGGTTAGAGTTCTTGGTTAAAAAAAGAAAAACCAAAAAAAAACCCCACAAACTAAAAAAACATATAAAACAAAGCCAACTTTAAAATCATTAATTCAAAACAATCACTACCTATTAGACATCAAACTCTGGTGATAGTTCAGTTTTAACGAACTCATTTTTAATGACGCTGCTATTTCATTTAGGTGGAACTGCTCTTTCTCCATAAACATTATGTTCATTAATATTTAATTTCATCTTCATGTTAGAATTCCAAGTGTAATTGTTGATTACATTGTCTTTCCTGGATGAATATCTTTTTATTTTCAAAACTGTATGAGCCACAAACCAGTCCAGAGTCCCCACTTGTTTTTTGCCTCAAGGAGTCCCACTAGGAGCAAAAATGCACTCATGGACACATTTTTTGGAATATCTAAATTTATTAAGCTGGCTTAAATACTGAAGTTATGAGCCTCTCCATTATGAATATGAGTAGACCATGGTTTTGGTCTTACTTTTAATGATTATAGAGAGGGTCTGGTGACAGTGCTCCTGGGTTGGGTGTCTGAAGCTTGCGTACCTCAAATTTGGAGAAATCAAACCAGCCAATGGACCTGGTTGCTCTGGGGCAGTAAAATGGGGTACTTTGTGTGTCACTGAACCATGCTGTGTTGCAGAGAAGTTTCTTGTAGCAGGGCATATCTCCTACATGGCTTGTTAAGCCTTTCAGTAAGCTATCAAAGAATGGCAGCATGCTGTCAGTCCTTGGCTGCAATGTTCACCAGGAGGGCAGGAAACACATGTGCTGTTCAAATACCCATGGTTCTTATACTTTTAAGTAGATGTCTGTAGAAACTACACTTTGTGCAAGAATCTAAATATACTTGCTACTGTTTATTTTAGAAGAATGATCTGTAATTTCAGTTTAAAATGATCAAAATTTCATAGCAAAACACAGGTTTTTAGATAAAGCTCAAATTTGTTGTGATTACTGTCCCAGTTCTTAAAACTCATGTATGTAAGGTGGACTTTAATAGACACACAGAACATCCCATTATGAGCAGTGGAAGAAAATGAAGTGGAAATACATCCCATTCTTTGGAGCAAATTAAATTATTTCTTTCTCACGGTACACTATTGTGACCGTGGAAGAAGTTGTGTTGTGGTTAAATGTAATTGTTTCCAAACACAGAAGTTGAGTGTCAAAATAAGTAGTTGGAAATACGCAAAACACTGAATTTGAGCAAGGAGGTCTGTAGTGAGTATGTGTTGTTATTGTAGTTATAGTGTATTGTGTTAGAAACATGTTCCTGAATTAATTTTTGTACAGGTTTTCTTATCAGATTGATAGATAGATAGACGGACAGACAGACAGATAGATAGATAATATGTTTAGATAGCTAGATACCTAGATAGCTAGATACCTAGATAGCTAGATAGATAATATATATAGATAGTATATATAAAAATATAAATACACCAAAAGCCTGGTTTTCTTAATTTGCTTTTAGAATTTACTTTCCTATGTTGTGGTTATAGTAGTTAAGGATATTAATTATACATATAGTACATCTGCATCAATGCTCTGACTTCACAGATGCACTCCCACTCTGCATCCAGAGTGCATCTTGAGTCTTTCAACCTGATTTTATTCTCACCACGGATCAAATCATCACTTTGTTGGGCAGAAAGATAGCTAAGTTTTTGCTAGCCAAGTCAAATCTACACGAACTTCCGTCATAGGCATAAGCTTTGGATTTAGATGGTTTCAGGACTTTCATAGCCATGATTTTGTGCTGGTTTCAGAGGCCCTTGAAACATCTTGAGAGTGGCCCACTTCCACACATGATGCTGAATTATGCTTGCACTAAGGTTACTCTTGAATTTAATACAGTCTATAAAAACCTGCACTTATATGTATCATTTTCATCTCTCCACTATTACACAAATCGTATCTCCTCTTGAAGTTGTCTCCCAGAGGTTAGAGAATGTCACAGTGAAATGTCAGTGCCAGAAAGGAGATGAGAAATAGGCCATTCCAGAGCTTTCCAGCTCTGTAGGCAGACTCATAAATAATGTAGTAGAAGTAAACTTTTAAACTAACCATTTCCTTCTTCCTGTTTGATTTGAAGACATACCATCCTGAAACAGATTTACAGCCATTTCTTATTTTATGTACGCGGGGGTTGATTTGTCAGACATCCACTTGCACCAGGTTCTTGGCATTACAATTACAGGTACCCTTGTCTCAAGCCAATCCTGGGTGGAATCCAAATCAGTGTGACCAGCAGGGCAAGGGAAAGGATTCTGCCTCTCTACCTCACTCTGGTGAGACCTCACCTGGACCCCCATGCCCATCTCTTTGGCCCTCAGCACAGGAAAGACATAGATCTATTAGACCGAATCCAATGCCATACAAAGGACAGGCTAAAATGTTGGGAATGTTTAGCCTGCACAAGAGAAGGCTGCAGGGAGACCTTAGACCATCTTCCAGTATTGACAGAGGCTCCAGGAAAGTTGGGGAGGAGCTCTTGATCAGGGATTGTAGGGACAGGGTGAGGGGGAATGGTCTTGGGAAGAAAGAGGGGAGATATAGGTGAGATCTTAGGAAGAAAGGCTTTTCTGTGAGAGTGATGAGTCACTGGCCAAGGATGCCCAGAAAAGTCGTGGCTTCCTCATCCCTGGATGTGGCTTTGAGCCTCTAATCCAGTGTAAGGTGTCTCTGCCCATGACAGGGGTTTGGAACTGGGTGATCTTTGAAGTCCCTTCCAAATCAAACCATTCCATGATTCTGTGATTCTATAACTTGCCCTATGTCTTTTCTTTCTGATGGATCTCCTGTTACAGAAGACCACAGATGAAGACATTCTGGCAGACTAGGTCAGTTTTCAGAAAGGTAATTAATGAAGGATATCTGGAAAGTTGGACTCCCCTTAGAATCCCACAAAAAGCCTTGATTAATGTGCAGTTCTCTGCTTTTGCTCTTTGCACACTGTTCACTGCAGTGCTTCTAAAGCTGTAGTGTTGGTTATCATGACTAAAAGGGTTCATTGCAGAGCAGTGATTAGTTATACTCCAGAAGATATCTGCCTGGAGCTTTTATGTTATGTAGGACATTTAACGAAGGGAAACGCTTCATTAAAGGCTGAGGATGTTTCCTTCTCAGACATGTCCAAAACCACCAGCTTAACGACTAGTGTTACCCTTGCTATACCTGGAAGTATGTAAGCCTGGAAGTTAAGTTCTGAATGATGTTCAAGATCAAATATTTCCTCAACTAAACAATATTTTACCTCTTTATGCTGAACTTCATAAGCTCATTGCCTTCCCAGGGAATTTAATTGAATGACTTAAGGTTTGACACAATTTTTTTTTTCTGTGCCTCACTTATTCACAGCAGAAGAATTACTCAAACATGGTTTTTTATATTTTCTTGATAAAATAACTCTGACAAATTATTAGCTGGCTTTTTTTTCAGATATTCAAAGATATTTGTAAATAACTCATGAAGCATAGGTTGATCTGCCTCTGGATTTCAACCATCAGAAGATTCTATATTTCCTCCTTTTGAATATTTATTTCCTGTTATAGTATATAGCAACAGTATTAAGTTAACATTTCAGTTGCAGACCAGTTTTGTTATATCACATAGCTTTGTCATGTCTAAAGGCTGACTGAGAATGTGTTACGTGCTTGTATTTATGCTTCTTAAGCCCCTAAATGCAGTGGAAAAGACTAGAATACATAGAGAGAGCCTTTGCTGTAAATTGTATTTAAAACTGAACTTTGGATTATTTAGCAATTACTTTTTTCTGTGGGTTTTTTTCATTCAGTAATTAATATAGTATGTTTTAGGCAGAGGAACTTTATTAGAGTATGCAAAGTGGATGTTTTTTCTTTAGATTGATGTACCGTGGGCCTGGAAATGTCTACTAAATTGGGCCTAATTTCCATCAGCCTCTTGACCAGACATTTGTGTTCTTGCAGATGTCAGTGGGTGCAACACAGAGGGAAAAAAAATGTACAGTCTTTTTTTCCAGCACTGTCATTTCTCACTGTAATGAGCACAAAAATAATTGGACAACTGAGCTATCAGTAAAAGGACACACTTCAACGTGAGTCAATGAATTATTTTACGGGACAAACTTTAATCTTTAAATGTGATTGTAGATAATTTGTGCTACCATCTGTCCATTTGGAATTCTTTTAGCCTTTTCAGTCGTTATACAGTAAGTGCTGCTGTGTTTAACATTAACATTTGATATTTTACACATTTAATTTCTGTACTGCTGCGTGGTCCTTTGGGAGCTTCGCTCTAGTGCTACATGAGAGAGACAAAGTATTGATCAGTTAACATTTCAGCTACATTTATGTATGTCGCAAAATTAATGAAAATGCCAGACAAAAATGTCAGAGTGCACAAAAAGGTAGAATTTAAATTTGGTAGTTTAATGAAAAGTTTAAGATGTGCATTATCAAAAATGTCCCCTTGCCTTTAAAGTACAATTCATAACTGAGTAACTAAAGTGAACATATTTTACTTAGAGGAACATTGAACATGAAATATGAAGGGATATATAATCTTCAAAGTGTTTGGTAACCTAAAATAGCCTTAGTAAAGCATTTTAATTGCCTGCTTGAACATTTAACTGTTACTCATAAAATAAACTTGTTTCCTTTCTCATTTGGAAGCACAGTATTCTCACCTGATCACATGCACACTTTTCAATGTCCCCTCAAATTAAAGCTTCCTATGAACACATTCTCCTATTCCTGTTCTCATTCCTCTGAATGCTTCTACACGTGTGCGTGCATGCACAGAGAAAACACTTTTCTTTCTTCAGCTTTGAAATATTGATAAAATGACTCGCCCTGCATCCAAGTCATTTGTCAGGTCCAACTCACCTTCACTTTGTCTTCTAACATTACACGATTCATGTGTGAAAATGACATAACACTGTCCCTAGCCTTTGATTGAGTGTTTGCTCTCTTGCACACACACCATTTAGTTGTGGAGGTGTCATACGAACTGATTGAAACCAAGAAGGAAGCGGGAGAAAAAAGAGCTGATACCTAGCAGGAAATGAGTCAGTACAGAAATTTTGTCAACTTGCTTAGTTTTTCCTCAATAAAATGGAAATGGCCATTACTGTGTATTTCAGGAGCCACTTTCACTCAAAGCTGAAGGACAGAGATGATGTTTTGGGAAAGACTCGATATGGTACTGTCAAGAGTGGGAATTCACTTGCTTTAGTTATTAACTATCTTTTTTTTCCCCCCAACCTGAAATTGTAGGAGAATCAGAATTTTTCATGTATGTATGAGCTCAGAGTTTTTGCTGTTGCTGATACCATTATTGAGGATGTAATATATAAACATCTCCAAATCACTTTTTACTAAACCTGGGTGAAATGGACCATCAGATTGTCTTCACCACCTCTTTCTTGTCTAGAATCTGAAATCAGAAAACGTACTCGTAAAGAAGTTGCAAAAACTTCTTATATCCTAAAAGACCTCATCCAAACATCCCTGTTGTTGTCACAGCTGCCTTTTCTCAACAGAGAGATTTGCAGAGGTAAAGTGACATGGCAGTGGCAAGGCCAGGTACAAGATTCATTTCCAATGCAGGTTGCACATGTGTAAGAGAGTCTTTCAGCTTTTTGGCAGCTGTATCTTCACCAACAAGAAAGAGAATGAAGTAGACCAGACTGCTATGCTTTCCTTTTTTTTTTTTCGGAAGTAAAGCAGACAAAAAAAAAGTGATCTAAGCCTGTTTCCTCTTCTCTGATTTACTATAGACCAGCAGAACGAATGTGAGACTGCTGCAAAAATACAGTGGGATTTGAGCTTAGCTATATTGTGTGCCAGATTTTAGAAAGTGAGATAGGAAAGGAGAGAAAAATAGAGCAGATCCTGGTATTTATGATCATTGAGATCCATTAACCATCCATATCCAAAGAACATGCTAGCACCAGCAGAAATTAAAAGAACCCTCTATACTTAAATACAGCAAAGGAGCAATGACACTGGTGCGGAAATACTTGATATCACCAAAATACATCTTTCATTTGACATGTTTTGTGTTTGCAGATCTGATACAAGGAAAGACCAGGCAATAGTTCTATACTTAAAGATTTGTTTTAATATTTTATTTCGGTTTTAAAGTACATTTTAAAGTATATTTTCATTGTACTTCTTGGAAGAGTGAATGTATATGTGCTAAACCAGTGTAGCTGTGTGATTCATTGCCCAAGTGCAGACTTGGCACTGGTTTTGGTCGTCTAATGCAGCCCACGTGCTGTCCAGCTGCCGTTCGAAAGGGCTTTGGTTCTGCGCCACTTCTGCTGTCATCATCCAAGCAGCTGAAATGTCCACACCAGGGTGTCTAAAATGACACCAACTCAACCTCTTAGTGCTTTAGTTGCTTCTTTACACATTTATTTTACCCACACATCTATTTTCAATACCTACTTATACTCTTTTCTGAGTTCTTCATAGTTGTAAAATGTTTACTCTGAAAACCACCAATTCAATTGCGGAAGTGCCTTCCCTATTTTATGTTACGAATTAGGTAAAGAAGTACAAACAGGAAATACAGAGCAGAATAGAGGGTTGCTATGCCAAGTCTTGGATTTTCCTTTCACTACTAGACCATCCTTCCCACCTATTTTCCTTCTTTCCCTGCTTAGAAAATGGACAAACTTACACTGAAAGTATTTGTTTAACAAAGCTTTTAGAATGCTATTATAGCTTTGTGCACCAAAAGGTCTGGTGCAGTGTAATGTATAGAATTTAGCAAATACTATTAGTTATTGTTCAGTATTTAATGTTACTCAATACATTCTAAAAATGAGCTTGGATTTTCTCTTAAGGCAGTGATGTGACTAAGATTTCAGCCAGACAGTGTGAGCTGCACTCTTGATCTGGAGCATGTTTCCCATCATGCAAATCCAATACCAGGGGATCCCCAGCTCCTCCTACTTAGTGTTACCAGAGGAAATGTAATGGTGACGTATGACACAGCATGGCTGTGTGTCCAGAGTAGGGTTGCATTGCATCATGTATTCTTACTTTCTTCTTGAATGCAAAAAAACTCTCCTGAGTTTATTTTACCTGCATATATATTTAGATATATATAAATAAATATAATTGTGTATGTATTATATAAACATATATTTTCTATCAATTCTATACTATATATTTTTATATATGATATCTATCAACTTTTCACTTGAAAGACTTCAGAAACCACTGATACTAAATTTGGATAATTCAATATTAATGGTGTTCAAAAGAGAAAGCAGTTGTGTACTTTATCATCAGTGTTCCTCAAGTTCGTATAACACAGTCATTGCAGGAAATCTTGGCCATTGAACCTTTCATTACCTAAATAGTGCACATGGGTGAATTGTGAATTATGGGTGAATTATCTTACTTTTTCATCATCTTTTAGTTATGAGTCATCTGAGAACCAACACATTATAAAGTCATATTACAAAGAGTGTTGTACTTCCTTTTTATTTCAGCAGTGGTATTATAATGGTTTGCATTGAAGTGGAAGGACTATGGCTCGCACTGATTTTACTGGGCTGTTCAATAGTTAAAATAATAATATAATATTTTTCAAGCAGTTTCAGTGTAGTCAAGAAAGAGGCAATAACCAGATATGTCACATGCCACCGGCAAAAGCCCAGGTAAGGAAAATCAGATAGAGAAATAATGTTTCAAAGCTTTTGAAAATACAGTGTGCAAAAGGATTAGAAAGGCAGCCTTTTCAGCAACGAAGTTACCAATTTCTTCATAATGCTCCATAAGGAATCATCCATGTGCTTATACCGACAGAGCAGTTACTCGTTCAGTAGGTATGTAGCTGGTAGGCGATACTGTGAGCATCTGTGCCTGGGTCAGAGAAGAAAGAAGAAAGATCTAATTTTCACCATGCTGGATTTTACGAGAGTCAAACCACTTAGAGTAATTTTGTAACACTTCCAAAGTCATAGAAATGTGGAATGTTTTGGGTTGGAAGGGACTTTTGAGCCCATCCTGTTCCAAATCCCTGGCCATGGGCAGGGACACCTCCCACTGGCTCAGGGTTTCAAAGCTCCATCCAACCTGACCTTGAACACCTCCAAGGATGGGGCAGCCACCACCACTTCTCTGGGAAACTTTTGCCACTGTCTCACTACCCTCACAAGAATAGTTTTCTTTCTCATACCTCGTCTAAATCTCCCCTCTTTGAGCTTAAAACCATTCCCCCTGATCCTATCCCTGCAGTACCTGGTAAAGAGCCCCTCCCCAGCTTTCCTGGAGCCCCTTTCAATACTGGGAGCTGCTATAAGGCCTCCTGTAGCATTCTCTTCTCCAGGCTGAAGAACCCCAATTCTCTCAGTCTGTTCATGTACAGGAGGTGGTCCAGCCTTCATATCATCTCCATGGACTCCTCTGGACTCAGTGCAGCAGATCCCATGTCCAAAATACATCATGAAAATATTTTTCCTGCTTTTATTGTTTAACATGCCATTTTATAATTCAGTTTTGATAGCAGAATGTGAAATCCAGACCATTAATATAAAAAAAGGTTAGAACATTTTGTTTCTACTAGTGCTGTGCACGCTGTATAAAGTCATGGAATAATTTACGTTGGAAAAGACCTTTAAGATCACCAAGTCCTACTGTAATTGGTTTTATTGATGCTTTAAGTAAATCCTCAAAAGAAAAAGACCCCTAAGTAACCATTGCAAAATTAGACGGCAAGTTTTGTCCCTGTTTTCTGAAAGGGGGTTGTCTGCCACATACATCTTTATCCTACAGTTTTGGCAAAAGAGCTGCTGCATGCTTCTCATTCTGGTTTTGACCAGAGTGATCTTGAAAGCTTACTCCTCACTTGGAAATAGCTGACGGGTGGTGATGCTGCTTGTGATGATGATACCACAAGCCAGTAGAATGTAGGAAACTGAAGTGAAAACATCCGTGTCGTTCTGCTGTGTCCTTTTTTGTGCCCTCTCTGCCTTCTTCCTCCATGTGAGGTGGTCTTTCCACACAAGAGGCTTTAGTTTCACTAAAATCCACTGAGATTTATGTAGGAAAGTGCTGTGAGGAACTGGGCATTTACAACTAAACCAGAACAACTGCTTGTTTTTTTGGTAGGGAAACATCCTTGTGACAGAGGGTGACAAAGCATGGAATAATGTGCCTGTCTGTGTACTGAATACACTGTCTTTATTTCACGTGGACAAACTGCTGTAGTGTGATGTTACCGGAGAACATTAAGAAGTTTGCGAGTGGTGGATATTTTTTTTTTGTTTCCTTCTAAATTAAGCACATGAAATACTTCTAAATACATCATACTATTAACATAATCTTTATTGCATAGTTCATTCATCTGCTCAGGATGTTTTCCGTACCTCAAGAACAAGTCTTAAATCTGTTCATTTGGAAAAATGGTATTTCCCTGACCTACGTTTCCACACCCTTTTCCCCCTTCCCTGCCAGGTGCTGGCCCAAAGCAGTAGCTGCAGATCTCAGTGGTGAACCCACATCAAGCAGAATGTTTGTTAAGTAAAGGCCAAGCCAATAGCTGCAAATTTGTGAAGAATATCCTCACGTAGACTTAGTTGTGTTACTGACAATGGCTGGGTGTTTGCCATGGCCGTGTCTTGCAGTAATATTTTGTACTGGTCATAGGGATATAAAGAGGAGCAAAAACTTCCTTGAATATCCTTGTGGTTAGGAATCACTGCAATAAGCAATGTTGTCTAGATAGTTTTCTGATAGATGAAACACTCAGAAGGTGGCAGAATGCTGAATTTTTTCCAGGTGTTGAGCTTCAGTTATTTAGCTTCTGCAGAAAAGGATGATTTCAGATCACCCTGAAATTAAAAGCTTGTAAACCTCATAGTTACTTGTTTGATGTAAATAGCAACTTTTTTTCAGTTTATGTAACTTTCAAAAGAAAAATAATAGATTTCTTTTGTACTAAAATCTGTTTATAACTTGGCAATAAATAAGGAGATGCAATTTAAAAGCATAATTTATTTTGGTTTCACTGTTAGATTTTTTTTATTCCATGGTAAGTGTTAACACTTACTGAGTAGAGATAACTAACATTGTGACCAGAATTGTTACTGAAAAGAAGAAAGAATTAGAATCTGCAAGCCAAGTAGCTTCAGCTGCTGCTGGATAGGCTTGGCAGATCTTTGAGGTCCATACATTTCCATGAATATTATCTCCACAATTACTGAAGCTCCAAAGTTATGAGATAATGACTGCCTTTCTAGAGACACATATATTCCAAGCAGAAGCCATTGATTTGCAATAGCCAAAAAATTGACATGATATACTCTTTTTTTTATTTGCAACTGGCCACTGATCTCACTCCTGTTGTTAGTGCTGCAAAGTTATCTGCTAGAACTGGGAGGATGTGACTGGAACTTCGTGGGCAATTAGCGCACAGCACCAGCTGAAGAGGAGACATGATTCTTTCCCCGTGGCTGTGTCGTAGCTGTGATTAGATGTGCCTGTATTCTAGTTCTAATTGACTGGCTTCCGTGAGTAGACACTGCTCATTAATGAACAAAGACTTCCTGACCCTGTTAAAAAAATAAGAAGGTAGCAAAGAAATGTACTCAGAAATTAATAAAATTAGTTCAGTTTTGATATCACAAACATATATTTTACAGCTGTCACTATAGGAAGTGGTACTGTATACCTGGGAAAGCTGCGACTGGAAAAAGAATAAAGTCAATGTTAATGCATATCTGTGATTCTCTGCACTCTAAATTGCAGCTTGAGGAATAAACGTGTTAAACTGGAGGTAAATCTCTGCTATAACAGTAACCCTGGCAGCACTGATACATGAGGTTTTCTATTTCCTTATATTACTCCTCAGTTCTTAAGTATATGAAAGCGTGGTGTCTGTTTGGCTTGAGATGTGCCTTTCTGGACTATTCTCATCTTAATAAAGTCAGCTGGTATGACATTTCTGTTCGCTATTTCTCTCCTGAGATCTGTCTCTTTCTGGGCCTCATTTATAAGGAAGAGGGAAAAAAACCTCTATCTTATCTCAGAGCAGAAGGCACAGGTGTAGATATTTGAAACTCTGTTTTCCAATGACAATTTCTGTTTTCTTCCTTTTCTAGGAAAAATTTGGTTTTAATCATTAAAATCAGCTAATCCCTTTGAATACAGTGATCAGTACTGTAAAGGATACTGTTAATAATTATTTAAGACAATTTTCTTTTATAAAGAAATGATGAACATTTTCTTAGTTTGCAGTAGTCTTTTTGCTGTTTTCCCTTAAAGAACCTCTAGTACCAGCAGACACTGCACTCCTTTAACATGACTGAAACATTTAAAAGTAGGTATTTAAAATATTTGCTGCCATCTTAATTATTACTTGCTTAAAGCACCACTTTAAGCAAGTTAGCAGAGGGATTATGAGTTAATAAAAATGTCATAGTATTAGTATATAAAATGCAATGTAATTTTCCCAAGATAATGATTAACAGCATAAGACCACATTAAAAACACTTAATGCTTATTCCCTAAATGCGCTTGATTTTCATCATTTAGGAAGAGCATCACAAAATTGTAGCAAGTAAACATGGAAATATTCTGGATCAATGTATTTTAAAGAGGTAACTTATAAAATCTCTTGTTTGAGCTTTATTTTTGTGTAATGTCACTGCCTCCATAGCGTAACAGCTTCACATCAATCTGAGTAGTGTTTTTAATACTGGATATTAGTATTCTCCAGTGCAACTCCAATGAAACACATTAAAAAGTTATTTATTCATCACAGTCTATTAGCTTGAGCATTTGGAAAATAACTTTAGTGCACTGGTAGGTCATTACTGTGTCAGTATTCCTTTAATATACAAGAATTTCTTTGGGTGTTGGTTGTGGGTTTTTAACCTTTCAGGATATTCTTTCTTTGTTCCAAGGCTGTGTCAGGTATTTATAAGCTAGCTTGATTCCATCAGTGCAGACAAGATACATGTCTATAAATTATGGATTGATCCTACTTCCTCACTTGTTTGGTGCAGAGAGTTCCATCTGCCCAGGTGATGGGTGGTAGAATGTGTAGGAGTTACCCACTGCAGACAACAATCCCTTTGGGTGTGGACTGTGGGTTTCTAACCTTTTAAGACTTCTTGCTTTATTCTAAGGCTGCTTTGGGTTTATGAGCTAGTTTGATTCCATCAGTATGAGGTACATCTCTACAAACCATGGATTCATTGACTTCTTTTCTTGTTTGACATGGAGAGCTCCATCCTCCCGGATGATGGGTGGTGGAGCGTGCTGGGGCTACCTACCGCAGCCCAGGCTCTCTGCTGGCCCAAGCACTCCACACCTGCAAACTGAGCCGTCTCCCATTCCACACGGCAAGAACAGCTCCATTGTTGCAGGAAGAAACATTTGTTTCTGAGAGAAAACCATTCCAGTTCCACTTCTGAATGAAAGGCAAGGCTGTTATGGCTCAAGGGATATTAGGCCTCACTGCTTTTTTGAGAAAACAAATTTGCTGTAACTCTATCTGTAATTTAGTACTGCGTGGGTGCAAATAGAGTCTGCATTGTGTGGAACTGAAGGCAGAAGTAAGGTTTGTGAGAGCCATAAAAGGGTTGGGTAACCATTGTGTTTCTAAAAGTGGCCCTATCAGTCATAGGTTAAAAAAAAAAATCATTTTGGCCCTACCATCTAAATTTGCTTTAAATTTAGTACTGAAGGTTTCTGTCCACGTGGAGAGTATGGCAGAATTACCAGCTTATCCAAAAATGAATGTACATATTTTGCCTTGACAAAGAACCTACCTAGTGAATGGTGATGATTAAGGCTACTCAGATCTTTTCCTGCGAGGTTTATTTTTCCTTCAAAATATTTTATTTGCTTCATTATTATTATAAAAATAATTCCTTATCCTTAAAATATTTCATATTTAAATGTTCTCTAGTTCCACTTTCTTGAAGAATATGGTGCCAAAACACTTAAATAGAATCTCCCTTTTGTTGATTGATTCTTAATAGTCAGCATTTGACAGGAAGAAATAATATTAATTGTGTGAAAATATTTGTCCTGCATGCGTAGGGAAACTCATCCCTTACAAATGAAGCTAGTCTAAATCAGTCAAGTATTTTATTCCACCAAAGTTCTTTTTTACGAGTATGTACTTCTTCGTTGCCTTATGTTATGAGTAGGCAGCAAACGTGAAACTACTTTATTCATATTGTTTCTCTTATTATATTTTCCTTTTTTTTTTAATTGAATAAATTCCTATCTGTTTGTAGGAGTTTGATCTTGCTGATTAGCAGAGCTAAAGTTGAGAACTTAATGTGGTTTCCAGTCATCTGGCAGCTGCCATTAGTGAGTGACAATGTAGTTAATCCCCACCGCCCCACAGCCCTGTTCCTCCAAAACAGAGGCAGCCACCTCCAGGCACACTCCCAGCTGAAGCTGGGAGCAGGGAGCGCGTATCTGACCCCAGGATCTAAACCTAGGAATCTCTGGTTAGCATGCTTCATTGCCTCCGGATCACTGCACTCACCCCTCTCTGCTCCTTTACTTACAATGTCTAATGCGCCTAATTTAAATTAAATTATTTTAATTAAATCATTCAACTGTTTCTCACAGTGCAAGATAGTTAAGAACTGTGGCTGATGGTATTTAAAATCAGGTGTCTCAGCTTGATCAGACCAAAATTAGTCAGACAAAAATGACTGTGTATTCTGGCAGAGAGAGAGCAAAAGGAATTTGTGAAAAGACAGAAATTCATCTAAAATTGAGAGCTACAGCAGTCATTTTTATAAATGCAGTAGCATTGCCGGTGGTATGTTTCTCTCGATATTGTGCCATGAGCACTGGATTCACAATTTGCAGCGAAGGCAAAAGGCTGAGTAGGGAGCCTGTGGTTTCCGGGTGGGAATAAAGCTGATCTCGGTTTGCCTCCTGATTTGTGCAATCCTGTTGTCTGCCTGTTAGCAAGTGTAATGCATTCTTTGCTGCATCACCGATCAGGGTTTTCTGTAGGAACCCCTCGACAGTGGATGACATTGCAGGCTGGTACTTATTGTGTTTTCTGCAGACATCCACTCTTTCTCACACTTCATCCATTAAAAACCCAGAATGTCCCCCTCCCCCGGGTTATAGAGAGCAAAATAAACTCCCAAACCCTGAAGGATTCTAATGCAGGAGAACTGCTTTGGAGCAGGCTGACTGTGCTGTAAAATGTGGTTATAGACTAATTAAATTCCATTGTCTGATGGCAATGACAAATATGGCACTTTTTGAGCCCCCTTTAGAGTCTGGATGGTGGAGCCCACACCCCATGAAAATTTGAGCAGAGGACTCTCTGGTTGCTCTGTGATGGAGCTCGTCTCTCTGCCAAATTCTGATTTTCAGAAGTCATAGTTGATTGTAAAATATAAACTGGTTAAAAAATGACAGGTTATTTCTGGGGGCATTTTAAGTGTTCACCTTTATGATAGTTTCATTTTTTGAAGTTAATGCAGTTTAAAAATAATTTTAAGTTTTCCAACACGAAGCAAAGAAATGAGGTATTGGATTCACAAACAAAAGCTTTATTGGTTTATGACAAGTAATCCATCTTTTTGCATTAGTGCAGCATTCTACCCCAGTTTATTTTTCATAATTGTTTATTTGTGAATCATATATTTGTTATCTATTCATTTATGGGTTTCTAAATAGTGAATTATGTCAAAGGTCATTGAACTTTCATAAAGGAAATGTTTTTTATTTTGTTTTTTAAGTTTTGATTGGTGTCCTGAAGAACTTTGTGAACATTTAAGAGAAACATGGAAAGTAAAAAAGTGATAATCATTCTCCTAATAGGAACTCCATTCATTTTAGCGTTACAGCAATTCAGAGAGGAAAGGAATGCTAGGATATACATGAGGTACTATGGTAGGGTAAAAATGTTAGACTAGTATTATTTTACATTACAAGTCAGTTATGATTTATCTAATCAAGGCTAAGGCTTAAAATTTGGAAAAGCACGTATTGAATAAGCGTACAGCAAAATTAAGAATGATACTTGCTTGCAACTGATTACTATAGGGTTTTTTCCTTATCAGAAATATTTATGCAATAATCAGCTAGCCACTGTTTTCCTTAAAACCAGGAGAGAGGCTGGGAGTGAAGACATGTGCCATTCCCACTTTTCAGCAGAATTTAATATGGAGTAGAGAGTAAGAAAATCAAACAAAGGAAAAAAAACTGACTTTGCATTTTAAATATTAAAAGGCAACAAAACAAAGTTATATGTTGATACATTAATTTGTCACATAGAAGTAATTAATAAAAATACGTGGGCAAATGGTTTAAAATTCAGTTATCCTAATGAGAAAGACAGTAGGAACTTTTCCTTTACTAAAGTTTCTCTAGCAACCCATGAACATTGTTAATAACAGAGCTTACAGAGTTTTCTGATGCAATTAAAAATTGAGAGAGCTGAATAAAATATGAATAAGTTCAATCAGTGGGAAAGGCAACTTAAAATAATTTACAGACAACTGTATAATAGGTATAAAATATTTTAAAATTAATTAAATATTAATTTCAGAACAAATTTGTTATTAATATACTGTTACAGCTTGTGTGGTTCTCTTTTCAACATTCATTTAAATGTTGTCTGACCCATTTAATTATAGTGAGGCATTTCATTTTAAAAAAACTATTCAGGATTACCTTTGTAATTAAAATAGAATTGAGTTAATTTAATTGTATTATTATAGGTAAAATGTCATTAAAATACTGTAAATAATTTTTTTTGCTATTTCGAAAAGTAAGAAAAAGAATAGCTCACAAATTTTGTTAAAACTGTTCTTGAAATTTCATCTGAAAATCATGAATAATTTAATATTTTTCAAAATAATTTTAATCTCAAATCAGTAAAAATATTAATAGGATCAATAAATTTTGTCCTTAAGACGTACTTCAGTTGCTTGAAAATAAAACAGAAGTTACACGTCATTATGGAATACCTTTGATTTCATCCTGCAGTCTACATCAATACTGTTAGTTTTTTCTTCAGATACCATCTTTTAACAGAACCTTATGCTGTTTATTTTTCTTTCTCGGATTGGTACTGGCCATGCTGGAATTAGTTAGAGATGTATCCTAACAGTTTCAGAAAAGTACTTTAATCTAAATGCTTTTCTGAGCTGGGAATATAAAATAAAGAATTTTTTTTCAGCTTATCACATTATTCATTAATTGAATATCAGAATTATTTTAGAAAAATAAAAATGTGTCTTGGTATTTAGTCCCTGAAAAGTATTCAGGACTCAGGCAAATGGACACAAAAAAAAAGTAGTTTTAAAATTCCCTCTTTGCAGTGATATAAAAATGCATCTAAATGTACTTGTGACAGGGTGATGTCCTTCCGTCTGTATGGGTATAAAAATACAACCTGTAAATGCATAACCGCTGCATTATATATCTAGAAGGGAAAGTATTCAGAGTTATAACTGTTATGTAACATGAAATGCTTTTAATAATCTAGATAATTATTTTTTATACTATAGTGAAATTGTTCCTCCCTTAAAAAAAAAACTAAATAGGAAAATTAAACAAAACAAAAATAAAAAAGGAAAGAAAAGGTATTTTGATAGGAATGGTTGGACTCGATGATCTGGTGGGTCTCTTCCAACCTGGTTATTCTTTGATTCTATGATTTTCTTACAACCCAGACTGTGCTAATTTTGAATTGCAAAGCCTGCCTGGATCTTAGCCTCTCATAAAAGCAAGAAGACGCTGCTGCTGTTATTTCTGTTATCGTTATCTGCCGTTGTGTACTGCAGTGGTGCCTGCAATAGTGGGCATGCTGTAGGGACCCTTGCTCTGAAAAGTTAACAAATAGAGCTTGTGCTGTTAAATTAATTTCTTTAAGTTCAATTCAAATCCGTAGGACTGACCCTATGGAGTGAATTTGCACATATGCATCAGTATTTGCCATAGCTGACTTGCTTGGGGAAGAGATGGATGTGTAAAAGACTCAGGGAAGGAAAATCATGCACTTATATTAGCAGAACTTCCCAAGCATCTCTTCATCTTCTCAAAAATAATTGAAATACAGTTGTTTGTAGGCTATTGTGGGTAATGTGATTACACTATATTGATCGATGCATTGATTATACAAGAGATATGAGATAGAAATATGTTTAATACAGTAAAAAGTGGAATATATATTTATATATACACTTAATATGGTACCCTCAGTCTAGCAACTTATTGTGTTTACAAGACCAAGCACTAATTGAGGTCTTTGAATGTTATCTTTCACTAGTTATGATCAAAATTATTCATCAAAAAAAATAAGTCTGAAATACGTTTGTCAGAAGAGCGTAGAGCTTATTTAATTTTTGTTGATTAAAAATGATACTTAGCCTATTTTTCATTTTACTGGGTATAATTTAACTAAAGAAAAGCAGAAAAATATAAGCAGCTCTGTAAGAGTAAGGATTAAATTGGGTTAACTGAAAATCTTTGGGATTATGGATTTAAAGAAATTTCAGTAAAACATACGTTCTTTAGCCTGAAATTAATAAGGATTTAGTTCGGTGATAATGCTAGTTCTGTCCTCTTCCCTCATAAAAACAGGATCTTTTTTCCTAATCTCCATGGATGCTGTTTTCCTCTCGAGCCTGTAGGTAGCACCCTTGCACCACACAAAAAATCACTGCCAATTTCTGAGACACAACTGCTATTTAGGTAGGGAAGTCTTCACTTGTGCAGACCTCTAAATGTAGCTGGTACTATTTGCATAATTTCCAGACTTTGATGACAATCTGTGATCTTAAAACAGTGGCCTAAATATTGTGTGCATTGAGTGTTTGACCTTGCGACTCACTCTGGTCTCACGGCGAATCTTTATTTTCCATGGGATGGGCGGAGGGAGGCACAACACATCACCCTTCCGAGGAACCTTGGAGGTGCAACATTCTCTCGTGATTATTTATTTTAATGCACTGTCCATCAAGCATTAATACAAGAGCATAAATCTCCATCTCTTTCTCACATGATCTTCTCTGTTACAAAAAATATGTGGCACTCATGGTCCCTTTTCCCTGCTGGGTAAGGCAAACTCTGAGACTGTAAACAAACCCTGTTCACCCTCCTCGCTATGGGTTTGCTTCAACCCTTTCCCAAGTCAGTACTAATCCCTAGAGAGAGATAGCTCTCCCTAGAGCTGCCAGCTGCTCTCTCCGTGCTGGCCAAAACCACAGCAAAGCAGGATCAGGCCATCCCAGGACAGAATCGACCGCAGTGTCAGTGCTGTGGAGGCAACCCGCCGCCAGTGCTGCTATTCCTTGCTTTTTCATCTAGTAAAATATGCAATAGCAAAAACTGCAATACAGGCTTTATTTTTAAACCCAGGGCTGTGCAGATAGAAAATTGTTCTGCAAATTATCGCTAGAGTTTAACTTTTTTTTGCCTCAGTATATGCTTCATAATATCAGTGTTTCCATTTACAGAACCCAGAGACAGCATTCCAACTCTTAATATGACAGTTTATTTTCCATCAGAGTTGCTTTTCTGTCACTAAATGCAGAATGGCTCTGGGTTTGTTATTTTTCTCCTACGAGGTTGTACTAAAGAAGATCTGGTTATCACCCTTATTACCAATGATCGCCATATGCTGAATAAAACAGTTGACATGTACTCTGCTTTGCTAAGATGTATTTTATTTTATTGAGATTCAGTAAGGAGGTTTAAAAAGAGATCATACAGAGCTTTTATTAGCTTACAAGTTAATGATTCTGTCCGTGTGCTGGACTGGGATATTTGAGAAGGAAACACTGAGCGTCTGGGAGAGCCTCCCATGAACAAACTGGTTTATAATCACATTGTCTGAATTAGAAGCAGCAAAGTGTGGCGCAGGTGGGAGGGAACTAACCTTTGACTCACTGTAGCTGCAGAAAGAGATCGGGATGATCAGCATGGGAGTTTCCAGCCTTTCCCTTTCTCGACGGAATAGAAGGCATTTTTGTGGTGGAGGAGAGAGGCACAGATTGAGTTCCCACACACACCAAGCCGCTCTTTGTCTGGGGGTTGTTTTTCATAAAATGCAAACCTCCTCTTCTTACAAATTGTTACAGGAGCCCAACCATTAAAAAACAAAAACCAAAAACCTAACTAACTGATAAGCGGGTAATTTGTATTGGTTATTTCGTCTGGGCAAATGTTGGATGGTTAACAAGAAAAGCTGACTTGTTTTGGAAGTACCAGGTTCAGTTTGCCAGACCAATGGCCAAGTTAGAAATGCTCGTATCATAACTTATTAGGCAAGGGAATCATTTTACAGCATGGGCATCCCAGAGGGAGCAGGGATGCCCAGGAAGGGGATCCCATCAGGACTGACTTCTATCAAACTAGAGCAAACACTCCTATGGACTAGAGAAGGGAAAAAAATCAGCACAAGGGAAGGAGGCTTCTCCATCTACATACTAAAACCCTCTTGTTTTAATAGCATTTTGGTTTTTCAAATGTCCTGTTACATTCTTATAACGATGCTCATCCTCACGTCAGGTATTTTAAATGCAGGTCATACACTGGCATCAATTTGTGTAGCAAGGGGAAACTAGCAGTGTACAGGTACGGCTGGTAGGTTTTTTCTGTATACTGCATTCTCTGTATTCCTGTCCTCAGAGTGGGGAGAAAACAAGGCTACACAAAACATGACAGGAGACTATTTAACTGCTTGTCTGGAGGAGAGGCTATAGCTTATCTGTTTTAAATTTTCATAGTCAGATAGCAATAAGTAGAAATCTGTTGGGGTCTGTAGTAGAAAGATTAGAGAAATACACTCATATGCCTCAACACTAGATTCTTTTAAACTTAAAGGAAAATCTCAAGTGAAGGGTGTAAAACAATACCTCATATTAAACCTATGTGAAATCTGCAGTTTTGGGGTTTTTTACCCTGTTTTTTGCTTTTTTTACGTGGATGAATTATTTATTAAGTGCTATTGAGAACGTAAGTGCTACTAATATAAGTTCTTTTTGTGCATGAGGTATTAAAGTGGTGTAAATCTTGAATTTCACAAGTAATCGTGAACAATATCTTAAGAAAAATAGGCATTTTTAGTGTTTGAAGTCATTTAAAATTTACGTGGTAATCCATTTTAAGATGTTCTGTCCTATGATGACATTCAAGCAATTAGATCAAACTCTTTTTCAGTAAAGGGCAGGCTCAGTCCATGTGAATGTGTTTACCTGAAATATTCCTCCTCTTGGGAAGGAATATCTTCTATTATCAGGAAGGTCCACTGAGCGAAGAACCAGTGATTTGTCATTGTCAAGGCACAAGATCAAATTTTCAAAGGAAAAAACTGGAATGCAATCACAGGCTTTCACGAAGCAGACACTGAGTATTGTGGTCCTACTTTTAATGTATTTTTCTTTTTGAAATCTGACACGGATAAACATTATTGAAGTTCTGTTTTAGGGGATTACTGGTATTACTGTGTTGTTTGATGTAAAAAAAACCCAACAGTGGCTGGATTCTGTTCTAATTTGGCTTCTTTTACACTGGGTTTTTAACTGTATTGGATTCCCCACTTGCTTAAACCTATTTTTTTATCAAGATTTGGGTATTTTGTTGCAGAGTGCTGTTTGCTGGGGCAAACTGGTGGTATATCATCCTTTTAGGAGAGAAAGGATGATGTATTTTAACTGAGGTGTTTTCATTCTGCTGAGGTCAGTGCTGATGGGATCCAGAAGGTACAGCTTTCTGAATCTCTGATGCCAGGATGGCTGTCGTTAAGTCTTCACTGTCACATGGATTTTTGTAATTTGCATGGCATGTGCTGGCTAGGAAAGGGGTTTCCATTTTCTAGTGTTGGGGTGCTGTTCCCTGGAGTTTTAGTGTAACAGAATAAAGATCCAAAAGGAGAGAACTGATTCTTTGTGATCTGAAATCCTTGATCTTGTTCTGGTGGTATTTTGGAGTTGGAGGTAAAGCCTGCCCTGTCTTTGGCTTTCTACTGTCTGGAAGAGCTAGGCCCTTTCAGGTTACTTGTATCTTCATAACAAGGTCACCAGTTTTTTTTTCACCCAGCTGCTTTGAGAAATCTATTCAGTAAGAGCCCCTACTTGAAAATATTCAGCTATTTAGAAGAAACAACAGGGTTGTTTGGGAAAACCTCACAGTTATTAAAAGTTACTATTTAATCAGTGGAAGACCTCTCTTACACCACTTCTGTCCCATTTCCCCTTTATCCATGGTAATTATGTAGAAGTTACCATCCATCTTGATCAGAAAGTGCAGGGATAGGACAAGGGGGGACAGTTTTAAGCTGAAAGAGGGGAGATTGAGATGAGATCTTAGGAAGAAATGTTTTCCTGTGAGGGTGGTGGCTGCTATTCCTGGAGCTGTTCAAGGCCAAGTTGGATGGGTCTTGGAGCCCCTGATTCAGTGGAGGTGTCCCTGCCCATAGCAGGGGGGTTGGAACTGATAGGCTTTAAGGTCCATTCCAACCCAAAATATTTTCTATGATCTTGGGGCTACAGAGATGCAATCCCATGAAAGAAACCTTTTACTACACTGATGTCTTCAAAAGAAAAACAATCAACAGTACTAATACATTATAAATTGTCTTCTGCTCAGAGACCAGATCAATAAATTTACTCTCAAATGATGTGTATTAATTTCTGCCATCAATCAATGAGTTTGCTACCCAACTTTTCTTCTTGCGCGAATAAAACCTCTACCTGCAGATGCAGAATTATCCTCACCCTTTAGGTAATTTAAAGATAATCACGGTCAATTACACTGTAATTAACAGCCTTTCCAATCTTGCTTTTTATAGTACTAAATCCTGCTTTCTATAGTACTAAATCTTGCTTTCCTTTATATATATTATGTGAAACATCCTCCTGTTCCTTGCTTTCCACTGGCAAGATCAAGTGGTCCTTCCAATAAAATGTTCAGCTTAGTTTTTCCTCCCAGAGGGATGGAAACTCACTCCTTTTCTCCCCACATCATTAGCTGTAACTAACCAAAGCATCATTCATTCTATTGCCTATGTTCTTCTTTATGATGAAGGAATACCTTTTAAGAGAAAAGGAATTTTCAATATTTGTTGGGAACTCCATGAAGAAGAAGGTGAAGTGAAGGACAGTGAAGGTTGTCTGGTGATGGTCCCAAGCATGTGCACTGGAAGTCCAAGTGTGGTCCCTGCCTGGCCTTGGGCAATCAACTCTGGCTCTAATTTTCACAGACTAAATTTGCTGTACTAAGACATAATGGCTCAGGTTTCCTGCTGTTCTCTGTTAGACCTTCAGAAGTGCCTAGCAAACAGAAAACAAGTCACCTCACTGACATAAACCATGCCTGCTTGCTGCTGTCAAAGCTTTGGGAAACAGGACCAGAGTGGTGGGAAATACACGACTTAGGCAATGCTCAAACACTCAGTCCTTACCTGAGTCAGCTGGGTGCTGTTTGCTCAAAACCATCCTGGAAAAGATCCTTTTATCAAAGTAGATGTGGTGTAGCTTAGGTCCTCCACCACTGGTGGATAGGTGAGAAATCTCCAGCTGGAGATTTCTTTTGGTTTTTAGTTCTATCATAGAACCACACAATCATGGAATGGTTTGGGTTGTAGGCAACCTTAAAGCCCATCCAGTTCCACTCCCCTGGCATAGACAGGGACACTTCCCACTGTTGCTCAAAATGCCCCATCCAACATGCCTTGAACACCTCCAGGGATGGGACAGCCACAACTGCTCTGGGCAATCTGTACCAAGGCCTCCCAGCCTTCACAGGAAAACATTTCTTCCTAAGATCTCATCTATATCATCCCTCTTTCCTCTTAAAACCTTTACCCCTCATTCTGTCCCTGCTCTCCCTTATAAAATTATTACTCTTCAGTTGTACCTGTGAACTCCATGGAACAGCTAGAGTTAAGTTAGCAGGCCAGTGCACAAGTGCTTGAAATTTCTGGAATAATTTCCATTACTGTTACAGAGTAGTAACAATGCTTAATAAGATGTGTAGCTGTGAACGTTTGGAGATGTGTTTTCATGTCCTACTTTTGATAGGGCATCAAGATATTTCCTTTGTGTGTATGTGTGTTAAGAAGGTCAAAGTTATGAAATGGCATCATGCTTTCTCTCCTAACAAGAAAAATTGAAAGTATAAGAATATCGGGTTGTGGAAAAAGAGAAGGAAAGGAAAAAAGAGTCTTTAATTTTGTTGTGCTATGTGCTTTCAGGCAACTCTGTTTTCACATATTAACTATATAATGTTTTAAAATAAAACCACATGCAAAGTAATACCTAACTGGTTTCTACCTGAATTTTAACTCAGAATAATTTCTACTTGGGCAGCCAGTACTGTTATTAAAAGATGCACCCTATTAACACAGGTTCACCTATAATGTAAAAAAGATAATTTAATTGTAATTTGGAGCAGAGGATTTTAATATTTTCTTTGTCAAAAGCAGCATTAAAAGCAAGAAGGAAGCTGTACCCTTTGGACATTTATTATAAAAGAAGTAGTTACATCCTTATGTTGTCTTGTTATTCACTGGAAAACTAAGCCAGTGAATCTGAGCCAGTTTATTTCACAGCTACTTTAATTTCACCTTTTTTTTCCTCCCCATCTGAACGTTTAAATAGACCTTTTCTTTCCAAGTCTATTTAAGAAATGCAAGACCTAAATCAATCCTAAGTGGCAACCACTTCTCAGTGTTGTGTGTGGCAGTGCGTTAATTAGCTGAAATAGATTATCCCCTGGTGTGTGGTGTAGTGTTTGTGGTAACTTTTAATGTGCATAGTTTGCAGTGGATTTCGTGTTTATTTTCATGTACTGAGGCAAATTCTCAGTATGTCTTCAAATTATCTCCTTGGGGGTGTTTTTTTCCTGAGCTAATCCTGGCAGACTCTCACTGCCAGATATGCCCGTCTTCAAGAACAGGAGAACACTACACATGCAAGAACCTCTGTGCTTGGGGCTGTATGCAAATTTAATGCCCAGCTCATTTCTGTTTCCCTTACATGGATGACAGACATTTTAACAATAACTTTCACATTTCCCCATGGAAATCCCATTGTATTACTGTATATATATGAGCGCATACATGCATTTACATTGTGTACATGTTTGAACAAGGTGTCGGGAACACCTATACTGGTAAGTATGTTTTATGCCCTTTCTCTGTATTTACATTTAGATAAAATGTATATAAGAAAGCTCGTGTCAAGAATGCAGTTGTCAAACAGCTCTTTATCAGAGATATAGAGAGATCCCAGGGAGACTTATCAGATACTAAAAAATAGATAGGGTAGAAAATGTGATAAACAAGAAATTGACACTGAAAATAATTCTACAGCATTTGGGGGATTCATGCCTTCATATGGTGGTGAGAAGCAAGAGCATAGGAAATCAGCTTTTGTTTTCTGGTGTTGGAAGCAGGCACAGTCAGTGCAAATGATATTCCAGTGACTGCAAATAGAGCTTTCTCTAGATATGTCACAATCTTCAGGACCAAAACAAACTCTCCCTGGTGCCACATGTTTTGGAAGAGCTGTGAGTAGCTGAAGAGCTACTAACTTATTTTTATCTGTGTTTTAAAGGCCGTAACAGCAGTGTCAGCACCTGGACACTAACATTTGTGTCTAGGCACTGGAAGGGGCACAGCACAACATAACCATGGTCCCTCTCTTCTTCTTTTCTGTCTGTGCTTTTGCGTGTAAATGCATACCTCTTTCTGAAAGGAGTTACAAGAGGAAGGGATACATCCTTGTCCCAAATGGCTATAAATTGGAGAGGTGTAGATTTAGACTAGACGTAAGGAAGAATTTCTTCACAATGAGGGTGGTGAGGCACTGGCACAGGTTCCCCGGGAAACTTATGGATGCCCCATCCCTGGAAGTGTTCAAGACCAGGTTGGATGGGGCCTTGGGCAGCCTGATTTAGTGTGAGGTGTCCAGGCCCATTGCAGAGGCATTGGAATTGGATGGTCTTTAAGGTCTCTTCCAACCAAAATCAGTCTATGATTCTATGATTCAATGTTCCTCAATTCTCTGTGAAACCAGCGTTTGGTTATGCTGGTTTATGTGTTTAGATTTAGGTGGCACAAAAGTCCCTCTTCAGAATAATTTAAAAATAGATTCCAGAAACAAGGAGAAAGGTTTTAACAAGATATTGAGAAAGAAAATTCATACAGACATTAAAAAGATGGGGTTTCATTTGATGATTTTTTTTTTGAATTCCAGGTCTACCCTCTTGCTGAAGTGTTCCAATTAATCTGTTTTGTTCTTCTCTGTTAGTCGTCATTCATGTTGCATTTGGGGGCTTCGAAACTATCATTACTGCCGTATTATTTTTTACTTTAGTGTACCATTAGCAAACTTGTTCTGCCTTTTTTTTCTGCTTGAGTTGGGGATGACAATTTCATGGTGGTGGTGTGTGGAAGAAAAACAACAGAAAACACCCACCTACTAAAGTATTTAAAGATTGCCATCACAGCTCAAGAAGTTCTGTAAAACTAGTAGTAATATCTTCAAGTACAAAAATATACTGGAGAAGTAATTCAACCAATTATCTTTCTCTTTATTCTAAGAAACAAAATTGTTATTCATATGGAGAGATATAGCTAAAATGATATGTATATATAGTTGCAAAATGCATAGATATAAATTTCATTTTCAGTACCTGCTCTGAAGATAAAGTAGGGAAAATTAAGAGAAGTATCTCATAATTGAGGTTCATTCAACATAACTTGTTCTCTCTCATCAATTTTGGCACAGGCTGCCCAGAGCTGTGATGGCTACCCCATTCCTGGAGGTGTTCAAGGCCAGGTTGGTTGGGGCTTTGAGCAATCTTATCCAGTGGGAGGTGTCCCTGCCTGCAGCAGGGGGTGGAACTGGATGAACTTTAAGGTCCCTTACAACCCAAATCATTCTATGATTATGTCATTTTAATGTTATTTCATCAATAGTGGATACTATGTAGTAGTATGTAATAAAGTGACAGGAATGAACGAAATGATAGAACTATCTGATAAGATTTTGACACTACTTTTATTTTTGTAACTGTATGGGTTGATTAGTTTTAAAACATAAGGAATGCATACAACTTTCCAAAGCATCTGTTACTTCAGCATGTTTTTGTACTTACTGATGTTACTTCTCTTTTTTACTTCATTGTTATGCCCTCCTGTGTTTCAGATTGTATTTCTTCTGTTGCTTTCTTTATCTTTTATTGTGCAATATAATAACTTGCTACATTGCTAGTTCTCAAACTGTGATTTGTAGCTGCCTTCCATAGTATTTCCATATAGTTATAAATCCATATTAAACAGCATGGATTTAAAAGTTTGATGATAGGACTATGTGGTAGACTGGGAGACAATGTGATAACTTAAAATGGCCTATCATTTCAAAAGCTTGAGAAGCAGTGATCTAGGCAGTACAAACTCACGGATGTATAGCCATTCCTTGAATTATTTGAAGGTAAGGTGAATAACTCACAGTGTGCTGTCTCATCCTTACATTGCCTGCTTCACAGACAGAACATGTCTTTCTCCCTGTAATGCAGAAATAAAAGAGATTATCCAAATTTCTTGGAGTGCAGGGATACCTCGGAGAACATGACAGTGACCCCTATTGTGCATCTTGTGCAAGCATTTCCTTTTGGTTGCTGCAGATTGAAGATTTTACACTCTGCTGTTATGGGCATAATCAAAGAATCGTAAAACATAGAATGGCTGGGGTTGGAAAGGACCTCAAATCCCATCCAGCTCCACCCACTTGCCATGGGCAGAGACACTTCCCACCGGATCAGGGACTCAAGGCCCCATTCAACCTGGCCTTGAACACCTCCAGGGATGGGGCAGCCACCACTTCTTTAGGCAACCTGGTCCAGTGACTAACCAACCTCACAGGAAAATATTTCTTTCTAAGAGTTCATCTCAATCTCCCCTCTTTCAGCTTAAAAACATTCCCCATCATCCTGTCCCTCCACTCTTTGAGCAAGGTTGTATCTTGGGACTCAGGTTGCCCTGTTATTTATCGTCTTTTACAGCTGGCTAGAGGTCAGTATACAGCAAGGTGTTTTGTTTCCTGGAAGTTGTACTGCTTGAAGCGCTGGGGGCAATTTCAGGTAAAAAAGTGGTATAAGCAAGTCTGACAGGATATGAAAAATTCTGTGCTGCTTTCACGAGATTTGTGGTTTGTTCAAAAAATGCTTTCTATTTTGTTTCAATTAGAAGGATACGGAACTGTTGGATCAGGTCCAAAGGAGTCTACAAAGATGATCTGAGGGCTGGAGCACCTTTGCAACGAGGACAGGATGAGAGAGTTGTGGTTGTTCAGCCTGAAGCAAAGGTACTGGAGAGACCTTAGAGCAGCTTCTAGTACTCAAAGGAGCTTTTTCCAAGGGCATGGAGTGATAGGACAAGGGGGAATGGCTTTAAATTGGAAGTGGGAAGATTTAGACATTAGGAGGAAATTCTTTACGATAAGGGTGGTGAGGCCCTGGCCCAGGTTGTCTAGAGAAGTTGTGGCTGACCCATCGTGGAGGTATTCAGGACAGGATGGACGGGGCTTTGAGCAACATGATCCAGTGGGAGGTGACCCTACCCATGGCAGGGGTTGGAACTGGATGGGCTTTAAGGTCCCTTCCAATCCAAATAATTCTATGATTATATGATTCTAATACCTTACTGACAATTATGTAGATTTAAGTTATTCACATTACTTCAATATAGAATGATACAGTAGAATCATGGAATCATCAGGTTTGGAAAAGACCGACCATCAGCCATGTCCCAAAGTGCAGTGCCCACACATTACTTGAACACCTTCAGGAATGGTGACTCCACCACTTCTTTGAGCAGCCTGTTCCCATGCTTCACCACTATTTCAGCAAGGGAATATTTCATAACATCAAATCTAAACCTCACCTAGCACAACATAAGGCTGTTTCCTCTAGTTCTATCATTTGTTTCTTGGGAGAAGAGACCAGCCTCTGCCTGGCTCCAATCTCCTTTCAGGATGCTGCAGAGAGCAATGAGGCCTCCCCTCAACCTCTTGAAGAAAATGTAGTTGCAGTGGGCCTTGAGATAACATATTGGATGATATTTACAAATGTATAAAGAATGATGTTAGAGAGTTCTGGACAGTAATTCAGTAGATCTTTAATAATCTAAAGTATTTTATGGATTAATTTACTTATGCACTACAAGATGAAAGGGCATCCAGGCAGATATTCACTGAGTTTTGTTGCCTGTGGCATGATAAGAATACTGTAATGTCCAGAAAAGATGGTAAAATAGCTATAGGTTTTTTCTAAATTTGGAATCTTATCTGGAGAAGTGGACCTCTGAGAACCTCATAAGGTTCAACAAGGCAAAGTGTAAGGTCCTACACCTGGATTGGGGTAATCCCCATTTTCAGTACACGATGAGGGATGACATGATTGAGAGCTGCTCTGTAGAGAAGCACTTGGGGGTGCTGGTCAATGAGAAGCTCAACATGAGCCGACAGTGTGCACTCACAGCCCAGAAGGTCAACTGTGTCCTGGGCTGCATTAAAAGAAGCATGGCCAGCAGGTCAAGGGAGGTGATTCTGCCCCTCTATTCCTCTCTTGTGAGACCTCATCTGGAGTATTGTGTCCAGTTCTGGAATCTTCAACATAAGAAGGATACGGAACTGTTGGAACTGGTGCAGAAGAGGGCTACAAAGATGGTCTGAGGGCTGGAACACCTTCCATATGAGGACAGGTGTATGATTAATAAATGCATTAGAACTTCTATAAAATTTCAAAACGTCTTTGAGCGTGGGAAGTGGTGGGCTACGTAATAAGGAGAGAATCAGCCACACTATTCTGCCATTTTAGTTTGTCTGAAATATTGTGAGACTTAAATAGGCTGTTAAGGTATAGAAACCATATACTTAAAATTCCATATCTTGAGTTCCAATCACTTAAATTAGTGAAATGTCTAATTCCAGAGACTGGTCCTTTCAAGGACAATACTCTTCTCCCTGGCATGTGTGACACATTTAAACACACACAAAATCTGTCCTTGTTTTGACACTGATGATCTCATCACTATGTTATTTTGAAGAAAAGTTGAGAATGCAGCAATGGCTATTAAGAATGATGACACACTGTTCTGTAGATAGCAATAAAATACTCTGCATTCCCCTATTCACCTTTTAAGGATGTGCTTTGAAATGAACATCTATAAAATGTACTGTTCTTCGCCAGTTAGGAAACATTATTGATGATGCTGCTGGCTCAATAAATGGTTTTTTAGAGCTGTGGAATATTTCTGTGTTAAAGTGCTGCTAAACATGTTGGAGTGGCAGACGTCTAAATAAATGAAGTGTAATGTTGCTGAAACAATGATCTACTGAGAGGTGAGGGAGATTCTGTGAAACATCATATATTTGGACCATACAACCGTACTTCCTGAAAGCTACCACAGCACAGAGAGAGATGATTTTAAAAGGGAGACGGCTTGGGCTACAGCATTTACTGGACGGACCCAGGAAACTACAGGCCTGTCAGTCTGACCTCAGTGCCAGGGAAAGTCATGGAGCAGGTGATCTTGAGTGCTATCATGAAGCACATGCAAGAGAACCGGGTGATCAGGCCCAGTCAACATGGGTTCACAAAAGGCAGGTCTTGCCAGACTAACCTGATCGCCTTCTATGACAAAGTGACTCGGCTGCTGGATGAGGGAAAGGCTGTGGTTGTGGTCTTCCTGGACTTCAGCAAAGCCTTTGACACAGTTTCTCACAGCATTCTGCTTGAGAAACTGTCAGCCTCTGGCCTGGACAGGCGCACACTCTCCTGGGTGGAAAACTGGTTGGATGGCCGGGCCCAGAGAGTGGTGGTAAATGGTGTGAAATCCAGCTAGAGGCCAGTGACAAGTGGGGTTCCCCAGGGCTCAGTGCTGGGTCCAGCCCTGTTCAATGTCTTCATCAATGATCTGGATGAAGGCATCGAGTGCACCCTTAGCAAGTTTGCAGACGACACTAAGCTGGGTGGAAGTGTCGATCTGCTGGAGGGTAGGGAGGCTCTGCAAAGGGATCTGAACAGGCTGGACCGCTGGGCAGAGTCCAATGGCATGAGGTTTAACAAGGCCAAATGCCGGGTCCTGCACTTGGGGCACAACAACCCTGTGCAGCTACAGACTAGGAGAAGTCTGGCTAGAAAGCTGCCTGGAGGAGAGGGACCTGGGGGTGCTGGTTGACAGCTGACTGAACATGAGCCAGCAGTGTGCCCAGGTGGCCAGGAAGGCCAATGGCATCTTGGCTTGTATCAGAAACGGCGTGACCAGCAGGTCCAGGGAGGTTATTCTCCCTCTGGACTTGGCACTGGTGAGACCGCTCCTCGAATCCTGTGTTCAGTTCTGGGCCCCTCACCACAAGAAGGATGTTGAGGCTCTAGAACGCGTCCAGAGAAGAGCAACAAAGCTGGTGAAGGGGCTGGAGAACAGGCCTTATGAGGAGCGGCTGAGAGAGCTGGGGTTGTTTAGCCTGGAGAAGAGGAGGCTGAGGGGAGACCTCATTGCTCTCTACAACTACCTGAAAGGAGGTTGTAGAGAGGAGGGTGCTGGCCTCTTCTCCCAAGTGACAGGGGACAGGACAAGAGGGAATGGCCTCAAGCTCCGCCAGGGGAGGTTTAGGCTAGACGTTAGGAAAAAATTCTTTACAGAAAGGGTCATTGGGCACTGGAACAGGCTGCCCAGGGCGGTGGTTGTTTCACCTTCCCTGGAGGTGTTTAAGGCACGGGTGGATGAGGTGCTGAGGGATATGGTTTAGTGTTTGATAGGAATGGTTGGACTCGATGATCCGGTGGGTCTCTTCCAACCTGGTTATTCTGTGATTCTGTGATTCTGTGATTCTGTGATTCTGTGAAAAAGTAACAATAAAAAAAAATAAGAAAGTTGCCAGGGTACAACTCTCTGTCCTAAATATGGTTTAATGTCATTGGTGGAAACACAAATAGAATTAGATTTATTACAGAGAAACAATTGGAAGGGCATGTTTAGTTTTTAATAGAACAAAAATGCACTTTTCCCTGCAGAAACATTATCTCGAAAAAAGTAGCAGGAAACAGTTTTCCATTTAGGATAGTAAGAAAGAAAATCTTGTTTTGTTGAGTTTGTTTGTCTTGACAAATTACATTACAGATTAGAGATTAAAAAAATTACTTCTCAAGATATTAGTGAACCCTAAAAGTCAGATTTAAAATCTCAAATGTTTTTGTAGACTGTTTAATTACCTGGCATGCTTTCTCTTTGTTTTAGGTGGGCTGTCTAGCTTACTTATATCCACAGAGCTTACTCGTGCTGCTGTGAGCTTCTCTACATTGTCCACCTCTGTCAGCCTTCCCCTCACTTCTGTTTTTCACCACCTGAAGTGAATGGTTACTTAAGTCTAGCCAGAATGTTTATTCTGGAGTTTCTTGAGAAAAAGAACTTAGTTCTGTTCTGCAAGTCTGCCTTTGACATTTATTTTTCTCATGCAGCACCTCTGGTTTCTCGGAGATACCACTTTTGTGGTTGGCCTTGTGCACATATAGAGAGAAGCTTTTCACAAGACTAAAAGTACATCGTCATTAGGTGTTACTAGCTTATTTTTTATCCAGATATACAACCTCATTTCTTGCACAACTCCCAGCAGTTCTGGAAGATGCTCTTGCAGAGAATAATGTATGAATCTGGTACAATTCTTTGAATGCACCTGAATTCAGATTTGCAGACCACAGATGTTTACCAAAGGCATGAAGAAGTAAATTCAGTCAAAGTCTGAGTGGTGATACAACAGTTACTACCTTAGTTTTGTTTTATTTTCATTTCATTCATGACTGATTCTACCAAATTGTGAAGGGATTGTTAATATCCATCTTTCCACTCCTTTTTGTTGTTCTTCAAAACAAAAAGAGGCAAATTGGAAATATACAGGATACTTTACATTTCATGAACTGTATCCTCACTACTGCTGTGTTTATGTCATTGAAATATTGTGAGCTCATGATGTTTATGTTAATTACAGAAGTAATTCTTTTATTTATAGTGGAATTTTTTAACTTTTAACTAAAAAGTTGTGAACATACTTCCAACTTCCTTGGGATCTACTGTAGTCTGCTAGAGAAAACTGCTAGCTAAAAATCAACTTTGAGAGTTTTGGTTTGCATTTGGTTTAAAACATTGCAGAATGTAATTATAGCTATCCTACCAGGGAACTAAAAGTATTCTTCTGTCTCAGTGGCTTTCACCAGGGATGGTCCTAAAACTACATAATTCAGGTTGTTAAACACCTGGAGCTGCCTTACTCTCCTGTCTAAAATAATATTCTCTGCTGACTTCTCCTTTCTGCAATCTACAGTCTTACTCTGCACAAGAAAGTTTAGTGGCTTGGTAAGTACTGCAGGAAAATACGTACATAGCAGGCTAGCATGTAGATATCTTGGCATCTAAATAACTTTAAATACATCATTTGAGGTGAAGGGGGAAGGATGTCTGTAGGGAAGGAGCAAAATTGTAAAGAAACACGAAGTTGCTGATACCAGCACTGAGTTTGTGTTAGAGTTGCAAATAGAAACAGGCAGACATTGCTGGAGACGCTACTCAATAAATTATCAGACTTTAAGTTCAGGGGAGATTGAGAACAGCGAAGGAGAAAATTATAAAATTACAAGACAGACTATGAGATGAAGTTAGAAAGGGTGGTAACACAGCTGAAATGTTCTATTTTTCATTAAAATTCATTTACATGGAAGTACATTAAAAGGTAGGAAGACATTTTAATATGTTGTGGGACCAACTAGCAGGTTAGGCAATACGTAGACAATGAAAGCTGGTCAGTGAAAAAAAACCAGATACATCCTGTGCTTTTATTTACTTATTGTTTTACAGTTACACCCAATCAATACTCCAGACACTCTAGGACAACAAAATTAAGCAGGTCATCAATCACATGTATGAAAATCAGTCTGGAGAACTTACTAAGGTTGACTGATGATCTTGAAAAGCTAAAATAAGCCAACATTAGGCCAAGTTATTTGATATCAAGTGATAGTTGATGGCAAGTGGCACCTTCTAAGATCACTTCCGATATGTAAAAAATATTTTAAAGAAAACACTAGGGAAAATTGAATACATCCATGTATTATTTCAGTAATAAATGGATGTACTCATCATTTTGAAAAGCAGGGGTCCTGCTTCTTGGTGATTCTTCTGTCATCCTGTTACTTGGTGTCTTTATCTCTTCTTCTGAAAAAAATCTCACCAGGATATTTTTAAAAACAGAAAATTAAAACAAACAAACAAGCATACAAAAACAGAAGAGGCAGGAAGATTGCATGACTTGACCTTAATTTAAGCTCTGAGTGAAGAGATAGACTCAACAAGCGGTTACAATGTGTGAACAGTTGACATCTCTGACATCAGAGAAACCAGTGTGTTGATACGACTATCTCCAAACAGCTGTGGAAACAAAATTATAGGATTTAGCCATAAGTAAAAGTTTAAGCCAGAGTGCCTTCAATACAGGAAGGTCAGTACAGCTCCAGTCTGTGAAATGAACCCTCAAAACAGTTTGTGGAATCATCTCTGCTCTCCTGCAGAAACCAATATTCCTATTTGTTCCAGACATGTGGGTGGTTATCAAACTAAAAATCAGTATTATTTCATCTTATCACTGGAAATCAGAGACTATCCATATACCTTTAACCGCATGATTTTAGTCTTCACTCATACCATTTAAATTTTACTGCTGCCGTTTTCACATCTAACAGAGTTCACAAAGCATATATTTTCCTAGCTGCAAAGGACTGACTTCTTCAATGGTTAAACTTCCTAATAACCCAATGGTCCATTCATTTTTGTGGTGATTATTTGTGCATGATTAATGAGTAAGGGTTGTTTAGTTTTTCTGAAGTATCTGTAGAGATGAGCAGAGCTTAAACATTTGTGAAATTTAAGTAGCTCACATTCAGCTTTTTTAAGTAAGAGGCTTATTTTTCTTCAGAAAAAGTTAGTCTGCAGGTCTTTTATTTCTTGTTATTTGGGTAATGGTGACTATTTCTACCTTATTAAACTTTTTATAGTGTTTTCTTAAAATGCTGAATTATTTTCCTTCATCTGAATAAATGGACAGAGGATAAGGGAGAAAATTAAGAAAAAGTTTATCTGATACATTATGGAATGTAAATGAAAACATGGCATTCAGAACAACTTCCATATGGATGTTTGGGGAGCATACGTGTTGTTTGGACTACAGTGAATATATTCTCAGTAAGTTAAAGAGGATACCTGATTTTTTTTTTCCTATATCCTGTTTAATAGCTTTTGAGGAACAATATGATTTTACAGTCTTCAGGAATTTAGGAGGAACAGGAGGCACGTTCAAAGCCCGTCAGCCCCTACTCCATAGCTGAAGCCATAAGGAAAAAAAGGGGGCAATCCATTACACATAAATAGCTGTACTTATCTAGAACGATCTATGTTGTGATTTTACACTTCTCACAAAGCTAACACTTTAGATTTTTCTTCTAAAGTGACACATACTTTTACACTTTAAACAGTCCCACCCTCATAGCGGGGCAATGTTAACAGAGGAAAAATCTGCCAGATTCCAAGTTTTTGTGTAAAAGGGACATAAACACAGATTTGTTCCAGACATAAATTTGTGACATAGATCTGTGTGTGCAAAAAGAAGTAAATAATTTCATGAAATGTTTTTAAAAATAACTTTCATAGTATGACACTTCTAGCAGAAATGGCACCTGGAATAGTATAACTGTTAGCTAATTTTTAAGGAATTTTAAAATTGGGAAAGATAGGATTGATTTATTGATTCCCAGGACAAGAATAGGTATGTGCAATGGGGAGAGGCCCAAAGATCCCAGATCGCAGATATTTAAAAATAGAACATACATTAAACCAAGTTTGCACTGGAAATCTGTCAAAACAATGCAGGCAGGAATGACATAATTTTTTTTGTATATTTTTTTAATACACTCTGTTTGTTCATTCTACTTTCAAGTTGGTTTTAAGCCTGTTTAAAGAAACAGAGTCACAGGTAATGTGTTCTATACTCAAATCTTCCAGTATGTACCTCCTCCTGGCACTCAGGTAACCAGAATTGAAACTGCAAGACTGCTGAAAAAAACTATCAGAGGATGCTTTAGAATATAGTCAAAAGGCACATTTCTTCCAGGCTTACCTGAATGAGGGCACCACATTTGAAATGGGTTCCCATAAGTGTTTACATTAACAGTAGCATGTTCAAGATCTGATGGAGCTAAAATAAGGAATCAATTTCTATTTTTTTAATACAAGTGTCACACAAGATGAGAGGAGTTCTGACGGCCAGACATAAATGAATTTTTGTAATGAAAGAAGCTACTGACTCTCCAATGTACGACAAAAAGTGTTTCCAAGTGTCTCCTAGTACAAACACCATGCAGGATTCTACCGAAGCCTTAAAAACTGCAGCACTCAGCAAACAATCTCTACCATGCAGATGCATGGGTTATCTGTGAGGGTGGTGAGGCCCTGGTCCAGGTTGCCCAGGCAAGACGTGGCAGGGGCATGGAACTGAATGCTCTTCTATGTCCCTTCCAAGCCCCATCATTCCATGGTTCTATGGTTCTATGATTCCATCTTCCATTCTTTCTAGTCTTCTGAGAATACATCTAAGCAACAAAGCATAGGGAAATACAGTTGTCCTTTAAAAAGTAAATGGATGATTATGTGATTAGAGCACGGAGTTTGGAGCTGCAGACATTGATTCTGTTTATGATTGTGCCAAAATAGCATGCAGCCAACTTTTGTATTTCCAGGGTAGTCAGGAGTTTGGTAGTGCATATAATGCAAGGATATAGGTAATGTGTAAAAGAGGTTGCAAGGATCTTCTTTCACAATGATCAGGGAAAGCCACAAGTTGAAGAGGAGCCTGAGGTGTGATTGGCATGCCCTGTGCAACACAATGGTGCTGGGAATGGCCATATCACACCACACTGCCCAGCACATCACAACTCATGACTCTCAGTGTTGCAATTGCAGATCTCAAAGGCTTTTGTGTTAGCCTTGGGCTGGATGACTGGCTCACCCACAAAAACTTCATCCCGCCCCATCATCACCAGGAGCAACCCGTGGAAGAGAAAAGGCTAGCCTGATGTCAAGCTCCCTTTCTGGTTTTGTTTGGAGGTAACCCCATGCATCAGCACAGGTGATGGGTTGACCATCTAGATGACAGCTCTGAGAAGAAGGACATGGGAGTCCTTGTGGACACTAAGCCATCCATAAGGAATGTGCCCTTATGGCCAAGAAGGTCAACAGTATCCCGGGGTGCATTAGGAAGAATGTGTTGAGCAGGTTAGGGAGTTTCTCCTCCCCTCTGCTCTGCCCTGTAGAGTCCCATGTCCACTTCAGTGCCCTCCACCTCTAGAAAAACAGGGTATGACTGAAGACAGTCCAGCAGAGGCCACGGAGATGGTGAGGGGTGTGTAGCATCTTTCTCAGGAGAAGAAGCTACAGGTCTGTTCAGCCTGGAGAAGAGCAGACTGAGAGGGGATCCCATCAATACTGATCAATGTCCAAAGGGTGGGTGTCAAGAGGATGGGGCCAGACTCTGTTCAGTGATGCCCATCAATAGGACAAGGTGTAACGGACACAAACTGGACCACAGGAACTTCCACCTGAACATAAGGAAAAACTTCTTTCCTGTGACATTGCCGGAGCTCTGTAACTGGCCTATGGAGGGTGTGGAGCCTCCCTCTGTAGAGATATCCAAGCCTGCCTGGACGCACTCCTGCACAAGCTGCTGGAAGTGACCTTGCTTTAGTGAGAGAGTTGGACTGGATGAGCTCCGGAGGAGCCTTCCAGGCCCCACCAATTTGGGATTCTGTAATCCATCTATCAAGGCTGCTGCAAAGCTACAGGTTCTGAAAATCTCCCTGTGTGTCAGCTGGGAGCATCTTAAACTCAGTCCTGTGACTTTCCCTGAACCCAGGCATTTCCGTGGAGAGAGTGGTTTCTAGGTGTTGTCGGAAAGTTCTCAAAACAGAGGCACTCACAGCCCTCTTTGGACATGCGCTCTGCTTTCTCCTGCACCCAAGGATGTGGGTCCCAGACTCCTGTATGGGGTGCTCCTTTTTTATGTGCTGTTTCATGCCAGGAACTAAAACAGAAGCAAAAGGGAAAATAAAAAGAGCTAGGAAATGTGGGGGTTAATGCTGTGAAGTCTGTGGGTGCGAACAGGGTTCTGTTAAAAAATTAAATGAAATTGGGTGGAGGTAGATAAAAAGAAATCTGAAATAATTGTTCTGTAGAATATGGCCTTTCCACATAGGCAGAAATCTTTCTCTTCTCTTCTGTCTGAAGAGAGAATCAAATAGAGAATCTCATCTCTTAATTAGAAAGAAAAATACTCATCAAACACGTCTCATCACTGGAAAGCTAATGATCCACAGCTGCTAGTCTGAAAGGGCAGGCTTTTTTCCTGAACAGTAGGAAGTGTTAATCATTTTGGATGAGATTTCTTTTTAAAATATACTGTAGTTTGTAAAAGAATAGGATATTCAATATTCTACCTTAAATTATTTTTTGAAGTGTTGTACACCAGGGATAGTGTCATGTGTCTCCCTGAATGATCATTTAATGCATGTGTCTCTCACTAAGAGTATCAACTGATGTGATGTTGTAAATGGCCAGTTCACGCCTGTGACCCTGAAAATCTTGATCTCATGGGGGAGAAGAAAAAAAGTCCTCCCTTATATTCTTCTGTGTAGGAAATGGCAGCTATATTAAACTGTAACCTTTGAGACTCCCACTCCTCCCTTAAAATAGTTGGCTCATTTCAGTAGTGATGAGGATCCTTTTTTTAGACAGTGTTAGAGCCATTATTTCCTTGGAAGAGATTATACCGGATACAATCCTTGTTCCACTGGATGCTTTACAGCCATAGGCAAGTCCCAGAACTGCCCTTTTATACTTGTTCTTTAGTTTTTCTGGATCCGTTCCTTTGCCCTATACTTGTGTAAGGGGTGAATATACAGTTTCCCCCCCACATTTATGTGTGAAGTGAAGGTTTCTGCATGCCATTTTCCTTCCTCCCTCTCTCCCTAGCTATCAGGCCCTTTATGCCCAAGAACCAAGTCCCTGGATTGTCTTGCTACTCTGCATCAGATTTTGAGTTTGTTCATGTTTACTTAAAATTTTTGACTTTTTCTTCTCTTTATTCTCTCATGTGTTTTTCATGAATGCATTTCTTTCCTGGGGGAGATAGTGAGGCCACATCCCTTGCAGTGCCATCTCTGTGCTGGTATTGCACGGCAGATGACTCTTTTTTGTGGCAAATATAAAGTCTCTGAAAAAGCCAGTGACTGGCTGAAACAGGTGCCTGAAGGGAATATCTGCTTAAAATTTGGCCAGACTAGATGGAAATTAACATGGTAGCTTAGTGAAATCACCTATGAGATGTAGAGGGATTAAAATCCCCATTTTTTAAAGTTATGCCCATACAAATCATAAAGAGGTAATGGCTTCATACATTACTGTCCTACAAAGTACAGAGTGTAAGGAGTTAATATTCTTAGAAACTTCATATGAGGAGTGCTTGGATGAGAATTCCTTGACATTCTGGAGTACAAAATACATGATGACTATGTTCCTCAGTCTCCAGGCAGGTCTGTATCTCCTTATGCTGTCTAGTTTGCTGGTTTCTTTTTTCTGGAGATGGGGATTGCTTGGATATTACTTGATTTTCTTTCCATCTTTCTAACCAAAGTTCATATAGGACCATAAGAAAGACCATATGCACTGCCATTGCTCAACGAGTGATCCCTAGTACTTGCTTTTCAGATAGCTAGTTTTGGCCTTCCAGAGCTCCCTTCAGCATGTATCCATGGACTCTGGACATTTCTGGGGCTAAAGTGTGCAGGGATTTTTTGCTTTTCCTTTGAGATGTGGATTCTGTTGTAAGTTGGTTTTATTAAACGTGACACATTGAATCACCACAGATCTTGCTCTCAGAAGCGTAGTTAGCAAGCTCATAGAAGAACTCTCAGATTCTGTGAGCTATTGTTTGCTTCTTATTCATCACCACTTCTAACAGATTTTCTTTTATACTCAAGAACCTTAAGAAGACAGTTTTCTTTCAAATGAAATATTAACTGCTAGAAGTGCCAATATCCTCTTACGTATGTCGCACACACTGCTTTTTCAGTTCTTCCAGTATTTATCATGTTTGTCTTGCAGTCTCACAGGACTTCCACATACATAGCATTGTCTAAACAGAAAGCCAGGAGAAGAGCATTAAAATCCCAATTTTCTTCTTACTCAGCTTTATATACATCTTGGTGACTAACTTGGGAAAGTGAGCCTCTTTTGAGTTTACCTAGCTGTTGGACATTGCTTTATGTTTCTCAGTTCTGCAGCACAATACTTTCATTCATCTTCTGAGCTGGTAAAAACACAAATATTCAAAGGCTTAACTATTTAGATGAAAAAGATTTCTGGGCTGGATCCAAAGAAGTGGGACTAATAGGACTGGGGGTGCATTCTGCCCCACTGCTCCACTCTGGTACCTGGAGTCCTCAGCACAGGAAGGACATGGAGCTGTTGAAAAGAGTCCAGAAGGGGCCATGAAGATGGTGCGAAGGCTGGAGCCCCTCTGCTATGAGGCCAGGCTGAGAGAGTTGGGGTTGTTCAGGCTGGAGATGAGAAGAATGTGGGAAGAGCTTAGAGCAGCTTCCAGTTCTGAAAGGGACTCCAGGAAAGCTGGGGAGGGATCAGGGAGTGCACAGGTAGGATATAGAGGGATGGTTTTAAGCTGAAAGAGGGGAGATTGAGATGGGATTTTAGGAAGAAACAGGTTGCTCAGAGAAGTTGTGTCTGTCACATCCCTGGAGGTGTTCCAGGCCAGGTTGGATGGGTCTTTGAGCCTCTGATCCAGTGGAAGGTGACCCTGCCCATGGCAGGGGTGTTGGTACTAGATGGGCTTTGAGGTGCCTTCCAGCCCAAATCATTCCATAATTCTATGGAATAGAATCATACATAATGTGATTTACTGTGATAGGTAGTAGCTAGAGCTGGCTAAGATAGTGGGTGATCTGTTCATAGTTAAAACTGGATGCAAAAATCAGTTTAGTTTGATCCCATCTAACAATAAATATGTTTTATTCTTTCCTGTAAACCAATAATTTTGAACCAGCAACAGGGAACAGTATCCAGCTGGACCCATCTCTTCCAGACAGCTACAGGCTCTGACAATAGATACTACTTCCAAGTTTCAAACCCCAGTCAACTCTGTACTGCTTGATGGGTTTGAGCATAAGGTCCAGACTGAGAAATTTTTCCAGAGAGGTGTGGTATACAGACCTGACAATGGAGATGGGTTTTTCCTGGGGTGCGATCCCGATGTGGACCCCAGTGCTGCAGAGTAACACCAGTTTTCCAGATGCACATATCTGGGAGACATCACCTGGCCATTCTTCTGCCAATCTCCATCCATGGAACACCTGTGGTGTTTTGAGGAAACACTTCAAGAAAACAAAGGTTTTAAAGGAGTGGATTTAGGTGGCTTCTCAGCCACCCTTTTAGTTCTGTTTTCTGTTATTCCATTATTAGTACTGGTTTACCATGCTTTCAGTAAAACGATGTTAATTTTTGCCTTTTAGTGTGATTTTTTGCTAGTTTTCCAGACAAAATTTTTTTCATATTTAGTTGTGATGTCTACTTCTTCTATTTGTTTGTGTGACATTACAAATTCTTTCAAAATTAATTTCAATCCATGGAAATAATTAACCTTTTCTTTCTTAAATTTTGGTCTTAATTTTATGCCATTTTGGATTATTTTGTCCACATGAGCATTATTTATTAGAGAGCAATTAATATTCTTCTTAGACTGTTCTCCTTTAGCAAGAATTAAGGTGTAAAGGAACGAAAAGTGAGGCTGTTGTTACATGCAGGTAAGTGGCTGGTCAGCAAAGTGGTTTAAATGAATTTCCTGCCTAAGGAGAGGTGGATTTCTTTAGAATTGTTTTAATTTGTTGGTCTTAACTGTGCACAAAAGTTTAATGTAATGCTGATTTGAATCACTTTTTTTTCCTGATCTGTCTTCTAGCTTTTTCTTTTTGTGGTCTGGAACTTTGAGCTCTACATGATACCACTGGCTTTGTTGTTGCTGCTGGCATGGAACTACTTCTTGATCATATCAGGGAAAGATAACAAGCAACATGATACAGTAAGTCTTCTCTACTTCAAGCGTATGTGTCCTTTTCTTTTTTTTAACTAGATAAAATTTTGTAACTGAGTTTAAACTTGACATCTTTTTGAAAATGTCTTGGTTCACTATGTTCGATGGACAATTTTCCCACCTGCAATTTAATTTTTCTCCAGCTGTCCGATAAATGTGTCTGGTTTTGTTGAAAATGTCGTGTAAAAATATAGTGGAACATGTGCTATCCTCAGAATCTGGTCTATGTGGGAGCAGAGATGAGAGGCTTATTGGTCAGGAGAAGGCAAATTCTTTGAAAATGATTTTGTGTGGCTAAGTCCGTATGTTGCATTTTTTATTTCACATATTGAAGTTGAAGGTTAACTGATTCCAGTTTGTTAACAGTTTCAGAATGTATCACATTTTATTGGATTTCACAGTTTATCATTAATATGTTACCATTCATTGAGCTCAATATAAGCCTTTTCTGATTTTCTTCTCCTCATCTAATGCCATAATTTAATTAAATGTACATAGTTTGGATACAAAGCAGCAAACACTGATAACTGATATTTATTAATAATAAAAACATGGTTCAGGTTTTCAGTAGTACTTAACAAAATTGAAATTGTGTTCTATGCCGTGCAAATTTTTTTTATCCAGATGTCTTAAGGCTTCTGTGTGTATTTTATAGCTTATTAATTTGATATTTGTATAAATATTCGTAACCCAAAAGCTGTCTAGAATATTATGATCTGCATGAATAACTGGATGGGTGAAGAAGACCCAAAATGGTTTAGATAATTGGTCTCAGAGGACAGTGGTTGATGAAGGTAGGTAAGAAACAGAGTAACACAGTGCCCAGGGACCTGTACTGTCTAACATCTCTATCAGTGGCCTATAGGAGGTGACAGGGTGCACTCTCTTCCCATGTTTTTGGGTGTCACCAGGTGTATGGGACCAGTTGATGCACTGGATCTGCCAGATCTGAGTCGGACGGAGAAATGAGCCGATAGGAACCTTACAAAATCCAAGAAGCAGAAATGTGAAATCTTGCTCTTGGGAAAGAATAATCCCTTGCAGTGATACAGGCTGGGGAATGATTGTTTGGGTAGAAGCTATCTAAACTGGGCCTGGGCATCCTGGAAGACAGTAAGGTCAGCAGTGTGCCCCAGCAGGAAAGAAGCCTACTAGCACCTTGGGCTGCCTTAACAAAAGCACAGCCAGTGAAGTGAGAGAAGCGATTAACCCCTCTGCTCAGCACTTGTTAGACTACATAGAATCATAGAATGGTTTGTGTTGGAAAGGAACTTAAAGATCATCCAATTCCACCCCACTACCACAGACAGGAATGCCTCCTACTGGATCAGAATAGTGATCCTTCCATATCTAGAACAGTATCCAGTTTGGGGCACCTCAGTCTAGAAAGACATTGATTAACTTGAGTGAGTTCAGCAGAGGGCTGGCAGGATATTGAGGAGGCTTGAGCACATACCATATAAGCAGAAGCTGTGGTAGGTGGGCCTGAAAAACCTGGAGAACAGAAGACTTAAGAGAAACTGAACAGCAGCCCTCTCCTACCTAGAAGTTCTTAAGAAGGTGGAGCTGTGCTCTTCAGAGATGTGTGGTGGAAGAAACAACAGGCAAAAGGAATGAAAAGAGGTTTAGATTGGAGAACACAGTAAGTAGTGGAAGAGGTTCCCCAGGGAAGTTGTGCAGTTGCTGTTGGAAGTTTTCAAGTCTTGACTGGATAAAGCCCTGAACAAAGCACCTCAGGCTGACCTCACTGAGGTCCCTTTCAGCCTGAATGGTCCCATGAACCTAGTGTTTAGCAACTGCAATTATTAGCTGCCAAAGGAACTGATAGACTCTAACCCTGGCACTAGTATTACCTGTCCACTTCACTAAAGCTGTTAGAATGCCAAGGGTCATTTAAAATAAAGGGTAGGGGTGACAAAGGTATTCATTAATGCCAAAGGTTGTCAGATTTATGGGAAAAGCCTAAGATCAAGATTTAAAAGATACATTACTTAGATCACAGCCCTTGGTCTCCTGCTGCCTGAAATGCTTACAGCTTCTCAACCTGAAGATTTCATGAGTAACTGTTATCCATTGTGAAAGAAGAGATTTCATTTGTGAGCTGCAACATGCTTCATTTCTCTCTGAAATACCTCCTGCTTGTGAAGATTAGTTGGGTCATGTAACTTTTCTAACAAAGTAATGGAGCTATTGATGGGCTTTCTGTTGAGGACACCAAATACTGCTCTAAATTTTTCCTCTTGCTGAGATTGCTACAGACCAAGCTATACAGCTTTCATCAACTGGTCATATTCTTCCCAAATATTTGATAATTGTGCTATTAATTACTATTTTTTGTTTAGATGTATCAAAAATAAGATGGAATCTCCTTTTTAATCAATTGAGCTTGTTTGTCATCACGGTGAGCATCTGTCTTGTATGAAATGATCTGCAGGCTTATTGGATGCCTTTCTAATTAACTCACAGATCTTCAGTAATATCATGAGTCCTTAGCTCAGGTCATTAGCAGAGTATCATTAGATTAGGAGTAATTTAAATATTTCTGTTTTCCTATGCAGAGTGTAAATATTAACTAAATTAATTAAGTAGTGTTTCCTAGTGGCTAGAAAATGCTTTAAGATTCACATGATCCAGCTTCTGTTCCCAGGTCTCCAGAGATTTCTTGTGTGCCTCAGTGAAATCATTGACTACTTATCATAGGAATAGTGTCTGTCTTTAGAAGTTTCTTTGAAATCCTCAAGCTAACAGTAGGACAAAAAGATAAATATACTTGTTAACTTTTTTTACTTAATTAAGACATTAGAAGTGTAGTTAAAATTTGTATGCATATTATACTTCTGTAAAATCTATAAAAATACTTAAATTTGAGACCTTCAAAAGTAGCTCAGAAGAGTTCTTTTCCATTGTAACATGCCTACAAGAAAAAAAATAATCAAAATACAGGCACTAAGGATTGCACTCTTCTGCAGGTCAATGAAGTAGTCACAGCTGAGTTTCTGCATAGACACAGCAGATAGGCCAGGTTTAACTCAGCCATGTTTGACTGTGTCTTTAGAAAAGGTATCATCTGTTGTGTCCTCTTGGGCATCAATTTCTTCAGAATTATTTGGAACTTAATTTCTTGTGGAATAATTCACTTACCAAGCAATCTGCATTATTCTCTCATAACATGATCTTGTGCTGCTCATCTGAGTGCCAATATGATTAATGTCCCATGCACTCTGACTCCTAATAAATTACACAGGGCCCAACACAAAAAACCTGGACTGTGTCTATAACTTTTTTGTTTAACAAATTAAGGAAATCAGTGATGCTTCACAATCGTTCCCTTCTGAGCTGACCCCCAGCTGCACACAGTGCTGACAATGCTCAAAGCTGTTCTATCAAGCATTTTCTGAAAGGCTGCTAAGGATCTCCATCAGCTTGACTTTCACATCTTCTACTGACAATAAAGTGGTTCCTTTGAGCACTGACGGTATCGTTGGGAAGAGGTAGGAACTGTGGGGAGATAGGTCTGGTGAACAGGGTGGATGATCAAGCACATGGATGATGTTGTTATTAGTGAAAAACTTCTTCACAGGCAGTGCTGAGCAGGCTGGCACGGTGTCTGGGTGTGAACTCATTGTTCACTCTTGCACACTGATATTTTCTGACTGAGAGTAAGAAAATGTCTCTATTTGAACATGCGTCCACTCACACTGAGAGAAGCAGCTGATCTGAACTTTGCCTCCCTGTAACAGGTCAGAACATATATAATATGTTTTTCTCTCCTCCAACACTCGTGGTTCCTGAGCCATAGGATTAGTCTTGCTTTTGTGTCAGACCTTGAACGTGCAAGTCCTTTTTTGAAATAAAAGTGCAATATACACTTTGGAACCCCAAGTGTATTTTCTAATTAGAGACAAGTCTATTGGAAAGTCCAGCAGAGATGAAGGAGCACATTAGGCATTACTGCTTTCAAGGATTCTGCTGGATTCTCCTTCTAGGATTGGTCATCATTGTAGTTTTAGTCAAACACAGGCACAAACTTCAAAAAGAACAATGGATTCCATATCTTCTATACATTCAGATCAATATTAGTTGTGTTTCTTAAAGATAGTCTTTGATGAAATATAAACTCTTGCATTAAATGTTGGTGTAAATGGATGTAGATAGATGGAGATGTAGTGGATGGTTCTCTAAAATGCACCTAGGGAGTTAAGAACTGATCTAAAACGAATGAACTTCTGGCATCAAATCACAAGGCAAGTATAAAAAAAAACCCAATAAATGTTTCCTTCCTGTATTAAACAAGGAAAAAATTATTAAAATGTCATCCTGAATGCCTTCCTCTGAATTCTGTAGTAAAGTTTTTGCCTGATGCTTACCTAGCTGCTTTCTCCAAGGATCCTTGCACTTACAATCTTACTTCCAAATATCTGACCTCACAAAGTAAATTTTTAGCACAACTGCTGTTCTCATATTAAACCATCACCCCTTAAACAGACAAGACTAGAACTGTGTGGATCATACTGCTTTTTTTTTTTTTTTCCCCAGCCTTTTTCCCAGCATCTTTTTCACATCCTTTGAGGGAGAGGAGAGGTATCAAGTGCTGCCACTTTTCTATCCCCACTGCCCACTGCTCCTTGTCACTTGCACTTGATCTGTGTGGATGGGAGCGGCAAAGAAGAGCTGCTCCCTACTGTCCCTGTACCTGTGGCAAACATAGCAGAGCATGGCATGGTGATAGACTGCTCGTGATGCTCAGGGAGAACAAAGGTGTAGGGAGAGCAAAGAACTGACTTATTTCATAGCAGCCTTGACTATTTAGGGACACCAGGACACATCTCACAATAGATGGATACACAGAAATGTTCACCCCATATAGCAGTAATTGAAAGACTTCTAGAAATATCCAAACTATCAAGAATTATGCTGGGCATTAAAGCTTCTTTTCAGTCTTTTTAAGAAGCTACTTAATATTTTGATGTTTTCAAATGTGTTCTATAAAAAAAAAGCTCACTTTTACAGCTTGGAGAAAACAGCAGCACTGCTGTCTGGGGTCTTTTTTTTCACTTCTATTTCTAAGCAAATGTCACAGTTATTAGAACTGCATTAAGTTGGTGGAAAAAAAATCTCTGGGTTTTATTTTTTCAGCTTTTCTACTTCAGACTGTGTTCTGACTGCCTGCTGGAGCTGCCTAACTTAAGGAATGGTCAGATAATCCCTCAAAGAGATTAAAGATGTTCCCATTCTCCAGCTGTTCTTGTCCCCTTCCCTGAGATGAAACAGTTGAAAATGTGGTTGGAGTGTGTTGTATTACAGACGAAGCCTGGTTTGCATAGTTATCAACTGATTTTTTTTTCTCAGTGTATGTAAGCCTGATTTCCACAATTAGGATAAATGGTGATAGTCTTTCAGATGTTGAGTCTCTATAAGAGACACACTGGAGACCGGTGATGAGTGCTGTTCCTCAAGGATAGGTACCGGGACTAATGTTGTTTAGTATCTTTGTCACAGACAGGGACAGTGGGATTGAAGGCAGCCTCAACAAGTTTGCCAGCAAAACCAAGCTGTGTGGATCAGTCAACACACTGGAGGGGAGGGGTGCCATCCAGAGGGACCTGGACAGGCAGGAGAGGTGGGTCTGTGTGAACCTTATGTTGTTCAACAAGGCAAAAGTAAGGTCCTGCACTGAGATTGGGCAATCCCAAGCACTATTACAGACTGGGGGCAGAACGGATTGAAAGCAGCCCTGAGGAGAAGGTCTTAGGGGTGCTGGTGGATGAGAAGCTTGGCATGAGCTGGCAATGAATGAGTTTTGAGGTCCCTTCAAATCCAAACCATTCTATGTTACTATGATCTCCTCTGGTGACACTGAAAGTACTTGTTCTTTCTTGGCTAAATAGGTAGCAAATAGCCATTTCTGCTTCCATTCTGCCATTGAGGAACAAGGGCTGGAAAAGGAGTGGACAGATCCGGCAGGTCAACAACCAGTTGCACAGTGGTTATTGACAGCAAGGACTCAGTTTTTACAACTATGTGATCCTCCTTGAGGACTGAGTACTGCTAGGAAGAAGCAACATCTACCTCAATAAATGAGGCAAAATCTTCTTTCCCAGAAGTCTGGCTAACCTGATAAGGGGAGCATTAAACTAGAAGTGATGGAGGAGGGAACTGATGATGGCACACAATAACTTGAGGAGGTGATGGTCTGAGTTGGCAAGCAAAGTGTGCAAGGTAGACAGGAGAGACCACAAAACCAACAAGATGGGGCAGAGGGGGCCCACCCTAGGGGGAGGCACAGATGAGGGATTGCTGCTGTGGAAGAAGTTCTCACACCTTCTCTGAGAATACGGTGTGCCAGGGCATCTTTCCTGCATTGGTGCCTGTGCATTAGTGTGCACAGCACAGAAACCAGCAGTAGTTAGGAGGCCCATTTGCACCAACCTGCAGGCATGATCACAGAGACACAGTGCAATTGCTCTCACAACCATCATGCAATGGGTACACACTGGAAGGAACTCAACAATGCATATAAATACTGAAGGGAACAGAAGAAGAGAGAGGCAGACAATTCTCAGTGGTGCCCAGTGACAGGACAGTATCCATGGGCACAATCCATGAGGTGAAATTCCAAATGAACACAAGAAAGTGCTTTTACTGTAAGTGTGGTCATGGCCAGGACCAGGTTGCTCACAGAGGTTACGGAGTCACTATAAAAGGAATTATTCAAGATCTTATTGAACACGGTCCTGGGCAACTTGCACAAAGGTGAACTTGTTTGAGTAGAGTTGTCTCTATCAGCCTCTGACACTCTGGCTCTCTGACTGAAGATATTAATCTTTTCTCTTTTTGTTTACGAAGACTTGTAGTGATAGGACTAGGGGCAATGGGTATAAACTGGAGAGAGGCAGATTTGGACTAGACATAAGGAAGAATTTCTTCACCATGTGAGTGCTGAGACAATGGAACAGGTTGCCCAGGGAAGCTGTGGATACCCATCCCTGGATTCAAGGATTCAATGGATTCAAGGCCAGGTTGTATGGAGCCCTGGACAGCTCTGATCTAGTGGGAGGTGTCCTTGCCCATGGCAGGGGGGTTGGAACTAGATGATCTTTAAGGCCCCTTCCAACCCAAATTATTCTATGATTCTACAGTTTTCTCCTTTAGGTCTACTATTTCTTAGGGTTTTTTCCAATTAAGTTAAAATTTTATATAATAACAATGCATGTGCCTGGAGTAACCTGTGAGTGTTCTTCTGCAGTATGGAGAGGGGATTTCATCAGTTCACATCCTGCATTTATAGTTAATACTTGGAGTCTTTAAAGAAATAGTAAATAGCTAATTTCCTCTTGAAGTTTCAAGCTGCACGTCATTGCATAGAAAATGATGGTGAGCAGCTGGAAGTTAATGTGCCGTGCGCAAATTCTTATGAATCTGTATAATAGAGTAGACACTCATATTATTAATCTTGTAAGAGTGATGCAAAATGGCACAATACCTTTTTTAATTTCGTTGGAAACTTTTTGTGAAATATGCATTGATGACATAAGTTTCTGGAGTATATGTTTCTTTTAAATGTCAGAACTGGAAGAAGATAGCATGGAATTTTGAGAACCGAAGAAATATAACTAGGGGTAAGGATAACCCTTCACTTTGAGATTTTAACCAGTTTCTGTAGGTACTTTATATATAATTGTCCAATATTATATGCATACTCTGATTTTTTAATTATTTTTATGCGTTTTCTGGGAAAGGGGAACTACAGGAAAGATTGGAAGGGCCCTTTACAGAGAGCACAGGGATAAGGCAGCAGGGAATGGCTTGCAGATGAATGAAGGAAGATTGAGATGAGATCTTAGTAAGAAATGTTTTGCTCAGAGGATGCGGAGGCCCTGGCCCAGGCTGCCCAGAGCACTGGTGGTTGCCCCATCCCTGGAGGTGTTCAAGGCAAGGTTGGATGGGGCTTGGAGACCCTGATCCAGTCAGAGGTGTCCCTGCCCATGGCATGGGGTGGAACTGGATGGGCTTTGGGGTCCCTTCCAACCCAAACCATTCCATGATTCTATTACGAATGGGAAGGAGGATGCTTAGGAATATGTCCATTTCACTGGATTCTTTGTTTCCTCAGGAAAGGGTGGTAAGCATGATGAATTGAGTTAGTTATGCAACCTCAGCTCAGCTGCCCCTAGAAGAGCTTTTCTGATAAAATTTGATCACTCACTTCTTTGGGCAAGGAAGCACTGTCTGTCAGAGCTTTTGGTCAAATTGTTGCTGCTCCTGTTAGGGGCAGAGAGAGCCACTTTGCTGTACAGTCAATACAGGAACCAGCCCCATCAGGAAAGTGCCTTACTCTACGTGTTCCACCAAAAACCAATTAACCAAGTAAATAAACAAGGTCCTAACCTGGGGTTTTTGTGTTTCTTCACATTGTAGTCTGAAAGCACAGTCTGTCAAGTTCTTAGTTAAAAGATTTTCAATAAGTTTCATCTCTAGATGAATACAGGACAAACACCAAGTGCTTCATATCCACTGCCTGTGCAGTCCTAAGGTTGTTTGTGCTTGAAGTCACAGAACCATAGAATCATTGAATGGTTTGGGTTGGAAAGGGACCTCAAAGTCCATGCAGTTCCAACCTCCTGCCGTGGGCAGGGACACCTCCTACTGGATCAAGGTGCTTGAACCCCCATCCAACCTGGCCTTGAACACCTCCAGGGATGGGGCAGCCACCGCTGCTCTGGGTAATGTATGCCAGGGCCTCGCTACCCTCACAGAAGAGAATCCAGAAATCTTCTCCTGTCTAGGAGTCAGCAGTGATTCCTAGCTGAGGACTAAATTCTGGCTGTGATTTTATGGGAAAGGTCAATATCATTGTCCCTGTGTTCTAGCTAGAGAGCATCTGGAATATTTCATTGTACGATGTGATATAAAAGGATGTTGTCAGTTTGGCAATCACATCTTGATTTTGTTTTGACTGCACTTGCTTGAGGAGTTTTATGTTGGGTCTGATACCAACAGCAACAGCCATCAAATCTCCCAAATCTGAGGGTAGGTGGGTTAGTACAGAATTAGGCACAGGACAATGTGTGTGTAAAACTGGCCTGCTTTATGGCACCTGTGTAAGTATGGAAAATATTGTTGCTTTTATAGAATGATTTTTGATGTTATGCAGAAAGGGTTTTACCCCATATTTGCTAACACCTAACTAGATTTGTTGTCACAGTTCAGCCCCAACCTGGCTAATTTCACTGGCTATAAAACTGTGCAGCTGGGATCTTAATTCTCTTCCCCCCACACCCCACTCCCAGGGACAGGGGAAATAAGATGAAAAAGACTTGCAGGTTGGAATCTAAAATTACAGCTTTAATGAAAGAAGGAGAAGGAGAAGGAGAAGGAGAAGGAGAAGGAGAAGGAGAAGGAGAAGGAGAAGGAGAAGGAGAAGGAGAAGGAGAAGGAGAAGGAGAAGGAGAAGGAGAAGGAGAAGGAGAAGGAGAAGGAGAAGGAGAAGGAGGTAACGAAATATATACAAGTATGTGAGATTGTGCCCCACCCCAGCCCTTGGTGATTGCATCCCCACAGGCACTGCAGAGCAGACATGAGGGAAAGAGTCCAGGCTGGGAAGAGCCAGGCTCAGAACTGCATTCAGGAATGCACTGATCCAGGATCAGGAGCAATTGGACAGATGAGGTCCTTGCTGGATGTTGGTCATCGCAGGAAAGGATGAGCCCCTTGTGGTCTCTCAATTTTATAACAAGTATGAGGTGAATGGGATGGAATCCTCTGCTGACCAGGTTGAGGTCACCTGTTCTGTTTGCCCTTCCCTGCAGGTTCCAACTTTTCTACCAGCTCGAGGACAGCCTTGGTTACTGTAGGGACAAGCGTAAACATTGGCCTTTCTGCATACTGGTGCCCTGTGTTGTCACTGCCAGAGAGAAACTGTCTGAAAAAACGTGCCGTTTTCTTTCAGAAAATGAAGTTACTTAGGTGAGACTGAGTTAGAATCACAAAGTTTACTCTAATTTAGCTCAAACCACACTTGTGTCCCCCTCTGCACCTTGAAATAGAAAGTAACTCTCATTCTGTTTCTGCTTGGGCCAGATGGTGATTGGCACATCACTGCGAATGGTGCAGCAACGTCCATGAGCTTTTTGCAAAGCATGCAGTCTGCTTTGCTTTTACCAAATTAATCAGAATCGCAAACTTGCTCTCCATTTGTTGCAATTAATAAAATAAGTTGTAAAGGCTTTTGCAAACAGGTCATCATCTGTCTGCATGTCAGACTGTCAGAGCACAAAGACCACCAGCAACACACGCCTGAATATTAAGTATTCTGTCTTCATGCTACTGTTTGTTCTTTCTACACAATCCATATAGAGTCAGGGACAAAAAACACCCCATAGCCTCCCTGTGGGACAAGGTATGGGTTTTTTTAATAAATCAGAAAAGAAACATGAAAATGTCAGCTTAATCAAGCATTTAAATTTTATTAATCAAGTCTAATTTTTATGAGTGCAAATAATCGCTGAAGCTGGACAAATTTGCTCTAGATTGCATCAGAAACATAATTTTAATATTTAATGGCCTGCTGAATTTAAATGGAGAATTATCTTTATGAAACATGCTCTTCATAATTTGCCATTAAATGGGAAATGAACAAATCAACATAAATCTTACATAAAGGTTATTTAACTAAATGTTGGTGCTATAAATATTTTAAATGCATTATGCCCTAATTTAACAGTCACACGCTGCACTATGTATAGGTACAGGTTGGGCAGGAAGTATTTCTCTTTTGAACTATAACGGAGTGTAAATCTGCAAGTGATGGTCTGGGCTACAGCTTAAAGAGGTGTTTAGTACCACAGCTAGAATCCCCGCGTCAGAGCTGTACACATAGGACCAGAGTATAGAGTAATTCTTTTCTCAAACTTCACATGGCTCGTCCAAGTAGCGGATACAGAACCCAAGTGCACTACAGAATTGCAATATTTTGGCTGGGCTTGATTGCTTGAAGATAAAACCAAAACTCCACCCTATTTAACTCCATCATTTGAAAAATATAGGGATTTTTTCTATCATAAATCAATTGATTTTTTAAACTTAAATTTTGCCATATTTATTTAAAATATAGTCTTCCAATATTGTGGGCATCTAAAATAAAATTGAGGTTCACTGCTCATATATGGTTTTTTTTTTCTGTGAGATTGTTTTAATGAGTTTTATTTTGCATTTACATGGCAACACTTGACAGGTTGCAGTGGCTATCATAAATAATCAATATCATATAAATTAATACCAGGTTCTTTTCTATGAAAAAATCCCATAGACATATGAGATTTTTATTCATATTTGGTTTGGTTTTCTTCTGGTTTAGTGCAATTCAGCCTAGACTTTAAGAACTTCGGGATTGAAGAGCAGTTTTTATGAATTTACCAAAATGTATCTATACTCGGAAAAAAATACGTATTTAAGTGAAATTACAATAATCTGTGTATTACATACATTCTTACATTGTCATGGTTTCACACACAAAAAATACACAACACAGTTTTTTTCTACCAGAAAGCTTGTCGACTCCAAATTTAAATGTAATAGACTGTGTCAACTGACAAAGTGGAAATTATTTGGATAAATGCCGCTTTGTAGGAGAAGTATATATGGTCCTATTGGATTCTGAAAACTACTTGAAGTAGTAAGAACAGAGGAAAATGGTCTTGAGAAATTGTGTTTTTAATAAGATAGATTATTGTGGAGTTTTACCCAAGAATTACAGCTCACAACATTTTGTTACAGAATTATTTTTAATAGTCCTGCAAAGTGAACTTGCCATTGATATTTAGCCAAGGAAAGAATGGGGTTTTTTTGTTGTTCTGCTGAACTAAGAATAAAGCATTCTGAGAGATCTGACATTTCAAGCGTACAGTACATATCAAAGCCTTTAGGTGGAGACACACTTCAAATAAACACCTCATATTCGGTTCACTGTGCATTGTGTAAATATAAGAAAGAGCTAAAATAAATGATAAGCAAGTATTGGAAGAAATATAGAGAAAAAGGCCCAGTACATGTGCCATTTTATGTTAAAAATGACTTAGTCTTGACTGCATTGGCAACTGAACATTGAGGGCACATAAAGCTGACAGCAGGAAAAAGGTTACATGTTCTAGTATAATAAACTGTATTTACTGCCTGTGCATGTTGCCAAGAAATTTATTATACTGCAAATAAAAATTCTGTTGTTGATATTACAGAACTATGTGTAATCAGTAGCATGCATCACAAGGCGTCTGATAGCCATATTAAAGTCTCATTTCCTATTAAGATCCAGGCTAAATTACAACAGAAGCACTTCTCAGAATAAGCTAACAGAATGCATTCTTCAAAGAGAAATAATCGTATTTCAGTGTCTCTGTAAAAATCAGGAAGTATTTTAGCAGTAAAGTATTAGTACTTCTTGGATTTAGCCTTCTGTCTTCCGTACTGCAGCGTATCCAAACTTACTGGCAACCTTATCACACTAATTATTATTACGTCTAGTGGTTCAGTTATCTTGATGATTGCTGCAGATTAAATACCCCAAGGTCAAAGCATTAATAGTATAAACCAGGATCAGTTGTATTCCAGATATACTACACAGTCTCATATCAGAATCTGTTAATTTTATTTTTATTTTCTTTATGAATGTGGTACAAAAAAGGTGGGCAATTTCATCAAGCTGTATCTCCTGTAAAGTTTCTCCTCAATAATCCCATGAAAGGAGCAGACATCCTGTTGTGAAAATGAGCACAAAACTGCTGCTGTAGCAGGCTTATTGGCAACAGACATCTTTGTTTCAGCCCGAAGTACCTGGAAATGACCTGAGAGAGCCCCACTGGTTTTACACATGTTTCTCCACTATGCACACAGCACAACTTACATTTACTTGTTACGTTTACACATAAATACGAACTGAGTGGCACACAAACATATGGTACAGTTTGTGTCCAGACAGTACAAACAAACATGAAATCCATACTGTCCCGAACAGTCCAATTCTGATCACATTCATTGTGCATCTAAAATACATTTAATTTGGAACCAACACTCATTCTCCATTTTAATTTGTCTTATGAATGTTATACCTACATGTGAAAGTACAAGTGTCAGCAGATATTTTGACGGTGTCATGTGTGATGCTGCATAAAAAGTGTTTCTTTTGTATTTTCTGTGAAACCACTTCTGTTTGAAGAACTATATCACACAAGATATAAGCAAATCTAGAGGAATGTTAATGACAGGGGAGGGTACAAGTTGCTTTGCATTAAAGAAAAGTGTTAAGGTAATAGTCATCAGGGTCATCTACAGAGGTAGTGCGTCTTATTTTTTCTTTATTTTGCATATTAGTGTAGAACAGATATTTGATGTCATTAAGATGTAAAGATACTGGTGTATCTTCTGTGCAGGTGTTTCTGTTGGATCAGCCAAAAAACTTAGAAGACAATCCATTGAGTGATCTGTGGTTTGTACGTTTTGTATGAAAAACAGAAGGCTGATACTAAGAGACAAGGACCTGGTGTTAAAAGTGGTGTCAAGTTATGATGGGTCATTTTTCCAGTCTTTAGATTCAGGAGGTGTTTTAAATTTCCCTACAATCATGGGGTTTTCATTTAATATGCTTGTAAATAAATGGAATCTAACCATGCTTTGCAGGTGTTGAGGTTGGAAATCAAAATGTATTATTGACTCTGAAGTCCTGTCCTGTTCATTAGTCAATAGATCATCTATAGAATTAAGTGCAAGGTGTACTTAGCTATCAGCTTCATCAGATGACTATGTTCTAGCCTCCCATTCTATTTGTTTGGGTTTCTTCGATGCGCCAGTGTGGTGGTTGTTCTTCCTTCAGCAACTTGGTGTGATGTAGCTGCTGCTACTGCAACAGAACAGAGGCTCCTCTGATCACCCACAATCATCAATTGCACAATATTTATAGACTGAGTTGCTCAGAGGGGGTTGGAATGGATCAGGAACAATGGCAGTACACAGGAATTAAACTGAATGCTCCTTCTGATTAATAAGCTTTTAATAAGGCTGTTCTGCACATGAAGAATCCTACTTTGCAACATTTAAATGTCTTCTGCTTACTGTTTGGCTGTGGAGTAGCTGACCTGCTTTATATGAGGCGATCTAGGCGTGTTTTTTAAAATGTCATATATATTAGAATTACATTCAAGGGACAGTACCAAGAAACAGGTTCTTTCAAGACATTCTACCACTATGAGGCATACAAGTCTATGACAAGTGACATTACAGAAGGTCATGTCACTTTTAACTGCTTGCATTAGATCTTTCTGATTTCCCTAGTGCCTTTCCTTTGTTTGATTAATACTACTTGATTTCAAGCAAAGTATCGGAAGGCACCATTTAGAGTGAGCACTCTAGGGGTAATCTAAGATATTTTGCCATAGAACTTTTAATAAAATAACTCCTAATGTGTCTTTTTATCTCCATATGTTTTTTCCTGTCCTCCTTCTTTCTTCTCCCTCCTTCCCTGCCTTCTCCTTTCCTACATCACCCCTCCCCCAGAAACGATGTTTGACACAGTGATCCGAAAAACTACTGTGTTCCTTCAAACCAGACCAGCACATGTGCACTTTATTTGAATAGCAACGAGGCAGAATCAAAGGAAGAAAAATTCCATTGTGCATGTGCTTCCTACAGTATTCTTACTACAAGTTTAAACTGAATTCTGTTGCTTAGATTCATGGTACCTTTCTTGAACAACATTGCTCTTTTTCTGCAGAAATATATTGTACTTCAGTGTTCAGCTTTTGTGAGGCTTCAGCATACGGATTCGTCATCTATCACAAGATTATGAAGAATCTACTTTCCTTGTTTTCATTTATGTCAAAGTTCTGAAAACACTAGGTTTTGTGGTTTAATAAATTTTATTATTGTGTCCCTATTGTCTGAATGTTTATGGGGGTTTTTTTGTTTAAGTCTTCTTTTGAATTTCTAGACAAGTGAAAACATGGGCTATGTTTGATGTAACTTAAGGCATCATTTATGCAGCTTGGGAATAAGAACAGTCTTAACTACATTTTATTTTGCTACAATAATTGAATTGTTTTCCTTTCCAGACAATTCAGTACTCTGAAACTCAGTGTAATTGATGATATGACTAACCTAGAACAAGAGCATAGGCTGGTAGTGGCTTTTGAATTAAAAAATGAAATGGGGGAGGAGGAAATCTGGGCTCATTTCTGGGCTTCAAGAGATTTCAAAGGACTTTTTGTGTCCTTTGAACAAGTTAACATTTAGCCACACTATAGCAGCCAGTAAAGTAGTTTGAGATCATTAGATGGGGAAGGAAAACAAATATGAGTTTGAAATATTATTATCAGGATAATTTAGAGTGGGTATTTTTATGCAAGTGATTTCAGTGAGGTGCCATCATCAGTAACAACTTTAGAGTTTTCCTATTCAGCTAATTGTCTCCATGCTAACTTTAGTGCTTATGTGAGACAGGCATTCTGGTGCTCAATCCTGTCAAGGCAAGGAATTTCTAGATGTACATAAAAGAGCTCTTTAAGTGTCTAGGGAACATTAATGTTGAAAAGAAAGAGACCTGGCGAGTTTAGTCAGCTCAGGCGTAGGCAGTAACTGAGTCAACAGATTCAGGTTTACACCTTGGGCTTTAGTCACCTAATGATATAATTACGAACTTCTTTGCGTGTCGCAAAACTGATTTAAGAGTGCTTCCACCTTGCTGCAGTCCTTAACAGTTTGGTTTGGTCCTCTCTTCTCCATTCACTATTTTCTCAGAGAGCTGATGCTAGCATTTCTGGAGCTGCTCGGTAAACTGGAAAACTGAAACTACCCACATAAAAAGTTTTAGGATGGGTTTTGTTTGAAGAACATGATCAGTCCAATGATGTTGTTCACAGCTTAGCTCTTCAAGCACCTGGAACAGCACAGGGAAGGTGACAGTGAGCTACCAGTAGAGGAGAGAAACAAGAAGGCGATGCAGGTGCATGGGAGACAGAAAATGCCTTTGCTTTCACAGAGAAGTCCATGAAGATAGGATCTCTCAGGCACTGCGAGATGGGATGCAGACTGAGCTAAGAAGGAGATTACTAGCATTTCAGCTACATATTCTCAACATTTCTGTCTCTCTGTACTGAGGGGTGTGACCATCCCAGACTCTCTGGGCACTGTCTCTCATCGCCTTTCTTTAAGAAACGGAGCAAAGCTGGCCTCAACAGGAAACAGAGAAACTGGTGAGAGAGGCTTCTTCTTCACAGATAGAGGCTGGAGCACAGTGCTGAATTCTTTCTCACCCTGAAGGGATTCAGAAATACATCTGCCTGGATAACATCAGGTCAGAGGCTGCAGGAGATTCACTTGGTCAGGGTCCTCCTGCTAAAACTGTTCTTCTGGGCAGGAAAGACTTCAGGACTAACTGTTCCTTAATTTCTCAGGTAATACTTCCTCCTTGTGCTTTTGGATAGGCTTGCTCTTACTGTTTCTTTGTGTTTCTAGTATTTCTTTTGATTCTAAGCTCCAGGAGCAGAACTGGAGACCCTTCTGCTCCAAAGTCCCAGGCTTGCTTTTAGAGGTGTTTTGGGACTGGCTTCAAACAAGGATGAGCAGCTGAAGCTGGAAATGCATGGAATTTTGCAGCCAACTTGCCTATATGCAGAGTGCTTTACTATACATGCAGGTCAAATCAATCTATGTGGTGTTTACACTTGACATGAGTCCACATAACATGATTAACTGAGATCTCCTTCATGGTTGAGCTAACTCAGTGAAAAACACCTGATGCACATATTCTTCTTTTTTAAGATCTTCTCTCTGCTGAATTTGGCTCTTGGGTAGTGTTAAAGTCCTTTTAGACATGGATTTGGACCTGATGAGAATATCACTGCAGCTGTGTTTGGGGATTAATTATGAAGTCATAATTTTAACGTGTTGTTTTAAATGACAGGTGCACTAAACCCATTTGCAGCTTCACCTATATAACAAAGTAAATTATCATTTTAGTTGGCGGCAAGTCTGTAAAATAGGTCAAAGTGTGAGAGTTTCATATCAACGAGTTTTTCCTTCCCTTGTGCTCCTCACGCGTATTTTATGGTGCATAGTATACAGGCTTTGTATCCATAATATGACACTGGGTAGGCGGATCTATGCTGACCTTCATTATGGTTGTTCTTATAGCCTAATATGTACTTATATAAATAATGATCTAAAAAACCATATTATTTTCTGGTGATAAGGAGACATAACTTAATTTCAATTCCACCAACAGAGAATTTTCTTTGCGGAGTAGGCAGAAGACTTGATCACAGTGTTACGAGAGCAGGATTTGTGAGTTTTAAGTCTGAATCTGCCTCTGACCACCTTCAAAAAGTCTTTTAATCTCTCTGTAAAATAGATTTAATAGTGGCTTATTTCATGTTCATGGTGTGATTTGAAATTATTAATACTTGTAGAATGAATTGAATGTGTGTGCATGTTTCATAGTGTTAGACTGAAAAGACTGCTCACATGGAAAAACACATAGACTCAGCTAGCAAAGAACGCACTTATTGTATAAAACCATTACTAAGAAACACAATGCTAGTGCTAATAGAGCATATATTATATATCATTTTTGTAGATCATAAGGAGATAAACAAGTATGAATTTATTCCCAGGTTTACATTGTTAAAAAATCTCTCGGTGAATGCTGTAAATTCTATTACATATGTTGCACATTTTTGCAGGTAGCAGTAAATTTAAAGCAAGCATTTGCATGTGCTGCATAGGCACCAGTGGAGCTGACAATGGATTCCTTTAGTTAAAACAGTCACACACTGAATTTTGAATTCCCTTTTAAATACTTAAATTGTCAAGCAAGCATTTCATACAGGAAGGGGTTTCAGTTCAAAATTCCCTAATGTAGGTCAATTATATCTGTAACACTTTCCTAAATTTAAATCTCTAGATCAAGTGTTTTTTTCTAGTTGTACATTTTCCGTCTGTGTATTTATTTCAAATGTTAATAAAGTTTTCACCTGCAAAAGGTTTACAATTGACAGAACAAAACTCTTCCTTTTTGAATCATGACAACTACTACTGTTTCTGTCTGCAGGTAGTGGAGGACATGCTAGAGGACGAGGAAGAAGAGGATGACAGAGATGACAAGGTAATTATCTTTCCTAGCACTTGGGTATCTGGGGATGGGAGAATTTAGACATGACACTATTTTTACAGACAGTTAAAAAAGGAGTTGAAGTGTTTTAGTCCAGAAAATTGGACAGAGCTGTTTATCATCCTAACAATGGTACAGTGTGTTGCTGGAAAGGATAGAGGTCTATAAATCCTGCATTTTTTTCCTCCGCTTCTTGGTCCAGAGCTGGGTCAAGTATTTTTTCTGCCAGGAACAAAAATAATTCAGCCTGTCTGGAACTTGATAGCTCTTGTGAAGATAACTGCAGTGACAACTGTTTTTGAAGGACAAAAATTTGTGCTGTCTTGAGTATTACAAATAGGGCTGCACTTAAGGGGAAAAACGGTGTAAAAATAGCAACTCCATACTGGTTAAAGATGGGATATTGACATCTATAATTTTCAAAGAATTACTTGGCAGAAGAATGGTTGAAATGCTTTACACTCTGTATGACATTTAAATAATCACAATTCTCATAGACATCCACTTGATTTGGAGTTGGTACTGTGGCCCAGCGGGCTGGGAAACTGTTGCGGATCGTTCTGCTATTTGAGAAAAAGTGCTTCAGTTTGGAGGCTGCTGGTTGGGTTGAGGATTGCAGCCACAGTAAATAACAGCTCATTTCCACATCTTATTGAGCCAAGCTATGGGACTGCTTGGATTGGTTGTCCCCCAGGGAGAGGGAAAAACTGGAGAGAAGAAATTAGAATGACCTTCCACCACTGAAGTAATGGCGATCGCTGGCGGGACAGCTTTCTGGTGAGACAAGTGCAGTAAAGACAACAAGACAACCCTGTTGTTGCTGGTATTTTCATAACAGGAAGGTAATATTTGTAGGAGCAAAAAAACAAAAAAAAGGATAGGGGGAAATTTTACAAGAGCCCTGAATTAGAATACAGATGATTTTGACCTTCACAGATGCTCCTCTATTTCTGTTGTAGTAAAGCAATGGTTTTTTTTTTTTCCAAGAGGAGAAAAACAGTGTATCTTAATTTATGCCCTTGACCTTTGTTTCTAGTTGAGATGTACAGTTATATACCACTGTAAGAATTCATATGTTGGCAGCAGCATTTGAAATGTCAGAAAATTCACCGTGATTAGTTAATCCCCTGAATGATTATTTTTCTGTTAGCTAACACCTAAAACCAGAGAAATTATAAAAAAAGAGTATTTTTCTCATTCCCTTGCCAGCTCAAACATTTTACAATTGACAGAAAGTTATTATGTGAAATTCTTCTATACATCACTTAAATCGTTAGCTACATCATTTCAGAATCAGCAAACGCTGTAGTAACAAAACCTTCTCTTACAAAACACATATGTGATGGTTTTTAACAGTAAATGATGTGAGCATACACTTCAGGCAATAAAATATATGATTTATTGTAAAGGTCAGTCATGTAGCTGTGGAGAGCTTGTATTTTAACTCAACATGCTGGCTTTGAACCGTCATTTCTCTTCTGATAAACACTGATCTGCCATCCATTTGAGGCCATTTTCTCCCATTTCTTCCTTCTTTATTATTAGAGATGGTGCAAAAGTATCATCCCAGTAGTGTGTGCATCCCTATGTATTTTAATAACTGTGATTAAATCACAAAGAATAGTGCTTGACTGCTTGTAGTTTGAGCCAGCCTATGTAGTTACCACTTAGTGGTGTTTGAAAATTGCTAAACAAAACTCCTTTAAAAGGGAAGATGAGGGTGGGGGTCAGATTCTCCACCCCCTAGTTCTCCAGCGATTAACAGACGCCAGGCAAAACATACCCAATTAGAAATACCACTCTAGGTTTCAGTGTTGTGATCTAATATCGAGCTTTCTCAAACTGACACCAGAGTTCAAACATTTTTCTAGATCTAGTTACCAAGGTTGAATAAAAGTGAGTGCTGACATTGCTGCATGCATTCTGTGAGCCCTTATATTGAATATTTAAGAGCTGTCTTTCTACACAGAAGGTGTTTAGGTTGATTTTATGAATTCAAAGCTGTCTTCATTATTGTAAACATTTTGAGTTCTTGTGATTGAATATGCTGTTTGAATGGAATGAAAATTTCTCTTTTTAAAATAAGCACGTATGGACTACCATGTGTAGTCAATTCTCTTCACAATGGGCATTATTTTGCACTGGGCTGAACTGTAAAACGTAAGGACATAGTTAGGACTGGGTTGTTTGTTGTTAGAATCTGGTAGGGTTTTTTTTTTCCTTTCTAGATGTACTCTGTTGACTATTGCTGTTCCTTTATTATATATTTTTGTCCAAATGGAAGGGTGCACTTTTATCCTATTTTGACTCACATACCTGTTTTCTTAAAGCTATGTGCAAAATCAGTTTCTGTGAGAAAACCAATGCATATTTTGTAACACCAGCTGGAAGTGGCCTCTGGTTTTTATTATTTCTCTGGGTTTTTTTCATACAACATAATAGAAAAGTCAGGTAAATGGGTCTTCTTATGCGATAAAAGCAGAAAGATTAATAAATGTGCCAAGGCCTTACTTTAATTGAAACTGAAGCACGTGTTGCAAGTATGTGAAATATATCCCAGATGTTTGACTATGGCCAGTGTCTTTGCTTTCTCTGATTACCACAAGGCAGCGATTAGTCCTGTAACCTTTGGACTTTACGGTAAATGGGGTATTACATGGCACAGAGCACCTGTTTTCCATTCAGTACAAACCCCTGGCAGGCTTTACCTAAGCCCATCCATGTGTTTTCACTTAGCAGATTGTTAGGCGATTATGAAAAGTGTCTTTCTTTAGAGCCAGGTTAGATATTAGTCACTTGCTCCAAGCAAAAAGGCAACTTTTGGCTACTTGATGGAGTCTGTGTGGGCAGACACGATGTAGGTGTTTGGATGTATGGTGGAGGGACATTGCTCAACATCCCCAAATTGCAGAGTTACCAAAGTAATGAACTGAGGATGATGGATGCTCCTATGCATGTAATTAGTTAAAGTAACATATTTTATTAGTGATGGTGTGTAATACTGAGTTTGACAAGGCATATTTGCACTTACCATATAACTTAGTCTCCTTCCAATGTTCTGGGGCTTAGTAGCTTTTTTTCACCATCTGCTGTGATCAAGGTAGACAGGACTGTCAATTTAAGGTCATAAGACATTTTTATTTACTGGAGAATATTAACTTTCATCTTCAATTGCAGTATGACTAATAAACTAAAATGGTAGATATACTTGCTTTATCAATGAACAAAGTGGTGCTTAGCAGTGTGACACTTTTTTTCTAATTTTGTTTCTTTGTCATATTACATGTTTAGGAACTGAAAAATTTGTTGCAGTTTGTTTGGCCCAGGCATTTGTCCTTAGTGTATTACCAATTTTTCCAAGAAATAGGACTAGATTCTGCATTCCATATGTTCTGTACCACTCGCTAAACCTATGCCAACCAGAGATTTACAGTTTAATCTGATTTTTCTCTCCTCCCTCTCTTTTTTTTGGCTCCCTTCCAAACGCTGGCTTATGCAGTATCTTAACAAATAGGGGTCAGTTAAATGACATGAAGTCAAGTTCTAAACAAGCTACCAAAAGGATTTTTACACAGTTATGTTATAATAATGTGGGGGTCAATATGCATAATCTATGTATGTAAGGTTTTGGTTTGTCATTTAAGAGGTTCAGGTGTGCTTTTCACACAGCTTTATTCTTTGAACAAGCTCCAGATAAGATTTCAGATAATCACAAAGAATTTCAGCTCAGCTTTGTGCAGGAAGTCCTCAGCATGACACAGGATCAGGCCAGTGAGCACTGCTACTATTGCAGATTTAATAGAGGAACATGCACGGTATGAGCACTGCTTTATTTTACCTTTTTATGAATAGTAACAATATTTTCTTAATCAAAAATACTCAAATAATTTGCACCTTTGCCTACACTCTCTATAGACTTTTGTTCTTTGAAATATTCTTCACAGTTTTCAGTCAATGTTGTTGTGTTTCAAGATAACTAGAAGCTTTTATAATGAATGATGTGTGAGACAAATTAAGATACATTTTAAAGCTTTTAATCATCCCTGATGAGTGTTACCAACTGTGTTTCATACAGCCCAGATGCACTTGTAACCTGTCTTGGAAGTGTGCCCTCCACTTTTACTAAGATCATAAGGAGAAGGGGAGAACTCCAAGGTAGCCTATATTTTCAAATTGTATAAAAGAGCAGATTGCAATCTATTCTAGTGGCAGTTATTTCCTATAAAATAAATGGTGGAAAAACAATAAAGAAATAGGAATTGAATGGAGTGAGGAGAAAATTCCAGGACTAGTAAATCCACAGGTTCACCTGTAGCTTGATTCCATCATTAAATTCTACATGACGATAGCACCTAAATATAATTGTAAATCATAGAATCATGGAATAGTTTGGGTTGGAAGGGACATTAAAACCCATCCTGTTCCAACCCTCTGTCATGGGCAAGGACACCTCCCTTGTTGTTCAAAGTCCCATCCAACCCAGCCCTAAACACCTCCAGGGGTGGAGCATCCACGACTTCTCTGTGCAACCTATCCCAGGGCCTCACTGCCCACATTGTGAAGAGTTTCTTCCCTCATCTTATTATTCCAGGCCCTTGTAAAAAGCTTCTCCCCAGCTTTCCCAGGAGACCCATTCACTACTGGAAGCTGCTCTTTATTCACATAGAGATGGTGATAAAAGGCAAGTGTGATTTACCAAAAATGTACAGAATAGGAGGAATGATCGTGTAGAGTCCCTCAACTCATACACCAGAATATCAACTGATGCTGTTTCTGATCATTGGATCATCATGGCCATGGAGTTATATTTGTCTGGATATACCTTGGATCACGTGGAGCCTTTGCAAAGGAGCTTTCACAAAGAGCAGTTTTCATCCTGCCCTGTACTGGGGCTTTGGATGGGCTTTATTATCAAAGCAAGGACTTTTCAAAAGAGGTAACTTAGGCAGACTTCTGAGAGGTTTAGCCTTAGTGAGATCAGGCTTCTTCATCCTGTTGCAGTCCTGAAACACTAGCAAAATTAACAGAGTAAAAAGAATATTACCGAGATCAGAATCTGAGATTTATATCTGAGGTTTGGCACTGGAGGAGGTGTGTGAGATAGTCCCTAGGGGATCGTGGGTCTATAAACCATTGAATGAATTACACTCATCCATGTACGTGTTTTGTTTCACCTGTGACTAATATAGTGTGGGTAATGTTCTTCATTTATTAAGTAATCCAAGTATAATTCAATAAATTATTAAATCAAATGGAGAATATGTCTTAATTATGTTAGCTATTTCAGAATGTGACATAGTTTTGTCCTACATTTTTCCTCCACCCTTAGCATACTTCTTGATATAACTAAGCAGATTGAAGTTCTTTGAGACCAAGCAAAGGTTTGGTTTCATCTAGCTCACCAAAAAATATCTTTATAAAATGGAGTGCGTTAAAAACATCTGTATGGTCTTTTCTGTGACTCAGGGGAAAGAAATTATGAGTGTTGAAGGAAACCACCAAAAGCTTTTACTGTTTGAAACTCTCCTGTGGGTCCAGGTTGGTTTACTTCTTAGCTCCAGAGGCATGTATCTGTTATGTGGCTTCAAAATGGTAAGAATGGATCATTCCTCATTCCTAACAGAAATGTTTAATGCATTTTCATACAGAATCAGGAGATCTGGTTTCAATTTAAGCCACTGCCATGAACCCCTTGTGACTCTAAGCAAGCTATTGAGTCACTGATACATGAGTATTTGCAAGTCACCTGAATATTTCTTCAGGTTTATTGGTAGCTCCCCATTTTAGCCTTCCCAAGAGCAGCCCCAAACACTTGTTTTAGAGAGATGCCTTTTGAACTTGTTCTACAGGTGATTATAGACCCCATAATACAGAGCAAGCCTTCATCTGAGTCCCACAGAAAGCAGGGATGGCAATGTGTAGGTCACAGCTTTGGAAGCCTGGCAGAAGAAATATGATGGTGAGATATGCTAGCATGAGGATGAGTGCTTTATAGAACCAATCCCTGGAAGCAGGCACGTGGCTTACATAGTGTACAGGAATGAGAATGAAAGACCGCAGAGATGATGCTGTGGGAGAGGACAATGCACAGCAGTGTGGCTTTCTTGAAAATGGGTGGCATGCCATCATCTGCATTTTCAGTTGAGGTTTGGTGCTGAAGCTCACAGCACAGCACACTGAAAATCTGCCTTCCAGGCTAGGTGTATGTCTTTCACTTCACTAAAGTCTTTGCAAGAAAAATTGCAATCTCAATTTAAAAAGTATGCCTGGAGAGTTAATCAGGCATTGCTGTGCTTCACGGAGGAAGATACAGAAATATGGGAAAACAAATTGTATAATTTTGCAAACATCATACATGTATTTTGTGTTCAGTTTGAGGTATCTGTGTGTCAATAGAAGATCTAATATTGTTTACTTCATTGGCATAAATAAGCTTGTGGACAAATAGTAAATGTAGCTATCTTCATTCTATTTAATTTTTGTTTGATAGAGATTAATTTTACGTTTTTAGTGAAAACTACTAGAAAAGTTCTAAAGGTGGGGCTGTTTACCAGGACAATTTGTCCTTTAAATGAGTTCTTGTGATCATCTGCTTCAGTAAATTTTAAATGCAGTTCCATTCAGAAAATGTGACTGGTTCCACTTATCCCAGCAGAGGTCCATGGACATACAGCTCCTAACTGAGAGATACTTTCACATGCCTAGAGATGTTCCAATGGGTGTTTTGTTACAATGCATCTTCCATTCCACTGCCCTGGAGTATGTGTGCCTTTTGGGGAAAAAAAATGTATATATACGAGAATACTAATGAAGATGATCAGGGGCCTGGAGCACCTCCCATTTGAGGACAGGCTGAGAGAGCTGGGATTCTTCAGCCTGGAGAGCAGAAGTCTCAAGAGAGATGTTATAGCAGCCTTCCGACGTTTAAAGGGACTCCAGGAAAGCTGGGGAGGGGCTCTTGATCAGGGAGTGCAAGGGCAGGATGAGGGGGAACAATTTTAAGGGGAGATTTAAATGAGATCTTAGGAAGAAATATTCTCCTGTGAGGGTGGTTAGGCCCTGGCCCAGGTTGCCCAGAGAAGTTGTGGCTGCCACATCCCTGGAGGTGCTCAAGGCAAGGTTGGATGGGGCTTTGAGACCCTGATCCAGTGGCAGCTGTCCCTGTCCATGGCAGGGGGTGGAACTGAATGGTTTAAATGTCTCTTCCAACCCAAACCATTCCATGATTCTGTGACAGATCAGATGATACAATCTTTGCCAAAAAAAAATTGTGCCCTGTCCTGTATCCTTCACCATTTCTTTCCACTTTCTGTTGGAACAGAGGTTAAAGCAGCCCATTGCTAATTCATTTTGTAGCTTCTTGGTTTTTTCATCAGGTGTGCACCACATATGGAATGTGCCTATTTTCCAGCACTCACAATCCAGCCTTAGAGGTTATTCTTTAATCGCAGGAATTTTCCCTTAAAACAGTTCTGTAGTTTTTAAAGTGCAACTGCAGGGAAGAATATATTGGTTTTCAGTGTGAAAAAAAGTGTATGGTTTTGTTGATATCCACCCTCCTGCTAGCAGAGACTTGAAAATAACCAGAGGCAGTTGACTGCTCTGTGAAGGATGAGGCTTTCCTAATTTCTGTGAAACTCTGTCTCTGTTTGGACAGTTTATGCAGCTTGGTGGGAGGTCTGGACAGCAAGAGGAAGAGGCAGCAGGCTGCAGCCTTCAGTAGAAATCTGCTGAAGACAAGTAGCTGGTTTGTGAATTCTGAACTATATACTCACTGAGTATTCTTCCAGTCGGGCAAGGAGCTGCCATGGCTGCTCCTGCCTGGTGTGGAATCATCAGAGGTCAAGCACTGATACCAAGTACAGAGGTGGGGAGCAACAGATTTTCTGTGGACTTACCAGCTTCTCTTTTGAGTCTCATGCCAAGACTAGGGACATTAACACATGACTCTTGTGGGAGCGGCTCTGAGTTGAAGAGTCTGTGGGAGCAAGAGCTGGAACAGGCAGAAAGAGATGCAGACATAAAGGGAAATAAAATGTAAAGACAGCTTAGGGAGCAGGGGTGGCCAGGGATTGAGCAGGTAGGGATCATAGAATCACAAAATCATAGGATGGTTTGATTTGGTGGGGACCTTAAAGATCATCTAAATCCACACCCCCTGCCATGGGCAGGGACACCTCCCATTGGATCAGGGGCTCCAAGCCCCATCCAACCTGGCCTTGAACACCCCCAAGGATGGGGCAGTCACCACTGCTCTGGGCAACCTGGGCCAGGACCTCACCACCCTCACAGGAAAACATTCCTTCCAAAGATCTCATCAAAATCTCCCATCTTTCAGCTTAAAAGCATTCCCCCTTGCAATGTTGGGAAAGATGCCAAGTTCCACAGCAAGAGAAAGCAAGGATTCAGGGAGACACTGCAAAGCCCTGGATGGAGGTGGTTTGAGAGAACAGACATGGATTGAGCATCCGTGGAAGGAAGAGCAGAGCTTACCTGAAATCTGGAGTGGTAGGCTTCACTATCTTAGTAGTGCTTTGAACATAGTCTTTGGTGTACGACTAAGGTAGATTTAAAAAATCAGAATTTATGGCATATGGAAAAGAAGTAAACCATTGTTTTAGCACTCTGGCATAGCATTAAATTTGACTTAAGGACTGGAGTGGTGTCTGTGTTATCTGCATGATCAGCAAATTTGTGTTTGACCGGTTTGGAAGCAGAAGAGGTAACATGATAGGTTAACATACAGCTGTAGCAGCCTGATAATGCAGTGTTTTTATTGATTGCCTAGCTGAGTAACTACACTGGGTATTAGGTTTGCTTGTCACAGTGCTTAGAGACTGGGGTAGTTGAGCAAGTTACTTTTCCACTGAGCTGACCCCAAAGTGCCAGAATCTTTCAATCAAACTCCTCAGATTTCATACAGCGGCAATTCCTTTCCTTTTCTAATGGACTATATTAAAGAAAATGTGTCACCTTTTGCACCATGTAATACTAAATCAGACCAGAATTCATGCACAATTATGTCAGTGGAAATCTAATATTACAAACCCGCTTATCTCAAGATAGCACATGGAAAAATAAACTTGCACAACTGACAGATTTACCTGATTCTACAGATAAGTTATTTGTAAGTAATTGAGCTGGGCAATGTAGACGGATTATTTTCATGCATCTCAAAAAACATATAATAAGAACAGGTAATAAATATTTAAGTATTGTTTCTTCTTATTCTTTCTCCAATTTCCTTTCCCTTTTAATCTTTTCCTGGCCTGCTCAAGTGCTAAAGTAACAAAGCCCAGGATGGGAAAACCAGATTTTATGTTGGGGAACTGTTTTTGTTCTGAAGGCTAATGAGTTTAGAAAAACAAAGTGGACTCCACTCATTTATGTAATGCCACAGATATCTGATGGCATCTGGGTAATGCAGAGCTTTGAGAAGAAAAGCTTTCTATCCATACAGTTTCTTTTTGTTTTTCTTTAATGATGTGAAAAAGCTAAAACACCATTGCTAATCTGGACCTTTCTTGCAATCAGAAATTATAATTTAAGATCGATTGCTGAGTGGATGTGCTTTTTAGTATTTTACACAGAAGAATGGTGCAATTCCTCCCACCTTCAGCAGAAAAAGCAGTACATTGTTATCCCTTCTATCTATGGTATTAGCTTTAGTTTAAAATTATGTATGGAAAAGCTCTTTGTTGGACTTCAGTTAGTGCTTGAGTAAAATTTTAAATACCAATAAAGAAAGGGTAGATAGAAATCTTCAGAATACCTTCTTTTCTGCCAAGTAGGGGGCCAATTTGTTGTTGGATTTTTTTAAGGAAAAAAGAATTCTAGGGAATTTGAAATTTTTGCATATGCATATGTGGACCAAAGCAACTTCTTGATATTCTGCAAGGTCCCAGGACTACTTTCCTTCCCAATCTCAAAGACAAATGCTGCCTGAATATTTTAGATCAATACATAACACATATTGAAGATCACAAATGGTTTACTCGGCTGTTTTTCTGAACATTATATGGACCCATGCATTTTGATAGAGGAACATTTTGCATAGTAATAGTTGTGGTTTCTGGACAGTCTATTAAAAATTAAGGCTGTACAGTCTGTTCAGAGAAAGCTTGAAGCTATGTTGCTAAAATTGCATTATACAAAGTTAGATGCCAAAAGCCAGTTTATGTCTAAATCATTTTCCAAACAGCTCTTAAGTTGTATAATCCTTTTCAAACACGCTCTTTGGAATATATTGATTCAGAAGCAAATGTGTTCTAACTTTGTGATTTTTTTCAAAAAAGAAATGCTCTAAGCTGAATTTTGAAGTCTTAATCCATAAATACAGAAATGTCATTTCCTGAAAGCGCTGAAGATGGTTTTTTTCCCCAGTGAAATGTTGTCTGTTTATTTGATAACGGTCTAAAAGTGTTCAAATGACAGCCCTATAGTCCTTTTGCTGGTTTGCTTTTGCATGTCAGTGCCTGCAAACTAAGGAGAGGAACTGCAATGGCTCACTGAGAGTTGTTTTCAAAGAAACCTAGATGTGCTTTTCAAAATAATCTAGTCAGGAATGTAATTAACACTGTGCCCCAGCACAAAGCACCAAGCAAGGAAAGGCCACCTTAAGAAGTGAGGTGCTGGGAGACACGGTTTCAGGAGACGTATTCATCCCTGTGCATGGAGACCATCAGGTACTCCTTGTTCTTCAGACCAGTTGCCTTCAGAAGGAAAAGTCAGTGGTTTGGAGCAGGATGGTGTTTTCTTCTAATGACACTTGGACTTTGGGGGCTGCTCATTCATGGCCATAGACCCCAAAAAGGCCCCCCCCAAAAGCCAGTAGATTCCAGAGCAGCATCACACACTGTTGAAGCTCCCTCAAAATATTTGGTGAGAAACCTCTTTCCCAGTAATGCAGCTGTCTGACACTATATCTATTGACCCAGCCAAAGAACAGCACCACTCATTTTTAGAAGCCCACTGGAAGAGAAATATAGGTGAAGTTCAACATGTTTTATATCTCCAAATTACTGTTCTGATAAGGAGCTCAGGTGTCATCACAGATAGACATAATCTATTGAGTCTAAATACTAACCAAATATTTCTAACTGCAGATCAGCATTAAAATCATAGAATCAAGGTGGAAAGGACTCATAAGGATCATCAAGTCCAATTCCCTGTTCCTTGTAGGACCATATGGCTAAGAATGTTGTCCAGACACTCCTTGAACTCTGACAAGACTTCTATGGAAGCAGTTGTCAGCTTCTGTAGCCACTGGTTCTCTTTCAATGCAATGAAAAATAGAGCATTATACAAGATTTCATGAAGTATATAGAACAGAGACAGATTTTTTTCCATATTACCAATTCAGAATACCTTCTCAAAGGTAGAAAGTATTTATTGAATCCTAGAGAGTGTTTTAAATCAAATATATTAGGGTTTTAAGCTATTTTTCTTGCCAAGACACTGGTTATTTTTTTATTACCAGAAAGGTGAAGGAAACTTTATTTGCTGATGGGGTTTTTTTTCCCTTTTCTGTGACTTGGGGATCAAACTATTGAGTTCCCATCAATCCCCAAATGCTCATATTTTTTCTCTGCAATTCATGTTTTGATGATGGCTGTGGAGATCCTTAACTAGAATACGGAAATTTCTGTTTTCTACAGTTTGTTGGGGAAAAAGAAACAGTTTTAATATTGTATTTCCAGGTCATTTGCAAGTGTTACTCATAATACCTCAAGTGCCAAGGAACGTTTTCCAGACTTTTCTTGTTTATTCTCATTTTGATACTGAGACATTTTAATGTGTGATTTCAGATTGTTAAGATTGTTAAGATCCATGTGTCCTGAACTAGAGTGAAGAAAGAAAGGTCTTTTCTTTCCCTGTAAGCATTTCTTCTCCTGTTGGTTTGGCTAAGCACAGTGCCAAAGCCCTGGAGGAGTGAGTCCGTGAATGGTGCTGTTTGTCACAGGTATTAATAGTTCTAGGAAATTACGGCTTAATGAGGAGCAACGCAGTGGAGTAGCTGTTTGAGCAAATACAGGGAGAGTGAGTCAGGCGAAAAGGTTTGGTGAACGCAGAGAAGAAAGAAAATGTCTCTGTGCTTGTATTTCACTAGGAGAAGTGGGGACAATGAGAGAAGAATTTGCAAGGACTTTGTCTGTGTTTGTAAGCATTTCCAATATACAGATACAATTTGTGTGAATTATCTCTGAGGTGATCAGCACACTGCAGCTTGGAAATGGCTGGGAAGCTGCAGGAGCAGGCAAGGGATTGTGCCCCTCTATTTGGCATTGGTGATGCTGCACCTCGAATCCTGGGTTCAGTTTCGGGCCTCTCACTACAAGAAAGATGCTGAGCCATTAAGTGTGTCCAGAGAATAGAAGTGAGGCTGGAGAAGTGTCTGGATCCCAGGGGTTCTGGGAACAGCTGAGGGATCCAGGGCTGTTTAGTCTGGAGATGAGGAGGCTGAGGGGAGACCTTATCACTCTCTGCATCTCCCAAAGAGGAGGTTGTGGTGAGGAGGATGTTGGTCTCGTCTCCCAAGGAACAAGAATTGAATGGGAAGAAATGGCCTCAAGCTGTGTCAAGGGAGGTTTAAACTGGATATTAGGAAAGATTTCTTTGCTAGAAGAGCAGTGAAGCACTGGAAGAGGCTGCTTTTCTGGGCAATATCAATAAATTTATTCAGAGTTTCACACTAGCAGAGCATGTAAGGGCAGAAGGCAGAAGCACAACCACAGACATGGCATGAGTTTATAAAGTACTATAATACACTAGACAGGTTAGCAGCTATAAAAAGCTTTTGTGCTTAGGAAATCTTTATTTTCTTTCTTCTGCTTCTTTTCCATACATAGTTCTTCGTTCTCTTACGCTCTGGGTAGAACGTGGAACTGTAATCAGACATGCTAAATTTTCTCTACTGTAAACTACCTATAATTTTAAGCATTCAGTTATTGCTGTAGATTTACAGGTTTAGAAATCTATTTAAACCACTTAAATAGTGGCTGAGTATTTTCAAATGTTTATTGAAAGTAACATTTTTGCTAACTGTAAGGAAAATAGTGGTGTGAATGAGGTTTGAAGATATCACTTCTTAGTAATGTTTCAGGTGAATAATTCAAATCTTCCTTTTAAGAATACACATCCTTTCTAACTGAAATATTTCTGTTTTGCTCCATAATATTATACAACGTGAGGATGGGAGAGCTCAGAGCATCCCTGTGTCTGTAGTCAGCCAAGACGATTTATGTCACGTACATGGAATATAAAAAAGCTGGAAAGAGATGACCATGTGGAACAGCGTAATAAAAAAATAGCCTATTGCCACTGAGCAGATCTCAGCCCTTCTGGCACTGCGACTGCGTGTAATGACACAGTGTTCTGCATAATGGTGCTCTCATAATGAAAGAGTCTTCTAGGCACTTGAAAAATGCAACTATGGGTACAACACAGCAACAACTGAGGAGACACTGTGCGTGAAATCTAAAAAATTATTATGGTCACCACCTGTGAAGAAGTTGGCTATGTTTTTATGCTACCTCCCTGAGAAGTAGTTCCCATTTTTGCTGTGGATTAACCAGGCTTGCTTTGTTACCTTGCATGCTTAGAGACAATTAATAACTTAGTGTTTAACGCTCTTTACCTTCTTCACCCAACTCTCTGCTGCAGCTGATTGTTTTTCTGTCCCCTGCTTCAAGTTAGACTTATCTGCTGGGATGCTGGGACCCACCAGGCTGTGCTCTGACAGATCCCCCTTCCTAGAGCAAACAACAAGAAAGTCTTAATAGTGATGACCATTATTACTATAAGTAATTATTAATAATTGTGTCAGTTATCAATAGTAATATGGCTACTACTAATAACGAGCTTGATCCATCTCACTGTAGTGGGAAGCAACCTCAGGCACAGCCCTGTAAGAGCACCCTGTTGGGCTGTGCCACCTCCAGTTGCCCGGGGATCATCCTGATATTCCCTTTGCGTTATCCTAACACATCAGGGGAAACTCCCTGGCGCTTGCAGATGCCAAGGATAAATGCTTTGCACACTATAGACTTCTGTGCTCCTCTGGTTTTGAGCAGGCCTTGTTAGTGAATTCCCTCCTTCTCTCTCCCTGTAGCACTGTATTAATATTTCCCACTGCATGCATTAATATTTTCCACCATGCAGGAGTCAAAAGCACTGAAGCCAATAAAAAGGAAATTACATTTGGGGACTGAAGCAGTGCAGTTGTTTGCTGTGTGGGAGCTATGTGCTCCTGAGGGTCAGCTTCTCCAAAGCTCAGCATCCATGTGAGAATGAAGCTCAATACCCTGGGAGGACGAAGAAATTCGTACAAAGTTTTGAGGCACTGACTGGTAGTAGCTGATTTCTAAGCTCTTGTGTCATGAATAAGGAGTAAGCAAATGCAAAGAAAAATGCCGTTGTGTTTTTATACGTGAAACAGAGATTCTCAGGTGATTTTCCATCTGAGATTTCTCTTCCTTCCAAGATCCTGAGATCTTCTTACATGTTTGTTTTCACACATTCTGCTGTACAACAACGTAAAAAATCCAAATCTAGTTCAAAATATATTGGCAGGCTTCAAGAAAAGAAAACACAAAACAGCTGTTAGGATGTGAGCATTGATGCTAAGTGATTAATGTTGCAACCACATCATGCATTCTTTTAACCCCAATCACCATAACCAGAAAAAATGCATTAAAATCAACCTTTTATTCATCTGGGGTGGGAATATTTAGCCAAAAGCAGAATTTACCAGGATTTTTCCTTCCAGGAGATACCAGTGCTGTAGCTGGAAAACACTGAAGTGACCTTGCTTGTTCAGAAACTTTATTGGAAGTTTATTCTCAGTCTATAGCTGAGGTGAAAAAAACAGGAGACAAGTGTTTGTGTGTATCTGTGGAACCTTTTTTAGCAAGCAGTGCACTTCACTTCTCATTACTTTTTTTTTCTAGGCTACGATATCAGCATTTGCACAATTCTGTCTATTGATGTATTGTTCTATTACTGCTCTGACAGTTTTTAACAAAGATGCAAGTATCTCAAATAATAAACAGGAAGGGTTTCAGCTCATGTGTGTATTGCATATGCTTAATTTACATAGCAACTTCTGCTCTCTATTCCGGCTCAAACTCTTGTTTGAGTTCCACAAGAGATTTTAAACAGTATAATATTTTTTTCTGAAATGATATATAATTGTTCTATTTGCTATTTTGATAACAAGGAAAACGATGGTGTGTGTGCTTAATTCTGTGATTAGTTTTATTAAGCTTTTCATATTAATGCTATTTTCACAAGTTCCTCCAGCAAATTTTGCATTGTATGGGAAAAAGAATTTGCTTTTATCAATTCTAGCTTTGCAGCCCTTCAAGTTTGTGGAACCTTTCTTAGCATCAACTTATGAGAGTAATTAAAAGTCCCAATTTACTTTCTCTAAACCATTCATTATTTTGAATATCTTATGTTCATTCATCTTCTGTGTAAATTAAAATGTCCTGTTACTTTCTGTTGTTCATTGTCTTATTTTTCCCCTTCCCTCATGTCTACATTTTTTTCCATATTTCCCTTTTTATTTTTATTCTTTAACTTGAATCCAGTACCTGAAATTGTCTAATCAGGTTATATACTCACACTAGGCAAAGTTAAACCGCTAGTGATAGTCATTTATCTACCTTGTTATATTCCTCAGAAACCTAACATCAACTCCTTAAGCAATTCTGCCATCTATAAACTTGGCATCTCAACCTTCCTTTTTAATCTACATTGATAAATATATTTAATATATAATAATATTTAATATATTTAAATAATATTTAATATTTAATATATAATATTATTTAATATATAATAAACACCAGCTCTAATACCAAATTTTATGATTGTTTACTGTTAATTGTTTGAAATACATCTACTTCTTACCTCTTTCTCCTTGCTTAGTTATTTTAATATTCTTTTTCTTTTTGGAACAGTCTAAAAGTTCTCTTTTAAGCACAATATAAATTATCACTTGCTTTCACAGTATTGCTTTGCACAGTTTTATTCAAATTTTATTCAATTCTAAAAAGTTTTGAGAAATTAGGAATGAATACTTTAAGAAGTTCTGTGTATGGTATGAAGAACTTTGGATAACAAGCTACCTGGAAGCAATGGATTTAAGCTCCACTCCTAACTCCCTGTATGTGTATTCACTGTGGAACAGCTTGTGGAGGTTTCCACAGAGTTTGTGACAGAGGAGCTGCTTCAAATCAAGCATTAGTAAAAGAAGTTATGGAAAGAACCAACAGAAGGAACAATAACAAGCTATCAGGGCTGGGTGGTGTTTGCCCAGTAACTCTGAGGGGGAAATAGTTGAACCATAAGGGTGTGGGTGCTTGAAGCTTATGCAGGTCCAACATCAGAGTAGATGAATTCATGGGAAAAAAAGCTGTTGAGAGTTATTTGGAACAAATGGTTGTGGAAACTCCTAGATGGCGGTTCTCAGAAATATTCTGGGAACCTGAAGAAATGGTTTGGCCTCAACTTGTTTGTTCCAGTGGGTGTCTGCTCTGAACCACTCTGTTTCTGTACAGGCATGTATCCATCCAGTGCCTTGGATGAGCCATCCTCCCATGCATTTGATAGCAAAGATCTGTAGTGCAGTCTGGGTATTTCTAAACATCACACAAATCTTGGAACTAGATGATTTTTAAGGTCCCATCCAACCCAAAGCATTCCATGATTCTATGATTTTATGAATCTAGCCCTTTACAAAAAGGTGCATTAATCCAGTGCAGTTGTTAATTGATGTGTCTTTGCTTATTGTTGAGCCACAAAGCCTAAATACTGCTAAATACCTCAACTGTCTGTGTACCTCATCTCAAACTGTAAGACTGAAGTAAGATAGCTCTTCTTCTATGTATTGTGTACAGTCCTGGGATGCTCAACATAACAAGGACATAGAGCTGCTGGAACGGGTCCAGAGCAGGGCTACAAAGACAATCAGAGGGCTGGAGCACCTGTCATATGAGGACAGGCTGAGACAATTGGGGTGGTTCAGCTTGGAGAAGAAAAGTCTGAAAGGAGATCTCATGGCGACCTTCCAGTACCTCCAGGAGGCAACAGGAAAGCTGGCGAGGGATTTTTTACAACATCCTGTAGTGATAGGATGGCAATAAATTGGAAAGGGTAAGATTTAAACCAGATATAAGGAAGAAATTCTTCACTCTGAGGGTTCACCTGAAGCACTGGCACAGGTTGCCCAGGGAAGCCGTGGCTGCCCCATCCCTGGAGGTGTTCAAGGCCAGGCTGGATGGGGCTTGGAGATCCATGTGGAGGTGTCCCTGCCCATGGCAAGGGGGTTGGAACTGAATGATCTTTAAGGTTCATTCCAACCCAAACCATTCTATGATTCCAGAGGAGCAGTACCAGTTCTTTTCTATGTTTTCTATGGAAATAGGTTGGATACAGTGTAACCTCCCAGCCAGTTGTTTCAATGATGATAAAAATTTCACAGCCCTTCTCCCTGTTTACTTAGTGTCACTGTGCCCTAGATATGACAGTGTGTGCAGATCCAGGAGAAATAATGAAATCTATGGAAAGCAGACACACAGGAGAAAAAAAGACATTTTATGATGGCAGCTTTATTCCCTGCTGTTGTTGGACTGCAAATGGGTACCGAGTGTGCAACCAAGGCTGAAAAGCATTTAAACTTTATTTACTAGACAATAAATAATACAAAGACTGTTGAAAGTTGAAGAAGAGAGCTGTCGTCAAATTCTTGCGCTGGTGGTTGTTTCTTTTTCTGAGTGTCACTAAAATAAGCAATGAGTTTAAAGTTTTGGAAGAAACAATTTTTTCTTCTTTTGCTGGAGCCCTAATTTGTCTTCTCTGTTGAAAAGGTGTATAGTAATAAAATAGGTTATTCAAAACACTCTGCACCTTGTTAGAGAGCGTGAACTATACAGCACCCTCAATTAGGTGGAGTTGGAGAAGCAGGAGGTGGCGTGGTCCTCGTACATCTGTGGACAGCTGGTGCTGGCAAACCTTTGAGGCTGATGTCACCCTGTATGGATCCCTGGTGCTTGTGAAAATGTCAAGAAAGGACCAGGGATTTAGGAAGGGAGAGAGATGCTCGCCAATTCTCTTTACAGTTTCCTGTTTTCTCTCCTGAAAGAAACTCTGTGCTGAAAGGGGTCTGATTCCAGCAGGGGTGCATCATGGGTTGAGTGCCAACTCTTTTCAGGCTGAATGCAGTTGGGTGCCCCTTTTGCTTATTCTAGAGTCAGACTCATTCATTCATCTGCTTAATGCTCAATATCCACTCTGAATTGTTAAACAGCAACAATTTGCTAATTGTTTACTGTCAAGCTTATTATTGCCTCTGGGTTTCCCAGCCTTCTTCCTCCAGGATTTGTATATCTCTGAATCTCGGCTCTTTAAAGTCTTTCAGTAGGCTGTTTGCAAGTTAGAATGATGATGAGGAAAAAAGTTAAGTTAGGAAATACGTCACATGCTCTTTATTGATTTGTTTATTCAGAAAAGCAGATAAATTCCATTGAACACTCATTTGTCCTTTTCCAGAAATTAGATGCCTCAGCTGGATTTTTTGTCCTTTGGTTGCAGGATTTTGTATAAGAATTGTCATCTGCAACCCAGTACTTCCTGTATCAGGAGAGTTTAGTGGAGAATTTAATATTACCAGAAGAATGACAGATTTCTTTTTCCTGTCATTTATTTTTTTCAGCTCTCATTCCAACACTACAGTGGATTTTGTATTTAATTTTTCTATTTAATATTTTGTCTTCGAGATTTGATTTCCTTTTCCAGCCTAAGGTATCTCCATTCATTATCATTTCAACTGAGAAGGCTTCATTGCTCATTTATCTGAAGTAAGTTCACCTAACATAACTGAAGGCAATCTGGTAGCTTCTTCTATAGGAGTTTTAATTGTAATGTAACAGATATATACACACAGTGACCAGTCAAAGCTTTTGTTTTAGTTACAAATGTTTTTCTGAAGACACAAACAGTCATTTCTGTAAATATTTACCTTTGAGCCACTTTTTTTGTCTGTTGTTGCAGACTACAGTCCAATACCAGAACAAAAGCACCTCTCACAAAGTTTGCAGTCAGAGTATGAATTACTCTGGTCCAGCATAAAGAAGTGCTTTTTTTCCTTCTGAGACATTAGCATGCTGGAGCATATTTAAAATGAATGTAGAACAGATATTGTAGTGGTTAGACATTAAAATAACATCATTACAAATTACCATTCGTAGTGATTTTGCATATTCATGGACCCACCTTGTTTTCAAGAGATGGCTCAGCTTAGAGCTTTTCCAAAATTTCAGGACTTCCTAATAAACAAAAAGGGCTTTTGCCCCTCTATATCAGTGAAATAAGCACGTTTCTCTGGATTTTCTCCAAAGAGACCATAGAATTCTTGGTTATCTCATGGCTCCTCACCTGCTATACCCCCCAAAATATTTGCGGGGATATTTTCTAGTTGCTACTCTTTTCTTCCTATTTGTATTTTTTTGCCTCAAATGCCAAACTATTTTACCACACTATGTAATTTTCCAAAAGCACAGCTTGAGTGTTTATCCAGGGGAATTATGTAAATAAGGAGTGTTTTTGAAAGTCTCTCTTTCTTCAATTTATTAATATTTGATATATTCCTTGAATAATTGTATCTATGTTTATATATGCATTGTCTTTGGAATGCTACTTAGACACAGTAGGATTTCTTCTTAGCTAAAGCAGTAGAGCTAATGACATGATTACAGTGTTGCGCTTTTTGGTTTTGAATGTTCGTGATTCTTCTGAGCATCAGCTTGTTCACCACCATGGAATTCAATCCCAAACTGCTTCCAAGATGATTTTATTTAAACGCTCAAACCATAAGAAGAACGTCACCCAGATCTCACATATTACTATTTTCATCTTCATTGCTATCAGTTCATGTTTGCAATGAAATAATTCAGGTAATCTTCACTTGGTGGCTTAAATGAGCACAACACCTGGTGTTTTTCTTTTCCAGATCAGGTTCATTAAGAAAGGAGTTTTGTCTAAATCTTGAGCACTTGAAAGATCTCAATTGTTTCAGATTTTAGGACTTGATCTTTAGCTGGTGTAAACCATCCAGGCTTTGTTGTACCTCAGGATCTAGTGGCAACATGGAGCTGCTGAGAATCTTGCCTCCTGTTTTCAGGTCTCTTAAAGTTTGTCTCTAAGAAAATTATTTCATTTGCCTTTTTTCATGGCAACTTGCCATTGAGTTAAATCTCTGGAATCCAAAGCAGCCAAAAAGTTTGTGTTGATTGTCCCAAAAGAGTATAGTTTGTGTGGGAAATGCTAATGGTAAAGGCATTTCTATAGTCCTCTGCTCAGCAGTCTGCTTGACTAGGCAGCTAATTTAGTATAAAACTCTGTGCGCCGGTTTGGGTAAAGAAATTTCAGGGGAAGAAATCCCTTTTGATTTCGGTGATCCAAAAACATCAGCAATCCAAGGCACAATTATCACACAGATTTTCAAGTACAAAATTGGTTTTCTGTGTGTTTGATCTAAATATATAGTTAATAACTGCAGGCATAAGAGAGGAATGTCAGAACAGTACCTCTGCTTAAAAAGGAGTTGGGTGTTTAAGCCTGGTGACCAAAGGCAGGAGCAGGGGGGTCAGTCCTTAGTGATATGCAAATAAGTTATCAAATTGATGGTAGAGGTATAGGAGGAGAATAGAGGAAGGCCACATTCCTCATTCTGAGAAGAACTCTACCAGGGAACAGTTAGTATCAACTTTAAAACAGAAATCTAAGGCTAAAGTTCTGAATTATCCTCTAGGTCACTGTTTGACTCCTTTTACTGGCTGTTATGACAGCAGATCATGTAGTGGTGGTGAGAGCTTTGAGGTTACACTCTGTCTTGCACTGGATATGCAGATCTGTTGGCAGCAGAAGCAATCAGAGCTGCTATCTCCTAGGCTTGCCAGGTTCTGGCTGGTAAATCAGTGTAAAATCATTATCTCTGTTTGTTTAGGTGAACAACTTACATAAGAATTATAAGATCATAAAATCCTGTCAACACAGGAGTGGGAAATTTCCAGAGACAGTAAAGTAAGTCGAAATGCAGTCTTTATGGCAGAGATAGTGTCATTGCCCAGGATGTAGGTGATCTGGAAGTTAGTCTTTATCTTCTGTCCAGAAGTGTGATTACCATTCTCATAATATTTTCCAGAAGAAAATAAAAATTATGCTCTATGTACACTAAAACATCAAATTAATTTTTACATCTGCTACATTCAAGCCAATGTATTTCAGAACTGCAACTGAAATCTTAAATTATTGTAACTCCAGAACTCTATAATCTTCCTTTAGTATTAATCAATGACAGCTGTATAGACACTTATTGAAAGATAAATTTTGAGGCTATTTTAGACTTTCAAAATGGAGAACTCTATTATTTTTATGAGACTCTTGTTGGTAACAAGTGGACAAAAACAATGTGTGGGTGTCATTTAGATAAGCATCTCCAAAAGTCAGGTGTTTCACTTGCTGCAGACAGCATTTCCTTTCTGCTTTCTCTGTCTCTCTCCCCCATCTGAATGCAGAATTTTTAGACTAGCTGATATGGCTTGTTTTCACCAAACCTTCTTTCCAGAGTCTTGCATAGTGCAGCTGTGGTTATACAAAAAATAAATCTTTCAAATAGAACTAGCAGGCTCTTTCATTACCTTTTTAAGATTATTACAGCTTTAAGATTTAACTTTTAAATTTGTCATCCCTCACATTTGTATCACAGAACTTAAAGAGTTGCATTAATGAACACATCGTTAGTTGTAGATTTGCATTCAGCATAGATCATGGAGTCATGGAATGATTTGGGTTAGAAGGTCATCACAGGCAAGGCTTACCTTAAGCTTCATGTTCTCTACCATGCCCTTCTTGTTACTGAGAACTAGGTCCAGCATAGTACCTATCTCACTGGCTCTTCTATCATTTGGAGAATGAAATTGTCATCAACACACTCAAGGAACCTTCTAGATTGCCTGCACCCAGCTGAGTTGTCCCTCCAAAAGATATTGAGGCAGTTGAAGTCCCACATGAGGACCAGGGCTTTTGAACGTGGGTCTGTGCCTATCTATCTGTAGAGGGCCTCTTCTGCTTGCTTGAGGGTAAACACTGTTAGAAACACTAGAATTTACAAATCCAGCTATAAAATCATGGTCAGTTGTTGTTAGTAGGACCTCAGATTGGACATTAGGAAAAACTTCTTTGCTGAAAGGGTTCTTAAGCACTGGAAGAGGTGACCAGAGAGGTGATCAAGTCACCATCCCTGGAGATGTTTAAACGACAAGCAGATGAAGTGCTTAGGGATATGATTTAGTAGTGGACAGGTACAGTTGGACTTCATGATCTTAAAGGTCTTTCCCAACCTAGGGATTCTATGATTCAGGACTTTGTTCTAGCAAAATGAGCTATTGCAAACAACTGCTGGATAACAGACCAAGATTTCTGTGTTAAACTCTGTCAGATGATATTAGTGTGACAGGATACAGGAGGGATATGAATGAGATTGCTGTTGGTCCAGTGTGTCTTGCACAAAGCAAGAAACTCTCTTTTCCCTTTAAATGTAGTAGAATGTGAAAAGGGGAGAAAAAGAGAAAGCCAAGAGAAAAATTTCAGGGTTTTTTTCAACTGTGAACAGAAAGCAAATGCACCAGGTAGCTTCTCATCACCCCAGTACTTAACCCCACAATGTCTTAATTCTTTATGTTCTCTTCCAAAGTAATGCCAGGAGAGGTACAGAGTTACTTGACGTTGCTGAAATTTTGCCCATGAATACATCACCATGAACAAACAAACTCCCATTCTGATCAAGGGATATACTTGCTTATAGGATTCATGAAATGAACACCATATAAAAGTTTAGCATTACCCAAAAAAGTATCACGCAAGGAGGATTTATGTTTTTTGTTCCCCCATACTAGATGGCCTTCAATGAAAAGACATGTCAATGCTTTAACTAGTGCTGTTGCATTCCTGCTTCTGTTTTTTATCCAGAGTATTATCATTACAGTCTTAAAATGTTCAGTGAGGGAGAGATTAGGAAAGAACAGATTTAAACAGCATCGGGCAATACTGTGGAACATAGAGAATACAAAGCATTGGCAAAAAAATCTCCCTTTAATATGAATATATGTAAGAATTGCCATGAAAGTGCTGTTTTCCCTGGACTTATAACTATAGCTCTTGACTTTTTCTTTTTTGCAGATTTTATATTTATGTTCTAGCACTGCAGCAGTTCATTGCACATGAGAAAGTAATACTTTTTTTTATAGGTGGGTGCCAAAAAGTCACAGAAGGATCAAAATGGTTTTATTAGCTCTCAGTATACATTTAAGGAAGAACAGATTGTTGAAATATTCATGCTCAGAGGCATGGTGTCTTCATAAACAGTGAATCTTTCGTGTTTTTGTCCACATGTTTGTGTGGTTTCTACTGTGCCTACTTTCTGCTGTTTTAATTATGATATGCGGACTAGGCAATAATGTTTTGTTGCTTCTTTCTTTAATAATTGTGACCACAAATGCCATTTCACTCTGTAAAACCCTACTCTTCTAATAAATATGTGGTTTTCTCTGTGTTTTAGAAATCCTCAGCCTGATTTCCATTTGGCATGAGCAATTGTTTTCAAACCTATTCTCCATGCACACATGAAGATCCATGTTAGCAGGCAGACTTTAGAGACGTCATATTTAGCATTGGCAAAGAAGTAATAATGTTGTAAAAATGTGGTCGATGAAGGTGTGGTGCAAAGTAATATGGGCTAAAGTGAAGTCCACAGTTTAAAGGCTCAGTTCTGATTATTTCATAACCTTGGGATTTGATATCTGATGTGAAATTGTGCCAGAGCTGTTAACAAGTTTGCTCACACCTCTCCTTTTCAGAATGGTGGGAGTACCAGCCAGGCCTTCTCTTTTGTTGGCACTAAGGGGAGAACAGAAGCTGGTACCTGTCTGCCTGGCACACCATCAGTCACTGTTTAAAATAACTAAAAGTCTGAGGAGTTATGAGCTGGCTAACTTGAAGGATGGAAACTTCTAAATTGTTAAGGTCCCAGAGAAAGATTTTAATGTCCTCATGAATCTTCACGTATTTTTTGCATTTAAGAAGTGTCAAGGCCAACTGGTATGGTACTCCACAAGTCAGAACCTTCAAGAGGGAAGAGCAGTTGAAACAACCTGATCCTCTCAGTTCATTACAGACATAATGGAAAGGGCCAGTTTCAGATCACTCCCTGCACCCCTCCCGGTCCTGTAGACCATTCAGCTTTACCTTGTGGTGGCACCTTGACAGTCAGTTTCCTGAGAAACTGATAAATGACTTACCCATGTATCCATCATGAGATCTGGAGTGTTTTGGTATCGGTTCAGAAGACTTGGAGAAGATCAAATGCCTTCAGAGCTGAAATAGTGTTCACTTACTATCTTCTTCCCAGTCACCTTTCCAGAAAGCAGAAGTTAGAGTCTGGAGGCGATTTCTAAGGCCATTAATCCCCAGTGACAGGTTTTTGAGCAGCAGCCAGACCACAAGACGGTATTCAAAATTTGGCATCTGTACGTTATTCCTGGGAGGTACTAATGTATCCTGCCAGGAAAGGGCTAATGCATTTCCCATTGACATTTGTCAATCTTCTTCATCAGTCTACATGGAGAGGTTTACCAGGGCACTGAAGTTCTTCATGTAGCTAAGATTCATGCCATGGGATGACCCAGAGCCTATAGATGGGCTTTGCTTTGGAGGCTAATGATTGAAACTACCTACACTGCTTCATCATGGAAATAGTATTCTCCTATGTAAGTAATAGAGACTTACAAGTCTGTCACTAAGGGTCAAAGGGTGATTAAAGGTGTTGCAGGTCTATGCTTTTGTGACCACAAGAAGTCCAGCATGACACAAGCAAAGACAAATGCACAGGAAGGATGTGCATCTATTAGAGTGGGTCCAGAGGATGTCATAAAAATGATGCAAAGGCTGGAGAACCTCTGCTATGAGGACAGGCTGAGAGTGTTGGAGTTGTTCAGACTGGAGAAAAGAAGGATCTGGGTAGACCTTAGAGCAGCTTCCAGTACTGAAAGGGGCTCCAGGAAAGCTGGGGAGGGGCTCTTGATCAGGGAGGCCAGGGATGAGCTTTAAAGCGCCTTCCAACCTAAACTTTTCTGTGATTCTATGATAAGAGAGCATTTGTCATCTGGTGATGAAGTGACAAGACCATAGTATTTACAGCCTACCAGATAAACACTCTTGCTCTTGGTCATGTCTTCATATCCTCTCAATGTACCCATAACACATTAGTCTGGCTTTACCTTGGTCACTTTGGTACTACAGGGGTTCTCCATCCTACCAGCTAAGGCAAGAAGGGGTGTTTTTGAAAGATCCATATGGAGCTTCTCTCTTTCCCAGATATCACCTCCTAAAATCTCAACATTTACTTCTGTTCTTGACACTCTCCTGTGATTTTTAGTTTTACAATCTATGCCTTTCTCTCCAACTTAACTTAGCTATTATTAATAGGACAGTTACTCACCATAAAATATTCAGAGCTTTATTTTCTGTACTAAAAAAAAATGTCTCCTTTTGCATAAAGATGTTCTTTAGTTTTGCTGGCTTAATTCCATTAACTTTATAAAATTTCACTTTTGAATCTGACTGATTTGTTTCTCCTGCTTTCCCTGTCTTTTGAAATGTTTGTTTAGTAAATGCACTTTAAACTAGAGAAGAGAGAGGTTTGGGGTTAGAGATATATTCCCTTCCTAAATCACTGTGTTTTATTGTGGGATTGGAAGCATTATGCACTGAATGAAGATGTTCAGACAACGTGGGTTGCATTCAAGGTTTCAAGTGAATTAGCTCCACACAGTCCAGAGCCAACCACTGACTTTGTTTGCTTCATCTTTACCAAATGTAAGGTATGGTTACAGCTGAAAACCAGTACACATTATTGACCAAGCAATATATCAATCTGTAATCTACAATTCTTCATAAAGGAGAAGGAGGACATGATCTCAGTCCTTGCTTTGAGCTCATTCTCTTTTGCAAATTCATGTCAGATTATCCACATTCATTTGACTTTACTTTCACAGTTTGTGCTAAAGCCAACCCTAGCTTTTCGGATACCTTACGCCTACTGCAAACAAACAAATCATGGAAATTAAATAGCACTAAAGCTGTTGTTAGCTTTGTATAATAAATTTTATCTACTAATTAAATGGCTATTATTTCCAGAAACTTGGCCATTATAGTCATACAAACGATGACATTGATTCCAGTCACAGCCCGTCTTTCTTTGGAGAAGAAATGCTAGTATTGTTTCCAAAATTAATAGTTAAAAAACTTAGTTCACCCACAGTGACTCTTATGTTTTATTTGCTAACCCAGCATCTTGCTGGAATAAAACAAGTACAGCTTTTCCCTATTGCAGATTATTTTCTCCACAAATCTTCAGAGCAGGAAATAAAAAACAGCTAATAGTTGTGGGGCATGTGGAATTAGTTTAAACTAAGCTGAACCCTGATCCTCCTGACCACCTCCTCTTTCCTGTGCTGTTTTGTCTATCCCTGACTGGATGTATGTCAACAAATACTCTGTAAACTCAGAAGGGGAGGTGGAAATAGTGATTCTTTTTCTGTCTCTTTCTGTCTTTTGGAGGTTCAGAGGGAATGATTTAAAGCAAATATATTTTCAGGAAAAAGTATGTGTTTGTCTTGTAAAATATTTGTAAAGAAAAACAGCCTCAGTAAGTCTGAATGTAATCCCAGTTGAGTTCTGGAGATGTCAGAAAGGGTCCTGGCTTTGTTACAGAGAGATACCTTTTTCTTACACAACTTAATTGTAAATCAAGATGACCTTGTAGAGAGTTTGCTAGAGAGTGTCCAGAGGAGGTCAATGAGGCTGATGAAGGGACTGGAGCACAAGCCTTATGAAAGGCAGGTGAGGGAAGTGGGGTTGTTTAGTCTGGAGAAGACAAGGGTGAAGGGAGACCACATTGCCCTCTACAACTGCCTGAAAGGAGGTTGTGTTAAGGTGGGTGCTGGTCTCTTCTCCCAGGCAACAAGCAATGGGATAAAAAAAAATGGCCTCAAGTTGTGCCAGGGGAGGTTTAGATTGGATATTAGGAAAAATGCCTTTACTGGAAGAGTGGTGAAGCACTAGAAGAGGCTGCACAGAGTAGTAGTGGAGTCCCTATCCCTGGAGAGGTTGAAAAAGCATGTAGAGGTGGCTCTTGGGGACATGGTTTAGTAGGCACAGTGGTGCTGGTCTGACAGTTGGAATTGAGGATCCTAGAGGTCTTTTCCAACCTTAGCCATATGATTAAGGATAGAATCCATTACACTGAACTAAAGAGGCAAAGTGTATACATATTCAAAAAGCAGAGACCTTCTGCTTACTTCTGTTCGCTTCTGCTACATGAAGAAACAGGTTATTTTCATGTTTCTCCAGTATCGAAAGTATGTGTTTCACATGAAGGAATAGCGTACATGTCTCTTTCCTGATGACAAATGAAACATGCTGGCTATGTGCTGTGCCTCCCTAGAAACCGTGTACCTGAGGATAATAATGCCCTCATTTGCTTTGCAGCTCTGGGTGTACTTGCTGTCTGTGGTTGTGGTTATGATCATCATCAAAACCCCCAAATTAAATACATATGTACATATACATATATATACTTGTGTGTGTATATATACATATATATAAAATAATTGTTAATCTTGACCAAGAACATAGTCCACATTGCCTGATAAACCCACTGTTTTGCTGTGTTTGTGGCATGCATTTTTCAAAATTGCACTCGGGTATTGGAAGTAGTTTTGCCATCTCTGTCTTTCAGCCTCAGGACTGTTTATTTTTAGACAATTTGCATTCTGTAGCTAAATATTTTCAATGTCTTCATGAAATCTTGAAAACACAGTTGCAGAACCAGTGTTACTGAAGTAATTTCAGATGATTAAATGTTAAATGATGTTTTCCTCATCCAATTTGGTTTATTAAGACAGCAAAAACAACAACAAAGTAAGTGAACCAGTGTACTGTCTGCTAATTAAGCATTAGGAGAAGAAAAGGAAAATTAAATGCAGCATATGCTAATTTCTTAGCTGCTGGACTTTGGAGTCAACTATAGAGCCTGGTGGCTCATTAGGGCAAAATATGGAATCATTTTTTATCAAATATTTTACTAATTATTAAATATTTTCATTTCCATTCATTGTTTTAAGAAAACACTAATCAAATTCAAACTAGATAGGATAATGTGGCAACAGGCCACTGGACATGTGTTAAGTCTTGCAGTCCTGGAAAAAAATGAGATGACATTGTCATTTTCGTTCATGGTGATGCTTCACTTTACACCCATCTAATGCAGCATTTTTGTGAGAGTGCTGTCGGTTCAGCTACTAAAACGTGTCTAGTTAAAGATAGAGAGCTTTTGGGGGAAGGCAGAACAGGTCATCAGAGTTCATAGAATCATGGAGTGTTTTGAGCTGGAAGAGACTTCAAAGCCCATATAGTTCCAACCCCTTGCAATGGGCAGGGGCACCTCCCACTAGATCAGGCTGCTCAAGAACCCATCCAACCTGGCATTGAACACCTCCAGGGATGGGGCAGCCACCACTGCCCTGGGCAACCTGGGCTAGTGTCTCACCACCCTCACCATCAAGAATTTCTTCCTAATGTCTAGTCTAAATCTTCCTCTCTCCAATTTATAGACATTCCCCCTTGTCCTATCACTTCATGCCTTTTTAAAAAAAGTCCCTCTCCAGCTTTCTTGTAGGCCTCTTCAGGTACTGGAAGGTCGCTATAAGGTCTCTATGGAGCCTTCTCTTCACCAGGCTCAACAACCTGTCCTCATAGCAGAGGTATACCAACCCTTTCATTGTCTTCATACTCTCCTATGGACCCATTCCAACAGCTCCATCTCCTTCTTATATTGAGGATTCCAGAACTGGACACAATACTCCAGATGAGGTCTCACAAGAGCGGAGTAGAGGGGCAGAATCACCTCCTTTGCCCTGCTGGCCATGATTCTTGGCCTTCTGAGCTGTGAGCAGTCACTGTTGGCATGATGAGCTTCTCATCAATGAGTAGTTGAGGAGGCCCAGTTGAGGAATGGCCCATGGAGAGCACTGATGTATACAGGCAACAACCCATCTGGGTTCTTCTAGGAGGCAAAAGCCTGTTTGAGATGGTACAAAGGAGGACAACACTGGCTGATGGCAAATCTATCAAAGACCCCAGAGAATATTTTAATGAAGGTGGGTCCTGCTTTTCAGGACAAATGGCCACTCTGTTTTAGAAAAAAAACTAACAGAAAACCTACCACATTTTTAGGGCCACAAAGAATCTTGATAAATTTAACAAGAATTAAATAATGGTTAGGCTTTGACGTTACTGTAAATTGATGGCTTTAAGAATAGACATCCAATACTGCATAGAAATCTCAGTAGATAATGAAATAAGGAAATTATTTCCTACAGTGGAAACTCCTGTACACCTTTCACCTTGTCCATAGCTAGCATTTTCTGTGCTTTTGGCGCCACAGGCGGCACTGACTCTGTTGTAAAGGCACTTGGAGTTACACCTCCCCTATATTTCATGGTACTGGCACTTGAATATTAGTATGGAAAAAAATAGGAAAGAGAAACAAGCAGAAAGGTAGAATAGGTGATGATGGCATGTATGGGTATGTCTGACAACTAAAACATGTATCAGATGCAGAGGACAGCATGTCTGTAGGATCTGAGATGTTTCTGCTTTCTCACTCGGTGCCTCCCACAAGGAATGTTTATCTTCCCTACATGAGTACAAGAACAAGCGTTTTGACAAACTGCCCTTATTCCACCTTTTGGCTCATCACTTCACAGAGCACACAGCATATGAGGTTGGCACCTTCAACGTGTTTCTAAACCAGAGATTTTGCTTATTGAAATATATATTTAGAAACTAATACAATGACAAACAAAATTATGTGGGGCTCAGTATATATACTAAACCCAAACTTATTGTCAAAATGCACAGCTTAAAGGACAAGACAGCAATTTCTGATTGACAGGTTTTACCACTTGCTTCAAGGCAAATCTGTAACAGGTGGACTTCTGATACTTAACTGATGGATAAAAGGTCCTTTTCCTACAGTCAGAAATTCTGTTGTTCAATTACTCTTATTCTTTTCTTTAGGACAGTGAAAAAAAAGGCTTTATGAATAGACTTTATGCCATCCAGGAGGTGTGTGTCAGTGTCCAGAATATCCTTGATGAAGTGGCCTCCTTTGGAGAAAGGATCAAGAAGTAAGTGCTGACACAGGTGCTGGATTGCACCCCAGTGTTGTTCGTACTTTTTCCAAGCCGCGGTAATATGTACTAGACCTTAATTCATTCTGGTTTTGTGTGTGACTCCGGTTTTGGATGATCTGTGCTTGAAACTCATCTATATTTATTTTGATTTGTGGAGGTTCTCAGTTAGTGAAAATCCTGACATACTAATTTTGGAATTTAGAAATATGTTAACTCAGGGGAAGAAAACGAAACAACCCAGAACTAAGGCTTTGAAGTAAAACAGAAAGGGAAGCTTGTTGTGAGGCTTAACAGTAGTTATTTAAAAGTATCATAGAATAGTTTGGGTCAGAAGGGACTCCAAAGCCCATCCAGTTCTAACCCCCTGCCATGGATAGGGACATCTCCCAGTGGATAAGGGCCTCCAAGCCCTATCTAACCTGGCCTTGAACACCTCCAGGGATGGGGCAGCCACCACTTCTCTGGGCAGCCTGGGCCAGGGCCTCCCCACCCTCACAGGAAAACATTTCTCTCTAAGATCTCAATCTCCCCTCATTCAGTTGAAAACCACTCCCCCTCATCCTGTCCCTGCACTTCCTGATCAAGAGCCCCTCCCCAGCTTTCCTAGGGCCCCTTTCAGCACTGGAAGAAATAATAAAAAATGTTTCTTTGATATAGAAAATATACAGAGCTGAGGAAGGGTTTCAGATTTTAAGGACGCTCATACATTCAGTTGCTGGAAGTGTTGCAAAACTTTTCCTTCTAAGAATATTTGCAATTTGTAGCACCTAATATATGATACATAAGAATTTCTAAGGTATTTAGTCCTGGAGTAAGAGAGGTTCTGAGATTTCCTGCAGCACGTTTGGTGTCTTTTTAAAGCAATCATTGTACAACAATGTCAGGTTTATTATGTGAGTTCAGGTGGATTCCAGAAAGATGACTTCCAGCCATCAGCTGTGAAGCAGTGTCAGGTTGACTGGACTTTCTGCCCTGAAAGCTGGGAACATCTCATTCTTGCTAGATAAGAAGTTGGGAGCAGTGCCTCCTCAATTGCCTTTCCACTGTGGGCAGAGGGTACAGGCAGAGAGATGATCCAGGAGCCACACCAAGGTCAGAAACCTTCTCGAAAGGCTTTGCTACAGAGCAGCACATCTTACAGGAGAGGTGAAGCCTTGGGCTCCCTTGTTCTGGGAGTGATGTAGCAGCATCAGGTACCAGCTTCACCCACTGCTTGTGTACAGATGTTCCATTCCTATGAGACCACTGCCAGTGCAAGGGGCTTTGCCCCAGTGGAAATAATGGCTTCTGGAAGTGATTTTTAGGGAATGGGTGAACTGGGTGACAGTCAGCCTACAGGAAACATGAGGGTGGTCGCTCATGTTGCTCTGACTTTTACTTTTCCCAAAATCTATCAGCAATGGCAAGCATATCAGGATCAGGATGAAGAGGAGGTTGCCATTTACACATTTAAGAGCAAAGTCCCTGATAGGAAAGCCTGAGAAGCATTCCCGTGGGACACTTCCAGACAGGCCATGCTCACAGCAGCAGAGGCAGATGCAAGAACATTACACTGCATGAGTTTTCCAGACAAACAAAATGAGCCTCCTTGAAAGAAGTCTTTTATCAAAAGGCTGCTCGTGGAAACTGTCTTGATGATTAAGTTTCTCTAATTGTTCATTTTGGAAGTGGGGTTTGTTCTACTCCATAGCAGATGAGAGCAACAGAATTTTCTAAGCCGAGTGAGACCCAATCTTCCTATAAATCTTTGTAATTTGTTCCTAAAACTATAATGGGAAACCTGTACTGAGTGCTGCGCTAACGCAGCACATAAGGAGGTTTGCTAAGTGAGGAGCCAGTGTTCCCACACATGGCGTGTCTGTGATCCATTGCACAAAGCCGAGCCACAGGAACACAAGCAGACCCTCAACCTTCTGTTCATCCCAAATGCAGGCAGAAAAGGGGGAAAGAGCAGGTGTCCCATGAGGAGAAAGGGAGTGATCCTACACCAAGTGACACTAACATAATGCTCTCTCTGGAGGCATGTCAAAATTGCCAGGGAGAAAAGAAGACAAATAAACACAGGAAGCCAGAGCTCATTATGAAAAATATGGCTAGCAATTCAGATAATTGCAATTATTCAGCCAGAGATGCCAAAATAATGCGATTGCACTGATTGGGCACGTAGCTGGTGATAATACTGTGAAGAGTATCGGACTATTTAGAGCCAAATCCACATTTTCCTTCTGGATAAATGTCATACAATACCTTTGACATGGTGATGACTTCATGGAACAATCCTGTTGAGCCAAGCTCCAGTAAAACAGCATTCCCATGGGGCATATAAATGAAATGGCCATCTGACCTTTCTCTCTCTGGCCACAAAGGCTGGAGAGCCATAGCTTGGCTGTGCTTTCACTTCCTCTCTGCTCATACCTCAGCCTCTGCAAAATGGGGTGACCAGCAGCTTTTTAACATTTTGTAGAGTTTAGGACCCTTGTTAACAACGTTTTGATCCAGGTTTTTTTGGGGGGAAGCTGATGTCCTGAAACTGTGATGGGATCTCAGAAGTTCTCTTCTTTTATCTATATCCATACATTATCTATTTCTGTTTTATTTTCTCCCTACTGTAAGGACTTTCCAAGCACTTAAAGGCTGAGCAGGGAACTTTCCTCTGCTTGACATGCATTCGCACCCCTAGGCCAGGATCCAGAAAAACAGAATTTATCTATAACTATATAATATATCTTATACTATAAAGATATAATCTTTATTTGATATGATTTTACCTAGAATGGTAAGATTTTCCTTTCCTTTTCGTGCAAAGTACTTTATCTCATGCCACTGCCTCTCATTCCATCTTTTGTCTCCTTTTTTTTGGCACACCCAAAGTGTTTTCTACTTCATTCATCCAGTGCTGTTGCATGATCCTTGTCTTCAGAACTGAATACTCTTGTCTCCTCCTTTTCCCTATCCCTCTCCTCCTTTGGTGCATGGATGAGTTTCCAGCTCTGCATAGCCACACACTTGCCTTTTCTGGAATGTAGCAGCTAACACAGAAGGGATGCAGGCCAAGGTGTGCAAGTGCACATCGAGCAGAAGGAAAGGCCCTTGATCAGCCGTTAACTGCTTGCACTGTTCTTAAAGTAGGGAGGAAATAAAACAGAAAGCCTTAACATTACTACTGTAGCTCTTGTATCCTACATCTGCACTGATATTGAGGCAAATTTGGGTTGCCTGTGTTGAGTACTTCTGGGGAGAAAGCAACTGCGTGTGTTTTGCCTGATACTGAAATTGAATTTTTCCGAAAAACTCAGTTTCTGGAGAGCAGAGCAGTGCTTTCTCTGGAAGACACACACAGCCGGGCTGGCAAAGGTGCCATTCAGTGAGTGAGCGTGTAAATCCAGCACATCTTTTTGTTTCCAGTGGGAGAGGGTCCAAGACCAAGCTCACCCTGATGTCCAGCATCTATGTTTTTGTTTGTAGTTCTAGTTTGTTCCCACTGATGGAAACCAGCTCTTCCCCTCAAGTCCTGCCCATTATTTGTTCACTTATTGGCTCTGTTGGGTGACCAATGTTCTGACTTATGTTAATTTTTCTTGCAGTACCTTCAACTGGACTGTCCCATTCCTGAGCTGGCTGGCAATCGTTGCCCTCTCCGTGTTCACCATCATCCTGTATTTCATTCCTCTGAGATACATTGTCCTTGTCTGGGGTAAGTAGAGGCTTTTTTAACTGTTGGCGCCACTTAGAAAAAAAATGTTTTTTAAGGGATGACTTACATTGTCAGTACTTTTCTGTATTTATGGTCATGAAGCTCCCCTATGATGGAAACAGACAGGTTAGTTAAAAATCACAACTGCGTAAAGATTTAGGCCGACCTGCAAATTGCATTTTTCTTGGCTGGCATTGCAGACTTCATCATACCATAAACATGTAGCCATGAGGATTCTTCATAAATCAAAGTGTAGCTTTGTCTAGATATTACTCTGATTTATTTTCACCACTTATACACAAACAGAGGTGTTTCAATCTATGTAGTGCATTTAGGACAATATGCCTTTTTTACTGCAGTACTTTATCTTGTGAAAGTGTATGTAAACATAGCAACAAGAAACCTTTTTAAAGGGTCACCTTTAGTCTGACTGAAAGGTATATGTGGTATTTGGCTGGTTGATAATGAACAGAAACTGTGGGGGGAATGGAGGTGTAGGATTGTGATTGATCCAAGCTCTCACTACTTGTCCTTATATTTATTCTTTATACTGATTTTAAACAGCTACTGTCACCGCAGCTGTTGTAAATAATGTTCCATGTTTTCATTTGTACATTTTTTTTCACGTCTTACACCACCAGAAGCTGTACTCTTATTCAGTAGTAAAGAGGACAGTCTTAATTATATGTGTGGTTAAGTTTTCTTACCAGGGAAAGGAGCAATAACTTATGTTTTTGTAAAAAATTCTAACCTCAACAGACTATGTAAAACCATTGAACTCACTTCAAAGATAATAATTGTTATCTATAGAATCATAGAATCATTAGGTTAGAAAAGACCTTAGAGATCATCAACTCCAACTGTAAATATCAGTCAATATTAGTAATATTCATACAGTCTTCACAATTTAATGTAGCAGAATATACAAAATGGATAAGAAACAATAAGGAGGATTAGAACAAATTTTATGGAGAAGGACCAATGAAATGGAGAATAACCAGTAAGGAGGACTGGAACAAAAACATTTTATGGAACTAAACAAAGCAAAAGTGTTGGTCATGTCTTATGATTTCCCTGCATAACTGATATCACTTGGATAAAACCCAAACTCTTTGTTAGTTCCCAGAATTTCATTCTTCCTAGCTCAGAGATGATTGTAGGCATTTTGTTCCTGAATTTTGAGGTACTTGGTCTATGTCTTTTTTCTGCCATTTTTTGGACAGGTCTGGCACCTTTTCTACTTGCTTTCATACCCACACCCCTTCCCCTCCCCCCCCCCGCCCCCGCCTCTTGGTTTCATGCAAGAATCTGAGATTATAACACCCTGCAATACCTCAGGAGGGATCACATTCCCCCAGAAACATCTCTGTTTCAGGAGCCTCAACTCCCAAACAGGAGTCCATGCCTCCCCAGCCGTGGGTGGATAATATAAGCACAAATTATCATAAATGCACTTTGCACCCTTTCCCTCCATCTCTTCCCTCCATGCCCAGAAGTTGTATGGTCTACCTAGGTACACCTTAAATCACTTTTACTCATCAGAGGTTTAAGCTCCACATTTTTCTTCTGTGTTTCAGTTTAGGTGGTTTGTTTTCAGCAAGTGTGTGTGGAACCCTTCTTTAGAGAACTTCTCTTTCCTTGTCAGGAGGCCAGACAGGTAGAACTTAGCTGCAGCTTCTGCAGTCCATACCTCCTAGGAGTGGAAGATAGTCACACAGAGCCAGGTCTCATCATGTATAGTTTGAGCAGGTGTCACTTCAAAAATGCAATATTCCAAGCACATCCTTGTTTTCCCCATTATCTAGTGTTTCTATCCTCCCCTCTCTGTTTACATTTATTCATCTCATTTTGCCATCCTGCACTTTGAAGTGAAAGACCCTTCTGTCTGGCTTTTGTCCATAGGAAAGTTTCATAGAATTGCAGAATAATTTGGATTGGAAGGGACCTTTACAATTCATCAATTCTAACCCCCCTGCTGAAGGTGGGACATCTTTAACGAGATCAGGTTGCTCAAAGTCTCATCCAACCTGGCCTTGAATTTTTCCAGGGATGGGGACTCCACTGCCTCCCCAAACAACCTGTTCTGGTGTTTCAACCACCCTTGTTGTAAAAAATTTCTTCCTGATATACACTCTAAATCTGTCTCCCCTCTCAGTTTGAAAACATTAACCATTGTCCTGACACAACAAGCCTTGCAAAAAAGTATCCCTAACATTTCAGACCAGTTTTGGGTGTTCTGTAGCAGCATCTGTCCGTTCTGTTCTTTGGGAAGACAGGATTTTATTTAATGAACATTTATCTGTGTTATGGCTTGTCTTTTGTATAGCTGTGCAGGAACCACCTCTACACTACAATCTTGTTTGCAAGTGCAGAGTCCTGGTAACTGCTGCAGCTGTTTAGGTAGAAAAGAGCATGAAGAAAATAATTTTTATATGAAAATTTTAAGCTTTTTGAAATGCCCTAATCCTTTTTGGTTGTATTTTGCCTCTCATGTAGTGTCCTGCCTCACTTGTTCAGCTCTTTTCTTTTCCTGAGCTTTGACAGTGACTTACTCATGCATTTACTCTCAGGGGGCCACTGGTTCTTTTCTTTCTAGGAGGTGATAAGGTAAGACTATATCAGCTCCTGAATCCACTCTTGGGTGGTCCAGTGGCCATGTGCAGTGAACAGTGGGGTAGACCTTGAATTTCTGAGCCACTTGCTGATGCAAAGTAATTTTGAATCTCAGATATCCTTTCTCAACGCGCAGTGCTCAATCACCAGCTAAAGAGATCGCACCATCTCCTATCTACACTGCAGAACTGAGAATTCATGCAGTGAGAGGCCATGGGCATTATCAAGACTGCAGCTTGCACATTCCATCCTGAAGCTTTATGTCCTTGCTGAAGATTTCTGAAAGGCTTGGGCAACAAAGACTTTGCAGAAGATAAACTGTACTATCTTATCTCTGATACAGCCTGTATAAAATACACAGAAGAGCACATTTTTAATGCCGTCCTGGCTTTCTCCAGCTCACATGAGAGTCTGTGCAGTTTTTAATGTTCCTGCTCATGTAGAAGTGTATTCCTAGGGCACATGAATGAGGTTCCTGTGTGTAAAGTGTATGAATCTGACCCAGTATGTATTAAGAAAATTAGTACAACTAAAAGCTTGCTTTCTGCTTTTGGGGAGGATTTTCTTGATTTTTCTGAATCTTGGTTGTCAATAGGCATTCAAAACCATGATATCTAAGCAAGACATTGCATCCCTTCTCTGCCCTGCCACCAGCTCATACATATCTGTTATTCCCAGATAGAAGCACATGTAAACTCATCCTAAAGCCTTCACTTGATGCACGCTTTACTGCTTCCCATATGCTTCACCATTCTTAGCATTAGGAAGATTTTCCTTGTGTCTAACCTGAATCTTCTCTCCTGCAGTTAAGCCTATTACTATTCATCCTCTCTGCTACAGAGATGCAGCATACTTTATTCCTCTCCTTTTTGCAACCTCCACATAATAACCACAGTTTCTGCTACATTCAGAAAGAAGGTATTGGAGGAATTCGAAATTATTTGTAGAACTTTTGCATTTTGAAGCAGAGGGAACCCCAGCAGCAGATTCTGACTTTCAGAGCCTAAGCATACAGCTCATTCATTCATTCATTCATTCATTCATTGTTAATGTCAGACTTTGAAATGAATCCTAAAAATTTTTTATAACTTTTAGAAAAAGGAAACATTTATTAAAAAAGAACCCCCCAGCAAAGATGGTCATCAATTTTGAACTTTCACTTTTGCAGGCATCAATAAATTTACAAAGAAGCTTCGAAGTCCATATGCAATTGATAACAATGAGCTGCTTGACTTTCTATCTAGAGTTCCATCAGACGTGCAAGTGGTATGTATTTTTTTAAAGCCTCTTTCAGTAGCTAATTTGATAAATGGCACCATGACTTTGGATTTTTTTCTGAACAAATTTTAAAGCCATTAGTCTTATTAAATATTATATTCTCTGGGACTAAGGAGTTTGAAACTCAAGCTGGGTGTAGTCTATGAACCTTTAGGAAGCTGCTAGTCTGTTTGCAGTGAGGAATTAGCTCCTACCTTAGTAGTGTCTTTGTGAATCTGTGGGAGCAGTCAGTGAAAAGAGAAGTATTTGGGAGATGCTTGTGGGCTCTGGAGTTTGTGCTAAGCAGCCTCCAGCACCACACAGTCTCAGTGGGATAAGACACTGTGTAGGAGATGCTTGGAGATGAGGCTTCTAGAAGGCACAAGAAGGTCTGTTTATGAGCTGAGCTGCACCGACACAGAACCAGTGATAGGCAGCTTTGCCCAGTGTCTCATGACAGCACTCTGGGAACGCTACAGCCTTGCCTTTCCTGGGGTGGAAGTTTTTGCTTTGGCCACAGTTCCACTGTGCCCTCAGACTCCTGTAGAAATCAGCAGGTTATGGATTACAAACTTGTGATGCAGGATACAGTCTCTGGAGAAGGTGTGAGCACTAAGAGTCAGGCACATAAGTCACCTCCAGTATTGCAAAGATTATACACTTCTCACATTTCTGAGTAACGGTTTTGGTTTGGAGCTGATATAAATAGGAGGTGTGGGTGTATGTACACTCTCTGGGTCTGATCCTCTTTGTGTTTGGCCTTTAAAATGTCAAGGTTTAACCCTTTTCCTCCTCTTTCCCTTAGGGCTCCACCACCTCCAGGATGGTCTTTTTTTCATAGAAATAAGTATAAGCAATGACATTTCTGCATTCCGTTGCCCTGTATTATCACTTTTAGAGAAAAACACTGTGAAAAACATACAGAAAATGAAGTTACTCAGATGAGACTGAGCTGAAGTTAGAAAACTGATTCTACTTTATCTAAAATTGGAACAGAAAATAATCAAGTTTTTAAGAAGCATTGCAAAAAAATATTCTTGCAGTTCATTAAAGGGGAAACTGTTCAATGTTAGAGCTCACAGAGAAAACAAAAATGTAGCCTTCTTAAAGTTAATGTCAGTGCCCTGTTTGACTTCCTGGCAAGGATCCTCCTAATACTGTTTTTCCTTCTTTCTCTAGATCTCTCTTTCTGTTATTGAATCATAACTGCAGATCCCATGCAGTTTGAAGGGGAATGGTTTTCTATTTGCCCTGAGAAAAAGGCCTAGAAACCTTTCTTTTTTCTAGCAATTCCACCTGACCCATTTCTTTCTGAATGTTGTGTTTAAACAGGTGCAATACCATGAACTGAAACAAGATCCCAGTCACAGCCCGAGCAAGAGGAAGAAAAACAACCCTGGCTAGCCCACTGCATGTGTTGGGGAGACTAGCATCTGCTGAGGGAAGATAAAAGAAAAAGCCTACATCCTAAGCAGAGTTTCCTTTCTCTAAGCTTTTTATTTATTTTGCCTTTTTATCTAACAGGGAGGTTTTGTAAATATTGTAAAAAGGCATTTCTCACTGACTGTATACTTCGCACTGTAAAGACACATTTGATGAAGGTTTCAAGTGGGATTTTTGCTCTTTGAAAGCCTTGTTAGAAACAGGAATCAATCTCAAATGGCAAATATGCACTGCTACTAGATGGTCAAAGATACCTAAGATACTCAAATTATATGACTAAATCTACAAAAGCTGTAAATTTAAATCTGACTCAAAAATTCAGTCAGATTGTATTTGCGAGCATTAATATTTTTATCCAGTAAATCACCATTGCAATTTTCTATATTTTATACATTTCAAGAGAAATACAATGTAGGGGAGCCTACTGCACTTAAGTTTTACCCAATTTTTTTGATCTCCGGAGCCTGATGTTCATACCTGGTGCAATGTTTTCCTGTGCAGTAGGGCTGCTCATAAGGTAATGAGAACCACAAAGTGCAAATCTCTTTCTGGAGCTCCCAAAAGAAGTTCCTGTCGTTTTTATCATTCCATTATAAGATCTAAAAATCTCTGTCTCTCTCAAAATACTGCCAGGTTTGTAACTGATTGCCTATCTGATTTTTCTATATGTACCAGTAATCTTCATTTGTACTACATAGTTCAGTGAATGAAGTTCATAGTTCTGCTGTAATGGAAATACTATCAAACTAACTCCATATTGCTTTGGGTGTCATGCTATGAACACCTTTTGTGCACATAACTATTTTAATATGGAAATCTTGCAGAATATGTTTTTTGCTTTCAAATCACAAGATCATATTAATGCGCTTTAAGATATAACACATTACCTGTTACCAATGTGAATTATAGTATAGAGGAAAAAAAATGCAGTTGTGGTAAAACTGATATACCGGGTTTATTTCCGTACCTAATAGTGTAATCAGTTCTTCTGATACGATTATGCCCTGCTGCATGGAAACTGTATTATTTTATAAATTACATGGAGCATAGATGAGAAACTTTTACATTTCAAATGTCTTAGTGGCCACTGCATAACGAGTACTTGGGGATATATTCTCATAGCTGCATGTAGACTTCCATGTTCAGCTCCCTGCGTAGTGAGCAGAGACTTCATTCCTAAGGGACTACTTGTACACAGCTCTTCGTTGTAGCTCCTGGTGACACTAAAGGGGATTTTTGCCCGGGGGAGAACAGCAGGACTGCATCCTCGAGGCAAGATGTTCCTGTGGTCCTCTCTGGGTTACCTCTTTTTGGTTGCAAAAGTTATATTGCACTACTCTGACAATACTTTTTGAAAAGACTATTTAGAAATACTTTGCAAGCAAATGCATATATATTTGTCTAAAGAATTCTATGTTAGCTGCATTGCTCATGAAAGGTCATCCCAGATTTGTTTGTTTTACAGGTATGTTGATAGCTGGGTTCTGGCACGACAGTTCTTTTGATCTTTCCATTTGTACATTTGGAAGAATGATGATCAAATTATTTTTCTGTAGAAAGTTTTAGACCCAAATATGCTCTTGTTACATCATGACTTGAAAAGAATTTATTGGCAAACCTTGTGTGACCACCTTTTTGCTGTGTGCTGTCCGAAGAGCAACATACTATTGATGAAGTCAGAGTCACTGATGAGCCTATTTTGTTTAAAAAAAGCCAAACTTTTGACTTGACAATACGCAAATATTTGCTGCCAGTTGTCAGTTTTGCAGAGTTCTTGAATATGCTGCGAGCCTTGTACCTTCTTTCCATGTTGCCCATCAGTCTTCATGTAATTCCCTGCTGTGTTTTTTTCTGTACTATTTCAAATGTCTACTTTAGTGGTTAATGTCCCAGTTAGTGACACACATTTGCTGCATTAAACACAGTTTTAAGCATCTCTCTATTAGGTCTTAGGAAGCCTCTTTCTTTGAAGTCCAATGCTATTATTTTCCTATGAGTCGTGTGAAGGCCAAGTGAACAAAAAGTATATTTCTCTGTGCAGGATTTGAGTATTTGAAGCCCCAAAACATGTAAGTGGGAGGGACAGGGAGAGAAAAACATGTTTGTTGAAAATTTGTAAACTACATTAATGCCTTAGTCATTTAGAGTTGATCTCACTGAAAACACAACACAGAGAAGCAAGAATAGCAATGCTTGTTGGTTAAATGTGATTGTCCTGCTACAACAGGACATGTTAAAATCACACTTTAAACTAATTTGTCAGCAAACCCATTTCCACTATCTGCAGTTTGTCTGCTCTGCTTTGTGTGGGTGGTCTCTGTAAAGAGTCAGCCCTGCCTTATGCTGTAAATATTTGAATGCATCACCCATTTCTAGATAGGTTATGAAGTCAATTTCCAACCTGTTAAGTTTGCCTTGTATTATCCCTAAACAACTTGTCCATTCATGAATAATCACAAAATAATAATGTATGTCATGGTCATGAAACTCTTTCTGCTCTTGGAAAATAAAATTTAACAACTTCATTTGGGTCCAGTGAAAATGAGTAACTTAATTGAGGCCCACACTTAAAGTAAGTGTCAGAGTGCTCAGGATCCATCAAGGCTAATTGTCTAAGAGGGTCTAGTTACATCTGCTGATAACTCACAGAGCTTGCTGATCCTGTTTTTACAGTTGTTTCTATTTGAGGTGAGGAACAACTAAGTGTTTTCATAACAGCCTTGAGCTTTAACTCAAATTGCTACTGTACTGTAACTCAGCTTTTTAAGTCCAATTGGAACAAACCCCAAGCTTTTTCTATTGCAATTAAAATAACAGTGGAATAATGAGAAAGTAATTAAGCATGCTGCATACACAATATGTGCTAATGTGGATCCTAAGAGGATCTACCAACGCAAGGGCAGGACCTGCCAGCAAATGTACTACACAATCATAGAAATCACAAAATAGTTCGAGTTGGAAGAGACTTTAAAGCCCATCCAGTTCCAACCCCCCTGCCATGGGCAGGGATACCTCCCACTGGACAAGGGACTCAAAGCCCCATCCAACCTGGCCTTGGACACTTCCAGGGATGGGGCAGCCACAACTTCTCTGGGCAACCTGGGTCGGGGCCTCACCACTTGCACAGGAAAACAGTTTTTCCTAGGACCCCATCTCAGTCTCCCCTCTTTCTACTTAAAAACATTCCCTTTATCCTGCCCCTGCACTCCTGGGTCAAGAGCCCCTCCCCAGCTTTCCTGGGGCCTCTTTCAGTACTGGAAGCTGCTCTAAGGTCTCCGTGGAGCCTTCTTTTCACCAGGTTGAACAACCCCTACTCTCTCAGCCTGGCTTCTTATAGGAGATTCTCCAGCCCTCGAATCATCTTTGTAGCTCTCCCTACTCGCAGCAACAGATTCATACCCTTCCTGTGCTGAGGACTCGAGAACAGGACACAAGGTTTAATATGAGGTCTTAAGAGAGCAGAGTACAGTTTCCTTCTAGGATAGCCAAGAGCACAAAGTGAGGGAAAGAAAGGAAAAATTATTTCTTACATCAGTGCTAGATCATATACCTGCCACAGAAAATGTAATAAAGTCTTTGCAGTTCTCTCCCCAGCAGCCAGAGATCCCTGCCTCATGGGAAAAAGGCAGCTTCCACCTGTGCCTCTTTTCCTTGCTTGGCTGCAGGTGTCTTGCTGACAGCCAGACACAAACTTTTTCCGTTTCTGAGCCTGCTTCTCTTTTGGGGACAAAATTTTCCTCCCAACTGGGCTAATTTCCAGATTGCTGTGCAGCTGCCTCTGTTAAAGACAGATCATCTCCCCACTCGCCACCAAAACGGGTATCACAAATTCTCAATTAACACCTCCTCCTCCAGAATTTTTCTGAAATCTTACAAAGGTGAAAAACTAAAACTTTTTATATTGAGAAGGTTGCAATTATAGCTATTTTTCAGTGTGGAACACTGGAGTTCCATTGCTTTCTGCCTAATTAAAGTACCACATAAAAGGAATGTATCTTCTGATTCTCAAAGGGGAAACTTCAGCTACTCCCAGATAAAATACAATTGTTAGACATCGACCTAGAAAAATGTGAAGGCTTTCACAAGGCATCCCGTTCCCTACTCTTTCGCTTACAGAAGTGGAAGAAATGCAACTGATTGAAAGGGTCATGCAGTTGGTAAATCAGTTAAGGGCAAAGCAGAAGGAATGAAGGTGAGGAGAAGCCTGGAAAATGGTATGAAGAATGGGAGAGAGACCTTCACAAGGGCTCACCTTGAGGAGATGGTTTCCATCTGTGCTTGGTGGGGAAAGAGAAGATCTGTCATACCAGAAAAGTAATGTAGGTATCCTAAGCTACCTTCATCACTCCATGTTGCTTAACATTATTTTTCATAAGATAAGAATTTTAGGTCTTAAATTAAAAAAAAATCCATAAGCTCTCATTTAGCAAAAAAAAAAAAAAATCAATGTTAACTGTCCATTGCACAGAACATTGTATTTCTATACAGTTTGTATTTTCTCTGTAAGGAATGATGCTTAGAAAAGTCAGATTTAGTCATATTTTAAACAGGACAAATTCCCTATCAATTAATCTTGAGCATCCAATGTAAATGTCTGGAAATTTGAAATTAAGTACTTTTACTAAAGGGGCCAAAAGAGTATAACTTTGTTTTTTGTCCCATCAGCCTTAGAAGTGAATGAAATTTAAAGGTCAAAATCTCTCTTATGGCGTTGGTTGCACAGTATAGAAGCCTGAAACCCTTTGTCATGAGCCATACTGTAATAAATATTTACCTATTTTAAGATAATCAAGAGAAATTCAAAACTACTTTTCTTGCTTAGCTTTTGCTTTCAGCAAGTGACTAAAGTAAAGGCTAAAATGTTGATCAGTTGTATATATTCTGATTAAAGAATTTTGGTTAATATTTCCTGCAATAATTTAACAAGTCAATATTGTCTGACCTAAACACACATTACTAAAAGTTTCCTGTTTTTATAATTGCACAAGATCTTTTTTTAGGCATGTCACAAAAAAAAACCAAACCCAAAGCCTTTTAGATCCACAGCCATTGAAGAAAGATTCCTAGTCAAAAGTAGAAAAGAATGGTCAAACGCTTTGAAGGACTATGCAAAACCATGGTCAAATATGTAGGCAGTGTAAAGCACTGCACAGTTGCATAGAAATGAGCAACAGTTGCAACTCGGGTTCTTCCCACCTTTTCTTAGTGCATGCCATTGCAATTGGCACTAGTACTAGAACTTTGAAAATAAAATGAAAAAATGAAAAAAAAAATAGAACGATGGAATGCCTTGAGTTGGAAAGAACCTCAAGGCCAATCCAGTTTCACCTCTTGCCATGCTCTGGGACACCTCCCACTGGATCAGGTTGCTCAAAGCCCCATCCAACTTGGCCTTGAACACCTCCAGGGATGGGGCAACAACCACTGCTCTGGGCAACCTGGGCCAGGGCCTCCTCACTCTCAGAGGAAAACATTTCTTCCTAGGATGTCGTTTCAATCTCCCCTCTTTCAGCTTAAAACCACTCCTCCTCATTCTACCATTGCACTCCCTGATGCCAAAAAAAAATAAAATCTTTTCATATCATGCCATTTCTAGACATTACTGGAAGAAAGGAGGAAAGTGGTTTAAATAATTTGTAGTGTTGCTAGTTTAACACAGCTGGAACGCTTTCCTGCAGAAGATCATCTAGTGATACTGACCCATTTAATCTCAGAATCACAGAATCACAAAATTACCAGGTTCGAAAAGACTGCCAGGGACACGGTTTAGTGTTTGATAGGAATGGTTGGACTCAATGATCCGGTGAGTCTCTTCCAACCTGGTTATTCTATGATTCTATGATTCTATGAAACCAGCCTTCTCAGTAGAGGTCTGTCTTTAAGTTACAACATAAAGGAAAAAATTTCTCTGCCTCCTGAACAAATATGGTAACAAAACCAAAAATCTTTTCCTTCCCTGCAGGGTTGTTAGCCCTGGGACATGTAACAAGCTCGACAAGTCGACAAGCAGTCATAATCATATCGGGAGGAGCTGTTGCTCACGGGCACAAGTTAATGGCTTGATCAGAACGAGTGGGTCTGAAAACTAAAGCAATTCCATCCCTTAGCTACATTTCTATTCCTCAGGCGGAGGAAATGCACATATTAGGGAAGGGGGAGGAGAAGTGGGAAAGGGCTCGGAAAGTTTAATAAAACAGTTACCTGTAAATGCAATAACTTCCAAATGTAACTTCAAATTTCGTGGAATTTTTTTCTTTTATTGAAAAATTGGCATTTATTTAATGGGCAGAAGTTTGTCCAAACTATGTTTCTACAATTAACTGTCTCGTTGACTAAGAAGGAAGAAGGAAGCAGACTGCTGTGCCAAAATGCAGTTTGGGAAATGAGAATGGATTGAAAGCAGCCCTGAAGAGAAAGACTTCAGGATGCTGGTGGATGAAAAGTCAACAATGTGCACTCATAGAAAGCCAAACCTTATCCTGGATAGCACCCAAAGAAGTGTGACCAGCAGAGAGAGGGAGGTGATTCTGTCCCTCTGCGCTATTGAGAACCCACCTGGAGCCTTCAGTCCAGGGCTGGAGTCTTCAGCACAGGAAGGACATGGATCTGTTGGAGTGAGTCCAGAGGAGGCCACAGAGATGATCTGAGGGTTGGAGCATCTCCCATAAGAGGGCAGGCTGAGAGAGTTGGGGTTGTTTAGCCTGGTGAAGAGAAGGCTCCACGGAGACCTTGGAGCAGCTTCCAGTGATTAAAAAGGCTCCAGGAAAGCTGGGGAGGGGCTCTTGGTCAGGTAGTGCAGGGACAGAATGAGAGTGAATGTTCTGAAGTGGAGACAGGGGAGATTGAGATGAGATCTTAGGGAGAAGTGTTTTCCTGTGAGGGGGATGAGACACTGGCCCAGGTTGCCCAGAAGAGTGGTGGCTGCCCCATCCCTGGAGGTGTTCAAGGCCAGGTTGGATGGAGCTTGAAGCCCCTGATCCAGTGACAGATGTCCCTGCCCATGGCAGGTGGTGGAACAGGGTGGGCTTTAAGGTCCCTTTCCACCCAAATAATTTTGTGATTCCGTGGCTGCTTTTGGCACTTCTAGCTTGGGCTGACTGTTTCTTGGTGGATACTTAATATAAAACTCAATAACTTGGATTTAGCAAATGGCATTGATAGATTTGTAGAAAGCACATCAGGTCTTCAAAAAGAAGTGTCTTTTGACTAATGGAAGAAAGAGAAATGTTAGAAACTTGCAAGAGTTAGAGCAGATCTGAAATCACTCTATCACAGCTGAAATCATCAAGCCTCACAGCTGAAATGCTATCAAGGGGATTATGTAGAAGAGCAGGTGATACTTAAGCTCCCATACATCCCACTCATCAAAGGAAACATGGATGTGAAAGGCAATCTTATGTAGTATCTCTTCTATCTGTGTTTAAGTATGAACTGATAAAATCCCTTTGGTTTCTCATAAGAAATTGTAAAAGATTTCTGGGACACATTCCAACATCAGAAAAACATCCACGAACAGAGGCAGGAGGCAGCCGCTGCTGGGGAAGTTTGCTGTGGCCCTGAACACCCAGTGAAAGTGGTTGTAGAGAAGGTGTTCACCTGCAGCATATCAGTTTCAGCAAGGCTTCTGGAGGGTAAGTAAAGACATTCAGAGCTGTGATGGTGATAATGACAGCTCAGGTAACAGGAAGGTGACCATGTTGCAGCACCTTACTTTCAGTTTAGTGGCCATAGCGCTTGCCCAGGGTAGAGAAGAGACCTCAGTTTTCCTTTTTTTTTGTCAAGTGGACTCAAATCCATGCTGTATTTTTCCAAAGAGGATGATGCAGTAGGTATAAAGCTATTCAAATCGGGGAAAGAGGCAGATGAGACCACCAATACTGTAGCCCCGTCATAGAAGGTCACCAAATCTGTCAGGCACGATTTGCCCTTAGTGAAGCGATGTTGGCTGCTGCCAGTCACCTTATTTCCTATGTGCCTAAGTAGAGTTTCCAAGAGAATTAGTGAGAAATAGAAAATGTTGAATATTAAGACTGAATGGGTAAGGCAAAAAAATAAAACAACAGGCTGAGTTATCGACACTGCAGTTTCATTATTTTTTCAATACAGATGTCTCCAAAATAATTTAATTTTTCTGACTTAGCTTTCCTTTCCCCGAATCTTCAAGAGCAGTGCTGGTTATGGATAAGGGGGAATATAGGTAGTTACATATCTATTTGCACACCTTAGCCAAACATCCACTACCCTCAAACAGAAGAGCAAAGTAATTTAGGTGCATTGAGAGCTAAACAAGAATGAGACCTTATATGATTCTCCTGAAAAGAACTATGACATTTAGCAAAAGTATACAAGCTCATTTAGGCATGACAACAACTAGATTAATTAGACTTCAGCTGTGTGCAAGTGACAAGCCCTAACAGGTAAGCCTCTCTGTGTCAGCCCTCCTAATAGTTTCTACAAGCTGGCAGCTCACTCTTTCACTATTTTATTTTCACTTCTTCTATATTCAAGATTAATGATAATTTTCCAACATCAATAAGATAGCTCTGCTGAAAGTTTAATGGAACTTGCAATAAAAAGGACCCTGAAGATGATTCTGTTTGTTAACTGGACTTGAGAGTACTATTTTTGCACCATTCTTCTCTCTTTCTTTCCTACCACCTCCAGCCAGCAACCTCTTTCAATCTGGGTGGAAACAGTAATTCTTGATGTTGTTAAAAGCCAACAGAAATTCAGTTATTTTAAAAAAGATTATATTATCATTAGTTTTAAGCAGATGGAAGTATTGTTTTTCAATATTTCTTATTATTTTTTGAGTAATTCAGTTATGCTTTCCAGACCATATGTTCACAGGTGCCTGTGTAGACAAGTGTTGTGAACCTGCACAGCAATTCTGTTTCCTCTCTTCTGTACCACGTTGCCCACCTGAAGTCTGCTAAATAGTCCTCAGCTCATCCTTTTTTTTTTTAAAGAAGGCATTTTGCATTTTCTAACTGCCTAAAATATGCTACTATAATAGTACCTATTGATATCCCGACTTACAGCATCTTCTTAGACAAGCCAGAATCAGTGAATTTTTTTCCACAGAGATTACAAATTTGTTGATAAATTAGGTGCATTTTCACTGTCTTTATCGCTGTTTTAAAGTGGTGGAGGCTGGTCACAAGTGGTGTCCTCAGGGCTCATGCTGGGCCCAGCTCTGTTCAATATCTGTATCAATGACCCGAATGAGGGAATTGAGTTCATCCTTAGTAATTTTGCAGATGACACTAAACTGGGTAGGAGTGTGGATGTCTTTGAGGGCAGGGAGGCTCTGCAGAGGGAGCTGGACAGGCTGGATCCATGGGCTGAGACCAACGGGGTAAGGTTCAACAAGACCAAGTGCTAGAATGAGAGGAAATTGCCTCAAGGTGCACCAGGGCAGGTTCAGAATGAGCATTTAGGAAAGGTTTCTTCCATGAAAGGGTTCTCAGGCCCTGGCAGAGGCTGCCCAGGGAGGTGGTGGAGTCTCCATCCCTGGAGGTATTTGAAAGGCGGGTAGATGAGGTACTCAGGGACATAGTTTAGCAGTGGACAGGTATGGTTGGTCTTGATGATCTCAAAAGTCTTTTCAAACCAAACAATTTTATGATTCCATGAAATCAATAAATGCTTTGTAAAATTTCTATCAAATATCATGGGTTTCAGCTCACAAACTCATGTGCTTCATATCACATAATGGCAGTAGCGTGAAACAAAGAATGTGTATCACAGAACACATGAACACTGAAATTTGGGTTAAAGCAACATTTTTTGGCAACTCACTAGCTTAATCAACATCTTTGCATGCAGTTATAATTCCTGACTGCACATCCTGGAGTGTTCTGCCTCCTGTCTGGCTGCTACAAACTATTACGCTGCTGAGCACTGCGACTCTCCTGTCTGTGTGCAGCATCTGGCACGTGTGGAAAAGTAACATTCTCCAACTGTATGCTGGAGGTGGTAGGAATGAAAATCTTTTTAAAGGCCTGGGAAAAATATGATGGATTGAGGATGAAGATGTTCTTTCATGTTTGTGAAGCATGTTGGCATGTGAAATGCGGGCATAAAGAGAGGGAGGCTGACTGGCTGAATTTGTTCTTTTAACAAAGACAAGAAGTGGGAAATACCCTAGCTACCAGGAGGGTTTTAAAAAGCAGACATTTTAATCTCTTAATAGATCTCACTTTATTGCAATCACAATTTCACAGGAAAGTTTTGCTATTCCAAAGGAGAACAAGTACTTATAATAAATTAGATGAAGAACATAATTTTATGTTAAATACGACTGAGATATACTTAAAGATTTTTTAAAGATATGGCGTTTGCAAACTTCAGTACATATAAAACTGAATATGTATAAAACTGAACCCTGTTAAGAGCTTAACTGGGAAATACAGGAACATGCTCAATGCATGATCCTTACTTAAACCAAAAGAATATTAGAGAGTACAAAACTATGTCATTGTATAATTAAAGACTGTTGACACACAGACAATATTTGAGTTGGGGCTACATGTGGGATATTAATTCCAACATTTGCTAACGTTTGAATGTTTCACTTTACACTCTTATTAATGTTCATTTAGTGCATGTTATCCACTTTTCTTTACCATGTCATGGAGAGATGTATTTGAAATTAGTTTAAACACCTGAGTATGACTTACAAATTATTGATGTGCTTTTATTCCTGTCTAAATGACATAATAGCAAATAATAGCTTGGATATATGAGCAGAATCACTTTATCAGGCCAAAACAATGCTTTTCCTGCTTTCATTTCAGTCACTGATATATTACATTAGAACCAGAATTCTTTTCCTGTGGTTCTCCAAGTCCCAGTTGTTTTAAATTCTCAATTAGCTATCAAACTCATAAGTAAAGAAAAAGTTAAAATTGCCAACTTAAATGCGTATTTTGCATTCTTTAGAAAGTTTGTACATAACTTTTCTTTCAGCACATCCTCCAACAGGGAATAGAGATGTTTATTAGTCCATCTTGTATGTGACAAAGGATTTTTGGTGTTGCCTTCTTACTACAGAAGAATCAAAAGTGCACTAACAGAAACAAATCCAACGTACGCTGAACCTTTATTCTGTTACAGCAGGCTGTTCTGCATGCATGTATAAAAATAATAAGCAGTCATTAATAAACATTGAACATTTGTAATGAAGGCCTGGTTCCAAGACCAACTCAGTCTGAGCATCTTCAGTGGATTAATTGCTATGAGATCATATATCTCAGCTGCAGAAAGGCTAAATGGAAGTTTTAATGTGCTGCAAGCCAGCTGCAATGTAACTTATTCTCTCTAGTCAAGCAACATCAATTTCAGAAGCAGCTATTATCCACACCCTTTCTTTTAGGGTTCTTTTTTTTAATGTTATAAATTGCTATTACTGAAGAATTGGAATTAGAAATAGTGCTAATTAGTACCTTCCTTTTGAAGGCTAAGATTTTAAATTACTCCTACTACTGAATCTGCTAGGGGAAAAAAAAAAGTGAGGTCTCCTCATTCTAAAGCAGCACTTCCTTCTTTTCCCATGGAGGTGTCTTGAAATCAGTTTGGCACTGGATCTCTACAAAGATGCAAGGCAGGAAAAAGTAGCTGTTGCCATATAAACATGCAAGAAGGGCTCTCCAAAAGAATCAAGGCCTTCATCCCCCAACCCCACACAGAACAACTCAGCTGCCTCACGAGCCTCAATACCTTTAAAGAACAGCACAGGATTTCCTCTTTTTCTTAATTAATTAAAAGGACCATCTGATAGAATATGTAGCACACAATCCTAAATTAGGTTAGAGGATTAGTTTAGGGGATTTATCATGTGTAGTTTGCATGTATTCACAGAATGAAGAACAAAATTCCCATATTAAATGGGGTGTAATTTTTAAGGAGATTCATACTTAGTGTCAGAATCTGATGCCCAGTACAGACTTAAACTGCCTTGTCTAATCCTTTGTAAATTCCCCTGCCAACATAACTAGATTTGTGCCACTGCTTCCACCAGCATCTTTAGCTGAGGGAATCCCAGGAGCTTTACCAGATCATTTTATACACTGCCAGTGTAATGGTTTTATCAAACCACTGCACGCCAACACAAGTCAGAGCAGAGCCAACGACACCAACAGTTATGCTGAGGCTGGATCTGGCCCTTTGTGGCATCATTGGCCCATTTCTATCAAACTAACAAAGACATGGGAAATGCTAGCACATGGATTCTGTAAATACCAAAACAGAATCATGGGATGGTTTGGCTTGGAAGGGACCTCAAAGCCTATCCAGTTCCAACTCCCCTGCCATGGGCAGGGACACCTCTTACTGGATCAGGTTGCTCAAAGCCCCAGGCCTTGAATATCCCTGTTTTGAGTTTTACAAGATGCAATTTACACAACATAATTGTAATTTTCAAGAGACAGGAATAAATAAGACAAAAATGGATAGAAGGAATTTGCTTTTCATATATTTTTGTTTAATTACAGATACTTACAATATCAGTTTTATTAAATGAAATCAAAATATGTAGGCATAAGCCTTTATCATGGAAATACTGCCAAGTGTTTCAACTCTGTTTAAATTTAGGGTCACTGCCTCCAGAAATCATAGGGAACCTCTGGGAACTACACCATAATGTAGGTAATAAAGATTTTCAGGACAGGAAGTACAAGATTTAACTCAGTGCAAATGGTGTAGCACCCTTCTGAGGCAGTCACAAGCGTCCAGATCTGTCAGACAACTAGAAGGCATTTGTATTGGATTTTCCAAAAAAAATGCACTGAATGAATTCACCTGACTCCCAACTTCTTGTAAGTATTCACTCCATGGGAGATACTAACATGTAACGCTTGTGCAGGGCTGTGAAATAATTTGTACTACTTTGGTTGTCATAGAAAAGTTAGCCCAATACCAAGGGTTAACAGTCAAAATTCAAGTAACGCGGCTTATTCAGAAGCTGTTAAAAAGTTTTAACTAAAAAGCTGATATGCCTCTACCATAGTTTCCAGAGTTGCTAATAAAGCCTTCATCTCTTCTCCAGGCAAAAACCCCATGTTTGCAGATATTTCTTGAAGAAATTGTGGTAGCTTTTGAAAAGTTTCTAGCTCTCTAAAATAGGTATCTACTAACCAGTCTGCAGAAAACGCATTTTTCATCTTACAGTTACCATGAGCCATTACAGGAAGTACATTTGAACAAGTTCCCTCTCTGAGAGTTGAAGTAAGGGGTGAAGACAGATTATAAACTGAACAAAAATTCAGCAGCATCTTATTAAATAAAATCATCCACAGTTCTCTCTGCTGACTGCAAAAATTCTGTTCCGTGTGTTCATAGTAAGATTCAATGTTCTCCTCTGGATGAACAATATTTAAAAGTTCTTCCTTTACCGGTACAGACTCAACATAATCCAGTGGCAATTTTCCTTTGCGGTCCCTCTGCTGTAGAAGGGCTGGTCCTGCAGGGAAAATATAAACCTTAATAACAGTACTACATACAATGTAGCGGTTGAACAAGTTTTTAGTCTGATTTATTTGCCAGAAGCTAGTAGTCTGTTTAAATTCCTTTTTGTTCTCAGTTATGTTAAGGTAACCAATGAGTTATGCATTTGCAAGACAATCTAGAACATTTAGAGCGAGCCTTCATAACAGTTCCTTTACGATATTGTCTTAACTATCTTCCCAGTTTTGCTAGCTGAAAGCCAAGGTTTATTATACAGGAATGAAAAAGAAATTCAAATGTTGCTTATCCTAAAACTTCAAGTAACTATTCAGAGAATATGTAAAAATGAAACGTTATTACTGTTATAAAATTCTGTCAAGTATTGTACAGATCAGATTAATTGCCAACAATGCCTCCAAACTAAAGGCACGTTACTAAGATGGCCTTATATTACTTTTCTGGGTGGTGTTGCCAACCTTCTCCAACACTATGCAGCAAGGTAAACTACTGAGAGATAAGAATTTGAGTATCCTCCAACAACTTATTTTCAAAGTCTGCCCTTAACAGACTTCTGAAATGCAAAACCTAATTAGCATAATAAACAGAATTAAAGTAAGTAAATGGGACATATTTTAGTAGTTCAAATTATAATATGTTTGTTTGGTATTTCCTGTTTATTAATACAAAGGAGCTATTGATATTTAAACAATTTAGAGATGTCTTGATAATGCATCAGTGAAAAAAATGAAGGCAGGCAACACACTACAAGTAGTGCTTTTCAAAGATGAGCACATCAGGAATGTTGTTACACAAATCTCGGTTACTGTGCTAAAGTAATGATGCCACTTTAACTTGGACACACTTTCAGTAATATACTTTAATCACAAAAGGAAATTCATCACATTACATATTCATCACATACTAGAGGTTTTAACTTTGTGTGTTGTTTTACTCCATCACTGATGATGTAATATAAATAACTTACACAAGGTGGAGGCTTTCTTCAGAGAAAGAACCTCAAAAACGTTTTTTTCAGTGCTGTGTTCTAAATTATTGAGCTGGGTAAATCCATGCTGCATAGGTAACATGCCTTCTAACACGGCTTTGTCAGCTCTCTGACAGGCCAAAACCCAGCATGTGACAAAGGCATGTGATAAGGGCACACGCAGCCTTATGGTTGCCAGAGAACCTTGATGAATGCAAGTGCAAGCAGAGCTCTTCCCCTAGGACAACAGGACCAAACACTACCTATTCCTCACAGCAGCCTACGAAAAATGCACATCTGTCAGCGCAATGCCACTTCCAATCGTAGAGCAGGGCTGATGACAATATTGGCTATTGCATCACTTAGAGCGATTGAACCCAGCCCAGGTATTGGCTTAGCGTGTCAGATGTGTGGTTCAAGGAGATACAGAAAACACCTGGGAGCCACAGGACTGAGGCTCAGCACACACAGAAGTAGAATTGCAGAGGAATGTATTGATCACAAGCCGGTGCTTGCGCAATAGACACACAAATAGCCTTTAGGGGGCAGGAGAAGACTGTAAATACAGTCTTATGCCAAGAAGGAAATAAAATGTTGTTTCTCTACCTCAATTAAGTAACAGGCCATCTAAATACAGTGCATTCCTCTGCCTCACGGCTATACGCTATGATTTTTATTGAGAAAATATGGACTCAGCATATAACGCACAAAGATTAAACTGACATGGAAGGTCAATGGCACGGATATCACAAACACTCATTTCAGTAAATGAATTAAAAGAAGGAAGAGTTGATATCCAATCATTCGTTGCAGTTGTTTTTTAGAGAAACATGCCAAGTTAGTTAATTACATTGACACGTTATATTTCAAGACAAGATACAAGTTCCCTGTCACTGAAAAAAAATTTTGTTCAAAACATTTATCATGTGTCTGCCTAAGGGGCAATGTATTTTTTTTTTTTTTTTTTAGAAACTAAGGCATCCCGCCCACTATTATCCCTAAACAGCAGTTATCACAATTACAATATAGGTTCCTTTCTTAAACTACTTACCAAGCTAATTGTGTTCTTCAAAGACCATCACATTAATTTTCATAAATGCTGAACAAATTTATGTTGAAACACACAATTGTATAGAGATTTACTGATCTATTTTTGCTGGTAAAAATAGATCAAACCCAAAAGAAAATCCTTAGCGTTTGCTTGGTGACTAGGTAATCTTTATCTTGATTAATGAGTTTGGAGAATATAGTTACAATGCATATGGTGTAAAATGCAGAATAAAAACATTACCATATTGGAAAAAAATGTGAAAATCCTTGTTAATTTCATATTCAGCTGATCAAGATAAGTGTGAAAACAGTATTATTTTTATTGTGACCAAAACAGCTTGGCTTAAAAATGTTTTAAAATAAATATTTCATAATAACATTGTATCTTAAGCAACTATTAAGAAAAACACCACAAACTTCATATGGACTCAGAACACTGGTTAATCTCCCTAAGCCAGTTTAGCATAAATGCACTCACCCCCATGCTGAAGTAGCAGCTTGCCAATTTCTACATGTCCATTTGACAGTGCATCATGCAAAGGAGTCACCCCGTCCACTTGACTGAGCAGGTCTACCTCTGGACAGCGCTGCAAAATTTCACGGACACACACTGTGCTGCCATGGTTACAGGCTTCATGCAAAGGCGTCCAGCCAGCATAGTCTGAATTATAAATCAAGGGAAGTTTTAAAACAGCAGAAGTACTACTAAAATGTTAATAATGTAATTCATTAGACAGGAAAACACTTCACTTCTTAGCATTCATCATCACTACAGTGGCAGCCTGTGGTTTCAAATCAAGAAATTCTATTGAAAAACATGTGAAAAAAAATAAATAGCTTTTTAAAAAATTGATAGAAAACACGATGTTAAAACATGTTTTACTTATAAATTAACTCTTCCTTAATGTTTGCTATGAAGTCCTCATTTTGTGCTGTTTAAAAGAATAAAGACAGTCTTAATGGTATAAAACCAAACTTTATTACTGAACAGATATTAATACAGTCCCTTATCCTCCTTAAGTTCTGAAGAGAAAATGAATAACTTACCTTTAACATTAATGTCTGTTCCAGGGGAAGAGAGAAGCTGAATCAATTTCTCCACTTTGTTACTTATGCAAGCTTTATGCAGGGCTGTCTCCCCTAACATAAAAAATTAATAGATTACACTAGAGTAGGCAAGATAGCAACTAAAGAAAATAATCAAAGTGCCTGGAACTAGGAGACTTGGCTATATGCCAGAAAATTCAATAATGAGTAAGATTTTCCTTTATCCTGTTTAACCATCTTTTAAAGAAAATTAAAAAAACCCAAACCCACAGAGCTTCTGTTCCACCCGAGATCCAGCAATGAAACTGTATTGCAAACGGTTTAACACAGGAATTATCTCCCCCCAGTTCAAGGTTTAAAGCTTCAATTGCCCCATAAAAGCACCAAGTGACCACAGAACACCAAAAAATACTGGGTTTTGAAGCAATAAAACTTTACAGTGCAGTTGCCCTCCCTTAAATTTATTCATGAACCTACGTTAAAATGTATGGTTCTTTTTACACAGCATTTATAGCTTAATTCAAATGAATGTTTCTGGCTAAGCACGAGTGCCTCTACACACTCAAGTATAATTCAGAACTTCAAATCCGTTAACAGATGGTTTGCCGTTCCTCAATAGGCTATCTGACTTGGCTACGGCAGCAAGGGAGGGGGAAAGAGAGGGAAGTATGTGAAGGGGTCCTAGTAGTAATGATAATAATAACAACAATAACAATAATAACAACAACAACAAAAAGAATATCCTCTGGAAAAATATACCAATCCTTAGTACCATATAAAGCTGAAGTAAGTGTGAAAAATCAAACAGTAAGCAACTGAACTGCCACTTGTATGTAAAGACACTGTTAGATCCTGCATGACAAAAACTTCAGACCCATTCTAAATGCTGTTTTGCTTTCACTAAATGATCAGGTTTGAACAAGAGCCAGGGGAAAATCTTGAAAGACGATGAAACAAACATCTTAGAAATAAAAAATATCTCAGGCTGAATCTCCCAGCCCTTGTGATAAGATTTACACAGTATATTTTGTTATATTAATACCTTCACTAAGTAAATCTGTCAGCTCCACACTCATTCTTTCAACAGCAGATAGTACTTAGAATTTTGGCAAGAGAAGGATAGGAAAAAAGGAGGCTTTTTTTCTATGCCCCCCTTAGTCCTTCAGCTCACTTTTCTTTGTAGAAGTCAGCATGTAATAATTCACATCAATTTCACTTGCAAAAGCAATAAAGAGAAAAGGAACCAATTTTAAAAATGCATGGTCTGGCTCTGTTACTGAAGCTCTCTTAAATCCCAAAAGAGGGTGAGGGTTTTTTGTTTTGGTTTTTTTTTTTTTTTTTTTTTGTCCTTCAGTGTTTGTGATACATTTCTGGTTTTAATTTTTTAAGCAATCCCAGCTAGCTTTTTCCAGTTGTTTTCCCTAAGCCTTCTCTTGGGTGTCATCATTAATATAGTTGTCTTTTAAGTGATATACTCAAATTTCTGATGATGAAGATGACAAAGTAGTTCCAGCAAGTAATCCTGTTCAGGTAAAGTACAATTTATTGAATTTGTGTAATAAGCAGGAACTGAATGAACCACTGCAGTGTTGTTTTATTCCTTAGGTACTTGGGTTCCAGTATAGCTAAGACAAAAGCCAAATGCCTTTCATAGTCTGGGCTGAATGCCTGGAAGAAAACAGTCCATATGCTTAACACAGCTATGTAACATAGCATACTGCTCAGTCTTTGTTCACAAAATGTCTAGGACTGAAAGAGATGAAGACTGAATTATACTTTCAAATCAGAAGACGTTGATCCTACCAAGCACAGGTTGAGGTGGATTAGCAAAGTAAGGCAGGCAAGACTGGAATGAGCTCAACGCAAGCTGTACACTGTATTTAATATCTGTGAGGGGGAGGGGAATGGAGAAGGCAGCTTTATTCCACCATATATACAATTCCTCCTTTTAAACAGACAGAAACACAAACAGCAAGAAAATAATTCATGGGCATAAGCCATCGTTTTAGTTCATGATTCATCTGGATAAGATTTTAAACTTGAAACTGATGATTCCAACCATAAAAAGTTTCTTAAATAAATTAGATGCATAGAATACCTTTAACATTTCTCCTGTAAGAACGTACTTCTTTGGCCAAAAGGCAGTAATTCTCTTTGGTGTACGAAGTCTCAACTTCTGCTCTTATTCTACGACTCTTTGCCAATGGAGGGCACTTATTAAAGTTGAAGTCACTGAAAAGAGAGCAAAGGAGACACATCTAAAATCATTATTTCCTTTTAAGATAATGTATATGTACTTAATGCTTTTAAATGTGTATGTACAGCACACTTAGATCTATCCATTTCAGAGTTAATTCTGAAATGTCTTAATTACATAATTTCTATGCCATTTAATTATAAACTTATTTAAAACAGTAATAAAATTAAATTACCCACAATTAAACTTTCTTTAGAAGTAACTCTATGAATGGTTCAACTTCTCTATGTACCCTTTACATTTATTATTGGGGAAATGTAGCTACATCAGCCTGCATATAGACTGAGAAAGAGGATGGGGAGAAAGGGGGAACCCCAGCCCAGAGGTGTTACAGACTTACAACAGAGCTTTATGTCAGTTGCAGTAATTTGTAGACAACAAAACAGGTCACATAAAGTTCAAGAAATGTGTCAGGTCAGAAGCTGTCCCCCAAAGCATAATAAAACTGGTGATGTTATAGGTATTACTTACGGTAGATCAGGCAGCACTTTGACTTCGTTCTGCTTATCGCCATTTAGCATCTGTAATGCCCTTTGAGACTCGGGGCATAGCCATTGCCCTATTTTCGTTCTCTTCTCTTTTGCTTTGTGTATCTTTCTTGTCTCAGACATCCCTAAGTTTTGCAAAGCAGGAAAATAGGAGCAGACCTGTTGCAAAAGTAACATTTTTGATGACGTCGTATACCATACATTACAACACAGTCACTCTCTTTCATTGCACTTCATGCAAAACAGTTATCCACCACCCACAGCTTGCTGTATCTAAAGTTTTAAAAATACAATCCCTAACTGATCACATATACAGATTGTTTAAAGCTGCTTTCTGCAACCTATTTCATATTCTTGTAATTCACTCTTTATACTGGCTTTAGATGAGTAGGTTGTGTCCGAGCCACAAACGGGGAAATCCTGACTTTTCCTGTGGGTTTTTTCACAGTTGAGAAAGCTCTGATCACTTTACCTGGACCTAAGACTGAAACAAAGTTAGTTGATTCTCAGGTACTTAACAGAAGTACTCTTGTGAGACCCCACCTGGAGTCCTGCATCCAGTTCTAGAATCCCTAACACAAGAAGTGTATGGAACTGTTGGAACGGGACCAGAGGAGGCCACGAAGATGATCTGAGGGCTGGAGCACCTCCGCTATGAGGCCAGGCCGAAAGAGTTGGGGTTGTTCAGCCTGATGAAGAGAGGGCTCTGGAGAGACTTTAGAGCATCTTCCAGTACCAGAAGGGGCTCCAGGAAAGCTGAGGAGGGAATTTTACAAAAGCCTGCAGTAATAGGATGAGGGGGAATGGCTTTAAATTGGAAGGGGGAAGATTTAGATTAGATTTAGATTAGATCTTAGGAAGAAATTCTTGACAGTGAGGGTGGTGAGGCCCTGGCTGGCCCAGATTTCCCAGAGCAGTGGTAGCTGCCCCATCCCTGGAGGTGTTCAAGGCCAAGTTGGATGGGGCTTTGAGCTCCAGATCCAGTGGGAGGTTTCCCTGCCCATGGTGGAATGGAGGGGTGGAACTGGGCGGGTTTTAATGTTCCTTCCAACCTCAACCATTCCATGATTCTATGATTTACAAACTTCCTGCTCCCAATCCACAAAGTAAAACCCTGTGAGCAATTTTGTAAAGAAATAGTCACTCCCCTCTTTCATCTCTTCTAAGCTAAGGGGGTGGACTAAGCCCTTGAGAACTGCAAAGGCTATAAGCTAGCTATCTCTAAGGTGCTCTCTCATTATTACGATAGCTATGTTTGTTGTAGACATTTTGCCTTCTGTGCAGCAAGAGTTTCCAACTTATTTACAATCCTAATTTTAAAATGTCACATAAATTCTTGCAGTTTGGAAAGAGCATAGGAAAAAGCCTAGTGGGGGGACACATCCAGGGAATGCATGACTGTTATAGCTGAGGAAAAAGCCTAAAAAAAGGCTTTGAGTATCTTGTAGATTGCTGTAGATTCTTCACATAACCTGCAATGGGTGAGGAACACCCTACCCGTATCACCACTATACATTTACCACCAGAGAGTAGAAGGGCTGTATGTGAACCCCCTAGAAAAGACAAGCTAATAAGATGCTGTACAAGAAGAGGTGGAAAACTGGACTATAGGAAAAACAGTAATACTAAGGAAAGCCATAAAAAGCACACAAACTTGTTTCAAGCACAAAAAAAAATTACATCCAAGTTGTTACAAAATGATCAGTAGTCATAGCAATACTAAAAATAGCAATTGCTGCTGTATGTGTGTTGGAAACATACGTTAAATATTAGATATAGAGTTGCTGTATTTTTAAAATTCTGACAGTCTTTTGTTTGAGCTCTATTTAAACATGATGCATTAATAAACAATGATCTCTCTTAACAACAAACTCCTGTAAAATTGAGGAAAACTTGTGTACAGGTTAATGCATACAGGTGTAAACTTGCTTTTCTTTGATACTACCTGCAGGATTTTAGGCCATACAGAAACAGTGATGGAGTTCATATTGGTTGGGTGGAAAGCTGCTTGGACGGCTGGGCCCCGAGAGTGGTGGGAAATGGAGTTAACTCCAGCTGGAGTCACAAGTGGTGTCCCCAGGGCTCAGTGCTGGGTCCAGCCCTGTTCAATGTCTTTATCAATGACCTGGATGAAGGCATCGAGTGCACCCTTAGCAAGTTTGCAGATGACACTAAGCTGGGTGGAAGTGTCGATCTGCTGGAGGGTAGGGAGGCTCTGCAAAGGGATCTGAACAGGCTGGACCGCTGGGCTGAGTCCAATGGCAGGAGGTTTAACAAGGCCAAATGCCAGGTCCTGCACTTGGGGCACAACAACTCTGTGCAGCTACAGACTAGGGGATAAGTGGCTAGAAAAATGCCCAGAGGAGAAGGACTCAGAGGTGTTAATTAACAGTCGACTGAACAAGAGACAGTGGTGGCACAGGTGGCCAAGAAGGCCAATGGCATCTTGGCTTGAATCAGAAACGGTGTGACTAGCAGGTCCAGGGAGGTTATCCTCCCTCTGTACTCGGCACTGGTGAGACCGCTCCTCGAATACTGTGTTCAGTTCTGGGCCCCTCACCACAAGAAGGATGTTGAGGCTCTGGAGCATGTAAGCTGGGGTTGCTTAGCCTGGAGAAGAGGAGGCTGAGGGGAGACCTTATTGCTCTCTACAACTATCTGAAAGGAGGTTGTAGAGAGGAGGGTGCTGGCCTCTTCTCCCAAGCGACAAGTGATCGTACAAGGGGGAATGGCCTCAAACTCTGCCAGGGGAGGTTCAGACTGGATGTCATGAAAAAACGTTTCACAGAAAGAGTCATTGGGCACTGGCAGAGGCTGCCCAGGGAGGTGGTTGAGTCACCATCCCTGGAGGTATTTAAAAGACGGGTACCCGAGGTGCTCAGGGACATGGTTTAGGAGCAGATAGGAGTGGTTGGACTTGATGATCCAAGAGGTCTTTTCCAACCTAGTGATTCTATGGTCCTATGATTCTGCTTGGTTGTTAGAATTAAGATTACTGAAATGAGGCTCTAAGTTAGAATCATAGAATTGCTTGGCTTGAAAAGACCTTTGAGATTGAGTGCAACTGTACCCGTCCACTACTAAACCATATCCCTGAGCATCTCATCTTTTAAACACCTTCAGGGATGGATTCTCCACCACCACCCTGGACAGCCTCTACCAGTGCCTGAGAATCCTTTCAGAGAAAAAACTTCTCCTCACGTCTAATCTGAACCTGGCCTGGTGCAACTTGAGGCCGTTTCCTCTTGTCCTGTCCCCTGGGAGAAGAGACCAACAGCCATCTCACTACAAACTCCTTTCAGGCAGTTGTAGACAGTGATGAAGTCCCCACCTCAGCCTTGTCTTCTCCAAGCTAAACGACCCCATGTCCCTCAGATGCCTCTCATAAGGCTTGCTCTCCATACACTTCACAAGCTTTGTTGCCCTTCTCTGGATGTGCTCCAGCCCCTCAATGTCCTTGTGGTGAGGACCCCAAAATTGAACCCAGGATTCGAGATGCAGCCTCAGCAATGCCAAGTCCAAGGGTAGAATTCTTTTCCTGCTCCTGCTGGCCACACTACATCTGATACAGCCCAAAATATCATTGGCCTTCTTGGCCACCTGGGCCACTTTTGGCATGTGTTCAGCCACTGTCACAAACACCTTCGGATTCTCTACTAGGCAGCTTTCCAGACTGGAGTGATGCATAAGCATTAAGTTATCTTCCCAGTTTGCTTGCATCCTGCAAGTGGTCATGATTTTGAGAACTTTTCACTGCTTCCATCATGTTATTTTCTCATCAACTATCACAATTTGTGATTTGAAGGCAGAAAAAGGTTTGCAAGCAGGAGAAAGTTTTTAAGAGGGGAAATGCACAGGAATAAACAGTGGCTCAAAACCATAAAATCTTGTATGCAACAAATGCTTGGACCCAGCAGAATAGACTGCCACCTTTTAAAAAGACTGAAGGAAAAGATATCCCAGGAAAATTATACTGTATTTGACATTTTCCTTAATTACGTATTTAACATTGCAACTAAGTACTTACATTAGAAATTATTTTTAAAAGACTTCTTTGAGTCTTTTCATATTAACTGCATGTAAGCAGATCAATCAGATGCTACACGTTCTCTGGCAAGAAAAAACTACTGTTTTGAACCTAGATCTTAGGAAGAAATAAATTCAAATGCAGTAGAGTATATCTACAGTTGGAAGACAAGGCATGCCATGCACATGCCCTTAGAGCAGAAAAGAAAGACATTTTCCAAGACTTTCACAAATGAAATTACTTCAAAAAGCTTAAGTGTGATAGGTTATTAAAGAAGTACAAAAGTTACTTACTATTTTCTGCAGGGAAAGAGGTCCTGTCGAAATAGTTATATTCCTCTGTAAACATATGTTTTTAAACACTGCTTCTGCGACAAACATTTGAAGCCAGAGTGATGGTATGGAGGAAACGAACATTTTTAATTCACATAAAGAAAAATCTGGATAAAAGAAGGGGGGGGGGGGGGAAGAGCAAAAAAATAAAAAAAGCCTTAAAATTGTTCTTGTACAGTTATCTAGAAGACAGCACTTCCAGACTTTTTTTCCTGCTGTTGCAGATTCAAAAATTATTCTCCATGAGAACTACCAAAAATACTCACATAAAAAAAAAATTATACTCCATCTGATAATAAGAAGAGCTTCTGAGAAAGTGGTCACCAAATTTTAAAAGGTAAAGCATCACTTTTTATGTGAAATTTAAAAAAAACCACCACCATTAATTTCAATCTTCTAAAAGTTACAGCTTGATTTTGGGAATGGAATTATTTATTTGGGAAGTTATGCAAGCAATTACCTTTAAAATCCATAAATGATAAAATACAAACAATTCAGACAGTATGTATAACATACCCCATCCCCTAAACAAATATTTTAAGTCTAAGGATTTGGAATTTTTGCCTGAAATGTCTCATTTGAGGTCTGTATGGGTCAAAGAATTCAGCACAGTTTTTGGACTTATGGTTGAAGTGCCCTTAACAAACTTGATCTAAGTTTGTGGTGTTAAAAATTTCATCTGAGAATTGGCCTGAGCTAAGGTGTCTCCAATTGCCTCTCTGAAGTTGTGACTTATGAAATGCTTAAAGCTCTTCCTAAACTGAGATGAGAACTCTGAAGACTCTTTTTTTATTCACACTGTGTAGTCTTGCTTTTGCATTAGCATCTATCGAGATTTATTTAAAGGGATTTTAGTAGCAAACCCTGTTTAGTCTTTGCTTGGGACAGACAGAAACATACAAACAACAAAACAGTTTCCTGCATATGTTTGCATCACACCATAACACCAGACAGCTACAACACAAAGTAAAATATACCTTGAAAGTAAACCAAGGATTTTAGTTAGGACTGTAATATATCTGGTAAAAACACCTTTGAGAGGCGTTTCAAACACTCACCATCACATGAAATGGCAATGTAGTGGGCTAGATCATCGGCTATTTGATGAAACACATTTCTGTCCATAAGTAAACTTGAGATGACCCAATATTCCACTACAGTTCCAAGAATTGCATTTAATAGACCAGCTATTTCACGACTGAAAGCCTGAATGGGTGAGGAAAAAAGAAAAAGATTATCTATAGGCTTGTACTGTATAATAAATTCACACTGATGAGGTACCAGTAATAACACTAGAGAGCTTCTTTAGCTAAAAGCCCACAGTGTTGCCGCATCACTTCTTCACTGTCTTTTCCTTTTCTGCTCAAAAGCTAACTGTTGCAGTCAGGTCAAAAAAATTAATATGCCATTCATACCGCATCAATTAAAATTTGGCACTGGAGAAATACCAGTTACTTGAAAACAGACTGTCTAAACCAACAGGCAAAACGGGATCAAAGCTAACAAGAATGCCAGAAGCATTTGGCCAATGCCCTCAGACACATGGTGTGAATTTTCAGGTTGTCCTGTGCAGGGACAGGAGTTGGACTCAATGATCCTTGTGCGTCCCTTCCAACTCAGGTCATTCTATGACCCTGTGAAGTATAACGTGATTTCTTTTTAAATTAGGTTTCATTTAACTGTTACAATTTCAAGTACTGCATTTACACTAGTTAGCCTTGTGCTTCATCTGACAATTAGAAAGTTTTCCCTGCCCTACTATGATTCTCTTTTCCTAAAGATCTCATTATGAAATCAAAGCTCCTTTTGTGACTAACCCTATATAAAAAGGGAAAGGATGCAAGGTGTTCCTTTCTTGCACAGAAAAAGCTTCAGCAGCCAGGATCAAAAAGACCCAAACTTTCTTCACCTACCAAAAACCCCACATAGTTTCTGCAGCTGCAGATTTAGAAAGAATATTACTATGGGCAGTAGCTTTACATTTTTCTCCCCTGAACCTACATAAAGTGGTCATGTGTAGATAGCAAAGCCAAAGCACATTTTAAATCAGGATGCATCAAGACAAGATACAGCTCTTTAACATGCTACAACGTAAGTGAACAGCGTGCTGCAGCAGCAAAGAAGGCCAATGTGATGCTGGGGTGCATCAAAAATGGCTTCACTAGCAGAGATAAAGAAGTCATTACCCCACTCTACTCAGTACTTGTCAGGTGTCACGTGGAATGCTGTGTTCAGTTTTGGTCCCTGCTATACAAAAAAAAAGATGCAGACAGGCTGAAGAGTGTATAGAGAAAATGATCACCTACACGAGCACTTCACTTCATCAGTACTGGTTATGTAAACCACTGCTTCTACTGTTGGAGTAAGCCTGTGCAAAGAAAAGTCAGATCTACCTACTTAACATCTTTTTTGCGCCACTTAAAAATTATTTAATGCAGCAATTCTCTGACCACAAGTACAACCAGGGAAAATTTAGTATTTGTACGTCCGTTTTGAAAGCACAAACTGGAAGAATGCATGCACCATCATAGGAACACGTGAAATTCAGTTGCTTAAATATACTTACCTAAGGCTCTATGAGAGAATCACTACTGTTAGACTAAACACAAGATAACAAATTGCATTTTAGTGAGGGTGGGGAGGGTCTGGCCCAGATTGCCCAGAGAAGCTGTGGCTGCCCCATCCCTGGAGGTGCTCAGGGACAGGTTGATGGGTCTTTGAGCCCCTGATCCAGTGGGAGGTGTCCCTGCCCATGGCAGGAGGGAACTGGATGGCCTATTAGGTCCCTTCCAACCCAAACCATTCATATGAAAGAGAATGAGTACTTCCAAATGCACAGTTTGGATAAGAGGCAAATTGAACTAAATACGCATGCACCTATTTGTCAGCTTGAGATTTTAAACAATTAAAGGGAAGCAAAAGTTTTCTGCCTTTTGTTGCACTCTCACACCACAATGGTTTGTCTGATAATACTTTTAGGATAAAATACATTGAAGGTTGGTTTAAAAGAATTTGATAGGATTCCTTCAGGAACTGGAAAGCACCAAGGACCGAAACATTTTAAGCTTCATCAGTAAGTCAGACATATATAAGAGAAGGAGATTCTGTGGTACAGATGAGATTCATTATAAGAAGATCACAAAGTAATTTGTCAAAAAACTACATCAATACTGTCCCTACAGTTAACAGACTTACTGGTCTTTCAAAAGAAAAGGAATAAACACAAGTACAAAGAAGCACTCTGTGAGGAGGCAGTATAATCTCCATCAGTGAAGGCTTTTAAGAACTGGCCAGGGAAAATCTGTTAGGAATGTGACCTCTGAAATCACTTCCAGTCCTGGTTTGTCCTACTCTGTTAAGCACTACTTGGTTTGGTTTTCATCTTTCTCTTTTCCTTTACCTTATTGCAGATGAACTGTGGTATCTCACAATAAAGAAACCCTTAGAACACTGATACGGCAGGTCAACTACATGAAAATATTTTTTCAACTAAAATTTAAATATTTTAAAAGCTACATTACTTCCTACCTTCAGAGGATTCAGGAATAGAAATTGAAGATCTAATTTAAACCATCTGAAATGCATTTGAATTTCCTTTAAGTACATGTACTCTCTTCTATCATTGGATCCCAAAGCAAAATACGGAGTGAAAATTCCATCAAAATTTCTTTGTAGGAAACAAACTACACAAATGCAGCAAATAAGCAAGATTCTAGTGGAGGTGACATGATAAAGGACAAATGCACAGGTGTTACCATAATTTCTCTTGTTTCTAAATTGCAACCCTGTATTACTGTAAGGTCTTGCACCTTGGGTGGGGCAATCCAGTTTCAATACAGGCTGGAGGACAACGTTATTGAAAGTAGCCTTGAGGAGAAAGACTTGGGGTGCTGGGGGATGAGAAGCTGGACAACAGCCAGCAACATGTGCTCACAGCCCAGAAACCAACCATGCCCTGAGCTGCATTCAGAAGTGGGACCAGCAGGGTGAGGGAGGGGACTCTGCCCCTCTGCTCTGCTCTGGCGAGATCTCACCTGGAATCCTGTCTTCAGTTCTGGAATCTCCAAAATAAGAAGGACATAGGACTGTTGGAAGAGCACCAGAGGAGGATATAAAGATGACCCAAGGGCTGGAGCACTTCTGCTACGAGGCCAGGCTGAGAGAGTTGGGGTTGTTCAGCCTGGAGAAGACTCTGGGGAGACCTTAGAGCAATTTCCAGCACAGAAAGGGGCTGCAGGAAAGCTGAAAAGGAACTTTGTACCTGGGCCTGTAGTGATAGAATGAGGGGGAATGGCCTTAAATTGGAAGGGGGAAGATTTAGATTAGACATTAGGAAGAGATTCTTCACAATGAGGGTGGTGAGGCTCCAGCACAGGTTGCCCAGAGAAGTCATGGCTGCCCCATCCCTGGAGGTGTTCAAGGCCAGGTTGGATGGGGATTTGAGCCCCTGATCCAGGGGGAGGTGTCCCTGCTCATGTCACGAGGTGGAACTGGATGGGCTTTGAGGTCCCTTCCAAACCAAAACCGTTCCATGATTCTGTGATTACTTTATCTACAAAATACTTTTAAGGAAATGGGTGTGGAGCGAAAGCTCACCTTGAGGCAGGGGTCTGAATTAATGACTCTCAATACTATGAGTATTAATAATGTGCTGCAGTCGAATATAGGCTGCATATTAAATGTGGCTGACACTAGTTATAACTGCGTTTGCCCAGCTCAGTATCTCTGCATGCTGACAAAGATAAACCAAATTCTGCCAGTTTGTGTAGGCTTGCTTGACATTTTGGTAAAATAACAGTAGTACACACCAAAAGCTACTGCTTAATATTTTGAAATAAATGGCAAAATGCTACAAATGAGGGAAAAATGCTCTAATTCACTGAAAGTATCATTTGTCCTAAAAATATTTAAATATTAACATCTCAAAAATATTTTCATTTTCAACCACAAAACAATATAAACACAGTCATGAAAGCACATGCAATATTAAAAAAGATGAAGAAACAAGCATTTCTATTAAAAATCGGTACTGCTACCATGCATAAAAAAAAACATCGTTGCACACATAATAGCTTAAGCTATCAAACTATAGAAGCTAAATCTTAAAAACAAAAGTATCTTCTACTGCTTTACAACTCCACTACCAGTTTAAAGCTACAGCTTTTCTGAAATTTAGATGATATTTTTATTATCAAACTAATGTAAAGGGGAAAATATCAACAAATAAAGTTTCAGCAACAATATTTTTAGAATGTAAGAACAGAGTCTTACAAAGCTAAGAGATCCCTGTATGCCAATTAGTGAAAAAGAAAAAGCACAGGAGCCACATGATTTTCTGTAGACATAATAAAGCAATGTTCAGAACACTGTATGGAAACTCTTATTCTCGAATATATGAAAAAAGAAGTTACCCATACAAACGAGATGAATTGCTATTTTATTAACAAACGTGATTTTGGATAAAGTAAAGCCACATATAAATTAGAGTCTTTTGTTTACACTGTCATTTAGATAATGGTGTGACTATCAGTCATTGGAACATGAGCCTTCAATTAACAAAAATTGAGAATACTAAGAAGCCACTGATTTTGGTTCTATCATTTACTACTTTAATTTTAATCAAACTTGAATCTGATTTAGTTTAAAGCTTTTGTTTCTTTATAAACTAGGAAGCAAGAACATGATTTTTCTAAGTATATTAGAAAATATTCAAGACCCTCCTCCTTATCCATAAATAACGTGTATTCAACATTCCTAAAAATAATGTACTACTACAAAACATAGCATTTCAAATTGTGCTTAAAAGATACTTAATAGAACTGCGAAGTTCTTCCTTAAAATCTCAAGTGTATCGAGTCCGCCTAAGATAGAGCTACTTTTCTTTGTAGCAGCTGTTACTGTGTTTTACATTTGTGCCTTGAACAGTGTTGATAACACAGAGATGTTTTAGCCACTGTTGAGTGGCTTTTCTTTTACTACTCTGTCCCCCAGCAATCGGGCTGGTGGGGGACCAAGGGGCTGGGAGGCAGCACGGTCTGGACACCTGACTCCAACTGACCAAAGGGATTTTCTGGGCCATACTAATGTCATGATCAGCAATAAAACCTGGGGCAAGGAGGAGGAAGTAGGAATCTTTGGGGTTATGGCATCTGCCACACCAAGCAACTGCTATGCGTGATGAAGCCTTGCTTTCCAGGAAGCAGCTGGACATCTGCCTGACAATTGAAAGAATTTCTTATTCTGCTTTGCTTCACTTAGAATCATTTGATTGGAAAGGGTCTTTAGAATCACCAAGTCTAACTACTGTCCATTACTAAACTGTCCTTGAACACCTCTACATCTACCTGTCTTTAAAAACCCCTCCAGGGATGGGGACTCCACCATCTCCTTGGGCAGTCTGTGCCAGTGCCCGAGAACCCTTTCAGTGAAGCAGTTCTTTTTGATGCCTAATATGAAACTCCCTCATTAAACTGTCATCATCTCAACCCATGAGTTTTCTAGATTATGCCCTCCAGCTGCAGGGTGGGTGAGTGAGCAGCTGGGTGGGGACTTACCTGCCATCTGGGGTCAACTCACTATATCACATACCGCAAATTAAATAAGATCCAGTTAAAACTTTTTTCTAACTCTCTTCCTTGTTCGTATTGTTGAGAATCAAAGCTATCTCATCAAGAAAAGCACAGAAACAGGCAGAGGCCATTGTGTCTGTTAGGGTACTAAGGTCACTCCAATATGACTGACATCTGCCAGCTTAGCTAACACAATTCCTACACTGCTGTCCCATTTCATGCTTTGCAAGTCAACTACAGTGCTAGAGTGACAGAATTTTCATGGTGTGTTTTAGTAGTTATAGAAGTTCTTACAGGAAACCTTTCAAGTCACGGGAAAATGAATTTTAACTTTTTTTACTTTCATTTACACAGTTATTTTAGAGTTGTTTTTTTTCAAGATGTTTTTCGGGTTATACAGTACTCCAGAGGTGCCTAAAACATACTTCCAAGAAAGCTATTGGAAATGACAGATAGACCAGGAAGATATTTAGTTCTACAAATTTACAGCACACATTACTACGTTAGGTAATGATTCCTGAAACATGGAAGAAAACAAATTAGAAATAGGCAGTATGGTGCAACAAATTTTTTTTCACTTCTTTGTCAGGCTTCATAAGACAGCTTTTTTTTTTTGAAAAATAAATCAGTAGCATCAGGGATGAAAAGCACTTTTGATGCCATTTGTGACATCCTGCAAAGCCATGCAACAGCTCAATGTTACTCAGTGTTATAAGCAGTAAACATATTCCTTTATAAATTCCAAACCCAAACTATCAGCTTTGATTCAAGGAACCTTGACAAGGAGCTTCTGCACCAAACCCGTTTAAATAATATAATAAATACTACAGATTATTTGCATTAAAATTGTGATGGAAAAACTTTTATGTCCTTTGGCAGACCATTTTTAACTACAAGTGTTGGTTATCAGTTTTATTCCATCAGGCTAACTAAGTCCTGAGTGAGAGCATCCAATTTCCTGTCACTAGTTTTATATTCTGGTACTTTTTAAGACAGAGTAAACTCCATAAGAAAGCAAATACACTCATATATGTAACTTAAGTCTTTAAAGCCCTTCATTCTTTCTTTTTCTTTTTTCCAATGTAGGTTATCATAGACCTGAAAAGTTAAATAACTCCAGAGCACAGAACATAACCCAGAACATCAGGAAGGATTTTTTTATTTTTACTTATAATACTATAACTGCTTCTGGATTGCTCCTTTTACACATACACACATGTATATGTTTATGCACATATATATATAAATACAATTTTGCAATAGGTCAGCACAAGAAGAGAGGAAATTGGTATTTTCTTTCCACTCTAGTGCTGATTTGCTGTAATCTCTTTGAATCACATAAAAAGATAATCTGATTCGAAAAAGCTAAAAAAAAAACCAATATTGCTTACTTAAACCATTTGGTACAATAGATATGGTTTTATTTTACAGGTATTTTCTCTGGAGAATTGTATGGAATTTCAGCACATCACAACTGGCACACTTGTTTGTTTCCACGAGCTAAGATGCTTGTGTAAGACGGGGAATATGGTCACCCCTTTACACTGTGATATAAACTCCCTAATTTCTGTGCCCATGCAGACAGTAAGAATACTCAAAGTCATTCCTTTCATTTAGCCTTCTGGATGGCCTTGCATGTTTCTTGCCAATGTGCTGCCTCTTAAGCAAACAGCTTTCAGAAAAAAAAACTTCTAACAATGGCTCACATACTTAAACTGAAGACAGGAAGGAAAACTTTGCTCCAAATATGTTACATTTATTGACATGGAAATGCTGTGGCTTTATCTATGCATCCCTAAAATAACAGAAAAGAAGGAGAAAAAACACAGTTCTGCCTGCATAGCTGGAGAGAAGCTGCTCCTTTTGCTTTGAGTGACCTTTTCCACTACATCCTGGAATTTTAAGTGGAGTCACTGAATATAAGGAAAAATCAGTATATCAAGATGTAGTATAATAAGACTGAGAATGCAGAAAGGGATGATGATGAGTTGTGAATGTAATAATATGGCATTTTTTTATTAGAGTTGATTTTTGCCAAAAAATGCAAAGGGAAAGAAAATGCAATATATCAATAGAATATGAAGAATAAGGCTGTAAGAAAGAAAATACAACAGTACAAATATTATGAGGCAACAAGCTGCTTTTTAAGGTCGGAATTCATATCTGCAGGGATATTGTACGTTACAGTGCATAAGATCAAAGAGAGAAAGCAATAGGCATCTCAGTTTTGTGCTGAAAGTACAATTCTTATATGTATGTATATAAAGAAAATAGAATCTAAACAAGACATAGGTATCTATTTTATGTTAGATTTTATTCTTTCTTTGAAGTTTATTTTTCATATATGTACTACACTTCACCTGACACAAGTGATTATTCTGCTTATGCAAAGAACAGTTTATGAAAAAGGTATGGCTTACAGCGCTGGAACTTGTCAAAAGAAGGCACAGTGGAAAAAAGAAAAAGGTGCCTACACTTAAAACTGCAGATTCAACACCAGGAAACCTATGAAAGCAGTCTCATTTTCCAAAGGAACAGAATGGCCACTGACATCAACTGAATGCAAGCCTGCTTGGTGCTCAGTACCTTTGAAAAGGTAGGTTGTTTAAATACAAATATGGGTATAGAAGCCTAACTTTAGGCACTTTTTTTAATAACTTGACCAAGGATAAAAGGCAGCACTGTATCAGAATGTCTTGCTTTGATACCCCTCAAAAAAGGTAGGAGGTCTGGCTAGGTAAGATGAGTGAAGCTCTCATTACGTTTAATCTTTCTGCTTTCTTAACATAATGAAGAATGACTAGGTATTATATTGAAAGTGCTTTTTTCTCTGGAATACTTGATTTTCTATTGTTGTTCTGTTATGGTATTGAAAAAGTGAATGAAGTATCTATTTATTCTGTGCTTTCACAATAATTTAAAAGAAAGTGCAGTGACAGCAGTAAGTTTGTATTTTATGTGAGAATCTAGAAGTCAAAGATGTTCTACAAGGCCTCTACCTTCTGAAAAGAAAGAGGAGGTACAGAGGACACTGTATCTCTCAGGTCAATGTCCTGCTGGTCAGCAGGTCACAAAACAGCAATTAAGTTGCCTTCAATTCTGTTTTTATGAAAAGACCTAGGGAAGATACCAAATGAAACTAAAGGACTTTGTAAGAAAATTGGGGTGTTTATTAAAATAAAATAATACATTTCTGTTGAAACTAGCAAAAACTAATAGTTTTGTTAGCATTTTTCTTCTGACATATTCTAAATGCAACCACTGTAAAATAAGATAATCACCTTTCTGGTTACACCTTATTGTTTGACAGGATGTGTTAAGCTGGTGTCCCTAATGACTACAGTAATACCTGCTGGCAAGGGCATGTGAACATCTGAATATAGCCAACAAGCTACTCATGACTCGTTTCTTCTCTATAGATCAATATGAGAATCTTATGGATCAATTCATTTCCTTTAGTGGGGCAAAAACCAGCATGCTTCACAACAAAAGGCAGCTATAACAAGCAGCTGTGGTACTTACATATAATTCCTCACAAAGAAACGAACAAAGGAATGCCTTTAAAAAAAAAATGTCGGTCTTCATTATTTTTAAAGCATAAAATTCATACTCACGTCGTTTTTTCTGTTCAATTCTCTACAGGAAAGTATGACCCAATCCACTAGAATATTTATGTGTTTGGTAAAAAGCACTGAGGTTTCGCTTCCCAGCCAAAATGTCTTCTGGAGGACTGTCTCTGGCAAGATTTGCTGATGCTGTGAACTGGTCCCTTCAACCAAACTGTAGAAAAAGAAAGCGAAAAAGTGTAAATCTTTATGCTAATTTATTATTGGAGTTTACCATAACTACAAATGCACAAAGGTTTGGCAGTTTTTAAGTACTGCAAGATCAGACACAACTTCTGATGAATATTAAGTGAAATGATGACTACTACAGCCAGACTGAAGGAATTCTAATATTATGCTAATATTAAATGAAGTAAAGGCTCCCTTTACTATATAAAGGCAGAACAAACCCAAAACTTTGGTTATTCTTCATAAATTAAGATAATGCTCTCCCTAGCAAAAGTTAATTGATTTTTAAGAACATCAATACATCCAAAATGCCGTTTTTCTACCTTAAGGAATGGATACTGAAGCATAGCAGAGCTAAAAATGAACTTTATGAACAAAATTAAATGCTTACTGAAACTTGCAATATTGTGAAATAACAGGCTGTGAAAAGTTAGAAGCCTTAAAACACAATTTGAAAAAAACAGTATAAACTACAATAAACAAACTAATAATTGAGAAATATAAAAGGAAATGCTAAACAACTGCATCTCTGTAGAACAGTATCTTATAACTAACATACAAAACTCAGGGTACAACCTGCTTTAGAAATACATATGAAATCATAAAAAAATAACAAAATACTATCCCCTATAAAACTCACCTTTTAGTCAGAAATTCCACTTCAGCTTTTACTAAATCAAAGAAGAACTTCAATAACATTTTGTGAACTATCCTCTGTTCATCTTCTCTCCCTGAAACTGGGACTGCATGACAAATGGTTTTGCAATAAAGACAAGACCTGAAAAATAAACACCAAAAAATCCATCTGTATGACAAAAATCATAGTCTGATATATTGGCAAAAAAGTCAGCATTGGCTTTTGACAAGTTTGGCAATGAAATACCTTGCACTCCGGCAACATTCATCATTTTAAAGGCTAACTTTCTGATGTTAAAGCTGTATTTTCTGAAGAAATTTAACACATTAGTGACTGGGGCTTGGAGTTGTAGATTAAGATTTCGCATTATAATGTAAACTAAATAATTTAACTGTATTTAATTTTTCTGCCACTACTTGAGGTACTGTACAATTATGAATTTAACAGAACTTCTTAAAAATCCTTTAACTACAAGCTAGTAGTAATATTTTACAGGCGTTGTGACATTCTACAAACTTTAGATAACAGTTTGCAGATACCATTTGACAAGATTACAGCTTGTGATCAAGTCTAATGGTTGTTTAACTCGATAATCTTGAATTAAAGCCCAAACACATTTTTTTGGCTAGAATTTTGAGTACTGAAAGGCACATGTACAAAGAAACCCATCAAGCACATTGCTTGGTACTCGCATTCTCCTAGTAAATGCTCAAAGATGAAACAGTTATCTAAAATATAAATTCTCTTCCGTTCTATGTGACATGTTCCTTACAAGAACTACTGTTTATCCAATGACAGTGGTTCAAGTACTGTGATTCAATGCCCTTCAAGACTACGGACATGCTTACAATCACATACGTTATGACATTTGTCACCACAGTTGCATCAAGGTATTTAAATGTTACTCAAGTTTTTATGACAGTAGTAAGAAAAGGTATGCTTTCTCCTCCAAATGAACAAAGAAGTAAGTGTTACAGGAAATAAGTTCTCACGCTAAAGCACCGAGCACTCCTATGTACCAAGTCCTGTAATTGTAGGTGTATAAAAGCTAATTGGACTTCCTGAACAAGATGGTAAAGTTCATGATTAAAATCCAAATACAACATGAAGTTCCCGGTTTTCTTTTTGACAGCAGATAAATATACGTATATTTATACACACACACACCAGAAAAGCAATAATACATAAACTATGCTAATTTGTGGAAAACTAAAAATAAAATAAAATAAATTTCTTTAGAAAAGGGAGGAAGACAAGATTACACACATTTTTTCCTTTCCAAAAATGCCCCTCTGCCTGTGGGCAAACACTCATTAAAGCATGAATCCAAATCTCAATTTCAATGCTAAAACTTCACATACGGTTATCTTGTTCTGGTGAAAATGTGACTTCAATACAATACAATCCCAACCTTCACCCCCTCCATGAGTATGGAATAATTATTACATCCAACACCTTATTAAGCGTTCCTACCTTACAAGAGTCTGTATGAAGGACCACACGCCTTCCTTACAGACAGGACACTGAAGAAGATCCAAGTAATACTTTACCATAGATGGGGACTTCCAAGGAGGATCACATTGGAGAATGAGGTACAAAATGTGATTAAGTTTAGCATAAAATATCACATCAACATGTTCCTGTAAGAAATTGAGAAAACAACATTGGCTGTATAGTGGATACAGGTGGGTAATCGCTAAGAGTTCATGTATTTTCTTTATTCCTTACAATCACAAATGACCAAATTTAATCAGTGAGCTAATATGCAATATAGTGCATAACTACGAGTGGCTACAAGAACGCTGGGGAGGGACTTTCCTACCAGGGTCTGGAGTAACAGAATGAGGGGAATGCCTTTGAACTGCAAGAGGGAAGATTTAGATTAGACATTAGGAAGAATTTCTTCATGGTGAAGGAGGTGTTCAAGGCCGGGTTGGATGGGAATGGGAGATCCAGGGGAAGGTGTCCCTGCCCATGGCAAGGGGGTTGGAACTGGATAGGCTTTGAGGTCCCTTCCAATCCAAACAATTGCATGATTCAATGAAAGAAGGAGAGGTTGCTCTAGTGTAATATTCCAGCTGAATGCATTACTGCTTAGAACAAATCATCTCAATTCAGCTGTCTGTATGTAATCTACTAGTTAAAAAGAAAAGTCCCACAAGTGCTCTTTATGAAAGTAACAAAAAAACCCCACCTGAGCCAATTCTTCCACAATATTTAGAGCACAATAGTCATATGGTTTGTAAATAAACAATAATTCAAGAAAATCCTTACGTATTAAAGTCTTCCCTTTCTAACAGAAACACATTGATGAACATGAAATACAGGGTGAATACAAGACTAGAAAATACTAAACACAACGTCAGGAGCAAAGATCATAATACTTCAATTTTTTCCTTTAATATTTATAAAGCTTTTAGTCCCCATTGCTCACCAGCATGATATATTCTAGAAGGGAATGAAGGATTTCCACGGGAGGCGTAGAATATTTCTGACAAGCCGCAAGTTCTGTGATCACATCAGGAAATAAATACTCTTCCACTAATCCTTCAAGCATACACCACATGCCTCTGGACAGGCGAGTATCTTTAACCTAGGAATGAGATATCTTTGTATGTAAAAGAACAGCTTAATTAAAAAAAACCTTACAACAACTAACAGGAAATCTCTTAAGTAAAACGATGGTAATATAATAAAACAGGGAGTACATTATAAATTAAACTAGAAGTAATACTTATTGCCAGACCGAATAAGCTGCTGTTATCTAGAAAAGCCTTCACTTATGAACTAGGCTTTCATTGGAAAGATAGTAGGTTTCAGACCGTGCCTAGAAATTCTGAATTCGTTTATACTTTAAAGAAACAAATTACAATTCACACACTCAATAACTAGCCTATAATTTATTCTGAAGAGGTATGCAAAGGAGTGGTAATATTTCCTAAAGTGCAGAGTATGTCCCATAGTGTATGACTGAAGCAATAAGATAATTAGTACTGCTGAATAGCTAAAAAAATTAAAGAAAAATGTAAAATCACAAAATACGTCATTTATGAGTACACATTATAAAACCATAAACCGTGTAACTGTTTTATCTCCCTAGTTCTCCTATTCCCATATAGCACGTCAGAGAAGCAGCTAATGCTGCAGAGAGCACAGGTATTGATCCCAGTGGATTTCAAAGCTCTGAAGATCTTCTTAATGGCACAGGGCTTCCTTCTTATTCTCTGCCACTCATGACAGCAAAACGCTTAACTTTGCAATCTTTCAGAGGACCCAGAAGGATCTAATGGCTTTCAAGAAATACTGTATCTGCACTAAAACTTCCCCATTATTGCCTGTACTCTTAGCTTTCCAAATCTTTATTTCCATGGATTAATGATACGAAAGGGAAATTGTGGCTGCCCCCTCCTTGAAGGTGTTCAAGGCCAGGTTGGATAGGGCCTTGAGCTCCTGATCCAGTGGGAGGTGTCCCTGCCCATGGCAGGGAGTGGAACTGGATGGGCACTAAGACCCCTTCCAACCCAACCCATTCTATGATACTATAAAAGAGGAGCTGTTGAAGATCTCAGTTACACTGCTATGTACATCTTTCCTGTAGATCAGGTTCAATCCAAAGTTAATGGATCTCCATGACAACTCCCCATGACACCTCTACACAGCTGACTCTCCAAAGGTATAAGGCAATGCAGTAGCAGGGACTGCTGATTCATTACATTCCCAGTTGCCTGGGGCTAAGAAGGATGCTGGGATGGTGGAACTGTAGGTCTCTCAATTTAGAAAGCAACAGCACCACTTCAAAAAAAAGCAAGCAAAAAACCAACACAGTGCATGGGGCTCCACACACAGAATTGTCCCTGTAGAGTCAGCCACATAGAGCGGCTCTGTGGAGAGTTGTCCAGTATAGTTGGCCACGAACAGCTGTCCCTTCCCTAAAGCTAAGATGCACAAATCAATTGCAACCACACTGCTGATTGGAACACAGCTTCCCTCTGCCTGATCACTTCCGTTTTGCTTGACCACACAGCCTAAGGCTGTAATAAATTCAAAGAAACTAGGATAAGAATTCACATCTGAGAGAAGCAGAATCTGGAACATCCTTGGCCAAACTGCTAGGAGTTAAACTGTTATATTAATTTATTATTACTTCAGTCCCTAAGAACTTGCAGACTTTATGATCTCTGTTAAGAAATCTGGTTCCTAACATACATTAGATAAAGCTGCTCAAGAAATCCTACCAATTTTTAAACTATAAATTAACAGAGGCTTTGAGGTCAACAAAGTATACTATTAGCACGACAAACCTGAAAAGCCTTCTATAAGAACTGGTAAACATGGTGAAACCACAGCTAAAGTCTCAGTGAATGAACTCTACCTTAGTCCTGGACGCCTACTTTCTCTGCAAATATTTCACTTCTCAGATTCCTATGGTGTTACATGAAGTAAAGTCACTCATCTAGCCAATTTTCTTTTAATGAAGTCTTTGTGCATCTGGCGTTCACAACTCACATTTATTTCAATTTTCTCATTCATACACAGACTATTAAAATCTTCACATTATTTCCTTCAGAAATAATAGTTGCATACATACTTTTGTAATGTTAATTATATGCAAACAGCACATCTAAAGAGCAATCATAAATGGTTTAATGGCAGTCAAAGAACAACTTCTCTGTTGCCTGCATTTAAGATAAAGTGAAGATGACTGACTGCATTGAGCACGTACAAGCCTGTTACTACTGGCCCTGATGTAATTGAACCAGCATTTGTCTTTCCATAAGCACTGGAAGCTGTACTTCTTGAAGATTCTGCTACCTGAAGAAACAGAAACATTGATGCATTACTTGGAAAGTACACTGAAATCAAGCTATTTTGGGAAGAGTGCAAGGCAGTTTCTTGTGACGAACTGCTGGTATAGCCATTAAACTTTGAGCAGAAATAAATCAAAAATGAAGGTCCACAGACTATAGGTTGTGTTTGATATGTCACGACATGGACAAAAGAGAAATAAATATTTCATAGAAGGTGGCAGATAACAGAACACTTACCTGAATTAGCCTTCATAGCAGATGCAAACTAAGACGACTGTGTATTATAGAATCAAAAAACGGTTTGGGTTGGAAGGGACCTCAAAGCCCATCCGGACACCTCCCACTGGATCAGGGGCTCAAAGCCCCATCCCACCTGGCCTTGAACACCTCCAGGGATGGGGCAGCCACCACTGCTCTGGGCAATCTGAGCCAGAGCCTCACCACCCTCACAGCAAAATATTTCTTCCCAAGATCTCACCTAAATCTCCCCTCTTTCAGTTGAAAATCATTCCCCCTCATCCCATCCCTGCACTCCCTGATCAAGAGCCCCTCTCTCCCCAGCCTTCTTGGGGCCCCTTTAAGTACTGGAAGCAGCTCTGAGGTCTCCTTGGAGCCTTCTCCAGGCTGAACAACCCCACCCATCTCAGCCTGTCCTCAAAGCAGAGATGCTCCAGCCCTTGGATCATCTTTGTGGCCTCCTCTGGACCTGCTCCAACAGATCTATATCCTTCTTGCGCTTCCTACATACTATAGTATATAGTTCTAATCTGTTACTTTAGTTCAAAGATTTCATTTTACTTCATTAGTATTATTGGAAATGTTTACTGGAGCTGTTTATAAAAGGCATGAATGTACTGCCTAAAAAAGTCCCACATCAGATGCAAAGCCTTGCAATGGGTATTCTACAAAGCAATAAAAGAAAGTGACACACCACTCATAGCAGTATTAGAATTTAATTTTAATTAAAGACACTTAATAAATTTTAAGTTCCTTAAAATTTCCAAAAATGTCTATTAGGAGTACAGAATAGCAATTTCAGCTTACCTGTGTTATGAAAACTAAACCTATTCCCCCCCATAAACTCAATAAACTAAACATTAACATTAAATTTCAATGCAAATCTGCTCAGTAATAGAAATGCACGCAGCATTTTGCCCATTAATGTTACCACAGGACAACAGTAAAGGCATTTGATTGCTCATTTTTTAAAAATAATTTTCTCCTCACTCCCTTACTGTGTCGATAAAAAGAAATCATATAAAAAGAGATTTCTGTGAAGCTTGAGAACTTATTTTATCAGACAGGACCTCAGTTATATATCAAGTAACTATTTATGTAGTACGGCTCATGAAGATATAAATCTTCAGCTACCAAGAAATACAGGAAGCTAACAGATATTCCTTAAGTGTTTCCCATTTTACCTTTTAAATAACAGAAGTTATATAAAGTACAGCAGCTCATTCCTACTATGCATAATGCTTTTTAAGTACTAAGAGGTAATGTTTTAACATTATTAAAAGATTTATTCTTAGTATTATAGATAGAAAAAGGAAAATTTTGAAAGTATTTATTTACTTAAGATACAGCAAAGACTTATTAAATCCTGTTCCCAACTTGATTTATAGCATATATTTGGCTTAATGAGAAAAAATATAAAAAGAGAAATTAACCAATTAACCAAACGCTACAAAATAGAAGTTATGTCAAAGTAATCAGGAAAACAGGATTAGAAAAGATGATGTATTCTACTTGAAATCTGTGCTTCAGTACATTCTAAATCATGCAAGATGATGTTTAAGGCCTATGCTGTAAAAGCAACTACTCTTTCTTTAGGAAAATTCTGTTCCTACTAGGGGACTAGCAAAAACACATGAGCACTGCAAAATGCTGTGAACTTTTTTGCTCTACACAAATATAATGCTTTAATAATTTAATATGCTCTAAATCATGTTAGGGCATCTCTGCTTCTTTTCTTCTAACATTAACAGGTAAAATTCTCCTAACCAGCAGGATTAAAGAGTTTCTTCATAATAAAGGAGTTGTAATAAAGCATTGTAAGAACAAACAAAATTCAACAGTATCCCAGTGAAGCTCTTTAGCTCTTCAATAATCATAGAATGCCAGGTTGGAAGGGACTTGAGAGATCATTTGGTCCAACCTTTTAGGTTTAAATAGAGTTTTGGGTAACAAATATTTTTAAATGTTTCTTTGATAGGAAGTTTCACTATGAAAGTATGTTTTCCTGATTCCATAATAAAATTCCATATACGAAACATACCCTTTTTGTGAGAGCCCTTACCTCTGGATTGCATTTACTCAGCTGGTCTTTTTGAGTAAATCCATGCTTAACAGCCTGTAAAAGAGGGTAAAGTCAACCTGCACACTGCATACAAACAAACATATTCAGTTAATATAGAAGATTAGTGACCTAAGAGGAAAGTAATATGGGCAATTTTCCTCTCCATTTTTCCTGTTACTCTCTATTTCTTGTTTATGTGGCTGTTGCAGGACAGTCTTACTAGATTTGGTCCACTTAACACAAATAAAAATTGTTTTCAGCTTTTCTCTGGCAAAATGCAAATTTTGGACTTTTTTTGCAGGTTATCTATAATCTGAAGATATAGCAGTAGGTGCAAAATGCATTGCTTTTACTGATATATTTAGTTATGTCCTACTGCTACAATCTTACTAATACATTTTACCAAAACAGGGCCTTTTAGGAGAGATTGTGTTTAAGATTATGATTACTCCATTTGTACTACATATAGTTTGAGGGAAAGATAATCTGTTAAGAAATGCTCCTGTTCTGTGTAGTATATATGAAAATACAAAGACATATTTATGTTTTAAAGGTTTGGAAGGTATAGCCTTGATAAAACGCCCCAGATGAAAGATGTAGCATTTGAAGATGTATAGAATTAAGCAGATTGAGTCTTCTATTTGTTAACCGTGTGTTTAAACATTGAAGACTTAAAAATTCTAATTATTTTGCTACTATGAACTTAAATTATGATACAGAGGACCTGATTTTGCAGTTACAAATCACGCAATGCTTCATGTAAGTAAGCTCCTACAAAAATACTTAACACATCATCATATGCATCAGTGTAACTTATAGGGATAATATATCCTAACTCTAAGCAATTAATTGTTAATAGATACGAAATGATGGTTTTAATTACTAATGTAGCACATTTATAAGGATTAGATACGTGACAACATTAAACCAAAGGAGTCTATTTAGCTCCATTTTTTACTTGTAATGGAAAATATTCAAATGAATCAACAAAATACTTGCTCTAGGGCAAGGCTTATTTTAAAAATGTGTTAGCATGATTCAGCTAGATAACAGGAAAGCCACAGAAAGAATATAATCCAATGGCATTTTGTTGAACAACATGAGCTACTTCCTATTGCATATATTACACCAAGATTTCAAGTGGCCCACGCTGTCTTCCACATACCCATGTCTATAAATTACCACTGCTAGATTATGTTTTACCTGTTGTTAGATGAACTAAATATGGGATTATTAAATACTGCAATTTAAAAGGCATTATTACTATTTCGAAAGATGCTAACATACCTACTTTATTAGTTCAGGACTATAATGAAAGATAAATTTAATAACACACATTTTACATTTTATGCTAGGAAAGCATCAACTGATGTTTACTTACCGCAGCAAAATACATATGCTTTATGATAGCATTTTTCATTTCACCAAGCTGCACGCCAGACATGATTTTGTCCATTTCTTGCACAGCAGAGAAACAGTTCATTTGGATATGTTCAGTATTTTGTATTTCATTCTGTGCAAAGCAAAAAAATACCTCTTCTCTTCAGTTTCAAAGCAAAAGCTATTTTAGAGCATTAATATGCCAAGTCCTTCTACACATGCTAAGCCTTTCTATACTATCTATTGCAAGCCCTGTGCTCATACAGAACCTTATGTAATTATTCAGGTGTCTATATTAAGTCCCAGATAAAAGGCTGGTGGTTTGGAAACAAACCACTGATGTGGTCAGAAGCCATAGTGTAGGAATTATCAATGTAACTCCCCCATAACTGTTGTTCCTAGCTGACTTTAACTCTGATTCACTCCCTGGGGCTAAAACTAGAGCTGTGTTTCCATAATGGATTCTTCTAGGAACTTTTAAAAGAACACTAAAGCCAAAGCCCAAACTTTTTCAATTAATCAAAAATGCACTAAGGATTTCTTTAAGACAATTTTTTACCACTTTGTCTATGACCATGCATTAACTTTATGGAGGTCCCTACAATGAAATCTTTTCAGCTCTTGTCCATAAACCTGAATGAAACTAGCAATTAAAAAAATTAAAAGGTAGTTTTTGTCTAAGTAATTTATTCCCTAAGACAACTTATTGTTTCAAGCTATTTCTTCAGTACAGGGAATGAGGAAGTGTTTCTCAAACTGGTTGCCAGCCCACCCCGAAAAAGACTCTCAGCAAAGCCACAAGACACTTTTTTATCAGTAAGGAGTAACAATAACAACAAAAAAAGTTATTTCAGGATATAGAAATGACACATTTCAGTATATGCTTTTGATCAGAGATACACAGGATAAAGCAACACCTTTGTTTAAAGCAAATGCACACACAACTAGAAACCCAACCTCCTCCTGCAGTATGAAGTGCTAAGAAAGCAGATACAAATGAAGCATTCCTCTTTATTAGAGTGCTAATGGCCAGTTTTTATTAGGATCAGGTGTGGAGGGCTGGAGGTAGCTCGCCTTCTAATTCAAACACCTACATCTGGTGGATGAATCAAGTATGGGACACATGGGAAATAACAGCAGGCAAAAACCTACACAAAAGCATGCAATGACAAGATGCAATCCATTAACTGTTTACCCTTACAGTTTTCAGATAAAGTTTAAAACACTGTACATGCTTCCTCTTTTCAGATTTTCTCCTTTAAATGTATAATTCAAATAAAATTTGGCATATGAGTAAGAATATTGTAAGTACTGAGTTTGTTGCACATTACAGAAGAGACTTAAGTACTAGAAAAACTAGAAAAGGTAACTAGAAAAGAGCTCTGAAAAGCTTTGATGAGCCAGCAACCACTGATCTCTGATGCACTAGTCTTTACTTCTCGTGGCACCATCTGCACATTATTTTCAACATGCTTATAAAAATACTTAGATACAAACAATTTACAGTACCACCTTGGTAAAACTTTATGAATTCCAGCATTCATCCAATAAAGCATTTCAAGTCTGTTTAAATGAAAGACTGGCTACCTTGAACCAATAAATTTGGCACCTTGTAGGATCAAACCACTAATGCCAGTCCCAGAAAAAAGAAAAATGAAAACAGAAATATGAGGTTGAGATTATAACAACAGATAAAGATGAAGCAAAGACTTGGTTGAAAAAAAAAAAATCATAGCAAAAATAAACAATGTCAGTGCAGCTCCACACTGAAAAAAATGAAAACAATGCTGCTTTGCTGAATTCAGCATCTGAACATGTATCTGGGTATTTATTTTTGCTACAAGTAGCAGTCAAAGAGCAGGACTACACATTTACAAAGTTGGAATGTTCAAATGAATAATATGCCAAGTACTTTCATGAGGGAGAGAAAACAGCACGTCCACAACATAATTTGACAAAGCCTAGTGTACATGGACAAGTGTTGTGATTTGATAGCCCATGTTTGATTCTTTTCTTTTTAGGACAAGGAGTCCTGGCAGTTTTCTGAGTTCTTTAGATGCATTTAAATAGAAAACTAATGCTCTCTCAGTCTCTAAGGTGAGTTACTTTAATGAAATTTAAGAAAAACAGATACGTGCAAGTTAACTGACTGTTTGAGATGGGAACCTGTTATCACACCTGGTAGGAATACAGGGTGCAGAGCAAGAAACACTTGATTCTCATAAAGATCAATAAAAGGCAAAGTAGCCATTAAACACTAACAGTCATTCCTCTATTAAATGTAAACGCTATCTTAGCTGAAAGGCGTAATAGAGAATAGTTTCCTGCAACAAGTTTCATTAAGAGAGCAAACACTAGGCTCAGATCCCATACTGGTATACATTTTATTCAGGGTGTAAATATTAAGGCCTTTCAACACTCTTCTTACCCTTTGTTAGCAGATTTACTGCTCACTAAAACAGGAAGAGTAAAGTATATGCATTGATTTGAAGAATCCAAAGGATTTTCAAATGAAGTAGGTTATTTCCAGTAACAAGCACAGCTTTAGCTCCTGCTTGCTTGCAAAGGTAGTATTTTCAATCTGCAGCTGACTAAAATCACACCAGTCTGAGGACTCAGGGTCTCCCGAGTCCTTTGAGTAGTACCTCAGTAATAGAATAAAATCATAGAATTGCTAGGTTGGAAAAGACATTTGAGAACATCAAGTCCAACTGTACCTGTCCACTGTTAAATTACTTCCCTAAGCACCTCATCTGCCCATCTTTTAAACCCCTCCAGGGATGGCAACTCAATCACCTCCCAGGGCAGCCTCACCCTTTCAGTGAAGAAGTTTTTCCTCATGTCTGATCTGAATCTGCCCTGGCACAGCTTGAAGTCATTCCCTCTCATCATATCACCTATCACTTGGGTGAAGAGACCAACACAGATCTCTCTACAACCTTCTTTCAGGTAGTTGTAGGCAATGATAAGGTTCCTCCTCAGTCTTCTCTTCTCTGGGCTAAACAGCCCCAGTTCCCTCAGCTGCACCTTACAGCACTTGTTCTCCAGCCCCTTCACCAGCTTTGCTGCCTTTCTCTGGATGCATTCCAGTACCATAATGTCTTTCTTGGAGTGAGGGGCCCACCAAAAAGGTGCAGCCTCACCAGTGTTGAGGACAGAGGCACAATCACTTCCCTGGTCCTGCTGGCCACGCTGTTCTCTGATAAGCCAAGATGCTGTTGGTCTTCTTGGCCAACAGTTAATTATAACTAGTGCACCTGGTAAGCAATCAGTCACATAACACGAGGTTTCTCTCTCTCTCACTCAGGAAATGGTAAGAAAAAATTCTAGCTGTAACGAATTCCACATACACAAGAAAATTCACTGAACAGTGACCTGCCCCTCATAGTTCTGGTGGGAACATGAAAGAGAAATGATCTGCTCTTCTTGCTTTGCTTAATCTTTTATATCACTGCTTGCTTGACTCTAAAAGATCCAGTTTTGGAGCTGAATCGTTTACTTAGGGCGCTGAACCATTTAATACTGCACTGGCTGCTTCATCAGACTTAGCCATTTCAACAAAAAACCTGTGTCTCTCTAGAATGATGACGTCTAGTGTGGCTTCTCCCTGCAAACAAGGTCCATCAAGGTCCTTATGTCTTAGTAGATCTGATGATGTATTGTCTCATTTTCTAGTTTAGTCAACATAAGAGAACTATTGCAAGGGCTCTGAAGAATCCTCTTGAACCAACCAAGAAACACCAAACCTGCATTTTCAAGAACTTGACACTTCTGAATAATAAAAGAGAAAAGTTTTGTCATGAATGGTGACAGGTTTTCTAACATGGAAAGAGACAAAGTTGAATCTAGTCATCTTGGCAGACATGAGCATCATGTGATTTGAGTTGTACAGACTTTAATGCCTTCTGAAATGCAGTCCTTTCTGACCCCATGGATTAGAGTTCTGCAAAAGGAGAAACATTACAGTATATAAACTGTTCATATATGAGACATTCCAAACAAGTCCTCTCAGCATGCTGATCTGTCTCATAGCAGTGCTGGTTCCTCATAGAATCCTTTACTTTAAATTAATTTTACTTCACTTTGTCCACAAGTATGGAATGATTCTTCTGCACTTGCCATTATTTCAGAAAGCTATAATGCTTGCCACAACAGGGTCAGTGCACTGATGATGAGATTCCTAACAGAGAAACAATCTGAGTGAATTTCCTCTGTGTTGTATACAATTCCCTTACAAAATTCACATTACAACCACTGGTTCTCCCCAGCCATGAGGGATGGCAAGCAAACCAATGGCAAATAAGAATCTGAATTTTAAAAAAATAATCTACAGACTATTTTACCATAGTCTATCTATAATGTTATGAAAAAGGTAGAATAATTGAGATCAGCTGACAAAAGAAATTAGTACATTGACTTTGAAACATGAAGATACCATTACAATGTATGTTAATGTGTGTCAAACCCATAAAAAAAAAAAGTATATATACTCACATACAGAATCCCAGAATCACACAGAATAACCAGGTTGGAAGAGACCCACTGGATCATCGAGTCCAACTGTTCCTATCAAACACTAAACCATATCCCTCAGCACCTCGCCCACCCGTGCCTTAAACACCTCCAGGGAAGGGGATTCAACCATATACATAGGCAGACAAATAGATACATACACACCTCTGAAATCCTTACAAAATAAAGGGACTATAAACTAAAACCAGAATTGTTTTTCTGTTTAGTTGATTATCACCTACACTGGAACTTCCTCCTGAAGTCTAATTAATTTTTCCAGTAATGGCAGTGAAATGCAGGAGCCAAGAAAGAAGAAAGAAGAAGAAATAAAGTATGCTTCCTCGGTGTTATTCCTTCTGGTCTGAGAAGAAACACTGCTTTTGGAAAGACAATTTTTCTATTACAGAAGTGGCTGAAGTCAGAAAGGCTCTCCTGCAGATGTCCGGTTCGCACCCCCAGCCCAAGGAAGACCACCTACACCCCCAGCCCAAGGAAGACCACCTACACCCCCAGCCCAAGGAAGACCACCTACAGCCAGCTGCCCAGGACCATTGCTGGATGGTTTTGGAGTATCTCCAAGAATGGGGACTCCACAGCCTCTTCAAGCAACCTGTTCCAGTGCACCACAATGAAAAAATAAGTGTATCCTGACTTTCAAACAGAATGTCTTGTGCTCCTGTTTGTGCCCACTGCCTTTTTGTTCTGTCACAGGGCACTACTGAGAAAAGCCTGGCTCTGTCCTCTGCATCCTCCCTTATATTAATATACATTCCCAAGCCTTCTCTTCTCTTGGATAAATAGTCCCAGAACAAGAAAGCTCTATTATCTTTAACCAAATTACAAAACATTCAGGCTGATCATATCCATCTTTGTTATTAATGCTGCATTCCTTACAGTAACCAGCAAACTTGACATGACTTGCTAACAATGACAATGAAAAACTGATTTTAGATATGTTTTTTAATTTACTTACCTCAAAAAGATAATCTCCTAGATATTGCAAAGGGTAGTATCGAGGTTTGGAGAGACACTTTTTGTTTTGCATAGGAAAAATTCCATCACTGATGAATATATGAGTTATACTGTGCTCTGCATTTTGAGATGAGCATATGGTTGCCTTTCCAGCTTGAAGAACTCTAACAAAATATATTCAGAAAGATGTATTTACTGCATTATATCAATACTGCCCAAAGCTACATTATAATTCACAAACTACAATCATGCAAGTACAGGGGTTCTAGATTTATGACACTGCCCAGCCTTCAACAAGATGCTAAAGAGATGCCTAACAGCCTTCAGAAAAGGAAAGAGCCCACTTAACAAGACATCGTACACCTCCCACGTATCTGATAGAAAGTTTTACCTGCACGCTCTTCAAGGATCAAAATTGTTAGCAGCAGCTACAATGCAATAAATTATGTACCATCAATGATGATGGCCTTTCAATAAATTTTGCAATCAAATAAGTGGGTTACCAAAATTGGAATGCTGCTTCTCTGAATGGTAACATGGTATTTTCATTATGCAGGTACACTTTTTGACTTCCTGTTGGAGTCATTCACAGCATTTGGTGCTATCCAATATCATACACAGAAAAATGATCTTTTTGTCTTTGGGGCACCCTTACATTAAGAATTTCCTGCAGTTTCCAGGGCAGTTGTACTGCAGCTACCAATCCCATCTTTCAGAAAAGATGACAGACCAAAACAAAACAAAATAGTGGAAGAAATAAGAAATACATGTTTTATCTCGGTATATAAAAAGAAAAGGATGCTGGTTTTACACACTTACCCCTTCAACACCTATGCACTAAAGGCAGGAAAAGCATAGAAAGAGAGGAAAAAGGCAGAGCGTTGTAAATATTAGCGATAAATCAAGCTTTCTCCAAAGCCTTTACAACAGAAAACAGTACTTGCTGTAGACAAAAAATATCTATGTTCCAGAGTTTTCTGACTAAGTAAAAGGATCCCCATGTTGGTGTATGGGAAACAGGAAAAAAGAGAGTTCTTCCACAAAACTGCCTGTTCAACCTGCCTGTAGCTCCTATTAAGTTATTTCTATTGCAAACAGAATGTTGTGAAAGACAGCATTTCAACAGTGTTATCGTGAAGCTCTTCATAAGCATTTTTTATAGAAAAAGCAGCAGCACTTTTCACAAGGGTAGCAGAATGAGAGCATCTTGCTGGAAGATAATACACAGTAAACCTTTCTGCTCAGCCAAGAAAATGGCATAATTATAATGTTGGCAAATCAGGAGATGGTAACTTCAGCTACGCCTCACTTCACCTTTATGAACTGCGGAGAGTGATGTTCTGTAAGGCAGCACACAGCCCCGTCCCACCATCAACCACAAAATCCACTTCTCTGCTTGCCTGCATATCCCTGGCATGCCCAGACCTGAGGATCACTCCTAACTAACTAAGGCTTCAGCAGGGAGGAGAGTAGGGCAGTACCCGCGCCTGCACTGAATGTAAAGCTCTAAATCATGTCAAGGGAACTTGTTTCTTACTGTACCAGAAGCAAACATTACCCAATATACTCTGCTTAGGATACAATGTAGTATTTAAACCACGGAATCCAAATGTGTAAGAAGAATGGAGTTCAAATCTGTAGGAGGTTGCAACTGGATGATCTGTAAGGTCCCTTCCAACCCAAACCATTCCAAGATTCCATGAATACAGGGAAAAAAAAAATCTAGTAGTCCCATAATTCCTGCACTTTAGTTGTATTCCTTTTTCTCTGCTTTTCCTTTATGCTTTCATCCTTTCCCTTCCAAACTATCTGTGGTTACATCATATTACATACATCCGAAACGGTATAAATCATGTCTTCAGAGCTACAAGAAGCCCTTGCATAGATGTGACACAAAAAAGCCTCATAATGTGGCCCAGAACTGTAGGACACATTTCACAGCTGGCCCAGAACTGTAGGACACATTTCACAGCTGGCCCAGGACACCCACCCAAGGGAAATAATGTATCCTCGGCTGCTACCTTTTTGATGTAACATTTGAAAAATAAACCATTACTCATAAAAAATGCAAGCCTATGTTTCTTGCCTCATGAAGAAAGTTTCTGCTAGCACTTTACATAAGATGTGAACACACAAGAACATGTGTTATTTTTGATACCACAGTAAAAGCAATCCAGACAAGCGGTGATGTTAAAGATTTAAGGTAATTTTATGACAAAAAGTATGACGTATATTAATGAAAAAGGTCAGAGTTTGACAAGGTGGAGGTTGTTAAGGACTGAAGAGTGGGATAGAAGAACAAAGATGTGTTCAACCATAAAAGAAGTTTTCTATCGCTCATTACTTAAGCTTTAAGACATGCTCTTCTACCTTCTAATAGACATCATTCGTTTATCGCCTTCCTTCACAGGGAGGATGACGTTCCATCTGTGGAAGGCCCCTGGAGCATGACAGTGTGTCAGTTCTTCGCGCCATCTTTTAGGTGCAGATTGCATTTGAGGTGAATAATGGGCATCCTTTTCAATTTCATATCCCCATTCATACGTTGTTTCATCAAGCCATCTGCCACTTTCAGCACTATTAATTATGTACTCCTTCGTTAGTATCCATTTCCCTAAAAAGCACACAAAATGTCAACCACAAAAGATTTTTTTGTGCAGACAAATGGCAATCAACTGAAGATCTAATGTAAAATTAACTTCAACCTTTCCTGTGTGAATAAAAGCTGGAATTATAAGTACCATTTTAAAAACTTCTTCTGACCACAAGAGTTCTTCTCTTCATGCTTTACAATCAGAAATCTCAGAATGCCACTGGAAACGAACATTTTGTTTTCTTTCAACCTTTTTATGCTTCCTAGGACAAATACTTGTCTATCTCCTCAAAAAACCTGCAAATGGAATCTTTCAGCTTCCCAGATTGTTTTCTTATGACTTCAACAGAACCTTGCTTAACCTTTTGTTTTTAATAGCATCTGACACTTTTATAAATGTACTAAAACTCAGTAAACTGAAAATGCATTTTACCACCAATGATTAAAAAGAGGAAAAAAGGTTGTAGCATGCAAGCTGTTTCTTTTATATACTCTTAATGTTACTTGCAGTGTGAGTGTAGTGAATACCAGTACTAGGGGGATATGGTTTCAGAGTTTTGTCTTCCCCCTTTCTTCTTTTCATAACCTTTTCTCTCATCCTTTGGCCCCACCTCCTCCGCCTCTCCTCTTTCATCTTCTGCATGTACGCTTTTGATACTGTAAGTAATGATCTCCCCCTTTTTCTCAGTCTCTCTCTCTTCTTACAGGTTCAGGTCAAGAGCCGTGGTTAGTACCTTGCTCCTGTATTGAAACACTGCCTACAGAAGATACTGCAAGAGAAATTGACTTGAGTTGTGCAAACCTAATTGGTTTCACAGAACAGCAGGGTTGAATGGAAAAACATATACATACAAGGGCAAAGATGGAACTTCTACATAACCTAGCATAAGTACCAGTAGACTGTGGACTGGAAAAGGGATGCTATGCAACACTGATATATTAAAATCACTTTCCTCACAAAAGCTTCCATCTTGTCAGCTAGGAAGACCACGAGGACTGGCATCTTTGTATTTCTATTCACCCCTGGGGAGTTCCAAATGGGTCTAAACATGATCTTTTGCACTTACTTGTGAAAAAGTGCAGTAGAAATGAACACGCTTTCTCTGCTGTCGAGGGCAAGAGCAATGACTATGCAAAACCAGCACCTCTTCTAGGATTAAAAAGTACCAGATGGTACTGGGGAAGACGTGCAGCTACAGAAACATGACAGAGATCTGCATTACCATGTGGACACCTCATATTTTATTTCCACTCAGTTCAAGAAAACATCTCCAAATGTTTTAAATTACAAAAAGTAAGAAAGCACCAATTCAAAGGTTTATAATAGTTTAAATAGAGCAGAGATAGGATGAGGGGAATGGTTTTAAGCTGAAAGAGGGGAGATTTAAATGAGATCTTAGGGAGAGATGTTTTCTTGTGAGGGTGGTGAAGCACCAGCCCAGCCTGCCAGATGAGTTGTGGCTGCCCCAACCCTCGAGGTGTTCAAGGCCAGGTTGGATGGGGCTTGGAGCCCCTGATCCAGTGAGAGGTATCCCTGCATACAGCAGAGATGTTGGAACTTCATGGGCTTCGAGGTCCCTTCCAACCCAAACCATTCTGTGATTCTATGAAGTGCTGTGCCGCAAATCAATCTGTATCTTAATACTTGTTTCCCTCATGGAAACACTTTATGTCATACACAAATACGAAATAAAGAACTTTATGTATATCATTAAACCCAAATCTTTATTTATTTTGCTGCCTGCTACCTCATAAATTTAAGATTACCCATGCAAAAAATTGCTTCGACACTTTGGTATAACACAAAATAGGGAAAATAAAGATCATGTTTAACCAGTTAATAGATCGATATCATGAAACCTAGTAAAACCACAAGAGTGTCTAGAATCATCATAAAATTCTTCCAGGTGATCTATAAACAGATAAATCCTAAAATACAGAATTCTCATTCCAGAAGCAATTGCTTATGTATGGGATTTCAGCATAGACCTTAGGTAAAAGCAAAGCAAGAGGAAAGACCAGAGGCATATGTCAGAAAGGCAAAAGTCTGGCATTGGCTCTTGCTGCACAAACAGGAACTTACAGGTGGTGACCTCTACCAGCAAATGTTGCACGTGAATTTGGCAAGAAAAACCCACACAAACTACAGGTGCCCACACTCCCTCTGCCCCCTTTTCAAACAATCCATTTTTAAGTGCCTGTATTCTTTGGATATGACTTTGTGATCTAAGTCAGACATAAAAAAGCTTTCTGCTTGAGCAAACATGAAAAACAAATAAAGGAGGGTGGCAGAAATAGAATTTAGGGAAAAATCCAGACCAAAAAGAAGTAAACCAGAACTTGAACACAATACTACGTTAAAAATTAACATTAATGAGAGAATAATGAGATATCATAAGACAGTTCATTCACAAAATGAAACCAGGTAGCCAGAAACCTTTTAAGGGTCATTTCCACATTAAGATCCTATTAATTTTTACAGCAAAGTTTTTACTCACCAGCAGCACACGCAGCTAAGAACTTCTCACTCTTGCATGGTCTTTTTGCTATAAGATGTGTACAGTTTCTGTATTGCTGACGAAACAAAACCGAAACAACACACTTGTATTACTGGAAACAGTTTAGCTTCCTCAGGCATTTATATGCAACTCTAAAACACCATGCAGTGCTTTATCGTATGGTTCACATCTTTTATTTCTGCTCTAACCGTCAGATGCTTTAGCAAACAGTACCTTATTATCCAAAAAGACACAGTCCAGTTGGAACAGCCATTGCAGCAGTGTCTTTTTCTCCTGTTTTTTAAATCCAGTTAACTGGATTATCCGCTTCTGATCATTGCTAGCCATCTAGTAGCAGAAAAAATAAACAAAAAGGAGACATTAACACACAAAATGCACATCGCCAAATGCTGTTTCCATGATGTTACCAGCATTTCCTACTTTTCCAAGAAAAAGCAGACACACCCTGTGAGGAATGAAAGCAACCTGATGGTGGTACACGGCCTCTGGAGCTGCCCTGCCTGCTCCAGCCAGGATACCTGGGCATTGGGAAGAGGGGACACCTGGCATCCACAGATACCTCTGCCTGCTCCATCTGGAATACCTGGGCTGTGGGAAGAGGGGGTATCTGGCACCCACAGATGCCCCTGCCAGCTCCACCTGGGATACTTGCGTGGCCGTAACAGGGGTATCTAGCATCCGCAGGTGTCCCTGCCTGCTCCAGCAGGGATACCTGAGCTGTGGGAAGTGGGTGTACTGGCAGCTGGAGCAGCCCACACCTGCTACAGCTGGAATACCAGGGCAGTGGGGAGAGAGAGGGCTGGATACCCTCAGGATGCCCCGAATTCTGGAGGGTCCCCTGGGGAACAGGCACGGGGATGCAGGAGGGGAATCCAAAGAACGGATCCGGGGAAGGGATGCAGGAATGGGTGCAGAGGAGGGGGATGTACCGAAGGATGCAGAAGAGGGGATTCAGGTGTTGATGCGGTGGGAGTGGATAGGGTGGGGGAGGATGCAGGGGTGGGGGGATGGAAGAAGTGGTGCAGAAGGGGGTGCAGGAGTGGGGATGCAGGAAGGGAATCAAGGGGAGATGCAGGAGAGGATACAAGAGGTGTGTGTGCAGAGGAGGGATGCAGCAGGGGTGCGTGGGCGGTATCCCGCCTGCCATCACTTACAGACGCCATGGGGACAGCGGTAACCCCCTACCCGGTCCCGGTCCCGTTCCCCGTGGCCTCTCCCCACGCTTATCTTTGCCCCACGCAGTCCCCTCCCCTCCCTCCTCCCCGCGCTTCCCGCCTTCCCGTTTTCCCGTCCCGCCCCGGATGTGTCGGCGCGTTCGTTCCGGGCCGTTGTCATCGACGCCTGTGGTCGCTGGGGTGAGTGTGATCGTGAGTGTGAGCATGAGTGTGAGCGTGAGTGTGAGTGTGAGCGTGAATGTCCCGCGGCGGCGCCGCCCGGGGGGTGCGCGGGGGGAGCAGCCGGGGAGGTGGCGGGGGAGGGGTGGGGGGGATACAGTGGGGTAGGATGGGATGGGATGGGATACAGTGGGGTGGGATAGGATGAAGGGGAGAGGCTGGGCTGGACTGGGAGGCGATGAGGGTGTGTGTAGCTTGTGGATTTGGGGCATGACAGATGGGATGGGATGGTATGGGATAGGACAGGATGCAGTGGGATGGAATACAGTGCAGTGTGATGGGATGGAGTGTTAAATGATGGGATGGGATGCGATGTGGAAGCGTGGATCTGCTGGAGTGCAGGGAGGCTCCAAAGGGATCTGAACAGGCTGGACCATTGGGCTGAGACCAATGGCATGAGGTTTAACAAGGCCAAATGCCGGGTCCTGCACTTGGGGCACAACAACCCTGTGCAGCTACAGACTAGGAGAAGTCTGTCTAGAAAGCTGCCTGGAGGAGAGGGACCTGGGGGTGTTGGTTGACAGTGACTGAACATGAGCCAGCAGTGTGCCCAGGTGGCCAAGAAGGCCAATGGCATCTTGGCTTGGATCAGAAACAGTGTGACCAGCAGGTCCAGGGAGGTTATTCTCCCTCTGTCCTCGGCACTGGTGAGACCGCTCCTCGAATCCTGTGTTCAGATCTGGGCCCCTCACCACAAGAAGGATGTTGAGGCTGTGGAGCGAGTCCAGAGAAGGGCAACAAAGCTGGTGAAGGGGCTAGAGAACAGGCCTTATGAGGAATGGCTGAGAGAGCTGGGGTTGTTTAGCCTGGAGAAGAGGAGGCTGAGGGGAGACCTCATTGCTCTCTACAACTACCTGAAAGGAGGTTGTAGAGAGGAGGGTGCTGGCCTGTTCTCCCAAGTGACGGGGGACAGGACAAGAGGGAATGGCCTCAAGCTGCACAAAGGGTGGTTCAAACTGGATGTCAGAAAGAAATTTTTCACAGAAAGGGTCATTGGGCGCTGGAACAGGCTGCCCAGGGAGGTGGTTGATTCACCTTCCCTGGAGGTGTTTAAGGCACGGGTGGACGAGGTGCTAAGGGGCATGGGTTAGTGATTGATAGGAGTGGTTGGACTCGATGATTCTGTGATTCTGTAATGAGGTGCAATGGGATGTGATGCACTGTGATGGGATGGAATGAGGAGCAATATGATACAACATGTTGGGACGGGATGTGTTGGCATGGCATGGGATGGGATGCAGTGCAATGCGATGTATTGTGGGATAGGACGGGATGCAATGGGATGTGGTGAGATGCAATGGGATGGGGAAGAGCATCTGGGAGCCCCTAGATCCACCCCAGGGCTAAAGGAGTGGGAAGTGATATGGTTGGGAGTATGTAGAAACAAGGAGACCCAGCTGGAGCTGGCAAAGGTGCAAGTTGTAGTCCTCTCTGCAAAAGACTGGAGCAGCAGGAAGGAATCATAGAGTTATGGAGTGGTTTGGGTGGGATGGGACCTCAAAGCCCATTCATTCCTACCTCCCCTGCCATGGGCAGGAGCACCTTCCACTGGACCAGGTTGCTCAATGCCCCATCCAACCTGGCCTTGAACACCTCCAGGGATGGGCATCCATTCATTACACAAAATGTTATTTCTGATAGCACTTGGACACTTAAAAAATCTTACAGCATCATTTCTCAGGTCTTCCTGATCTGTCACCTACAGTTTTGATTCTACCTCTTAATTTCAAATATTTAAAAAGAAATCATATTACACTGGCATGAAATTCACTTTACAGACTTGTGGTAGAAAGACATACTTGAAAAATGAAGGCCCACAGACAATAATTTGAGTTTTATGTGGCGTAATGTAGAAGAGAGGCTGACAAAAGAGACATAAATACTTTATCAAGGGTTGCAGATAACAGAACAGAGTTTAGATGAGTTAAACCTTCCTAGAAGATGCAAACTGAGACAATCACAGAATGATTGGGGTTGGAAGAGACATCAAAAAACATCTAGTTCTACCCCTTTGCCATGGGCAGGGACACCTCCGACTGAATCAAGCTGCTTAAAGCCCCAACAAGCTTGGCCTTGAACAACTCCAGGGATGGGGCAGTCATGACTTCCCTGGGCAACCTGGGCCACTACCTTACCACCCTCATTGTTAAGAATTTCTTCCTAATACAAACCTAAGAATCCCCTCCCTCACCCTGCTGGTCATACTACTTTGGATGCAGCCCAGGGAGATCCCAGAAAGGGACCGGGTATTTGTGGTCCCCAGTACCCTCTTCTCTGTACCTCAGAGGAACTGTCCCTCATGGCAGAGATGGCTGATCCTCAGGGGAGGTGTCCAGGGGCTGCTGCTGTCACTGTAGTCGAGCCTTATGGTTTGGTGGAGGAGATCCTGCCCCACTTGCCCCATTGGTGCCACTCTTCATTCTGGAAGTAAATGTTTGAGTTTTTCCAATTACAAAGTTACACAAAAGGTCAGAATAATGTTCAGATTGTACCTGAATTGCGTTGCACCCCATTTAGAAATATAGACATGCCAAGGTTAAAATTGTGAAACACCAATTTGGTACCTTCTGTTTATAAGGTATGAGTTTTGATTTGTTCCTGTGTCATGGAATGCCAGTGGAGGCCAAGTTGGATGAGGTCTGAGCAACCTGATCCGGTAGAAGATGTTGCTGCCCATGGCAGGGGGTTGGAACTGAATGGGCTTTATGGTCCAGCCAACCCAAATAATTTCATGATCCTGTAATAGTACACAAGAATTCTGTTAGCAGTTTATAATGAATAAAATTAGCTTTGTAGAATGTTTAACAAGGCCAAGTGCTAGGTCTTCCAGTTGGGACACGACAACCACAGGCAGCACTCCAGACCTGGGGAAGAGCAGCTGGAAAGACTGGTGAAGCATTGGAGGAGACTGCTCAGGGCAGTGGTGGAGTCTCCATCACAGGAGGGAAGACTCTTTTCCAGACTTAATAATTCTGTGATTCTGTTTTTTTTCTCCATTTTTTATACAGTTGGAGAGTAGAAAGCCCACATCCTGATTCAAGCCAAAAAAAGGATAATTGACTTGCCTTCTCAGAGAACTGAATGCTACCTGTTCCCCTTCCATAAAATTGTTTTGTGACATTGGACAAGTCACTTTGTACCCATTGAGACAGCTGTTTTGTTATTAAGAGCTGTAAACTGAGATATGTGTGGCAGAACCTTCACAGGTGCTGCACATTTGTCACCGCAGCTTAGATCAGTGGCTATAACACACACATTGATATTCCTGTGGAAAGAAAACCCAAACCACCTAGCTGCAGAAATTTGGTATTTGGCAGCACGTTGGACACTTGGTTTTTAATCTGCCTTAGTGTTCCAAATATCAAAATGGAAAAACAGTTCTGCTGGACCTCAGCTGGGTCTTGTGTTGCTGCTTATAAAGTATTCTTGTGATAGGAATGCTCACTCAGGTTTTTCCCATCTTCTGATTCCTTAAAATTGCAGCTGTATTTTTGTATACGAGCACGAAGAAGTAACCACCGGCTCTGTCATCAGTTGTTGGTATTAGTGCTGCTGTAAAATCTTTAAACATCTACCTGAATACTTAGAGATAAATGGTTCCTTTTATTGCTTGCATTTTTAGATTGACGATGAAGATAGTTTTATTTTCTGTTTTGTAACTGCTGCGCCTTTACTTTTTCACTATTGAGTTGTCTGCATTGCGAAGGTCTTCAATTCTTGTAACTGGAGTACAGAAAAGCAAGACCCTGTGTTTGCTTTACAAACTGTTACCTACAGTTTCTACCACACATACTCTATTGTCCCTAAATATTTTAATTTTTTATTTGATAGTCAAAATTTATCTTATTTAAAAGCTTAAAAAATTTAAAGCACAGTTCACAAGAATAAATAGTTCTGGGTTTATTTACTCTGGTAAAGCTGATAAAAAATAATGTTTCAATTAATTTTTTTAAAGTTAACTATTAAATTCATATTTACTACTGCTAACTGCTAATCAGTACTTAATTAATTACTAACAGGAATTCTGTGCCACAGGGCTTTTAACAGGCTGGAGAAGTCTTCAGCATAAAGTGCTATAAATATCAACACAGAATGCTATAAACTGGCAACTAGTGAAGAAGTTGAATGCAGATTTGATGACCAGTTGTTACCTTTGAGAGAGAAATATTTTCTAAGTAGGTTTCTTTTCTTTGTCTCCAACATGTGCAATATATGGAATCAAAAGAACTGAGACATCAAACATATCATGTCTTTTTTTCACTTTAAAATACCTTAATACTGAAGTGTAGCTTTAAGAAATTGAAGACATATTTTTTCCTTCACTTTAGTTATGCCTGATAAGTTTGGATTTCATCTATCCCCCCCCTCCATTATTTTTTCCCTGATAAGCCTAAAATATTTTCTTGTTTTCCATCATTGTTTTGATTTTATCATAGAACCATAGAATTGTGTGATTGGAAAAGAACTTTGGCATTATTGAGTCGGACCATACCTGTCCACTACTAAGCCACATCTATTTGGAGGACCTCAGCACTTCTCCTAAAGCTCCTGGGACTATAGATTACAAAAGGACATCACGACTTCTTCCCCTGTCATAGAATCATAGAATGGTATGGTTGGAAAAAAGTTTTGAGATTATCAAGCCCAACTATACCTGTCCACTACTAAACCAGATCCCAAGCATCTCATCCACCTGTCTGTTAAATCCCTCCAGGGACAAGGACTCCACCACCTCCTTGGGCAGCCTCTGCCAGCGCCTGAGAACACTTTTGATGAAGAAATTTTTCTGATGTCCAATCCAAACCTGTCCTGGTGCAACTTGAGGCCATTTCCTCTCACCCTATCACTTGCCACTTGGGAGAAGTGAACAACAAACTTCTTTCTCCTGTCTGGCTTCTTTTCTCTTGTCTGAACAGCTCCAAGGCCGTGAGCCACTCCTCATAAACTTTGTTTTCGAGCCCCCTTCACCAGCTTTTTTGCGCATCTCTGAATGCACTCCAGCCCCACAGTGTCACTGAACAGTTCCTAATTCATTGTATTTTTTCTTATTTACAAGGTTTAATATTATTTCTGATAGGTTTATGGAGCAGCCTTTTTAACTGGCATGCTTTTCAGTAGCTGTAGGTTTCTTGTTCTTTTAATGTGTTTGTGAAATACATGGTTCAGTTGCTTACTATTATAAACTATGTTTAAGCTGTGTATGTCTGTTTTTTTACATGGGTACCCCTTCTACGCTTTTATTCTGAAGTATGTGTGACACTTTTTATAAAAATTGAGAACGGAGTTTCAGTGCCACACAAATGTTTTTTCACTGATAAGTTTCTAATTACATTTTAAGCACTATCAGGAATGGCTGTACAGCTCCCATGTCCTCAGTTCTTTAAGAAGTCAAGATCAGAGCAACAAGTGTTCCTTTTTCTCTTTCAAAAAAGGTGTTTAATTACAGTGTTTCGAGTGCCCATCTCTTTTAGACTCCCGTAACTGCTATTTTTTTTAAATTTCCTTGCAAGAAAAAGAAGAGAGAAATTTCATTTTCATCCCTCTGTTCTACCTTTTACCCTGTACTTGTTGTTTCCTTTGTATTCTATACATAATTGTGTTTCCTCCATGTCTTTTGACTTGAATTTTCACTTTTTGCATATTCCCATAGAAGGCTGTTTTCCTTCGCATAATGTGTGCTGTTCTCCCAGCCTCACTGATGTAGCCATGGTCAATGTGATCATTGCTGAACCTTGTCCTTAAATCCCACAATCTCTTTCTGCAGCCCTTCACCACTTTACCCTTAACTTTGCAGCTTAAGGTTTTGAAATTTTTGTGGATTTTTCTGCCTTTTGACTCTGTATGTTGAAAACTATATGTAATTTCTTGCAATAATTAAGATACAATCCATGCATGAGCATCTTTTCCATTGTGAAATACAATCTGGCACATTGTTTTATTCAGTGGAAAATATTTTGCATAATATGAGTCACAGAATCATAGAATAATTTGGGTTGGAAGGGACCTCAAAGCCCATCCAATTCCAACCCCCCTGCCCTAAGCAGGGACACCTCCCACTGGATCAGGGGCTCCAAGCCCCATCCAACCTGGCCTTGAACACCTCCAGGGATGGGGCAGCCATCACTGCTCTGGCCAACCTGGGCCACGGCCTTGCCATCCTCCTTGTGAAGAATTTCTTCTTAATGTCTAATCTAAATCTTCCCCCCTCCAATTTAAAGTCATTCCTCCTCGTCCTATAACTCCATGCCCTTGTAAAAACTCCCTCCCCAGCTTTCCTATGGCTTAGAATACTTCCCATCATGTGAAGAAGTTAATCAGTTGACTGATTAACAATTTCAGAGTTTAAAAACTTACTCATTAGAGCTTATTCCTAATGTTGCCTCAACATAATGTGTGCACGCTTGTTTAACGAACAAACCACAATGCCACAGGAAAATTTTGATTGGACATTTTGTAATCATAACTTTGTAAAAGAAAACCAGTCCTAAAACAGCATGAAACATCTCCACACTGCCATTGTGTGGAGAAAAATATAACTTTGTGCTCTGTTTTAAGTCTGTTTTTAAAGTCTCTTTGATATGGGGCATTGATGGTGGCTTTTTCGAAACCGTGAAGGAGTTTATTTTCCTCCATAGTAATAAGAGATTCCAAGAGTTAATAATAATGATGATAAGAAGTAAATATATGTAATATACATTTTTATGTTATAATATATATCCAAAGAAGCTAGAATAACTGTAGCTTATTTCATGAGCTGGTAAATGTAGGAGTGTCAGAACAAGCATTGTGAAAGTTGTTGCTTTTCTTCAAGCCTTACTAATGGTATAAACTCTCAGTTAATGTTACTTTGTACTTATATTTAGAAACATCTTCTTTACTGTCTGTTTGAGAGGTAACATTTGTGTTTCCTGTGACCATTTTTCTGAGGTAGAAAGTTAATTTTCCTGATCATTGTAAGCTCAGCCTATCTTCTGTCTCCTGGTGTTCATCTGTGCCAGACTGGATATCAGGAAAAAATTTCTTCCCCAAGAGGGTTCTCGGGCTCTGGCAGAGGCTGCCCAGGACAGTAGTGGAGTCCCCATCCTGGAGGTGATTGAAAGACAGGTAGATGAGGTGCTCAGGGATCTGGTTTAGTAGTGGACAGCTATGGTTGGGCTTAATGATCTCTAAGGTCTTTTCTAACCAAGCAGTTCTGTGATTTTAGGATTGTATGATTCAATTATCTGCCCTTCTGCCAGCTCCCATTTAATTGATGTAGGTCAGTGAATCGGTGTCGAGCAACAACACATAGGGAGCACAGCACTGTGTGTCCAGCAGCTCAGTCCACAACTCTTCTAAACGTGATGCCACACCATATGCTGTGCATGTATTAGCTCACTCACTAATGAGTTACTGAACAGCACTTCACTAGTAGACCCCATGACTTGGAATAAGATTTTGTTTGCTTGTTTATAATACAAGTAGTGAAATGGTTTCATTTTGCTTGTAATATTTACTTTTCCTACCATGTATAGTTCCAGTTTCTTGCCTTTGTGTGACATGTGTTGGTCCCTGCCTGCTTGGACCTTCTTTCTTAATCATATTACTGTTCTCCTGCCCTGACCCAAATCCGCTACACCTGCCTATAATACTTAATTGACCCAATTCTCCCCACTAGCCTTCTAATATTTCCTCCTACATAGGAGATCCATTCTGATGTGGTCAGCAAACTTTCCTTCATAAGAGTCCTTTCATCATCTTTTTTTTTGAGAATACACAGAAGCTCGTTCAGTTCCTTTGTTGATTTCTTTTTCAGTCTGTTTTGAAATGTGTTTTATTTGTCTTTTGTGTATTATTTTCCCGTAAATAACTGCAGAGTGGTAAATGGCAGCAGCAATTATAAATATTTCCTAATAATTCATAGAATCATAGAATATTGGAATGGTTTGGGCTAGAGGGACCAAAAGATCTTCCACTTCCAATCCCCTGCTGTGGGCAGGGATTTCTTCCATAGGACCAGGATGCTCAAAGCCCCATCCAACCTGCCTTTGAACATCTCAGGGATGGGGCTTCCACAAGTTCCCTGGGTATATTGTATAATATGACATAGTATGAAATGTTATTTGTATCTTGTTAAACAGCAATGTATATACGCAGGACACTCCGGAATGGTTTCTTCTCTACAATAACCCCTCTCTCCGCCCAGTTTTATTTCATATTACACAACTGCCAACATCATGTTTCATGCCTCTGGCTCCCAGGTGTTAGAAAATCAAGTTAGACATGATGTAATAGCATGTTGTCTGTACACTTTTCACTTTCTCTGCTGTTGGCTGTACTTGAGGTCAGCACGGAGGGTGGGTGAAGTTGTGGATGATGGTGGAAAGAGAAAAGAAAAATCTGAAAAAGAAGTTGAAGGAAAGTGTGGCATAAATTGTAATGGGGAAGATAATAAAGGCAGAACAAGAGCAAGCTCATATCAGCATACCTGACAGTGTGTTGCAGTTCTGTCCATGTATTTTATCAATGTGTAACTGGAAAATTATATAAAATTGTGACTTGCAAATATCAGGCATAGTTTTGTTGATCATACTGAGGCTAACAGAATATTGTCACGTTTCCTTGTAATGGTTTGGTTGTCTCCTGAATTAAGGGGGAGCCCCCTGTTGTCAGCAGATCTTGCAGGTAACTGTTCTTGTTGTGTTCTTGGAACTTTGTCATCCATCCCTAAGAATTCCAGGTGGCTGCTTAAAGCGACATAACCTGGGATATCCAGGTTTCTTTAGTGCAACAGAAGCATTCAGTTCTAAAATAATATGGTTTATTTATTTTGTCAGAAATTGTCTGCTAGACTCAAAAAGTAGGTGATATTAATGTAGTAACTCATTGCCATAAGAGAGAGGGTGACCTCGAGGTGGTGGTTGACAGTGGCTGAACATGAGCCGGCAGTGGCCCAGGTAGCCAAAAAGTCCAATGGCATCTTGGTTTGGATCAGAAGCAGCATGGCCAGCAGGAGCAGAGAAGGAATTGTGCCCCTGGACTCAGCATTGATGAGGCTGCACCTTGAATCCTGGGTTCAGTTTGGGGCCCCTCACTCCAAGAAGGACGTGGAGGGGCTGGAGCGCATCAGAGGAGAGAACAGAGCTGGGGAAGGGGCTGGACAACAAGGGTTATGAGAGGCAGCTGAGTGAGCTGGGGCTGTTTAGTCTGGAGAAGAGGGAGACTTAGGAGAGATCTCATCACTGTCTACAACTCCCTGAAAAGAGGTTGTAGTGAGGTGGGTGCTGGTCTCTTCTCCTAAGTGACAGGCGGGAGGGAACTGCCTCAAATTGCACTAGGGCACGTTCAGATTGGATATCAGGAGAAATTTCTTCATGAAAAATGTTCTCAGGCCCTGGCAGAGGCTGCGGACAGAGGTGGTGGAGTCCCCATCCCTGGAGGTGTTAAGAAGACAGGTGGATGAGGTACTTAGGGATTAGGTTTAGTGGTGGACAGGTACAGTTGGGCTTCATGTTCTCAGAAGTCTTTTCCAACCGTATGATTCTATGATCTGTAGTCTCAGGAGCTTTAGGAGAAGTGGTGAAGTCCTCCAAATAGCTTCCTGAAAATAACCTGAGGAGTGCTTGGACTTTTGCCGGCGGTGTGCTTCGGCAGTCCCTGTGCATGGAAGAATAAATGACTTCTTCTGAAGCAGTGACGTGGGTAAGCTCTCTCTGTCTTTTCTTCTACTTTTGAAGTGGAAGAATGACATTTATTAGTGTAGAAGGTTTTTGCTGTCAGCGTTTTCTCCCATCTGGTGCAGCAGTATTGACAGAAGGGCTGTGTGATTAGCAACATTATTGCTCATAAAGATCATTGCTGAGGGCTGAAGTAAGAGCAGGATGGAAATCCCTGACTGGGAACAGGGTGGATCTTTTTTAGAGTAGTGACAGGATGCAGGGGAATGTTTTTCAGCTGAAAGAGGGGAGACTGAGATGTGATCTTAGGAAGAAATGTTTTCTTCTGAGGGTGGTGAGGTCCTTGCCCAGGATGCCCAGAGAAGCAGTGACTGCCCCATCCCTGGAGGTGTTCAAGGCCAGGTTGAATGGGACTTTGAGCCCCTGATCCAGTGGGAGGTGTCCCTGCCCATGGCTGGGGTTGGAACTGGATGTGCTTTGAGATCACTTCCAAGCCATACCATTCTTTGATTCTAGGAATCTAATGAATGTTGTAAGTGGAATGTTTCTGAATGGAGTTCACTAAGGAATTCTGTCAACAAATGGCTTTTGAGATGTGTCTCCTGGAGTGGAGATGCCACTGCAGTCTTGTCCAACTGCAGCTGATGCTTCCCATGTTTGGGCAGTGGAAGGTCTCAACAAATAAGACTGTTCCACTCATGGGATTATACAGGCAGTATGGCAGGAGAGGGAACCAAATGGAAAAAAGGCAGGATGAGGATTAGTAGGCAGACTAATTAGGAGTGTTGCATGTATAGCAGGTTGGCCATGTATGATGTAAATCTTCTGAGGAAAATGCTGATTGAAATGTGGTAAATTGATCTGTCAGTTTTTAGTTTAAATGTTTAGGGTTGTTTTCAGAAACTGATTTCATGCAGTCCATGGAGGCAAGAAATAGGCCTTGCTGAATTATATTCAGTGGTGTTTCCATATTCAAGTTATTCAGATACTTATTTTTTATAAGCAAAATCTTCACCTCTTAAATTTTTGGGGTAAGTGTTATATTGGAATGAGCTTGTCCTTGCAAGAGACAAGATAGATTTAACCTGAGACATCAGATCTTGTTAAAAACATGTATGTCTGCTTGTGTCTGTGTGCAAACATATAGGGCAGCATGATGGGGTTTTCCTGAACAATGCAAAATTCTTTGCTAATCCGGCTCATTCGTAACCAAATATTTGTACTGTTTATTGACACATTGAAGTATCGTTGTGCATTCTGTGCAAAAATGACTATGTTCTTTAAATGGATAGATTTAGATCACTTTATAAGGAATTAAAAGGAAAATTATATTACAGGAAGATGTAAGAATCATAGCATCATGGAATGGTTTGAGTTGGAAGGGACCTCAAAGCCCATCCAGTTCCAACTCCTGCACCATTGTCAGGGACACCTCCCAATGAATCAGGGTGCTCAAAGCCCCATACAACCTGTCCTTGAGCGCCTCCAGAGATGGGGAATCCACAGCTTCTCTGGGCAACCTGATATGTATCAAAGAATGTTTGATTTTTTTTTTTTTCCAGTTTTCCTCTACACAGTGTAGATTAGAACTTAGTTGAATTCTTGATTAATGGAATTTAGCCATAACTTGTGTAATATTTAACTCTGCACATAACTTGTGTGCTGCAGTATAAAAAGGGTCTGAAGCTACTGGAAAGTGTCCAGAGGAGGACCACAAAGTTGGTGAAGGTTTTAGAGGGGAAATCATATGAGGAATGTCTGATGTCACTGGGTCTGTTCAGCATGGTGGAGAGGACTCTGAGAGGGGACCTCATCGTGGTCTGCAGCTTCCTCACATGGGGAAGAGCAGGAGCAGATGCTGATATCTTCTCTCTGGCAACCAATGACAGGACCTGAGGGAAGAGCAGGAAGGTGCCAAAGGAGGGTTAGATTGGACATTAGGAGAAGGTTCTTCCCCCAGAGAATGGTGGAGCACTGGAACAGCTCCCAGGGAAGCAGTTACCAAGCCTGACATTATTCCAGCAGCGTTTGTACGTCACCCTCAGCCCCACGGTATAAATGTTGGGGTGTCCTGTGCAGGGACAGAGTTCGACTCAATGATCATTGTAGGTCCCTTTCAATTCAGGACATTCTATGATTTTAGTCCTCAAAGGCGTTCTTTTTCACTTCATTCTTTATGAGCTAAGGTGAAAAATTTCCATGTTCTTTCAGGCAACGATATTCTCAGATGGAATTTGGTCAGTTTTAACTAGTTATATGTGTTTTATCTTTTGGAAGACTGCTCAAGGAATTGACCACTCTGATGTGCTATGCTTCATATATCAGCTTAATGTTATTTATGGACCTTTACTGGTCTCACTTAAAAGCCTAAATAATATAGTTAGCAATTCTTCCTTTTATAACTAAATATGTCAGCTGGCTGTCAGCCCTATGATGTGCCTGATCTTCTTCTCACTTGCAGAGTTCAATATCAAACCCGACCCATGTGAATAGCAATGCGAAATACTGCCAGAATGTTTCTCTGTTGTACTTTGTTATTTCCTTCTCTCTCAATTTCTAAATGTTATGTTTGATAAAGCTGATACGTTGTTGCTTTATTTTATTTCTCTATATTAGTTAATATAGGTGAAATAATCAGTGTGAATGTTCCTGCTTACAACTTCAATTTTAGCAAATATGTTACTTATTTAACTTGTCCAAACATGTTGAAGGTACTGAATTTTAAGGCAGAAACATTCATAGTCTGAAAAGGGAACACTGACAAGTTCAGTCAAAAGGGAAAAGAAGAATAATTTATAAAAGGAACTGTGGATAATGATGCCATCCAGTTGTTTTAAAGTGCATCTGCCTCACCTTTAATGAATTAGATTTGTCAACAGCATATGTTTTATGCACTGCTTCTAATGAAGTGGCAGAGCAGCACCACTGTGTACTTTGAGGTTTATTCCATCAAAGCTTTTTGCTGTCGTAAAGTAGACCTTTTTAAATAATAGATACTAAAAACTACATTTAAATAACATTAAGGTTGTGACACAAACACCAAATGACAAACTTCAGGGAATTCAAAGTTGGGGCTGACAACTTGTCATTAACTTGCATTGTTGCTTTTTGAAAAAGAAGCACAATTGCATGATTTAAGGATTGAATGTCAGACTAACTTTAAATTTCTTGGCTTTTGCAGGCTGGAGTTACAACCTTACTGTCATATTTCTTTTTCTTCTGTGTAGCTTCTGTTTTCAGAGAAGTAATAAAAGCAATGGGGAAAAGTACAGGCTTTGTTGGCTTGTTCTCAAATTAAAGTACAGATGTGGAAGTATTGGTCAAAGAACAGGGGCTATCCTGTTTTTAAACTTAGACATGGTTCTTCTAAACTTCCTTGTAGATTCTTCTACAGAGCTGAGTTACAGGAACTTTAGTCCTGACGTGCTTTACCTAAAACCCTGGGAAATGCTAGGGGTTCCCAAGTATTTTCCACATTAAGAACAACTTTCTTTTTAATAAACAACACTGAATAAAGCAATAGTTTTATACACAGAGAAAGCGTTGTAAAAATATTTTTAATTACTTAAAATATTGTGAAACGAAAGCAGATGAACATGATACTTCCTGTTACTTCTTACACATGCTTTTTTTGTGACTATTAAACTTTATATTCAGGTATGTTACTATGCATGTGGAAGTGCCATCCTTTCAATTGCTCTGTAAAGTTGATTTCTCAGGGTCTGTAAGTCTGACGCAGGCGATCTATCATTTTCATCATAGTTCTGTCAATTTAATCCAGCACAAACTGGCACTGCTGCCATGTCAGCAGGCCTGGAGCAGCCACACAGTGCAGTCACTGACCCCATGCCACCGCCAGTGCATGGTAAATGGGGACAAATGGACTTCTAAGTGGCTCGTACAGAAGGATGGTAGGGTATTTTTCCTGGGCTGCCTGATCAGAGTCATTATATTTGTACCCACAACCATGATTAGATGCAGCAGTCAATACTTAGTTCTTTTAATACCATCATAAAGTAGGAGAGTCAGGGTGGTTTGGGTTGGAAGGGATATCAAAGCCCAACAAATTCCAACCCCCTGCCGTGGGCAGGGCCACCTTCCACTGGATCAGGGTGCTCAAAGCCCCATCCAACCTGGCCTTGCACACCTCCAAGGACAGGGCATCCATGACTTCTGTGGGCAACCTGGGCCAGTGTCTCATCACCCTCACAGTAAAGAAATTGTTCTCAACGTCCAATCTAAACCTGCCCTCTTTCAGTTTAAAAACTTTCCCCCTTTTCCTGTCGCTTCAGGTTTTGATAAGAAGTCTTCTACAGCTTTATTTTAAGCCCCCTTTGTGTGTGGAAAGCTCATCTCAAACTTCTATCTCTTCTTGTTCTACAAGAGGGTGACCACGAGGTAGATTATTCTCAATGAAACTGCTGAGTTGCATGGACCTTGTCTAAGCATTTCTTGTCTCTACTGTATGCTATTCCATTTTGTGAGATTGTGTGGCCTTTAGCTTTCCCAGCCTGTATCTTCTCTCCGTTGCTTTTATAACTTTGGAACAGTGAAATTAAGTGTTCTATAGCACCAAGGAGACTCCTAAACTTAAAACTTCTCTTAACATTTCTTTTTAATCAAATAAATGTAGGAAGTCTGAATAAAATATCTCTTTGTAGTAAAAATGTACGTGATTATTGTAAAAGCTAATTTGGAGCACTGTTTTGGAAATGCCTGTTGCAGTTTGCAGCATTTTCTTATGTGCCACAGTCCCTAATATTTATTGCATTTTGAGCAGAATCATCCTGATCTATAGTGTGCAGAAAACCCTAATAGCATCTCTTGACCCTTTGAAGAAAGGGTCAGAAAACGTGGCCTTGCCCTCAATTTGTCTGAATCTCCTTACTCAGTAAAATTAATCTATTTAGATTTAGACTATCTAGATTTAGACTAGATATAAGGAGGAATTTCTTCAGTATGAGAGTGGTGAGGCAGTGGAACAGGTTGCCAAGGGAAGCTGTGACTGCCCCATCCTTGGAGATGTTCAAGGCTATGTTGGACAGGGCCTTGGGCAGCCTGATCCGGTGGGAGGTGTCCCTGCCCATGGCAGGGGGTTCATCTTTAGATCATCTTTAAGGTCCCTTCCAACCCAAACTATTCTATGATTCTATAATTCTATAATTTCTCTCCACTCTTTTTATTGCATTGCCATTGGTACAATAAGCTAACTTGACTAAAAACTTGCAATAATTCCAAAAAGAAGTGGTTTAGGGAGCTGTATCACCCAGTAGCACAGACAAAAAAAAAGTGCATTATTATCATAGAGTCACAGAATGATTTGGGTTGGAAAGGACCTTAAAGCCCATGAGCAGGGACACCTCCTGCTGGATCAGGGGGTTCTGGTCAACAGTGGCTGAACATGAGCCAGCAGTGGCCCAGGTGGCCAAGAATATCAATGGCATCCTGGCTTGGATCAACCATGGGGTGGGTAGCAGGAGCAGAGGAGGGATCAACCCCTATATTTGGTGCTGGTGAGGTCACACCATGAATCCTGTGTTCAGTTTTGGGCTCCTCACTCCAAGAAGGACATTGAGGGACCGGAGCGTGTCCAGAGAAGGGGAACAGAGCTGGGGACGGGGCTGGAGAACAAGGATTATGAGAGGTGGCTGAGGGCCCTGGGGCTGTTTATACTGGAGAAGAGGAGACTAAGGAGAGACCTCATCACTGTCTACAACTCCAAGAAAGGAGGTTGTGGTAAGTGGGTGTTGATTTCTTTTCCCAAGTAACAAGTGATAGGATGAATAAAAACAGCCTCATGTTGCACCAGGGAAGGTTTAGATTGGATATTAGGAAAGATTTTTTACTGAAAGAGTGGTGAAGCACTGGCAGAGACTGCTCAGGGCAGTGGTGAAGTCACTATCCCTGGAGGTGTTTAAAAAATATGTTGATGTGGCACTTGGGGACATGGTTTAGTTAGTGTGTTGGTGTTGCGCTAACGGTTGGACTGGGTGGTCTTAAAAGTTTTTCCAGCCTTAATGATTCTATGGTTCAATGATTCTATGTCACAACAAGCATAATATATCATACTGATTAAGAGAATATAGTTGAAACTCCAAGGTTCATCACAGAACTCTCATATAAAAATACATTTGGTCACAAGTCATACTTCTGAAGGATATTGTGGTACAGTTGTTACCATACTCAGTTTTAGGCAGTTAAATTAAAAAATATATAGATTGGACCTTAAAAATTTGATTGTAATCTAAGATTCCAGCTTGAATCCTAGATGGCTTATTAATTTTTAAAACTATAAAAGTTGTAAAATGCTATAAAATTAATATAAGGAAGAAATGTGCTAAAATGTTAATGTGACACTAGAAAAAACTTTTTACTCCTTTTCCTTTATTCTGTGATGTACCTCTCTCTCTAGAAGCTTTATATGTAGTCCTCCTCAAATAAAATTAGATCTTTAGTTTTCAATCCAGTTTTGTTTTGAAGCAGAAGATGTATTTCCTGTGATAGGCAAGTAGTGCACATTGTTTATGCTGTAGTTCAACTTCGTGGCTGGCTGCACAACACATTTGAGTCTTGTATTTATGTAAGAAATAACACAGCCCATGGTGTTCACTTTTAAGATATTTATGAACACTTGCCTTCTTAATCATGAAACCAAAGGCTAAGTGCTTTCTGCACTAGAGAATTTAATTTCATATCTTTACAGATGATGGGCAGGAGGAGCCCCTTCCTGCATCACAAATCAGCTGATGGTCTTTCCTTTTTATACTGTGATATATGGCTGGTCTGATTCCAAAGAAAGGTTTATTTTTGCCTGTGTGAATGCATTTTGTTATGGTTCCCTTTAATACTATTGCCTCTATTGTATTTTGAAATAGTATTCTTAGAATCACAGAATTGCTTGGTTGGAAAAGACTTTTGAGATCATCAAGTCCACCCATCCCTGTCTACTACCAAATGAGATCCCCCGAGCACCTCATCTGCCCATCTGTTGGACACTTCCGTGGATGGGGACTCCACCACCTCCCTGGATAGCCTCTGCCAGTGCCTGAGAACCCTTTTGCTAAAGACATTTTTCCTGATACCTAATCTAAACCTCCTCTTGTGCAACTTGATACCATTCCTTCTCGTCCTATTACCTGGTGCCTGGAGGAAGAGACGAGCACTCACCTCACTACAGCCTCCTTTCAGGCAGTTTTAGACAGTGATGAAGTCTCCCCTCGGCCTCTTTTTCCCGAGACGAAACAGCCCCAGGTCCCTCAGCTGCCTCTCTTGTTCTCCAGCACCTTCCATGTCCTTCTTGGAGTGAGGAGCCCAAAACTGAACCCAGGATTCAAGATGTGGCCTCACCAGTGCTGAGTCCAGGGGCACAATCCCTTCCCTGCTCCTGCTGGCCATGCTGTTTCTGATCCAAGACAAGATGCCACTGGCCTTCTTGGTCACTGCCAGCCCATGTTCAGCGACTATGAACCAACACTCTCAGGTCCTTCTCTGCCAGGCAGCTTTCCAACCACTCTTCTTGAAGTTCTTCATGGGGTTCTTGTGTTCCAAATGCAGGACTTGGCACTTTGCATTGATGAACCTCATAGTGTTGGTCTCAGCCCATCTCAGCCTGTTCGGATTGCTCTGTAGACACAGAGCATCCCTTCTTGACACGTCATCTTCCCAGAAGAGACTGTAGAGTATGTTAGAGTTCTGTGTAAGTGTTCTGGTCTCCTAACCACATGCCATTTCCATTTCCCTGGCATGTATGGACTAACCGTACAAAGATAAGTTAACTTCGCCATGAAGTATAAGATGTTTATCACCTTCCAGCTGCAGGACTCCTAGTTGCCCTGTGATGAGGGCCTTCAGGCTGGAGTGCAAGAGTATAGTTTAAGGGATTTTTGAGAGGAAGGAAGTTCCTTTCACTACAACTATTCCTTTTTTTTGCCTTTCTTTCTTCAGTAGCAATGGAAAGGTATTCTGGATAAATATTCCTTAAAAGTGCCAATTTGTTATGCATTTTTTTTGCTTTTGTAGCATCATAGTTGTAATGACATTCACTTTTGCCAAGAAATAAAGATGTAACATCTGATAATTAAGTAAGACAAGACTGAATTGAAATATCAAGAGGATGCTATGGGAAGATAAAGGCTACCTCTCAGCAATTAGTTGAAAAAATCATTTATATATGGCTTATGAATTAGTAAGAAGCTCATGTCTTTAAGGAAAATAATTAAGAAGTCTAGCTTCCCTGATAGTTACAGACCTGCAAACCTGCTAGACACGTGGTTAAGTTTTACACAATTATTTTGATAACTGTTCAGTAGACGTGATGTAAACGTATTTTCGTATCAGCCAGTATAGTTGTATATAGTGTTCTACAGATGTCTTTCCTGTCTCCTACTTCCATTGTAGATGGAAGATTTGGTAGAGCTAAAAACCTAAGTGATAGATAATCTGTGCTTTTTTAATGGATAAAGATAGCTGGTATCAGTTATGAATTCTGTTTTGGCCTCAAAGTGATGGTTAACTAGAAGTCAGACAGTCAATATTAAGCAGTACAGTTAAAGAGGCTTAAATCAATGTCCTTTTAATTAAAATTGACAGCACCATTCGTTTGTGTGTTCATGATATAACTTTTTCTCTCCTTTAAGTGGTCTTTTGATCAGATCCTTTTTTCAGCATAAAAGAACACAGGTCCCATCTGATACATACCTCATAGGGTAGAATCAATGCACTGCTGAGTGTCAGAACCATGCTTTGGCTGAAGGAGAAAAACACAGTAAGCTGTTAAAGCTCTTACTCTTCACTGGGAAGAAAGGCAGAATGAAAAGTCAAACAGGATGATGTCTGGCCATGAAGATCAGTGATCATGGAGGGTCAGTTACCAGCCTGCACTGTTAGAAGTGCACTAGAATGCTGCTGTATTAGTAGAAAGCAGAATTCTCTTGCTGTCAAACTCTAAACACCATCTCGGCATACACCTCTGCATTTTATAGTGATGTTATAGATATCTCAAAGACTTTTTTTTAATTATTTTTTTAGTGTATTCTGACTAGTTACCAAAGAATCTCTTAAACCAGCTTTGATTAGCCTTAAATTAAGCCTGTGCATCGGACAGGTATTTAAACAAATACTTCATGAGTGGCTTCTGATATAAAACCTTGGTTGTCCTGTTTTCTTTTCTTATAGCTAGTAACACTTCAAAACCCGAGTGCAACTTTAAATGAGTTGAAATACTAAGAAGCAATAGACTTCCAGATGATTAGAGAGACTAGTGTGTCTCTGTGAGGAAAATATTTTATATAAAAATGTATTATGCTTTGATTAATCCACATAAACTTCAAATAGAATGCTAATTACACAATACTCTGCCTCATCAGAGAAATCAATTGCTTCTAAACTGATATATGTGAAGCAGGGAGTTGTGTTATCAAGGTTGCTTTGAAGGCAAGCCAACAGAAGGGAAAATGATTACAGATCACATCCTTTCACAGAAGCTTATTTGCCTTGAACATATTTCTTGTTGTCAGACGCTAACCTTTCTCAGGCGGTTGCTGATGTGGTTGAATATAAAGTTGTCCTCCTTGAAATTCTGATTTATGTTGTTTGTGAGCAGCAACCATTTGGTCAGTCTTGGAGATGTAAAACGATCGTGAAACAGATCCTATGAGATCTACAGGATTGGAATTATTTGTGTAATCTCTTTCTTAATTCAGTTACCTTATGACGTGCAATTGTCACCTTTTGCAAGCAGTTTTTCCTCTGACTTGAAAGTGCTGCTTTCTTTAAACACAATTACAGTTGTTGGTTCGCTAATCCTGTGAGTCAATCTATGCTAAACAAGAAGCTTATATCAAACCCTTGGCAGCTTCAGTGAAAATTAAAAAGCATGCTTTACTGTAGGGATTGTCAAGAGTGGAAATAATATTTGTCCATCCGGACAGCTTGCTTTTGTAGTTGCTAAATGAAAGTTGAGATTCTGTCTCTTCCTTGAAAGCTTCTGTGTCAAGGAGGTAATTTGGACTGTTTGTGGTTTGACAGGGATTATTAAAATCAGATGAAGTGAAGGGAAGGAAGTGTGAGAAAGCAAAATTGACAGTGACACTCTCTATTATTTGCGGCTTGGATCATGATGACTATGTTGATATGATAGATTCTAAATGTTAGGTTCACTGGTGGGATATGTTAAGCAGCAAATACAGTAAAATGCAGTTATAGATGATTTCTCTGACTTAACACAGATAAATCCAGCATTTATTTTCATTGTGAAATCTGATAGGGGGTGTGTAGCAGGAAACAAAAGACTAAAGGTGCAAATGGAAGGAAAAAGGGAGTGGTTCAGAAAGAATTTAATTTTTTCCTTTGTGATTTGATTTGAGCAGCAGATCTTTTTCCCTTTTTTTCTGAGTTCATACAGCTCGCTAGTATACTTAAGAGGGAGCAAAGCTGAGGCTTAAGAATTGACAGAACAGACCATAGAATTTCTTCTTCCAATTACTTGAATTTTGGTAGGAATTTTTTAGCATTAATGGTTTTGCATAAAGTGAGCTCAAGTCTTAAAGATTGCTGTTTCCTATCAATTTTTCAGGACTTGCATCTTGTATGTTATTTTTAAATAGTAATCTCTTCTGCCAGTTTCAGATAAATAATTTAAAAACTTAAATTACTGCAATATTCATATAGCTGAATTTTTAATTGCTGAAGATACATTAGCTACATACTCTATGAATCTTTTGGTGTCTGGTGAATATACGATTCATTATTTAATGTAAATCCTTTGTTTTGTTTCTTGGTTGTATAGGTAAACTTTCAGTTTTTGAGTAGGTAAGTTAGTGCAGAAGTAAGACATATGATTTAGTCAAGTTTGAAGGTTGCTTTCATTTCTATGTGATTTCCTTTTCTGTTTTCCAGCACAAGAACTTTGTGAAAAATTCTATTTTGGGGCAATTTTCACAGTAGAGTCTTAGAATTTTATAGTAAATTAGAGAACTGAAGGGAAAACAGTTGACACATGAAAGCCTTTGCTATTATTTAGTATAGCCATAGCTTCTTATCTTTCAAACAGCGTCATGCAACCTTTGAACAGTTGAGCCATGCCAGCATAGCGAGACCCGTCTCTCATCTTCACCCATCTTCACAGCAGAGCGAAGCATATTAGCATCCAGAGTGATTCATCTCCCAGAACAAAAGGGGTAAGGGAGCAGAAAGGCTGAGGGGAAACAGGTGACGTGGAATTATTTGCAGATTGGCAAAATAAGGACTGTTATGAGAACGGAGGGTGGTGTTGGGAACAGACTGGTAATGGAGATGCTCCAATAATGCAGCACATATGATATGAGAGGAGGGTGCCAGACCCTTGTGGGGGCTGGAGCAGGGAATGTGAAACAGAGCAACTACGCTGGAATAGACCCAGAAATAAAAGAGGATTGAACACGTGTGCACAGGACAATCTTAGAGGGAGGTAAAAGACACAGCAGTGAGCCGCTGCTATGCAAGAAATTAAACATGTAGCTTTGTAGTTGCAGAAGCGTGGACTTACAGTATCAAAAAATCAGATTTGCATTACAGTTTTCTGGTTTGGTGGAAGTGGTACCTACCAGCCTGAGGTCCTGCCTCAGCCATGTCTGATGCTAACTTAATTGAAAGAGCTCACAATACAATTAGGATGAAGGAACAGGGAGGAAGGAAATAGTACTTCTGTTTAAATCACATCTAAAGGATAGGAGAAGGTGATTGACTCAGCTCCTTCTCTGTAGTGGAGTTAGTGTATAGAAGAACCAGGAGTGGACCTCTGCTCACAGGAATGTGACACTTGCAACTGAATGTAAGTGCAAGTATATTTATCATTTGGGGAGATAAAGGTTACTGTGTTGGTAGTATGTAGGATAAATCAGACCAGTTTCACACTTGGAAGCAACACTTTGCTAGTCTGACAAATAATACACATAGTACTTAAGTCATTATCACCTATTATCACACACAATTAAAATAATTGGTCCTTAACAAGCTTATCCTAAACTGTGAGTGTTCAGTACTGCAAAGCTGGTGCAGCCTAGCTGTCACTGATGTTGTGGGTCCTGGATGGTCTTTGTTACTGAATCATAGACTCATAGAACCATTGAGGCTGGAAAAGCCCTCTAAGTGAATCCAGTCGAATGATCAGCCGAACACCACCATGCCAACTAAACCATGTCCCGATGTGCCGCATTTACACGTTTGTTGAACCCTTACAGGGCTGGCGACTCCACCACTGTGCTAGGCAGCCTCTGCTAGGGCTTCACCACTCTGAGTAAAGATATTTTTCCTAGTATCAAATCTGAACCTCCCCTGGCGCAACTTGAGGCCATTTCCTCTTGTCATAAAGCAGCCAACCTCAAACTCTTAAATGAAGGAAAGCATGGACCCAGTAAGCACCTTCCCCCAAGTTATTTCCTTTTGTGCTTCTTACTTTTCTGAGAAGCATCTCATTCGCTGTCAACATAATTGAGTTTATTTTTGAGGATCAGCACTTGTTCTGGCTTTGCCAGGCATCTCTTCTGTTTATTCTGCAGGATTTTTCTGGTTCCAACAGACACATTTCGTGCTTTATTTGTATGCGTTTCTCTTATCTTGCACATTTTCCTGTTTGCACATGTTTTCTTGAGCCCCTTTTTTGCAGCCATACCATAAGTTTGTGTTTGCTCCTTTGTGGTTGCGTGTTTCTGTTTAGCTGAATTAAAAATTGCTTACACATTTTCACTTATACACTGCTAGCACTTGTGCTGTTTTAGTGACTTTGTGTCCCATTTCAATGCGAGGAAATATTAATTCTTTTGCAGTTAAAATGGAGGAGGTGGGTTTGCTGTGCCTGGAAGCATGGGTTCAACAGTCAGTTGTGGCTATGAGGTGCCATTCTGATGTTAATACCAACTGGGGAGTGATGGAGAACACTTGAGCCTTTCCCCACCTGGCAAAAAGCAGTAATGAAGAAGCTGGAGAGAAGTGGGATTACCTAGAGAGAGGAAAAAACAAGCTTGCTATCTACCATTTGATGACCAAGCATTTATTGGATCTTAGAGATACAAATACTCCTTACGTACTTCAGCTGCTGGTAGGACATAATTATTTGGAAACAGCACTGTGTTATAGCTGTGTGTTATGTAGTCTAATTTTAAATATTAGTCATGGTATAGAAGTGTACAAGTGAAAAATACTGTCACTTTGAAGAGTATCAGAAGAATTTTCCTTTTTCCCCCCTAATAAATGAATTTCATTTGGGGACAAACAGTGACAAATATCAACTGCTTATCTTTATATTTACTTCTGTATCTCCACATCATCGCTCGGTGGAGGTATTCTTTAAACACTTTGTGTGAGTTAATGCTTCCAAGTGCAGAAGTAAGAAAAAAAAATGCACACAGATTATACAATAATTAATGAAGAGACCATTTATAATTCAGGTTACAGTTTGTTGGGACTTACTCTGCATTAGTTAGGGTTGAGAGAGAGCTGCCTTTCTTGAATGTGCAGATTTTACCGTGTTAGTCATCCAGATGCTCATATTTTTGAAAATATTCCTAGACTGTAGACTCTGCTTCCTTGTGTCTAATATTCAAAGGGGAGGTGAGTTGGGTCAGGCTACCTTTTCCAATATCTGTTGGTGGAACTAGTCTGAAGAGTAAGGAGAGGGAAGTAATAAACACAAGCATTTCAGCACTTACAGTGTTTTCAAGGGCAAAAGGTAAGCTATTTGTTTAGAGATTCAGAACACAGCAGATCAGAGGAGATGCTCCTGGCAAAAGTGACTTGAAGTTTTTGCATAGTTGAAGAGTTGGTCTCAGATTCCTCATTACTCATTCATGTTAGAACGTAATAGTTGCACTGAGTTTTATTCATTAGATAAACAACACAAATGCATTTCAGAATTTATACCGTGCAGTATTTTTACTGCAAGTGTAAGACATATGTTTACATTTTGGCATACGTTGGTCTGTAAAGATGTAATTTAAGATTTCAGTTCTAACTGAAACGTGTAGGTCAGTTATCAGCTTTCCTTGTGAAATTCATTTTTGGTGCAGGGCTTTCTATTGTGGGACAGATGTGGCTTTTGAATTTGTGTTTAAAGAAACACTTATAACTTTTTGTGACTTTTGGGGGTCCACATTCCACCACTTTCTCTCACACAATGTCTTACTCAGCCAAGTGTAAGGGAAGGGGCCTGAAACCAAGGAATGGAGATAATCGTAGCGTCATGTTATATTCTGAGTTGGAAGGGACCCACAAGGATCATCAAGTCCAACTCCTGTCCCAGCACAGGACACCCCAACATTCATACCATGCGTCTGAGGGTATTGGCCAAACACTTCTGGACTATTGTCAGGCTTGGTGACTGCTTCCCTGGGAGCTGTTCCGGTGCTCTACGACCCTCTGGTGGAAGAACCTTCCCTTAATATCCAACCTAACCCTCCTCTTGTGCATCTTTCTGCTCTTCCCTCAGTTCCTGTCATTGGCCATCAGATAGAAGAGATGAGCAACTGCTCCTCCTCCTTAAGCTTTCACTGCATGAATTTCTGTCCTACAGTGGCAAACAGCATCTCTGTAGTCCTTCCACTTTACCTGTCTGCTTCCAGTGGTCATTCACCTTCTTTTTATGCCTTAGTTCCAGAAGAGGATCCCTGCTCAGCCAGACCAGCCTTCTGCCTCACCTGCTTGACTTCTGGCATTTTGGAATTGCTTGGTCCTGTGCTCTTAGGAGGTTGTACTTAAGAAGTGACCAGCACCGATGGACCCCAGCATCTTCAAAAGATTTTTCCCAGAGGCCCTTACTAAGTGGTTCCCTGAGCAACCTGAGCTCTGCTTTCCTCACAGCCAGGGCTGTGGTCTTGCTATCATAGATTTTAAACTTCTGCTTCGTGACTGCTGTGGCCAAGGCAGCTGCCAGTTGCCACTTCACCCAAGAGACCTTCTCTGTTGGCAAGGAATAAATTGAGGAAGGCACCTTTCCTGGTCAATTCCGTCAGCATCTGTACCATGAAGTTACTGTCCACAGAGTATGGGACTCACCACAGGCTTTTCATGGGCCTCTGCAGAGGCCATGGTCAATGGTATCTAGTGCAAATGGTGACTGAACACTTGTGGTTGATTTTCAAAAGATAATCTCCCCTTGAGGTTTCTGGCAGTGTTTTATATAAAGCTCTAGTTTCTTTTGATAATATGTGGTGCCTGTTGTCTACAGAACCACTGGAGCTAGAAGCTAATGCTGTGTTTTGGAAAAGTAACTTGTTAATCTCCTGGTTGTTTGTGACACCAGCTGTTAAAAGCTTGTTGAAATAGAAAAGTAATGTGAATAGATTTTTTTTTTTTTAGTTGAGTGTTTTATACTAAATAAGCATTTTCAGTATTTTTAAAACATCTTGATAGGCTGTCAAAGTGAATTAAATTTCTGCATTTGAGAAGTGGCATAAATGGAATTCCACTTCAGTGAAATTGAGTGACATCATGTGTATTTTTCTTTACTAAATGTTACTGTCCCATACTTACGTTATTTATACCATAAAGATCTACCTTTTATTTATCCAACAGCGACTCCTTTATCTGTCACAAGGTTTTTGAGAAAATGCTGAGACCTTTTAATAACAGTTTTGAACTGAGATTTTTTTAAACATTGAGAAGCTCTTAAAATTAATACCTGAAAGAAGAGGTTCCTGTGTTGACTTACTAAACTATGTTCATTTCCAGTAGAATGAATAACATCAAAATTTACTAATTACATTGACCAGTTACCCAACAGGGAATTACAGTTATTTTCTGGCACCTATTCCAGTGTCTGTTATAAAAATGGAAGCATGATAACTAACTTGCGTATTTTGAAGCAATCAGGAGTAGCAACCTGAAACTACAGGTGATTTAAGTTAGATCTGAGAAATAAGTTTCCGAGAAATGAGTCAAAATCCACAGCAGAATTTGTAAGAAAGGCAACAATGAATATGTGGTAGTAAGTAGAGTTGCTTCAAATGAGGGGAGGGTTTATTGTCAGTAAATGGACTAAACGTTGAAGAAGGAAGTGCTTTGGACTACATCCCAGAGAAAGTCCCATTTCTTTTCCTTGTTTACGACAATTATGCAGGTTCTTACCATGTTTCTTGGCATATTTTGGAGAAGAGCTGAGTAGTTTTATCTACAAGCACTTTGTGTTTATCAAATCTTAAATACTAAAGTTGAACTTTAAATAATAAAATGTAAGCTTAGCACAAAAAAATACTGTAATCTGTGCTGAATTAATATTTGGGTCTGGAAGGTTAAATTTAAGTGGACAAGGAGATTGAGTTTCAAAACAAGTAAGGTGAGTTTTAGAGAAGTTTATTAAGAGCTCTATTTTCTACTTGTACTTATCTTTAGCTAAACTTCTGTGTCTTTTCCTGTACCCTGAGAGTATTCAGTTTCAGGAACTGTTTCCTGAAGCTGAGATGAGCCTGTAGACAGAAAAGCTGTAAGCCACAAACTTCCCTGTAGTCTAGAAGCCAAGATAAGTTACATGTGGAATTGTATTGTCTTTCTTCTTTAAACAATGACTCCAGTTAGGTTTAATGGAGTATGAGAGTATAGGACTGTGTATGAAAAATATTGAAATTCAGAAGTTATCTCCATTCCAATGTAAATATACTAGCTAGATGTTTTGAGAGCTAACAAATGCCCTTTCAAAACCATTTACATATGTTTTTTGGCCTCCTTCTTTTTATAGTTAACCCGTATTTTTTCACGACATATAGTTAACACCTGGTTTTTCACAACATTTGGCAAGCTGAGAGATTCAGTATAGTTGTATTCTTTCTGCCATTGTTGGGCTGCTGCAGCAAATCCAGGAGACTACTTTTACTCTATGTGTGTGTATGTTCTCAAACAAAAATAGACTTTTCTCATATTAAATATATCTCAAAATAAGAAACACGAAGTTTGCTCACTTCGGCTTGGAAATACTTAAGACTATTTTTTTATATTTTTACTAAAGGACAAAGTCTGTAGAAAAACCACAGTTGTGTCTTGAATGGGATTCACGAGTTCAGAAGAACTCCCCTAACCCAGTGTTTTCTTCAGGTCAGCTGAAATGGTCTGGATGGAACTGGTCAGATCTGGCTGGTAAAAAATGATAGAATGAGAGAAAATGTCCTCAAGTTGTGCCAGGGGAGATTTAGGTTGGATATTAGGGAAAAATTCTTTACTGACAGAGTGGTGAAGCACTGGCAGAGGCTGCTCAAGGCAGTGGTGGAGGGGTTCAAAAAACTTGTAGGTGTTGCATTTTGGGACATGTTTTATTAGGCATGGTGGTGGTGGGCTGATGGTTGTAGTGGATGATCTTGGAGGACTTTTCCAACCTTAATGATTCCATGGTTCTACTCTATGAACATAACACAGATATCTTTATAAAGAAACCTAAAAACCACTCAGAGCTACAAAAATTTAGTTTTTCATACAGTTTAAGAGACAGCATAGAGTAAGTGTAAAAAACATCTGTGTGATTGTTTAAGTGAGTGTGTATTTATGAACTATTAATAAGTTTGCTTTAATCATCTTTCTAAAAAACGTGTAATAGGTCTTTAATTTTATGGTATACCTTCTTTTTCTTTATTCTTACATCTACCTTAATAAGTATCGTACCCAGGTTGTGTCTAAATGGGCTTTCAGTATTCAGAAATCCAGCACAGAAACATCTGATCTTAGTTTCTCATTCTGATCTCTCTGTAACACCCGTACTTCGTATCTTTCATCCCATGGCAACCACACAGTCTTTGCAATTGTAGAATCATAGAATAGTTTGCGATGGAAGGTACCTCAAAGCCAGCCAGTCCCACCCCCTGCCATGGACAGGGACACCTCCCACTGGATCAGGTTGCTCAAAGCTCCATCCAGCCTGGCCTTGAACATGTCCAGGGATGGAGCAGCCACAACAGCTCCCAGTAAGCCTGTGCTGGTGTCTCACCACCCTCACAGAAAAAAACATTTCTTCCTAAGATCTCATCTCAGTCTCCCTTCTTTCAGGTTAAAACCATTTCCTCTCATCCTGTTCCTGCACTCCATGATCAAGAGTCCCTCCCCAGCTTTCCTGGAGCCCTTTTCAGTACTGAAAGGCTGCTATTACATATCCCTGCAGCCTTCTTTTCTCCAGGATGAATGACCCCAACTCTCTCAGCCTGTCCACATAGCAGAGGTGCTCCAGCCCTTGTATCTTCTCCGTGGCCTCCTCTGGACCCATTTCAACAGATCCATATCCCTCTTATGACAGGGATTCTAGAACTGGACGCAGAACTCCAGGTGGGGTCTCATGAGATAGGAGTAGAGGGGGAGAATCATAGGCGAATAAGAAGCAGTATGTGACTGGATGACCCTGTAATATCTTAATGATGTGTTGAGCACCAGGCAGTATGGCATGAAGTGTTTACAGGTTAAGTTATGCCAGCAAAAACTTTAGATTTAAAAATGGAAAGTTTTCTTTTTAAAAAAAAGAAAAATTAATGATTTAATAAGTCACAGTTGTCAGTAAAATTTTTCATATGACCCTGTGTAAAATTTAGTAAGAAACTTTAGTAGTAGTATTTGAAGGAGGAAAAATCTGTGACATTTATACTAATAAACAAGCCTTTAATATTGTGAGTATAAACTTAGTCCCACTTAAGACACCTCTATGGAGAGTTTCTGTATTCCATTTTAATAACATTGACATTTTTCAAGCTCTCAGCTTTAAATTAAGAGGTAATGGAAGAAAATAGAATGTGCAGGAGTGAAGGGGCTGAAATGCAGCCTATCTTTTAAAAACTGTGGTCACAGATTTTTTTTTTCTAATTCTTTTAAAATATAATAGTTTCATTGGAAGGCTATTTCCCGTTTAAATTCTAACAACTCTGTATCTGATCTGCTGAACTCTAAGACCTCAAAGGTCTTGAAATTTCTTTCCTATAAATACCATCGTCCTCAAAGAGTATTGTGTTAGGATGGAGGGTTTTTCCAATAAACAAGAAGAGAAAAGCCTTTTATGGTCTGCTGTAGAAGCGTATAGTATGTATTTGTGAGGTTTTTAGTTGGAAATGTTATATGTTAGGTTCTTTACCAGTGTGTTAAAAGATTAATCCCTTCAGTACAGTCCTTATAAATCTCTACAATTGTAGACATTAATGACAAGCAAGATAGGAAGGCTGTGCAGGTGTTTCTGAGAATACAGTTCTGAGAGGAATTTGGGGGTTTATTAAAGTATTGCCTCTTCTTTCTGAGTTTATAAGTGACACAAAGTGAGAAAACTCACTTAATATCCCTAAATAGCATGTCTTATTGCCACTACTGTAAAAACAATTCTGCAGTAGATGTACTGTTGGTCTCACACATAGGAAATCTCTTACATTCTTGCCGTTCAGGAAAAGACACAATACTGTGCAGTCTTTCTGGGGAAAGTAATTATTGGTCTCAGACATTTTATCATAACAGTACACAAAATTTATTTCTTATTGATTGATGAGAAGCTCAATTTGAGTCAGCAAAGTGTGATTGCAGCCAGGAAAGCCGTGTCCTGGGCTGCAATAAAAGAAAAGTGGCCAGCACAGAGAGGGAGGCAATTCTGCCCCTTTACTCCTCTCTAATGAGACCCCACCTGGAGCCCTGTGTCCAGTTCTGGAATCTCCAAAATAAGAAGGACATGGATCTGTTGGAGCAGGTCCAGAGGAGGCCACGGAGATGATGAGAGGCCAGAGCACCTCCTGTATGAGGACTGGCTGATAAAATTGGATGATGGTGCCTCACCACCTTCACAATGAGGACGGTGAGGCACTGGCCCAGGGTGTCCAAAGAAGCCGTGGCTGCCCCATCCCTGGAGTTCAAGGCCAGGCTCGACGAGGCCTTGAGCTCCTGATCCAGTGGGAGGTGTCCCTGCCCATGGCAGGTGGTTGGAACTGGATGGGCTTTGAGATACCTTTGACTCAAACCATTCTGTGATTTTGTTTGTGATACTCAGCTGAAGCTGTAGAAAATAGATTAAATAATGTATGCTATTTTGAAATTATTCTAGTTATCATATAGTTTCTTGGGAAATACCAGTAGTCAAAAAAAAGGATGATAAGAAAGCATATGTGGATATTTCTGTCTAACTTCTAAGAATCTCTTGTCTATGCATTAGTTAGATTACTGATTGTTAGTTATTTTTGTCAATTAAAACTGTTTTTAAGGTATCTATCACTCATAATGCATGTCCACTTGTCAATGAGATTGATTGATGTAGTCTTAATCGAGAGTGATAGCAGAACAGGATTTTATGCTGTGTTTGTGTGTATGTGACAATTGCAGAAAAGTGGATTATTGAATGTTTTTGGTAAAGCCTTAAACCATATCTGAAGAAGACAACGTTGCACAGTTTTTAAACCTTATTAAGTTAAATAGAATTACTGGCACAAAAAAAAAGAATTCTCTGAGAAGAGGCATCTTGAATCCTTCTTTTATCCTTACTAAAGAAAGCCAGAAAAGGTAAAAAAATGGAAAAAAAGCACATTTGTATACAAACAGTTGTCACTCTTAAAGTTTTAGTAACTGTAAAGGCTAGTAAGAAGAAGAGAAAGCCACTGATTTTTCACAGATGGGATGCTTAATGTTTGGGGACTTCTTGTCTAATCATGACTTGTTTATAAATGTTGAGTCTTGAATGTTGTACACGGTGGGATTCCAGCTTTGGGATCACTGTCTGAGAGGCAAAGAAGGCATAGGGCTGTTTCACTTAAGAACAGCTCAGAAAATGGCCATTCTCTTCTAAAGGTTATGAAATCATGTTATGCTTTATTCCTTTCTTCTGACATAACTCCTCAGGAGTTTCCTTGCAACTCCACATGGCATGTTCCTCTTTTGAAGTCACAGCCTTTGACCAATAGTGTTTGATTAAGTTTATGTAAATGAGAATTCTCTCCTTGTCTTTGAACATCTCTTACCAGTCCCAAATAGCAGGAAATCTCAAAAAAAAAAAAAAAAAAGCACTGCTGATCTGATTCCTTTGCTTTATGTGCTTTATGTTCTCAACATTTCACTTTGTGTGACTCAAAAATGGGGGAGGGGTGACAGGGAGAACTTATGCTAAGATGCCCAAGTTTTAAATTCTTGCATGTACATGTGCCTAGAAAACAGGACTAAGCAATACAGGCTGGAAAACCCACAGATATGGAAAATAACAGCATATGTTGTTTGTCAGAAATGTGCATTGGATGATTTTTAGTATAGGCAGATTTCTGAGAGCTACACATCCAGTCCTTTTTCAAAGATTTAGGCAATAATGATCATTCGATGGCTGACATAGTGGCCTTAAATCAGAGAAATGCATTTGGATATTGCATCTCTAGACAGAAGGTGCAGCACTCTTGTTTAATTCACAGTCAGGACTGTGTTTCTTCATGATCTTATTCTGACTTTTTTATTTTCTGTGTCTAATAGTGGCAGAATTTGGGAAAAAAAGCTGTGTTCAATACATTCACAAATTTATTATAGTTACTGAGAATCTCTCTTTGAAAGATGCAAAGGAAAATGTGTTCTGTGTGATGAATAATAACCAGTTAATATAAAATTACTGGCCCACGTTGCCCAGAGCAGTGGTGGCTGTCCCATACCTGAAGTGTTCAAGGCCAGTTTGGATAGGACTTGGAGCACCCTAATACACTGGGACATGTCTCTGCCCATGGCAAGGGGTGGAACTGGATGGGCTTTGAGGACCCTTCCAACCCAAACAACTCTATGATTCTAGGATTCATAGACCTATGAGTTTATAGCAACAGCAAATGTGGAGAGTCTGCAGGGGTAGCATTACAAGATGTTTCTAATAAAACTGGTTTCAAAGTTATTCATGACATTCAAAATATTTTTTAAGTACTACTATCATGAAGAATATTTTTTGTGTGCATTAAATGGTTTTTTTCCCTGAAACTATATGGTATTCTTTCTGTAAAAGCTGTTTATGCTTCAACATGGAGTGTAAAATAGGTAACTATGAAATGTAAATTGGGAAATTTAAAAAAAGATCTTCAGTGCCTTCCTATTAGCAGAACCAAAAATGAATTATGTTCTTATATAGATTGAATTTTTGATTTCTTCCTTTTTTCTTACCAGTCTTTATTTTAAACTGTGATATAATTTTGAAAAGATTTTTACCACAGAAAATTGGGTAAGAAGCTTTTACTGTTTTAGGAGTAGAGCTTGAGAAATTATAATTTTTAAATGTATTTCTTGTGTAAGATCTGTGTGGTTTCCAAGAAAAATTCAAATATTCAGGCAAAGTGGAGTCCAGATCAGTAGGAATTTCACATTGAATAGTATTATCCCAAGCCATTGCCATTGCTGTTGCTGCCTGCTGTGCAATCGCAGATGACATCTTCCGTACTGTAAAGAGGATGGGAACAGTTGTGCGACTAAAGATAGATAAAGAAAATCATTGTTAAGATGATGTTTTGGAAGTGTAAGCTGAGTGATGAAAAATCTTGTCAATTCTCTCATCCTCTTTTAGTTTTATAAGGATGCTAGGGCAGTAAAGAGATATCTCCTGTAAGATAAGGAGCGGTATCAGAAACAAAGCTGGAAGGATTTGGCTAGTTCTGTGCATACAGTGCTGCAGTTTGAAATATCACTGTTTTCAAGTCACAGGTACACTAACATCCTCTTCTTAACACAGTACTAATGGTAATAATTTTCTTTTATTGTCCTGGATATGAGTGGAATGAAAGCTCTAGGAATAAAATTCATGTAATTTTTAAGTAAATTTTCAAATACTTAGATCAGTTGTAAGGTATCAGCCCAGAAAATTCAGTGGCCGCGTGGCTTGGGTTGCACTTAGACCAAGTATTTTGTGCTCAAGTGTGGAATATTATACATGGAAAAAATAAATGAATGTATTAGTTAATAGTTTCTAAATATTTTATATGTACAAGATATTGCCTATATTTGAAATATTGTTTTCTAATACTTTTCTTGAAATATACTAAAGGTAATATTTGAAGTATTTAGAAATAAATGCCTCATTATGCAAGAGCTAAAATATTACATAGGCATTAACTGAGTAAAATTAATGTCGAGTCATAAGTTCTTTAACTCTTGAATGACTTTTTAAAGACTGAATTGTGGAGCTGTTAAATAATGAGATTTGACTTATACAACTCTTGGTTTAGAAATCAGTGATTGGAGAAAAAGTATCAGTCTCCCATTTTTTTATTTGTGAAAGAGGTTTGTTTTTACACGTCCTGGTAGTGGTGAATGACGGAAGTTATGATACAACCAAAACTTTTTTGCTGTGATAAATCATGAAGCTAAATTATCATAATGAAATTAAAGAAATTTTGTTTTATTCTTCAGCTGTTAAGACACAAACTTCATATTTAATCTCTATCTTCGTCAAAGAATTTGTTAAAATTATTTGGAGTTTATTTAATTAATACTGTTAATTATTAATTTCAAGTCTTCTGGAATAAATCTGTTATTTATTGCCTCATATTCTGGCCTTAACACATTAGAATTAGTGTGAATTAACACCTTCTACCCAAGCATACATCTTTTACTTAATATAACACCACATAAATTGTTGATACCATTAAATATCTGCCAGTATTTAAGTAGTACATTCTGTTTAGGTTAAGATAACTTCTTTAGATCATTTCAAACACAGTACTGCATATATAAACTGCCTACCTTTGGATTTTATTGAAACCCTAATGGTTTGTTTTCTCTTTCTTCTGCAAACCTACTGTGTGATTTACTCAAGGAGGTACTATGGTGCTCAAAGGCAGATCTCTGGATCTGCAATGCATGAGTGCTATACTGCCTGAGGCTTCTTCGTTTACTTAGAGCTTGAATAAATGTATATAGGGCATCTCAAAACCTATGGAAGTTTAAAGCTGAGTTGAAAGTTTAACAAAGTGAGCAGACATTAGGAGAAGCAGTCAAGTATAACTTCAAACTTACTGCTTTGGCTCTGCTATGATTGTCTTCAACACATATATTCTATAATTTGTTTAATTTGTTCATTGTAGACCCGAACAGCCCAGCTAATTAATTTTCCACTAGAATTAGGCAATTGTTTCAGAGGAAACTCCAGGCAAGGTGAAGTCTAAAACTATATTTAGGGGTGTCCACCTCTCCCAAGGTGTTCTGTGCAACTGTAGTGCGAAATTTGCCTGGTGTCCTATAGGATTGGTTCTGTCCTGGGGTATCTGAAACCCACTGAAGTCAAAACAAGAATCTTAACTGGTTTGGGTGCTGTAGGGAAATAAAAGTGTAACAGTACTAAGTATTTGTCAATAAATAAGTCTGTCAACATTCACAAAGCTTCTAAAAGTGCCAGAATGGATTTGTAGGCCATAAACATGACCTTCTAATGTTTACCCAGTGTAATGAAGGACTTATAATTTGTATTTAAAAAGTTTATGTCAAAAGTGGGAGATGTCTGTTAGTTGTATATCTATGGTATGCTACACCATGAATCTGTAGTTAAATATTGTGGTTTATACATGTATAGGGTAGAGTTGTCTCCCATGATTAGTGATAGGACAAGAAGAAATGTCCTCAAGTTGTCCAGCGGAGGTTTAGATTGGATATTAGGAAAGACTTCTTCACTGAAAGAGTGGTGAAGCCCTGCCAGAGGCTGCCCAGGGCAGGGGTGGAGTCTGCTTCCCCAAAGGGTTCAAAATCTGTGTTGATGAGGCACTTTGGGGCATGATCTAGTAGGTACGGTGGAGTTGGGCTGATGGTTGTACTGGATGAGCTTAGAAGTCTTTTCCAACCTTAGTCATTCTGTGATTCTATGTTACACATGCATAAATTGAATAAAATTACTCATACAAATCTATTCAAGTTTTAGGTCCATGCAACTTTTATAAACTGTATGTCTGAGAACAAATACTGATTATAGTAAATTACACTACAAATTAATCTTAGCAGTCCCCTGGAATTTCCCATGAATGTTTGTAGTTGAAGGTTTTTACAGTGGTATTTATTGCACTCTTATATCAGAATAAAGAAATATCCCATTTAAACTGAATATCATTTTAGGTAGGACTTATGTGAGAGGATTGCTTCCTTTTGATTGACACTGAAAAAGAAAGCACAAAGAAATAAAAAGAAAGAAGGCAAAGTGCTCTTCAGTGTTAAACACCATATAGATTCAAAAAGCCAGAAGTATCTCTTGTATCTGTAATGCTTTTTCAAATAAACCTAATTGGTTTTGGTACAAATTGGTTCTTAACATCAGGCCTGTTAGAAGTGAAGAGTTGTTACAGTGAAGTTAAATTGCATTGCTGCTGTAGGTTAAAATAAGACCTGAAAAGCGTTTCATTCTAAGCTACAATGTGCATAGGTTAAGTTTCTTGAGTAGCTACCAAAAGGATTGACAGCTACTTCATTTTAATCATATAATGGTTTGGGTTGGAAGGGCACTCAAAGCCCATCCGGTTCCAACCCTTGCCATGGGCAGGGACACCTTCCACTGGAAAGGTGCTCCAAGCCCCATCCAGCCTGGCCTTGAACACCTGTAGGGATGGGGCAGCCACAGCTTCCCTGGGCAACCTGGGCCAGGGTCTCCTCACCCTCATCGTGAAAAATTAATGGTAATGTATGGTCCTCTAATATATTTTGAAAAATATTGTACCTGTTACAGATAGGGACATACTGAGTTGTATTTGAAGCAGTTCCCTGAGACCATTTGTCTCAAAACATAAAATATTGCACTCTAATAATAAACAGAAATACGATGGGTGGTACTTTTTACACAGAATAATCGTAAGTGTCAAATTAATCTCCTTTGCAGAAATTATTGTCTAAAATACTTTGAAGGAGCATGAAGTTTCAAAGCAGAGGTCTTCCCCCATGCTATTGCAGAGAACACAAATTTTAAGAAATTGAATTCTTTCTTACCATGGTTTTTTGCAATCACAGGATGTGTCACACTGGGTATCAGGGAGCAGCAAGGACTGGTAACCTTTTGAGCACCGAGAAGGCAGTGGTGTAACCCAGATGGCAAGAGAGGGACCTTGCCAGCCGATGCCCGTCCTGCTGCCCCCAGGGAGGCAAGCAGGCAGGCATCAGCGCGATAGCCTGCTTCCACTGAGAGCATGGGTCATCTGGCAGTTAAAGCCTATTAGTGCACACAGCACACTGACACTGGTTATGCCAAATAACAGAATTTCCACTCCATTTGAATGAATTTATTGCTTGATGTACCTATGTTTTCCTTCTGAATCAGTTTCGTATTTTCCTTCTTATTATGATAGTCTTGTATGAGAGAAATGGAGCATTTCTGCTATGAGGACAGGCTGAGAAAGTTGGGGTTGTTCAGCCTGGAGAAGAGAAGGCTCTGGGTAGACCCTAAAGGAGCCTTCCGGTACTGAATGGGGGCCAGGAGAGCTGGGGGGGGACTTTTTAGAAGGGCATGGAGTGATATGACGAAGGAGAATAGCTTTAAATTGAAAGGGGGAATATTTATATTAGACATTAGGAAAAAATTCTTCCTGATGAGGGTGGTGAGGCACTGGCCCAGGTTTCCCAGAGGGGTGGTGGCTGCCCCCTCTCTGGAGGTGTTCCAGGTCAGGTTGGATGGGGCTCTGAGCAACCTGATGCAGTGGGAGGTGTCCCTGCCCATGGCAGAGGGGGTGGAACTGGATGATCTTCAAGGTACCTTCCAACCCAAACCATTCTATGATTCTATGATATTCACAGGAAGAAATTCCTATTGGCCATCTAAAACAATATTTGAAAACTGAATAATTGTATATTTCTCCTTCCCCTGTAATCTGAGACTGAGAGAAATAATTACCTTGTTTTGACAAGCAAACCGGTGAAGTATGACATAGAAGTCTTAGAGGGATGCATATGTGAAAACTAGGCTGTCATGTTTACAAGGTGGTTTTTTTCATGTGATAAATTTTTCAAACAGTAAGTGGTCTGTAAACCATACTGATATGTTTCTGAGGAGCACGAGCTTCTTTTGGCTATCCTGTAAGGAAAAGTGTTAAGCATAAATATAAAATTTTGATTGTGCAGCTATTTTATTTAAACTCCTGAGTTATAATTTTTACATTGCATGCATCTGGTACATTTTATGCCAGTCATCGTCTGTCCTGAAAACATAGTTGAATAAAGATGGGTTGGAGTTGTAGATGTTGAATTGAATATAACATCTCATTCTGTACAAACTGAGGCATTTCTGAAAAGAAAAGGGAATGAATTTGTGTGACCATACCTGAATATAAGTGGTATCATAACATGGGTGAACAACGGTACTTTCATTTTTCATTTAATCTCTGTTCCTTAAAGTGCTCTCTAATGTTTCTCCATTGGTTGCAGAACCTTCTCAAGTTCACCCACTGATTTTTTTTGCCAGAGCTACTGATGAGTATTTCAGCATTTGTGAGAGTGCTTTCTAACTTCTAGTTTTAATTACAGTGTCTTTAATTGCAGTAACATCTGTTAAGATACTTTGAGTCTTATACTGAAAGACTCATCTTCTCTCAGTGTGTTACGTGATGGTATTTGGTTTGCATCCAGACTTTTTAACCAGAAGGGCGACTGAATTTCATCTACATTCCAAAATGCTGAAGTATTATTTGCAAGGGGTATTCTGTAGCTCCTGAGAATTCAGGAAAAGTATAGATCTGTGAATTATTATGGAATCACAGAATGGTTTTAGTTGGAAAAAACCTTTAAGATCATAGAGTCCAACTATCAATACAGCCCTGCTAAGTCTGCCACCAGACCTTATCCCCAAGTATGATATCCACTCATCTCTTAAGGCTTTAAAGGACTTTGCGATTTGTTCTAACTTTGTTTTGAAAGAACAAAACCAGACTGAGTAGTGTCTTTTCTGTTGAAAAATATGCAATTCTGCTGCTTTTAGGTCTACGCTCATATTTGACCAAAACTTACCATCTTGATCTTGTGTCTTAATCTGATGTTCTTTGGAAGTTTGTGTCTTATAGACTCTTCACATAGAAAAACTCTCAACCTCTTTTTCTAGCAGTGCCTCTAGAAAAAAATCCAACCAATGTTGTAATTGCTTCATAAAAGAATATTGCTTGTAAGATAAATAGTGTATTTATTAATTCATTACATTTTGTTGCCCAAATATTGTGTGTGTCTGAGTGGTTATGTTTGCTCCTCATGTTGCCACTGCAATATGAATAGTTTTATTAAATACTAAATAGTAGACATGAAATATACTGGTTATTATGAAGTTCACACTTTTTATTTAATTTTTTCTTTAACTTTGGTAGTAAGTCATTGCTGCTTGTAAAATCAACTTCATACAGAAAAAGAAGAAAACAGTAAAAAATAACTCTGCTAATGCTTTGCTTCTGATATAAAGATTGCTGGGTTTAGTGTCTTGATTTGAGTAGGCCAGTGGATTTGACCTGTCTTTTGGCAAAGTATTTGTTGAGTAAAATGCGTACAAAATAAGGTGAGATTTGTTTTCTGATACATTATAGTGTTTTATTTTCTAGTTATTTGCTGTGATGTGCTTAATTTCCAGAAAGTAGATACTTGTTGGGAAGAACTTAAAAGCACACAGGAAATTAATTTATCTTCTACTATTTTTATAGTTTCCAGTTATAATAGTGAGAATTTTCTTTCTAAATCTTAAAAAGAATAAAAATTAAGAAAGCTGCTATTCTGGTTAATATAAAACAACTGGGTTTTTTAAATTAAAAAAGTGCAAGGTACTATGAAATTTATCTCTGCTTTTATTTTACTGGTTTCCCTCTCTCTACCAGTCAGAATCATGGACAAGGCTTACTGTCAACACTGATTTTATAATTCCCTACATAAACACTTCCTTAATAATCTAAATATTTCCAAGGAACAAAATGTTGTGTATTTTGGTGCCTCTAGTCTGACTTTTTTTGCTATTTAACCACTTTTCTCTATCTGTTTTACAGATTCTGAAAATGGAATGGGGAGGAGAGTATTCTCTTGATTCTTCCAATTTAGACTGTTTGTTGAACACCCTTCCTGGAGAAATGGAGTTTCAGCAAATCCTTAGCGATCTTGATGAAAAAATAAAGAAGAACTCTTCTAGGTAAAGAGTTTTCTATTTGTATCCAAGATATTAGTGAAAGTCATTACATTTAGGAAATAGATCTTTTATCTTTCTTTTCTACTTGTACGTTAAAATTCTGATAATTATTTCATTGGTAATTTTACCTTAACCACTTAAGCATTTAATAAATTTTTAATGCCATATAATTTTTGTGCCACAGTCTTTCTTTGTATGAATTTTTAACAGTTGAATCATCTTAATCTTAGGAATTATTGTAGTAGGTGTGATAGTGGAGGAAGAAAATGTGTATTCCCATGACAGTTGTATTTCCTACTGCTATGAGAGAATTTTTATCCACTATAAGACCTACAGAATTTTACAAAAAAGCAGAATTTAAACTTATGTTCTTTAAGCATTTCTAACGAAGTAGAAAAGCTGAGTAAGTAAATATGATAAATTTTTGTCATATAAGCCATTATTTTACCTATTTCAGTTAAAACTGTTATGCTGCAATAGAGGATTTTCTAACTAGAGTTTATTTTCTGATGTATTTCATTGTCTGCTTCTTTGTAAGATACTGCTTTCCAAAAATCAATGTTATAAAGGGAGTGGAGTATTGAAAGCGTTCTTTTCTTATATGAATTTTTCACATGACAATAGAAAGTTCAGCTCAAGGTTTTATGCACTGTTTGAAAAGTGGTAGCAGTGTTTTGTGGACAAACTCTTTAGTGCCTTTAAAATACTTTGATTTGTGAAAGATGCTGTTAAGCAAATAAACTAATTTCTCCTTTAAAAAATTAAGTGTACGTATAATATAGCATAATTTTCTGTTAATTTTTGAAAATGATAGAATCATAGAATGGTTTTGGTTGGAAGAGACCTTAATGATCATCCAGTTCCAACCTCCTGCCACGGTTTTGCCTTTGGATAACAGTGCACATTATAGAGCCATTATAGAATGCCCTTCATTACATCAGTTTTAAGATTGTGTAATTTTAATGAACCCCACATTTGTGAGAGGTGTTTGTCTGCTCCCAAACAGCTTCCTGAAGAATGAAGATAAACCATCACTGTATCTCACTGAAAACTGATTTGAATTGTCTCTTAATTATTGCTACACTGCTCACACAAGGCTGAGAGATTTTTTAGACTATTTAATTACATTACTTTTATCTCATATTTTGACCATTTTCATTTAAAAACTTAGTGTTTACTTGTACGATTGTGCTAGTAATAATCAATGGTAGTGAAGATAAGGGCAAAATGCTATTGCAGACCACTGCATTGTGAAATTCCACATTACCATTTTCCAGCTGATGACTTCAGTGAAATGCAGATATTTACTTATGATGTCATAACGCAGTCGTAGGTAGGTACTAATATTTTGAGTTGCTGTGGTCTTGTGTATTTGAGAAAAAAAAAATCAGCATTTTTGGCAGATGTGTTGTCACCTCTTCAGCTACCAAGTAAAGTGCTTTTGTTGTCATTGTGCAGATGCAGCCTGGGCATTAGAAAGATTATTGTCAAGATGAGTCCTTGGAATGCATGTTTTACTACTCTTTTTGGTTTTAATGTGTGTAAAATGCATGCTGCTGGTGGAGAAGACTTTTGGTTGTTAGAAAGCAGACCAGCTGTTCCTTCATTTTAATGGTACATTTTATTAATCAACACTTTATATTATGTTTATACTAACATTACCACAATAGAACTATTTGTACATTCTTAAGAAGGCTGACTGTTCCTGTCCTGCATACAAAGTCCTACTTACTGTAAGAGCCTTTCACTGCATGCTTTGCAAGATCCAAGTGTTATTTTATCCAAGAAAAGCAGGGAGTTGGATTAGGGTGTGGTAGTCAGCGACACATGTCAGCAATAGCTTTGTATTTCTGCTGAATTGACACTTAAAACTAGTTTTTAAACTATTTTTCGCATGGAAAATCAGAAAGTAGCCCTATAGTTACCAGGTGAAATTTTGCTCCTGTAGTATGTCAGTTTCATAAATGGAGAGGAGTTTAAAAGATGGACAGCAGCTGATGTGACTTTTAAATTAAAAAGAGTCCTTTTGTTGCTAATATATTAGAGGTAGCATGGAATGAAATCATTTTCAAGTTACCATTGATCTTTGTAAGTGGTATGATAAGAGCAGCTCTACATGCTACAGTGATAGAATTGGAATACAATCCATTTTTCATCAGATAGATTTATGATTTTATTATACCACAGAGAATAAACATAATAGTATACAGCATATATATATTTTTTAAAATAAAACATTGTGTAAAAAATTATGATCTAAAAGTGTGTAAATCACTTGAATGCTCATTTATTGCCTTTCAACTGAATAGCTTTTATAAAATTGTGTGGCACGACAAATCAGATATGCTTTCCAGCAGCTGAATTACCTCCTGTATTTTTGAATTGTACCAAGTCTATTTGGTGCTATAACAAAAAGAAAAAGAAAAAAAGGAAAAAAGGCCATCTGTGCAAAATTGTTTTATTTCTAAGTTTTAAGGGAATAAGTGGTTCATTCATTCACTATTATATACCAGAGCTCTTATTACACTTGAATGTTAACTGTATTTTTACAGCAGTTTAGAGGCAGGTGAATATGAACTCTCAAAACTATTGTCAATGCTGGCCAGTTTTATGTGCAGCGATAGTTTCAGGTTATTCTAAGGCCTAAAATTGTATTCACAATTTCATCAGGTCAGTCTTCAGTCTTCCCCCTCACTTTTCCGTTTTTTACTGTTTATTGAAACTGAGTCTTTTGATTTTTTGTCCTAAATGAAAGATTACGGATTAGTAAGATCTATTTTTTGAGCAATCCACACAATTAAATTTTCAGCTGATATTTAATACTCCTAAACAGAGAATAAACTTGAAGGCAAGCTTTTAGTGCATAAATTGAAAGTGGCTGTAAGCATAAGATCTCTTCAGCAGCTGGGGTTTTTTTTGTGTATTTAGTTCTTTCTTTAGTGAGTGACTGTATGCCTCTTAGTGGTGATAAAATAATGGTAGATTCTCTGAGGCTGTAGGACAGCAGGAGGTATTAAAAAATCACTCAGATTTCAACATAATTATTTACTAGTAATTTTATGTCCACAGTAGACTGGAGACTACATTTTCTGAGGTTTTTCAAAAGGCTTAATTTGACTTCAGTCTGATAAACTTCAACCTGACCCTTTGTCTAATTAACAGTAATTCAGTCATCTGAGATTTTGATGAAGGTCTTCTTTGAAGGGCTCCAGTGAGGTCAATACTAATAAGTGCTTATAGCGTTGCATCTTGCCGTGTAAGTGTTCAATATAGATTGCAATCATTATTTGAGCAACTAAGATCCTTCACTTATTAGCGCTCTCTGGGAAGTACCTTGATAAGGATGTTAGCATGACGTTTTCCAGTTGTTGATCATAACTTTGCTAATTTGCATAGAAACGCTTCCCACTGTCAGAATCTCACAACAAAAAGGATAGGGGAGTTTCAAAGACAGTATTAAACACTGCTGTCTCAGTGCCCAGGTGGCCAAGAAGGCCAACGGCATCCTGACCTGCATCAGGAACGTTGTGGCCAGCAGGACCAGGGAAGTGATCCTTCCCCCGTACTTGGTGCTGGTGAGGCCACACCTTGAATCCTGTGTTCAGTTTTGGTCCCCACACTACAAGATGGACATCAAGATACTGAAGCACATCTGGAGAAGGGGAGTGAAGCTAGTGAAGGGTTTAGAGCAAAAGCCTTATGAGGAGCTGCTGAGAGAACTGATGTTTAGTCTGGAGAAGAGGAGATAGATATCCTAAGAGACTCCTTGTACCATGAATACTATAGGTTGTCACAAGCATTGCAGGAACATGCAAGATGGCCATTTTTTGTAAAGCCTTGTTTCTCTTCAAGATAAAGTTATCAAAACATTCTTTGCATGAATCTTTATGGATTCTTTCACTTAGCTTGTAACTACCAGTTCAAAAATTATTAGAAAATAATTATTTAAATTTTTGGTTAAATTGCTGTTTAGTAACAGACATTAGTGCTGGGACTTCAGCAATCACTTCGCTGAATTGTCTGTAGATCATGAGAAGTTTTCTTGATATTTCATATTTGGCAGCTCAGCTTTTGTGAAATGAAACAAAATGTTTGTTTCCACATGGGAGAAGGTGGCAAATGCCTGTGGAAATTACACTTTTAAAGTCGTTCTCAAAGATGTCTTACTACTCAAAGTGTACACCAGGTCCTCTGACACCTGTGTTTCCAAGCAGTGTGACTGGTTTTGTATAAAATGCCCTGTACATTTAGCAGTCAAGCTTTTTAATGGATATACATCATAATAACAAAGCAGTATTCTATTAGTGCTTCTGTCTTAAAAAAACCCAATGAAAACATTTCATTACTTTTAAAACAAACTATTCTTCATAAAGAACGTTAACTCTGATTCTGAAAGCAAACCTCCATGAATATGAGGATCTTAAGCAAAACTAATACGATGTTTAAAGATAATTTCACTTTATAGCTTAGCAGTTTAAATTAACCAATCTCATTGTCATTTTATGGTTGTTCTATATACTATGTGAAATAAATGGAAATGGTGCTTGTTAGAAATTGAAAGGAGTTAGAAGATCATCCTTAAACTTACTCACAGTAAACTTAGACAATGGAAAATAATTGAGAGCAGCTCTGAAGAGAAAGACTTGAGGGGCTGGTGGACGAGAAGCTTAACGTGAGCCAGCAGTGCCTGCTTGCAGCCCAGAAAGCCAACCATGTCCTTGTGCTGCATCCAATGAAGTAGGACCTGCAAGGCAAGAGAGGGGTGCTCCCCCTCTACTCCGCTCTCCTGAGGTCCCATCTGGAGCCCTGTGTTCCGTTTTGGAGTCCTCAGCACAGGAAGGACATGAATCTGCTGGAGCAAGTTCAGAGGAGGCCACAAAGATGATGTGAGGGCTGGAGCACCTCCTGTACAAGGACAGGCTGAGAGAGTTGGGTTTGTTGAGCCTGGAGAAGAGAAGGCTCTGTTGAGACCTTAGAGCAGCTTCTAATACTGAAAAACTACTGGAAAGCTGGGCAATGGGTCTTTATCAGGGAGTGCAGGGATAGGATGAGGGGGAACAATTCTGAAGTGAAGGAGATAAGATTGAGATGACATTTTAGGAGGAAATGTTTTCCTGTGAGGATGGGGAGGCCGTGGCCCAGAGAAGTGGTGGCTGACCCATCTCTGGGGGTGTTCAAGGCCAACCTGCAGCTGTTCATCTGAATCTTCCCCCTTTTAATTTAAAGCCATTCCCCCTCATCTTATCACTCCATGCCCCTGTAAATAGTCCCTCCCCAGCTTTCCTGGAGCCCCTGTCAGGACTGGAAGCTACTCTAAGGTCTCCCTGGAGACTTCTCTTCTTCAGGCTGAACAACCCCAACTCTCTCCACCTGTCCACTGTTCTCATATCAGATAGAGTATTTGAATGGTTTGCCTCATGCCGTTTGAGGATAAAACAAATATATCCCCTGTTCTTAAAGAATACAGTTAAATATGGGAAAATAAGCTGTTGAATGTGACCTACTTATTTTGATTAAATTTTTCTTTAGAAGTTGTATAGTCTTGGAAACAAGTTATGTGGGTTTTTTTCTGACATTCAAAACGCTGCACTTCTGCACTTACATTTTTATGATCATCCTTTTATTCTATAATTGTAGTTGATGCAGTTTTCATATCCAGTTTGTAATAATTTAGTACTGTATCTTAAAGAAACAAAAGGCACAAAGCGAAACCTATCAGAGATGATAAGTCTTGATGGCATTCTCAGAAAAAATATACTTCTATCCTTTGTGCTTGTAGGTAACACAAATAAAAGGAAAACACAGACTACTGTTTACCTCAGAACTTAATTTGGTGTGATCGTTTCTTCATTTTTTTTCCCACTGTTTCTTTAAAATGTCAATTCAAACTAACAGACTCAGTTCCCAAAGGTACGGCTGACGCTGATTTACTTTATTGCTGTTGATCAGCATGAGACAGCTAGTAGGAATTTAGGGTACATTGCGTAACATCTGTAAAAGAATAAAATGCAAATCACTCAATAAAGGAGAAAATCCAGTAGGAAATAAAATAAGTACTTCTTCCACGTGCCAAAAACAATACTGCAGGCAGAATTAAATGACAAAGTACAGTCAGTGGATGATATGCAGAAAGGCCTTTCATCATGGATTTCTTGTTACGAATTGATATGAGTTAGTAGTGTTTAAGTTTTTCATCAAATATTCCATATTAAAAGCAGATTATATTTTAATACAAATATTTTCCTCTAAAAATATGACATTTCATGCAAAAATGATCTTTTCAAACAGAGAAGATATATGGAAAACAATTAAAAACTTTATTCAAGGTTACTAATTTTATAAAAATAGTTTTCCTTTTTTTTGAAAACTGGAGGCCTTTAGCTTGGTATTTTTTGTCATGGCTTGTAATAACACTCAAAGATTTGGTTTATTTTCCAGTTTCTTTTCTTCCCTCTCCTCCTTCTTTTTTCCTCTTCCTCTTTTTTTCTATTCTTCTGTGTTTACTTTTGCCAAAACCAGTCAAGTTTGAGTTAGAGAGCAGTTAAATAGACATAGTTTGTTTCTGTAAAATAGAGGCAAGTGGCAGTATAACAGGCAGGGTTGTTGTTTGGTTGATGTCATCAAATAGAAAGTGGTGTGATCAAAAGTAACTGACATTGAAATACATATAAAGAGCTGAGTCTCATCTAATCCTGTAACTCTACAGAGATAAAAAAGAACTAAATCTAATTTGTGTTAAACCTTGCATCCCTTATCAGCTGTAAGAACACAAATGGAATAACTAATACACTCCAAAGTAAAATTCAAGTAGTAGACAGAATCACTTTTCACTCAGTCCTATTGTTGACTCTCTCTGTATTAAACCTGCGTTTGTCTAGATCTAGTCAATACTGTTTATGTAACTCAGACTACAGCAATAAATACAGTAATAAAAAATTATTCAAAATGAGGGTGGGGAGGCCCTGGCCCAGGTTGCCCGGAGCAGTGGAGGCTGCCCCATCCCTGGAGGTGTTCAAGGCCAGGTTGGATGGGGTGTGGAGCCCCTGACTCAGTTGAAGTACAATAATTTTCAATATTCAGTTGTTCTTGTGATTTTTTTGCAGCTGAAATCCCTATAATAACCATACCATGCACGTCTGATTTCATAAACAGGATTGTGATTCTAGATGAATTCTAAGGAGTGTATTAGCTCCTTGAAAACAAATTCTTGTTTTCTTTCAAATATTTTAGTGTCAAAAACAAGAAAGAAAAGACCTGCTTTTTCAGCACAACTGACTCTAAAGTTCTTTTCAGCATTTTCTGTGATGTCAGTGGTTCTTTAAGAAGTCGTTAATATGTTATGTATTATAAAACAACTGCTGATCTGCAAAGGAGCAGAATGACACATTCACCTTTGAATGTGGTAGTTGATTCAGTTTATATTCTCTGCTTTAGCTAATTAAGCACCAAAGACCAGATCTGAGGCTGGATGATGTCTTATTCACTAACTTCTTTATTAAAAAGTACAAGATTGTTTGAGAGGTGACACAGTACTTGGTGAGGATGGTACAGACAGGCCTGAAGGAAATTTATTTTAGCTCTGACTCAACTGTACTTAAATATTAATCCTGCACATTTGGGTTTTATTTTGTGAGAGTAAATTAATCTATGAAGAAGAAGGACTAGTGTTTCATTAATTTGAAGTAGTTTTTCTTTTTAAAATATTGAATATATAAAATGCATTTGTCTCCAAGTCATGAAAGAATCCTATGATTTTTGTTTTTTTTCTTTTTTTCAGCATAGAGCAGTGTCTTAAAGACCTGCAATCAGAAGTAAATGAAATATGTAATGATGAAATACTGCAAAGCACAACTGACTGTCTTCAGTGGCTCAACAACTGCAGTTTTACCTCTCTTAGACCTTCTTCTACACACCACGGAGAGCTGATGGAGTTCCTCAGGACCCTGGTAAAAATTGTTTACGAAAGACTTCTAACACCTGGGAAAGTTTAATTTCATTCTTCACTGTGGTGAGAATAGTTCAGAAATTTTAGTATAAGGCTTAGCACTGTTTTTATGCCCATGGCAGGGTGTTACGTTTCCTTCTCATCATGCCTTACATAGGCAAACTTGAGACAAAATCTTTCCATGACCATACCATCTGTTCAGCACTGCTATGACTGTTTTATAAACACACATTGGTAAAAAGCATCTGAAGTTATGGCCTACGCTGAGCTGTTACTGTGACTGCTTGTTCTTCACTTGCTCTACACTTGTATCAGTATGAGTTTAACTCATCTAATACAGATTATTGCCCTTTGTGTGTTATTTAAGCATTAGCTTCCTAACTGTTTTTAATAACTAGAAATGTGGGAGATAGATCCATTGTCCTAGGAAGCTGTACAACTAGATGTAACCAGATGTCAAATTTCACTTCAACAACAACATTCCATCATTTTATAAGCCATTTCTATCCAAAATTTTTATTAAAACTTAACCCTAGAATGTACGTGTGGAAATGGTAGTCTGGAAAATTGAATTGGCTGGATAAGCGAGGGATGACACCTTATTAAATGGCAGCCTGCAAGCTTATATATAAATGATGTGTAAAATCATAGAATAGAATCACAGAATCATTAAGGTTGGAAAAGACGTCTATCATCAAGTCCAACCATCAGCCAAAGACCACTGTGCCTACCAAACCATGTCCCAAAGTGCCACTTCTACACGTGTCTGTATATGATGTGCAAATGAGTGTCAAAACAAATCAACAGTGTCACTTCTGTGCCATGGTTTAGCTGTAGGACGTGAACACCTTTAGGTGGCTGTACTGGCAGAGAAACACTTCTGTGGGGAAGTGGAGTATTTTCTCCTTTCAGACTACCTCCTGACTGGAGCTCAAGCCTCATCAAATCACCTCTTTTAAGAGTTTTTTAAAAACTCTTAAAAGTGGTTGTTAATCTTTAAGTCACCCTTGAATCCACTGGATATCAAGCAGTATCAAATGAGGAAGTCATCTCTAGAACATCAGGTTTTAATGTGGTGAAGAAGTGATGTCGTCCCCTCCTAACACAAATGTATGAAAGTTGCTGTTAATAAACACCCCACTCAAGGTTGTCAGAGACTGCTGTGCATCATACTTGATCTAGATGAAATGTGACAGTCCCAGAAAATACTGACATTTGAAGCCTTTTGTTATTCCTGTTAGTCTGATTATATCTTTACTTAAACCCCCTCAGAAGAGCCTGTGGCAGTGATGACTTTGTTGTGTCCATTCCCCACTTGCCTCCTTTTCCAAGGTCTATTCAAGCCATATACCTGAACACCAGGTGGCGGCATTTGTTTGGGAAAACCCAAATGTCCCCATGTCTGGAATGCTTCAGGGGTATTTAACACAAAATGTGCTTTCTGGCTCTGTAGGTTCCCAGGAGCATGACAGCATGATGGTCTGGCTGTGGCAAAGTGTGAGAAACATTAAAGCCTTGATTCTGCACAGCTTATCAGGAAAACATCTATGGAGCTCAGGAATGAGACATTGCCATTTTCAGGGCTCATGGCCTTTTAGATAATCCAGCCTGTTTGTAGATGAGAATACAGATGAAAAAAGTGTATCTATTAGCATAGACAATCCATCTCTAAGAAGTTATACTCACAGTAGATCATCCATAAACATATCTACAGTAAAGTTTTATTCAATAATATTCAGTTGTAATGCAATTATTACAGTTTGTGCTTCCTTAAGTCTCCATCTGTTGAACTAATTGAGTACTCAACTTGGTTTCTCACTTGCAAGCTTTATACTTCTTCAGTAACAATAACCTTTCTAATTAGAACAATATCCTTATTCATCATTATCTCTTACTATGGGTATTTATTTTGTTATGGCTTTTGTTTATCTTTTAAGTTGCTGGAACAATCAAAACAAATAGTGCACAGTTCTGTGTGTGCTTTGGCTGAGGTGCTGTATTTAGATTTATTGTTAGCGTGGTATTCTTTCTCATGCATTTGTGAACTCTTAGAAATAATGAGAAATCCTTCATGAAGCCTGAAAAATGTGAGATTTCGTCATTCTGCGTAGTTTTTTTAATTCTAAATATGCTAAATATTTAAAAGATGAATATGTGCATGAACATATTTTCATTAAATTCTTTTCCTGTTAAACAAAGAAAAAAAAATTTATTTTAACTAAATCATTATCTTATTGGATTTGTTTATTGATGTTATATGTAGCTTTCTATAGTAGGTAGCGGTCCAGTTGTCAGACTGCAAATCTTTTCCTGTATGTTATTGTCACTAATTTTCTGTGCTCAAAAGAGGACTCTTCATGCTTCTATGAAACCTTTGGATACTAATTTGGATCTTTTTTCTCTTGAAAAGTTTTGGCATCGTCTTTTGAAGTATTTTTGCAGATTAATTTTCAGATAGAAAACCCTGTGTTAATACAGGCAGTGTTCAAAGAGACTTGATGACACCGTGTTTTCAGAGCTTCAAAGTTCACTTCAGGAGCTCTTTTTCTGACTAACACTATGTCTAAGATGGCATCTGCAAGCTCCTTGTTTTTAATGCTTTAGTTTAAGTTGCAAAGGGCTTGAAACAATACTTAGATTCTTACTGTCTTTCATAAATAAAGATGTTTCTGCTTAACCTTGAAAAACAGCAGTAGGGATTTGCTTGGAAGACATTTTGGGTTCATCAGCCCAGAGCATCAGTTACGTTTGTTGTTTTGACATCTTCACTTGTTCTGTTAATCAGCCCTTAAACTCTAGAAGTTTACCTGTGGAGACTCTACTCTTAAGCGTAGTGGCTAGTGATATAGGGTTTCAGTTTACACACTGAGACACGTTCTCTTTAAGGACACAAAACTTTATAGAATACTTCAGTAGACAATAAAAGAAAATCAAATCAGCTTAATGTATACACATGTTGATATGTATGATTTAAGATTTTAACTCATTATACATATTTCTATTACATCCATGTGCTTTTCTATTTGAAAATTGCTTGCAAGTAAAAAAATGCATAGGAAGCATTCTGAAATAAAAATGTAAAATGGAAGAATACCTAGTCTATTATTTTTAAAACTTTTTTTTCTATGGACACAGTCATGCACTCTGTCCAGAATTAGCTACTGTGGCACAAATCAATTTTTTATTTTTCATGATGGAGTACACTGGAGTAAAGGGCAATAGGAAGGTTAAACTCTTGTTTTCTCCCAGAAGAGTGCAGCAGTTTTGAATCATCAAGAACAAAGAACAGCAGTTCTGATACTGCATTTTTTTGTGACTTAAGAGCATGAGAGAAAAAAAAAAAACACTGAAATTTTTGTTCTCTTTTTTTCTTTTTTGTAATTTTAAAAATTTTATACTGATAAAAAAATTGCTGCAGAAGAAAAAGAGAACATTTTGTATTGGAAATTATTATATTTAAGCAACAGCATAATCAAATTTGATTTATTTTCTCTTTTTCAAAACAGGAAATAAAGAAGAACAGGAAATAAATAAAATAAATCGTTTCATCGAATATTTTAGGTTAAATAAATCTGTAGTTCTGAAGGTTGATGGCAGCTGACAGTTTCTCTACCAGCTAGGATGGAGCATGGGTGGGAGACCCAGACAGAGGACGTGAGTGGAAACAACTATGATTTTCTCTGTGGGAAAGAAGCAATAGGAGGTGGGGGTAGCTAGTGAAAGAGCGTCTAGGTCCTGATTTACTCAAGGCTTGTTTGCTTGGCTCCTGAAGCCCAGAAACTCAAGAATACCATCAACTTCACTGGGTTTACTTGTGACTGTGATGAGGAAATCTGTAGTCAGCTCTAGCGCAGCTGGAGTATTACGAGCCACTCTTTACAAATAGAAAGTTTGTGGGCCTAGAACTGCAGCCACAGCCAACCTGCAGTATGAAAAATGTTGAGAATATGGGAAATGGGGTCATAACATCAAAGTTTCTCTGAGAAAGGAAGGAGATTTTGGTGTCCAGTGGCCACGGGACTTCGAGGTTGTCTTCTACTCAAATAATGGACATTTATTTCATACATATTAAAGAAAGCTGCAGAGTGCTCCTTGAATTTGTGTCACTCTGGGCCAAGTAGGAAGCACTGAGGTTGGAAAAGAGGACCTGGTCTTTGCTGCATGACCTCTTGCACATGTAGCAGCTCTAAGAACAGGTATCCTGGCCCTGGATTAATAGAGAGCTCTCGGGCTCAGGTGAAGTAGGAATGGCACTTGCATCCACGTGGTTTCACCTGCTTTTTTAACAGGTTTCCTTCATTTTCTCCAGCCCATGTAGCTGAAGTGTGTTTAGACAACATTATAATGTCAATGTGTCAGCCTACATCTCGGTTCAACAGCATACACAGCTTATTGTGCTCTGACCTGTGTGATCCAAGCTTGTTCAACAAGTCCTTGGCAAGTTTTAATTCTGTAAGGGAGTCCTGGGAAGATTATTTCATCCTTAAAATTGCCTTTTTGATGGTTGCCTGCTGAGCCAGAACATAGAAAGGAAGAGTGTTTAATTTTATAAATTCCTGTTGTTGGTTTTATGAGAAAAACCTGTCACTATCTGTGTAAATCTTGAGTAATTTTTCATAGTATATTATTTCAAAGATGCGTATGGACCACAACAAACAGGTGGCCAAGGCTTAATTACTGAGCTTCCCAAAGCTTTCCTTTGAATTGTGGGTTAGAATTAATTGAGAAAAGAGGTCAAGGATGTAATAAGGGTGGGAAGAGGAATGTGAATTATTGTAGTAGGTAGACAAGGAGATGGAATGATGCATAAATCCCTGGGAAAACAGGCTTTGTTATTTCTATTGTTTATATAGCGATTTGTTTGAGTTGCTTGTTACTGGCAAGATAATTAACACTGGAAACAACTGCTACTCTACCAGGAGTAAACAAAACATTTTTACATAGTTTCAACATTTCTAAAATGCCCTATGGTTTGCCTTTGTTAGCAAAGCTTGCTGAAGGACGAGCAAAATCAAGAAGAAATGATACTTCACTTCCTTCTGGATCTCTCTAGTCAGTGTGGCGTCTCATTTCCCTGCACACCAAGTGGGGCGTCTTTTGAGTTAACTGCTTCCCTTCATGCCATTGAGGATGATTCGACTATGGATGTGAAATCTCTCTGGGATGATGTGCGATTGCATCTTCGACGATTTTTGATAAACAGACTGCAGTGTCAAGAAGAAACAAGTACTAATGCTTTACAACAAGTGGAATTTAAAACCCAGTGCATACAGCAACTTTTATTTCTTTATCCTGAAGCAGAAGTCTTAGCAAGGTATCAAAATATGCAGAATAAACTGGTTAGCGATCTTCTCCAGAACTGTGTCCTGTCGAGTTGCGGTGAAACCAATTTTGATAAGGTGGTTCATGGTGTCCAAAGTTCCGTACCCACATTGTGCACTATGATAAAAGAGGATTTGCATGTACTAAGTGGAACTATTGATCCTTCTGCATCAGTGAAGTTTATTAATGAAACATACCTGGATACCATCACTGATGAAATGACAGTTCTTCTTGAAAGACTTTGTGAGCTGCAGTTCAAAGAAAATGCTCTACATATAGTTAAAGCAAACAAGATTTCAAAGAAGCATAGAGGAACAGTTCATGCTGTGGGTTAGTAGCCTTATTTTATGTTCCTTGTAGTAAGATATTGTTTTAATTGTACTACTTTTTTTCAATATATTTGGTTACTTCTTATGAAGAAAGAGGACTGACATTATTAGTTTCAGCTTTATAGTTTTGCCATTTTACTGCAGTTAAGTTAAACTGTCAGAACTGTGATGATAAGGGTTTTAAAGTAAGAAAAAGTATCTGACGTTTATGTATGTAGAAACCCCATTACAATTCACTGGATAACATCATCATGTCATCGTCATTTTTTTTCAGTCTAACTTATTCCAACTGCTGAAATGTATAGAATAGAACCATAGAATGGTTTGGGGTGGAAAGGACCTTAAAGCCAGTTCCACCCCCTGCCATGGGCAGAGCACCTCTCATTGGATGAGGTTGCTCAAGGCCCCATCCAGCCTGGCATTGTACACTTCCACTTTGTGGCATATAATAGAATTAGAACTATTTAATTTAGACTTAACCCCCCACAAACTCTTCTAGTGTTCTACACACACTTTGTTTCAAATTTTGAGAAGTTCAAAGGAGAATATAGACAAGTCAGACGTTTAGACGTATAGATGTTTGTGTCAGAAACGGTGTGACCAGCAGGTCCAGGGAGGTTATCCTCCCTCTGTACTCGGCACTGGTGAGACCGCTCCTCAAATCCTGTGTTCAGTTCTGGGCCCCTCACCACAAGAAGGATGTTGAGGCTCTGGAACGAGTCCAGAGAACAGCAACGAAGCTGGTGAGGGGGCTGGAGAACAAGTCTTACGAGGAGCGGCTGAGAGAGCTGGGGTTGTTTAGCCTGGAGAATAGGAGGCTGAGAGGAGACCTCATTGCTCTCTCCAACTACCTGAAGGGAGGTTGTGGAGAGGAGGGAGCTGGCCTCTTCTCCCAAGTGACGGGGGACAGGACAAGAGGGAATGGCCTCAAGCTCCGCCAGGGGAGATTTAGGCTGGACATTAGGAAAAAATTTTTCACAGAAAGGGTCATTGAGCACTGGCAGAGGCTGCCCAGGGAGGTGGTTGATTCACCTTCCCTGGAGGTGTTTAAGGCATGGGTGGACAAGGTGCTAAGGGGCATGGTTTAGTGTTTGCTAGGAATGGTTGGACTCGATGATCCGGTGGGTCTCTTCCAACCTGGTTATTCTATGATTCTATGATAAATCCGTACAGTAACGTGACCATGAAATAGACACGTATTCATCTATCAGAGGTGCCTCAAATGATGATTCTGCAGATTCTAATCCTAAAAATACCGCAGATATTTAAGTTTTCTGGTCTTGTGAAAGTACAGTAAGTTAGAATTAATGCCACCTGGTCATTTCTTCTTGTTCTAAGGAATTTAGGGCAGGAAAGGAGTCTGTTATAGTATGCTATTTTCCGTATGTGTGGAAGATACAGAAGCAGAAGAGAAATTGTAGAATCATAGAATGGTTGGGGTTGGAAGGGACCTTAAAGACCATCCAGTTCTACCTCCTGCCATGGGCAAGGACAACTCCCACTGCATCAGGGGTTCAAAGCCTCATCCAACCTGGCCTCGAACACCTCCAAGGATAGGGCAGCCACTACTTTCCTGGGCAACCTTGGAAGGGCCTCATCACCTTCATCAAGAAGAATTTCTTCCTACTGTCTAATCTAAATCTTCCCCCTTTCAATTTAAAGACATTTCCACCTCTTCCTATCACTCCAGGCCCCTGTAAAAGTCCCTCCCCAGCCTTCTTGTAGACCCTTTCAGGTACTAGGAGCTGCTCTAAGACCTCTCCACAGCCTTCTCTTCTCCAGGCTGAACAACTCCAGCTCTCTCAGCCTGGCCTCATACAGGAGGTGCACCAGCCCTATGAGTTGTAAGACATACACATACTATGAGTGAGGTGATGATTTGCTATGTCTACCCAGAATAAAATTACACTCTTGTGAGTTTTAAAAGCAATATACATGTTAAGGTAAGTCAACTAGAAATTCCACTGGAAGAAATGCGGAGATAATTTTTCAACAGGAGCTGAAATATGGAGGAGTATGTGGAAAATAAGGTAAGGGAAGAGGCATGCAGACAAATAACATGACAGGATAAGAAATTCAACATAAAACTGATGTATTAGTGGGATGGAATGTTGGTGGATAACAAGGAGATACAATATCAGAAATCTTGAGTTACGAAATAAATTACTAGAATTGCATCTTTGAGTTATGTAGTGAAATGGAAGTTGGTAAAAAGATACACTGACCAAAAAAATTACTTGTATGGAACTGGATATTTGTGAGTTGATATTTATTTCAGTCTAAAAAGAGTTTACAAAGAAGCTCAGTTATCTCCATTTTACACGTAAGACATGAAGATTAAAGTGACCATTTTCAAACACATTTTTGTGTTTGAATAAAACACACCTACAGGTGTTTTAAAGCCATTCCCCACATCCTATTAGTCCATGCTCTTGTAAAGAGTCCCTCCGCAGCTTTTCTGTAGCCCCTCCAGGTAGCGGAAGGCTGCTCTAAGATCTGCCTGGAGCCTTATCTTATCCAGGCTGAACAGTCCCAGGTGTCTCAGCCTGTCCTCATAGCAGAGGTGCTCCAGGCCTTGCATCATCCTCATGGCCTCACCTGGACTTGATCCAACTGATCCGTGTCCTTCCTGTGCTGAGGACTTGAGAGCTGAACACAGGGCTCCAGGTGAAGTCTCACCAGAGCAGACTAGATAGGTAGAATCCCCTCCCTCACTCTGCTGGTCACACTTCTTATGCAGCCCAGGATACAGATGGCTTTCTGGGCTGCTTACAGGTGTTTTCCAACCTAAATGACTCTGTGATTCTATGAAATAACTATTTGGGGGGAAAATATTACATAATAACTGGTTTTGGAGGATTATAAGGGTAGACAGATTCTTACTGTCAACTGGTGTGGAACTGTTATAAAATTCTGGTAGTTTTGCTGCCCTCTCACACCTGAGAGTGGAGGTCTGTTTTATACATTGGTTAAGTTAAAAACCAGCTTTAATAGGATACCTGGACATTGATACCCAATTTGGTGAGTAGCAACAAAAAGCATGATGCTTATGGGGAAAGAGGAGAAAGGGAAGGAGGCTTGTTTTTTTTCTTAGCTCAAAGACAGTTGTATTAATACTTATACCTTATTCTTTTATACATGTTGTCTCTGCCCTCTGGGAACTGCCAAACAGCAAAATAATTTCATCTAGGACATTCAATTTGGACTGTTATCCAGAGATGAAAAAGTCTTGTGTTTCATAGGCTCATAGAATCAAGGAATGGTTTGAGTTGGAAGGGACCTCAAAGCCTATCCCGTTACACTCCCTGTCATGGGCAGAGACACTTCCCACTGGATCAGGTTGTTCCAAGCTCCATCTAACCTTCCTTAGTCCACTCTCCAGGAAATGTGGGGTTTGGTTTGTTATTGTTGTTTGTTTTACATAAGAACTGCTGTAATTGATTCTACTGTATCAGAGAGGGAAAAAGTAAAAGAAGAAACAATGCTGCAACCTCAGAAGACTTTATATAGATGACCTACTTCTGTCAGGAGAATGTAGGTAGTCTATAACAAGCTTTAACAGAGATATAAATCTTTTAAATATTTCATATACAAACATCCATTTGAGAAGTAAGAAATTAACATTTTTGTTTTCGAACTGTGTTAGAACAGTTATTTGTCAAGTAATGTGGTGAGATGGTATCCATTTATCTGGACTGAGGATGAGCATGGTCTGAGAGAGAATCTGGCAAAATGGGATGTGGAAAATTCTTTAGAACTTGGCATCTTGGATTGCCAACCGCAGTGGAGGCTGGTGGTTTTGTGTTGTAACTTGATCTTGTTCCCAGTTAAATTGGTGACTCTCTATTAGCTATAACGAGATTCAGCTGTTAGTACTTGGGCTATTTATTGTAATGGATTTTTATCTAGCATGGGTCATAATTTCTCTGTGTACTCTCTGCACATCATTGATGCGTCCAATCTGAAAGAATAATACCTGAGCAATGTTTCCTGACCCTCCCCCAAATTCCTTTGATGGTATTTTATAAGATGTTGTTTCAGCTTTTCTATCATATTAATTCTATGTGTCTTTGAAAAAGTTCATTTAATACTACAATAACTGAAAAAATACTATAAACATTACATTTCTTTTAACATACTTAGCATGTAAGGAATGATGTAGACAACTGGTTCTCAGCTGATGTCTTGTGATTTTTTTTTTTTCTTCAGTTTCCAGTGTGGTATTTTTCAGGAATTATTTGCAGTAAGTCTGTTAAAAGTGGATTGTACTTTTTGAACCTTTTTTTTGTGTTTCTTTGTTTACAAAAATGTTAAGCTAGTTTAATCAGGCATTACAAACCTATCTTAATCCTTCTTCTCTTTTAAATGAAGAAACAGCTGCTCTTATGACTGATAAGACATAAGCCAAAGAAACTTAAACCCCATGAAATTATAGACATTTTATCTATTAGTGGAAGATTTTCTTCGATTTTATGTGTAAATACATATGTAGAACAATTAAACTATTTTTAAGCTTAGAGCTTTCAATTTTCTGGTTTGTGACATATTCAAATTCATTGGCTTATTATTTTCACTTAGTCACAAACTTTTCAGAGAACCTTGAAGGGAGGGGATTGTCCCACTGTGCTGTGCACTGGGGCGGCCCCACCTTGAGCACAAGGGCAGTTCTGGGGTCACAGGGTAAAAAGGATCCAAAGCTGCTGGAGAGCATTCAGAGAAGGGCACAGAGCTGGGGAAGAGTTCAGAGAGGAAGCATGTGAGGAGGCTGAGGGGAGACCTCGTCGTGCTCTGAGCTTCCTCACACACAGAGGAGCAGGCACTAAGCCAAGGGAACTGCAGGAAGAGGCCAGGTGAGGGTTAGGTTGGACCTTAGGAGCAGGTTCTTCCCCCAGAGAGTGGTGGAGCACTGGAACAGCTCCCAGGGAAGCAGTCATCAAGCCTGACATTATTCCAGCAGTGTTTGGCCAATGCCCTCAGTCCCACAATGTGAATGTTGCGGTGTCCTGTGCAGGGACAGGAGATGGACTCGATGATCCTTGTGGGTCCCTTCCAGCTCAGGATGTTCAATGACTCTATGATTATCTCCATTCCTTGGTTTCAGGCCCCTTCCCTTACATTTATCTGAATAAGCCTTTATGGTTCCCTTCCAACTCAGGTCACTCTATGATTCTAAGAAAGAGCCTCTCGACTCTAATGGCATTGTCCAATAAAATATATTTTTAGTATACTTATATAATTAATTACTTCAAAAATATTAAATGAAACCTGTTTTTAAAATCTGAGGCAATACATAGTGTGTTCATCAAAATCAACAGCCAAAAATTTTTAAGACAGTATTTTTGTGAAGTAGAGGTAAGCTGAAGTGATGCAGAGATGACAAAGTGCATTTTTAGCTACACAGTAAGTAAATAACCTTCACTGATATATTTTAATATTAATATTTTCTACTTTTAGCTGAGTGTACTGTCCTCTTACTTCTGTGTCCAGCAGGCTTCCTTTCTCTTTTCATTCTCCAGAGTATGAAGAGCTTCCACTCTATTCTGAACATATATATCAAAGTGCAAACTGTGATTTAAATTGTGATGGTTTTAATTTTTTATCTCTACATATTCATGAGTTCCTAAAAAATATATAGTATTCATGGAACACTGAATGTGGATATGGCTTGTACTGAAACTTGAACAGAAAGGCTGAACAGGAGCTGCATGTATGCAGTGGAGTTGAGAGTGAAAAGGAAAACAAGCTTTCGAGTAACTTCTTAAAATGAGCGTAGCTTTAGGGGATTAAATGAAAGCAGGTGCTTAGGAAAATCTGTTTTGGGGTCACTTGTCATATTCCCAGCAATTTGTTGCCCAGCTAACTTGAATATGAGTTTTGTTTTTCCCACATTTGACTTAAATTTGATTTCTTCACTACATTCATGTGCACGTGGCTTTATTTTCCCTAGTTTATAATTTCCTCCCTTTGAAATAAAGAACCTTCATTTCAGACTTGCTTTTATCCTTCCACTTTATTTAAAATCAGTTGGTTTGTGATCTCTTGAGCCACGATTATTGCCTACAACCAGTCTTCTGTGATCTTCATCTGATCTATCAAAAATATGCCTAAAAGAGCATTGGTACCTGCTGGTTTAGTGACTGTGTGATGCAAAAACAGTTATTCATGTCTGGGAAGAATTAACACTCAAAAATTGTAGTATAATTTATTCTCCCATTTATATCTGGAAATTAAAGAATCCTAGACTTGGTTTTACGTAATTAATATTTATGTCTTTGCACCTTCTTTGAGATTTCCATCCAGAAGACAGTCTCTAGCAGATAATTTATAATGTTCATGTTGTAGATAAAATTGCTTTTCTATAGTGTTTTCTTATTTGTGGTCCGTTGTTGAAATCTCAGTTCTGAGAAATATCAGGAGTAAGAGGGTAAGTGTTTTGGTCAGTTGGCTTGCTGCTCCTTTTTCCTAGAAAGTCCTGTTGCATCTTTCTGAAGTGCTGGTAAGGCTTGATTATACAAAATAATAGCCTTTATGGATTAAAGATTATGTTATCCATTAGCTCATCCTGCCTCAGCAATTCAGGCACAGGAAGCATATGGATCTGTTAGAGCAAGTCCAGAGGAGGTCCAAGGATGATCTGCGGGCTGGAGTACCCCATGTACAAGGAGAGGCTGAGACACTTGGGGTTGTTCAGTCTGGAGAAGAGAAGGCTTGAGGGAGACCTTAGAGCAGCTTCCAGTACTGAAAGGGGCTACAGGAAACCTGGGGAGGGGCTCTTGATCAGGGAGTGTGGAGAAAGAATGAATCAGAATGGCTTTAAATTGGAGGGGGGAAGATTTAGATTAGATATTAGGAAGAAATTCTTCATTATGAGGGTGGGGAGGCCCAGGCCCAGGTTGCCCAGAGAGGGTGTGGAATCTCCATCCCTGGAGGTGTTCATGGGCAGGTTGGATGGGGCTTTGAGCAACCTGGAAGTGTCCCTGTGCATGGCTATGGGGTGGAACTAGGTGGTCTTCAGGGTCCCTTCCAACCTAAAACATTCTCTGATTATATGATAAGTTCATTATGCTGGCCACGTACTTGTGTTGATATAAGCAAGTTTTTAGCTATATCTATAGTGTGTTGATAAGGGTCAAGCATTTTAGAAATCCAAAATTGTAAAACTTAATTATAGAGATTTATTTAATGTTTTCATTAATTTAAACGTTAAAATATTTGAAGACCTACATACCTATTGTAGTGACTTTCGGACATTATAAAGACAAAAGTAAAGGATAACAGAAACTAGAACTTCACCCTCCTTGCTTCCTTTTACATTCTTCTTCTCTTTTCTCACTCCAGCAAGCCCACAATAACCTGCTTATTCCTTTTGATGAACATAGAATCATAGACTTCCCTGGGCAACCTATGTCAGTGCCTCACCACCCTCATCATGAAGAATTTCTTCCTGATGTCTAATCGGAATCTTCCCCCTTCCAAATTAAAGCCATTCCCCCTTGTCCTGTCACTCCAGGCCCTTGTAAAAAGTCCCTCCCCAGCTTTCCCGGAGCCCCTTCCAGTACTGGAAGCTTCTCTAAGGTCTCCCCAGAGCTTTCTTTTCTCAAGGATAAACAGCCACAACTCTCTCAGCCTGTCCTCATAGCAGAGGGGCTTCAGCCCTCAGATCATCTTCATAGCCTCCCCTGGACCCATTCCACCATGCTGGTGTATATTCACAATAGCAGAAGCTGATGTCTTTCCGCTTGCTTGACATGTCCTCTGTCTCATTTCTTCTGTATTACCTGCAGAGAGCGTGGTAACACAACTTTTGTAGGAACGGGGCTTCGGGGCCTTCTTAAAGCAGGATACAGGGTGGTTAGTGGAGAGAATGGTACCTTATTCAAATTGTCTTTGCATCTGCTGAGCTTGACTGTACATGTTGGTGTATGGCACCATCTTACCCATATTGTACACAGGTGAAGTGAAAAATCCTTCAGTTTCCATCTGTGAATATCTATCAGGTAAACCATAGCAGTGTCCTCTTACGTGTGCATAACACATGAAGATGTCAGGAAAAAGGGCATATGGAATGAGTAAAAATGCAGATGTTGTCATTGGAATTTTTACTTTATAAATGTCATGCATTCCTAATTTGGTCTTATGATCCAATCAATGTTGAGATATTCATCTGGTTTGATTGTTAGCTATTTAAAATAGACACCTTTACCCAGTTTGCAGATGACACCAAGCTAACTGGTGGAGCTGTCCCACCAGAAGGACGGGATCTCATCGAGAAGGACCTGGACACGCTGGAGAATTTGGCCTGTGTGGACTTCATGAGGTTGAACAAGGCCAAGGGCAAGGTCTTACATCTGGGTCTGGTTAATCCGCAGTTTCAATACAGGCTGGGGGATGACATGATTGAGAGCATCCCTGAGGACTTGGGGGTGCTGAGGGATGAGGAGCTCAACATGAGCTGGCAAAGCGTGCTAACAGCCCAGAAACCAGCTGTGTCCTAGACTGCATCCAAAGAAGCATGGCCAGTGGGGTGAGGGAGGGGATTCTGCCTCTTTGCTCCTCTCTTGTGAGACCCCAACTGGAGTCCTGTGTCCAGTTCTGGAATCCCAAACACATGGAGAATGTTGTTGGAAAAGGTCCAGAGGAGGCCACAGGGATGATGTGAGGGATGGAGCACCTCTGCTATGAGGACAGGCTGAGAGAGTTGGGGTTGTTCAGCCTGGAGAACAGAAGGCTCTGGGGAGACCTTAGAGCAGCTTCCAGTAGTGAAAGGCGCTCCAGAAAAGCTGGAGAGGGGCTTTTCTCCAGGGTCCTGGAGTGATAAGATGAGGGGGAATGGCTTTAAACTGAAAGAGGGGACATTTAGATTAGACATTAGGAAGAAATTCTTTATGATAGAGGGTGGTGAAGCCCTGGCCCAGACTGCCCAGTGAAGTGGTGGTTGCCCCATCCCTGGAGGTGTTCAAGGGCAAGTTGGATGGGGCCTTGAGCAGCCTGATTCAGTGGGAAGTGTCCCTGCCCATGGCAGGGGCTTGGAAGAAACAATTATATGATTCTATGAATATAATGGAGCAAACAATTTAGGTTAAAACCTAAAACCAAGGGACACACAGATATGATACAGATTTCTGCAGTCGCCTTTGTTCCGTGGGAAGACTATAAAATTTTGACAGCCAAAACAAGATCCCATTACTCAGGAGAAACAAAATAAATGTCTTTGCATTTCATATTGGAAATAGTGTGCTACATAGCCTCTTTGTCACATAAGTACTTATTTCTTATCTTTGCAAGTATTGTATTTGATGTCTACTGCACAATTATATTCAATGGAAATATGAGTAGCACTGAGGAGAAAATAAAACCATCTGTTTGAACATACAGAGCTGAAGTTTTAATAAAAAAGAGGTTTTCTTTTAAAGGCCATATGAACATAATACCCTATGACCACAAATGTGTTTCTAGTGGGAGAATGACATTTTCATAAAGATTACAAAAGCATTAAGCTTGTTACTTTTTAAGCTTATAGTAGGGGGTAAGATAACAGTATCTAAGTTACTGAAATGTGAATTGAACTGACAGAATTTCAAAGCTGGTACCATGCCTGAATACCTTCCTTCTTTTTAGACCAGTTGCTTGAAATTACTTATTAATCCCATAATGTGAAGACAGGCAGTGAAATCTCATTATTGACTCTTTGTCAAATTGAAAAGGTGCCTTTTCCAGGATTTTGTTGGCTTGTTTAGTTAATAAATTATATGAAGAGTAACTTTACTTTTAAAATTATTTATATATTTTTAAACATTAAATTCTTGATGCTCATTTGGATTATTGTTTTTCATTATGTGGTGTCCTAATGAAGTTCTTCCACTTCATGTTTTTCTAACAGGAACTCCAATCTGTTTTCTGAATTCTGTGGAGGTTGAAAGAGGCATAATCCCAGTCCTGGTATTTTTTTTTGCTTTCAAAATATCTACAATTAGCAAACACCAACTAATTATCTTCATTTTTGCTCTCTCAGCACACCTGCATGTTCTTCCTCAGCATGAAGAGAGCATTTAACTCACTATGCCCTCTAATTATTGCATTCTCCTCCCAAGTTTAAAAGATGAAAGTGATTTACTCTCCAGTCTGACACTTTGTGAGTGGTCAAAGGTCGGTTTCAGATTTATATACTGCAGTATTCTGTTTAATAATAAAAAAGTGACAAAAATCTGAGAGAATTACTAAGCCAGGCTCTCTTTTACTTCAGAATATATGCCTGTATGAAGAAAAGTGTGTAGAACTACCACAGTTAAGGCTTCAAAAATGTCTTTTAAAGGGGATCCTACAGTATTGATTGTAAAGGAAGTTGTTGCAGGGGCCTTTTCAATATATGCATCTACCCTCACAAGATAACTAGATGGCTACAGCTGTGATTTTTGTCAAGACAGAGAACCTCTTCTGTCATAAAATGAGTGACAGGGAGCAGATCTAACCTTAAAAGGGCAAAATTATTTTGGTCAGCATTGTTTGGTTTGTGAAAAAAATTAAATGTCTTTAAATTGGGGGTGCGCTACATCCACAAGATGGAAGTTGCTTGCTAAGTTGGAGCATGAGTCTCCTTTTAACTGTGCTTTAGGCTTTGAAATTTTAAAAACTTATCTGTCTTCATTCAAGAGGCTGCTGTGTCTACTGAATTTATGAAAAACAAAGCTTTCACTCATAGAATAATAGTCATAGACTAATAGTCGTAGAATGGTTTGGGTTGGAAGAGACCTCAAAGCCCATCCAGTTCCACTCCCTGCCATGGGCAGGGACACCTCCCACTGGATCAGAGGCTCCAAGCCCCATCCAATGTGGCCTTAAACACCTCCAGGGATGGGGCAGCCACCACTTCTCTGGACAGCCTGGGCCAGGGCCTCACCGCCCTCACAGGAAAACATTTCTCCGTAAGATCTTATCTCAATCTCCCCTCTTTCAGTTGAAAACCATTGCCCCTCATCCTATCCCTGCTCTCCCTGATCAAGAGCCCCTCCCTAGCTTTCTTGGAGCCTCTTTAGTTACTGGAAGCATCTCTGAGGTCTCCTTGGGGCCTTCTCTTCTCCAGGCTGGACAACCCTAATTCTCTCAGCCTCTCTTCATATGGGAGGTATTCCAGCCCTCTGAGTCATTTTATAGTACTTTTCACTATGTTTGCCAGTTATGGCAATAAAATGGGTATGTCCCTATCTGTTAATCTACAGAGAATAGGGTGATTATAACTCAGTCCAACTTCTTAGTTAGGAGATAGTGTTCTGGAGGTGTTTAATACCCCAAAACTTTGTGGACTGTCTGGAATCAAATCAGTTACTGGTCTCAGACTCTCAAGAAGGGCTGCTTGTTCCTCTGCTTATCCTCTGGCTAAGAGCCAAATCTTTGTGTCTAAGTACAAGGGACAGTGTACTGATTTGCTGTTCATGTGTTGGGAAAGTCCAGCATTCCTGTAACATGGAAATTGGATATTCTGTTACACGCAGCGCTATCATCTATGAAGGGGTTCTTTAAGAGCATAGTCTCAGCTCAGCGAGTAGGAACCTATATGTGTTGTTCTGTACTAACATACGTTTCTTTGTTTGTGTTCTAGCCTTTCTACAGAATATTTGTTAAAAAGGTTATTTCTCAATTTCCAAACTTGCTTCTCTGGAAGTTTTAAAATGGCACTGTCTGTTCTGTTTTTCTGCTGCACCTAGGCTTATTTCTGATTTTTGTGGAAGGTTTCATGAGAAGTTGGTGATGACTTTGCCAAAACAGGGTTTTGAAATGTAAAGAGATACGAAGCAGAAATATGAGTATTGACTGTAGCTTTACAAGTAATTTTTTGAGTGTTTTCTCTTATTAGAACAAAAGCTGTCACCACCTGCCTCTATCGTATCTTGGAAATTCCAAGGAGTAAGAGAAGCTAAAGCGACAGAGGCACTTTAATCTATTATTTAAGGAAATACATAATATCATGCGTAGACTACACAAAGGAATGATGAACACTTGATAGAAATTTCTGATTGGTTGAAAGTTCCTAACAATCTAATTTTAATAGAGTGGGTCTGATGTAGTGAGCCAATCTGTGAGACACTCAACTATTCCACTGTGAATGTAAATTGAGGGGATAGAAATGAAGCTAGCAGAGATTTTTACATTTGCAGACATTAAAGAAATTGAAATTATATTAAAATAAATATGTTAAATACTGATTATTCAAATACAAATTACGATTGTCTTTTATCAGCAAAGTATTTTAAGTGGTTTACAGGAGAACATACTTCTAACAAAGTTAAAATTCATGAGAAAGTTTGACAGACCTGGCAGAACTTAATTTCTCTTTCAGCAAAGACTGAAGATAAAATTCTTAGGCTTCTTCAAGGACTCCACTGTTTCAAAATAGATGCTGTCTCCATTTAGCTACAGGTTCCCTAAGTTTTTACGCTTTCTTTAAACACTGTACTTTCATGTTAATTTGTTTACATTTGAATTCTTAAACTGTCGTTTTATACCAGAAATTGCTCTGTGCAATCAGAATGTCTTGTAATTTATTAGAAGATATATGTGTTTTTTAAAATTTAGGAGCAGGATGAGGCTCTTTTTCAGAGCAAGCTGAGATAGACATCTGTGTATAAAGTAGTTTTATTAAACATTACTACAGGGCACTCCATCCTCGAAGCACTGGAGGAAGGCTCTGTAATTTTTTCAACAGAGTTGTAAAGTAGCTGTGTGCTGTCAAGGAGTCAGATTGGTGAGATGATTTGCTCAAGATGACTACATAAATTTGTTGTTGGAGCATGATCGGATGTTCTCGCTCTCCAGCCCATGTTTCCAGCACTGGCCTAACCCTTCATCTGTTGGTCGGTGAACGTGATTTCCAGTGAAGATTTCATTTTGACAGACTTATACACTCTATGTTAACAAAGGACTTAAGCATTTGGTAGCTACCTGATATGGAATCAACCTTCACAATGAGGTGAAAACTGATCTCATTTAACTGGGAAGACATTATGGAGTGGATTTGATTAAAATTTCATGTATAGTGAGTCTCTTTCAAAAGATTAGTGTAGTCTTCGCTGAGGTTGTTTAATAGCTGGCAGTGACATATCTCTTTCCATGACAGACACACTCTCTTGATTAAATAAATGCAAATTTATACATGCTCACCATGTTTATACATAAGTTGAGATCCCTTCTCTGCATCTTTTTGACACATGCACAGTATGGATGTATAGTATAAGCACTTACAAAAGTCATAAGTTAATGGTGATGTCTAATAAGAAAATGTTTGCTATCTTCAGATCTGTGACCATTTTTTAAAAAAAGAAAGGGACAAAAATGAGCCGACAGGCTTATGTTTGCATAAGCTGCTCTATTGGATTCTGCTGGCACCCCTGGGTTTCACTGGAACTCACAGGGAGCTGTGAAGCAAGACAGGTGTTTAAAAAACCTTAAACACTGGGGTAACAGTTTGCATCCCTGCGGTTTCCTTTGCTGCACTGATAGTTCTTTATGGGTCTGTCAGTTTCAATCAGCAGAGAGCACGTGTGATCAGTATATCTGATAAACTTGTCAATGCCTTTTTAAAGCAGGATTCCCCAACCTATTCCACTTGACTCTCCTCCCCCCCTTCCCTTTTTCATCATTTCAAGTAGAACCTTCATAAGACAGAGAGATGTCACAGGCAGCTGTGTATAGCTAGCTGAGGCTACAACTAATTTGTGCAGGAAAAAATTAAATCAGGAGGTAAATTATTTCATGATTGCTCATTCCCAACAGAGTTGGGCATCATTCTGAAGAAAATATCAAATAATTGGTTTCAGGCCATGTCAGACACATGCAATTCCCTTCACTAATGGCTATGTGAGGTAGCACTGGGCCTCAGGGGTCACCGAGGAACTGAAAATAGCTTAGTGCCAGGCACAGCAATAGAGAGACAGAGCACATAGGAAATGAAGTGGCAATAAGTGCAATCTATAGGGGAAATGTGCTTCACTTGGAGTTTAAAATATTGGCTGGGAATCTGGCAGTAAGCCATGCAACAATTGTTTACCTTTTTGTCAGCATCTGCATCTGTTCTGTTTTGTAAACGGCACTTAACTTTCAGTCAGTAAATGCTGGAATCAATAACAACTGTCAAGGGATTTCCTTCCTTTTTTTTTCATATTCCATAACACATGTACGCTACAAACAATGTTTGCCTTAGATTAACAAGGAGCAGGCATTAACGGGGTCAAAGGGATTTGGTTGGGAACATTATATAGCTTCTTGGGTTTACAGTAATTGTATCTTTGTGATTTGAATGTGTCTTGTAACCTATCCAAATTAAACTGTTAAAAAAATGCTAGCATGCAGTAATGAAGATGATTTTTTTATAATTATCTTAAGTACTGTGTATAGAAAACTGCTGGCACTGTTTGTAATAATTCAGTTCTGTGTAATATTGTGTATTACATCTGCTCCACAGAAATATTAAGTTGCTTCTTACAGAATGAGGAAATTAGTGCTTATATCCAGCAATACTAATTATTTAAACGTAGCAGTTACATTAAAAAATATACACCAACAAGCAGTTTGAGAGAACTGTGAGCAGATGTCCATAAAAATTGAATGTATCGCTACTAAATACAAGTGAAAGAGTAATGTAGTTTATATACAAGCTCTGTTTAGGACATAGTGTGCAGATGAATGCTGTCATAAATGCAAGATTGTTATAATAGTTATGGCATCACTTAAAAGTTAATATCTCTGAGAGCTGAGGAACACATTATTGTTAATGGAATTTATGTGTGTAACTCCCTTTGCACTGCTTTGAAAATTTACCCCTTGAAATATCCCTGTGCACAGTGACTATCAGAAGCTGAGCTTCTGTTGCTTTATTAGGCTATATATTTTCAGATTTTAACAAAATGTTAGCTCCATTTGTGAAAAGGCTTTACTATTTGTATGCAGGTTGTAGTTAGACTTCTAAGTTTAATATTACACTTTTTCAATTTTCTTCCTCATGTAGCTTTATTGGGTGAAATCCCTGACATCGCTTTCGTCTGCCCCTTGTAGAACAATACTGTAGATCTATCTTATATGAAATTAAGCCTTATAAATGGGGGCAGGGGAATGATATTTAATGTATTGGGAAGGTATTTTATAGTAAAATTGATTAAAAGGGTTTTAAACCCTTGGTTCCTGCTGAGGGAGAAATCCCCACTGTAATCACTGACGAAGACAGTCATCAGGTTGCTTTCCAAGGATTCCATCATGAGTCTCGGAAACAGTTTAGCTGTGTGGCTCTGTACACTGAGCAGTAAGGCTAATTAATCTGAGAGCAACACTGTTGTAGCGTAGCTGTTCTTGAACATCCGCAGACACCTCACCTATGATTCGGGGATTTCTGCATCACACTTCACTGTGCCGCATCCCTGAGTGGGTTGGAATGATCAGGTCTAGCCACTCGATTTTTCGAGAAGTTGTGAACACATTGTTTAAAATATATAGGGTGCCAGGAAAAAAAAAATCACTAAAGTTACTTTAGAATTATGGGATTCATTTATATGCATATTTTCTTATGCCTTTTGAGATTTTAAATGCTTCCAGGCTATAACCAAGGAAATTGGAAACACTTTATTTAATGGTTTCAAGAGCTACAGCTTTGAGGAAAGTACCACTTCTGAAACTTGCTGTAAAATCACAAGTGAGCAGGTGTACACAGGTCATTTAGATCTAGCACAGCTGTATTTCTCATGCTGCTTCATTTTTAGAGATGAGGGCGAATCTTTTTAAGTGTAAGGTAAAGGGGTATGTCTTGCTATTGAATTTAAGTATTTAGGAGAAGCTCAGGTACTACGATCAAGAACTTCTCAACATGTGACTTTCACTGTGTTACTTCAAAAATGCTTTAATTAACTTATAAGTTGGATTAGAATTCATACGGTTACTTTTCAGCATCCTCACTGGTGAAGTGAAATTCTCTAATACCATCTCTTTTTATTCCTAAGGGCTCCCAAGTGGTCACAGTATTTTGCAGAAAATATCTTTATATATTATACAAATACATAAGAGAAGACTGAAATTCATTGTTAAGACATGTTGCATCCACACTGAGTTTGACCTTGGTGTTTGAATGACATACAGATTTTTTTTAGAGTTTCTGAGTTTTTTTTAGAGTTTCTGAGTTTTTTTAGAGTTTCTGAGTAGAACTAGCTTGACAAAGTATTTAATTAATCTTATTAGAAGATAAGGCTTAATTTAACTTATTGCAACATTGTCCCTGATTTCACTAGTAAACCCTGTGCACCTCTTTTTACAGTATTGATACTGTTTCACTAGACTACATCCTATAGAGGCATAATTTTTTAGCTGTCAGTGTAGAAAAAAGCAGAAAAGACTTAGAGAAGGGCAACAAGGTCATAAAAAATGTAGAACAGCTTCCATATAAGGAGAAATAAGCAAACTCCAATTCTTCATTTGAAAACAAAATTAAGATAACAGTGTATGATAGATGTCTATAAAATTAAGGAAAACATTATTAAAAAAGCAGTATTAAAATATACAGGTTCAGTATTTGCTCCCTGCAGCCCCCTGAAAAGAGGTTGTCATGAGGTGGGTGCTGTTCTCTTCTGCCAAGTAGCAAGAGATAGGGTGAAATGAAACAGCTTCAAGTTGAGCCAGGGGAGATTCAGATTGGATATTAGGAAAAATGTCCTTACTTAAAGAGTGGTGAAGCCCTGGCAGAGGCTGCCCAGGGGAGCAGTGGAGTCTCCGTCCTTGGAGGGGTTCAAAATACATGTGGCTGTGGCACGTGGGGACAGCATTCAGTAGGCATGGTGGTGGTGGGCTAATGGTTGGATTGGATAAACTTAGAGGTCTTTTCTAACCTGAATGAGTCCATGATTCTATAACTGCTAATGTGTGCCACAACTGACTGGAAGCTTCCCAACTGCAAGTGGTCGAGAGGTGAGCAAGCTCTCAGGGAAAAAAATTGTATATGCTTTCGTCGTTGTATTTATATTTAGTTTTCCTCTGTCTGTCACTGTCCAAGCCCAGGATGCTGGGATAAAAGACTCTGTAGCTGAGCCCAGTATAGCTACTCTTTCAGTATTACGCTTACATTTTTACAATATATAAAGATTCTGATTCCTTAGCCACACCTACTTGAGATGCCTATAATTTTTCAAATTATATATATTTTTTTACACTAACATTTCTTATAATTGCTGTAGATTAAAATAATTTTGTACTAATCTCTGTTCTCAGGATTTCAAATGAAAAACTTCAGTGAAGTTAACATTTACTTGTTTGGAGCATTGTGTTTTCATACTCCAAGGGAAGTGTCAAGTTATACATTTTTATTGTTTGTTGGTATAAAGTGGTTTCCCAGCAGTTAAGTTAAAATTGGTTTCAGTCTAGTATTTCAAGCCTAAGATATAAGAGTAAAAATAATTTAAAGCAGCATGCTTATCTGCAGTTTAGAAGTTCTGAGGCCAAAGAATGCTATCAAAAGCCTAAATAAATAACTATCTGAATTCTGCATGTGTGTAACTTTATCTGCACAAAAACAATTACTGGTTTTGCTGTTTTCTGGTAAATCTTTTTCATTAGCATATCAAATTGTGATGAGAGTCGGCACACTTTGTAGAGTGTGTTTGTACTATGTGCTGATCTCCAATTATCAGTGTCTGAATCTAAATATTTACTGTTAACTCAATCTCATCATTTGTGCAATGAAAGAGCAAAACTGTATGTGTGATACTGGTTCTTGCTTGTTTCAGCAGAAATTTGTTTCTGAATGTTACTTATGATCTTTTTATCCAGGTTCTCTCATAATCTCTCCAGTTGCAGGAGAATTTTCCAGTCTGAGGAAGGAGAGGGAAAAGCAAGAAATAGTGGGATGACCTTTACAAGAATTACAGGTTTTGAATGATTCAGCAAAATGCCATAAGGAAACCTGTGTTAGAGTGAATTCCTGTTCTAAATTACACAAGAGCTGAGTAAACTCATTTGGATTTGGAACAATTGAAAATGCAATTGAAGAGTTTTTTCCATTGAAGAGTAGGGACTTTTCCCATTGGATCAGTGTGCTCACAGCCCCATCCAACCTGGCCTTGAACCCCTCCAGGGATGGTGCCAACCACAATGAGCAAGGAGCCAGGGCTTCCCCACCCTCAAAGGGAAACACTTCTCCCTAAGATCTCATCTCCACCTCCCTGCTTCCAGCTTAAAAACATTTCCCTTTATTCTCTCCCTGCACTCCTTGATCAAGAGCCCCTCCCCAGCTTTTCTGGAGCCTCTTTCAGCACTGGAAGCTGCTCTAATGTCTCCCCAGAGCCTTCTCTTCTCCAGGCTGAAAACCCCCAACTCTCTCATCCTGTCCTCATGTCTATCACACATCTGTCCACTCTTCATGACAATCTTCTACAAGACTTACACATCTGTTTCCACATTTTTTGTGTTTTACATTGCATTGACTGCTTAAATATTTGCTGTTGCACTTCTGAAATATTTCTGTCCTTTAGTTCTCCAATTAGATCAACAAATCAGGAAAAATGCCTTTTCATTCTCCACTGCTAAAAATTAAACTGTGATGTGCGCATTCAAGCAGTCTGGTCAGTGATCTTTGAATTTGGATGCTGCCATCAGTATTCTGAAACCTGACAATCGGGACGTATGTAAGAACTTTCAATCGAATTTTGGATACGAAAATGTGTGCACACCCTCTGGTCAAAAACTAAATATGTGAGTTGCCATTTCTGGGAGAAAATAAAACTTCCAAATTGCCCTGGGTGAGCTAAGCAGAACTGAGGTTCAAGCTAACTTCTTCCACATCTGGGCTATCCAATAATATGCTTCCCTGGATACGTTTAAAAGAAGGGTAGATGACGTGCTCAAGGATCTGATTTAGTGGTAGATGGGAATGGTTGGAATGGATGATCTTAGATGTCTTTTCCAACCTTAATGATTCTATGAGTCTATGATTGATTCTGTGATTATTCTGGATAGAATCAAGATTCTCAAAACATGTGAGCTGTGCAGAATTACACACAACTTTAGGTGAGTTCAGAGCTGTTTCTGGACCAGCGCTTGCCGTTTCAAAGAGCTATTGCATTATTACCATCAGTTTTGGTTGATAACCAGATTCAATGATCCATCAGCGTGATTGGTGCTCTTTGCTAATGTAAGGGTATGTGGTTTGACCCATCAGTAAGGTTGTAACAAAAAAGTTTGTGTAAATTATGCATGTCTGTCGCATCTGGATCTTTGGTATACTTTTATTCACATTACATTTTCTTCGTCTTTATCAGAACAAAGCTTAATAGAGGACAAAAGAGAATTTACAAATGGATTACCCAGAGTATATGGAGCTCTCTATAAAGGCCATATAGGTATTTGGTTAGTTGGTTGGTTGGTTGTTTTTCTCATTCCCAATAAGATGTCTTAGGAACTGGGTTTTGTGGTGCATCCCATCTTAAGGATGCTCTGCTTTGCAGCTTTGGTGCAAGATGATTGTTTAACCTGGTTTCCCTAGTGTCAGCAATTCTCAGAAAGTCATACTTATTACATGGTGAACCTATATTTCCTTTCCGTTTTCTAATGTGTTTATCTTGACCATCTTCTGGTCACAAAGCTTTGCACATCACTTTATGTTGAGTTGAATCACCATATTCTCACTGTGTAGTTCATAGGTTTTTTATGAATTCCAAATCTGACTGATTCCAGGGGTTTCAACTTCATGCTTCAGGTCTTCATGGATACACTTAAACCACTATTCTCTTATGTCCTTTTCTTTTGATTGTGAGAGTTCCCTGCTTATCAGATGATGGCATATATGTTTGCGCCTTTTTATCAAAGACAGAATTTCCTCTAAGATTACCTCCATTTACCTCTTAATTTGGTATCAAAGTTTTATGTCAGCCAGGAAATTGACCTAGTTTTCTTCCCTGCCTTCAAGCATATAGAATTTCATCTGTATTTCACAACCTGGAGGTCTGAAGTGTATTTGTAGACATTTGTAGAACAGATGTAGTATTAAGTAGTAAGTTTTTGCTCTGATGATTGTATAAATATTTGTTTGCGTGCACTATAATACACTTTATTTTATACAGATGTTCTCTCAGCTTCTTACTGGCATGAAAAAAGAAGGATCTTTGAACTTAGTATCTTCAGCTTCTAAATGAAATAAAATATGGATGATCACTGAAAGCAGAAGTTTTTACTTTTTCTGAGTTTGGTAATACATTTTGAAATCAGTATTACTGTGATACACCTTTGGCTTCTAGGTCCATACCCTTTTGGTCTTGTGAGTGCAATATTGCTTGGGGCAATCAAATGACTGGAAGCTTTCTTCTTTCCTCAAAAGAGGGGGCAGGAGCATAACGTGGTTTTCAACTTAAAGGAGTACAGCACTAATATTCTGTTAATTTTCCTGATATGATTTGTGGTTCTTACATCTAGGGTCTGTTATTTCTGGCTGTCTGCAGGCTCAGTCATTTCATGTCATGTCAGCTGAACTCAGTTTATATTATCTAGTTTTCATGTAAAGTAGAAAAATTCCCTGCATAGCAGAATGTCTTCATCTGGAAGTTTAAGACTTAAAATTGGAAATCCAGTGATACAGATATTATTTACTTGTTATTCAGAAAGGAAAGGCACTAACAGGGGCAATTATGTTATAACAATTTCTTTTACCATTCTTAGAAATGCAAGGACTAGGTTGACTACATCTGTTTGGAGCTTTGAGAAAATTCAGGTGTGAATGCAAAACTCGTGTTCCATCTCTAAGGTTGCAAAACTGCAACAGCAAATTAGGAAATTTGTATTCAAAGCGCAGTTCTGCTACTTAGATCTATGTCTATTTAAAAGTGATTTGTGAATGCCTAAAAAAAAATTTTCTCGGAAATTTGAGGGGAAAGGGAGGTACTGAGTGCTTCAAAATTGCACAGGTAAGAGAGTTTTGACACGTAACAGTACATTTCAATCAATTTCTATTTGGTTTTGCCTGTCATAGCTTCTTTTTTGAACTACTGTGGCTCTCACTGACACTTCCTACATAAAGTTCTGCTGATGTTACATCTGCAACAGAACTTCATGGGAACATGGTATCAGCTCACTGCCATTTGCACAGAAGTGCAAATTCGTTACATTTAAAGAAGTTATAAAATTAAAATACTTAAAACCTTGTGGTCTGCTAATGCTGAATTGGAAACAGCTCACAGATTTTTATAGTCTGACTGTGCTGAAATCAGAGTTCCCTGGCTGATGTGACATGATTGTGTTATGATAACAAGTGTTAATCTTTCAAAATAAAATGTTCAGTTCCTTCTTTTAAATACTAAATGCTTATAGGTATAATTCTTGCTGATATTTGTTCACTGACAGTCTTGCTTGTTTTCAAACCGCACATATTTAAAGTTGTGGAGTGCTAGATTGATGTTTCTTTTCACTCAAATGTCATATTCATCAACTCTATTGTGCTAGCAGATTGTTAAACAGACAAGGTGACTTGCAGAGTGACAGTGTAGTGATGTGGTGTCCCAAACCATTAAAATATAGTAGTGACGTGTTTTTTTTCCTTTTGTTCAATCAGTTTTTGCAACGCAGTCATTTTTCTGTAAAACACAGGAAAAAAGGGTTTCTGAATAGATCTGTTGCTTTGAAAAAAAATCTACATAATGAGTAACAAAAGCTGGAACTCAGTTGCAACTTCTCAGATAGCTGAGAAATGCCAAAGACTTTGGAAGAACTAATGTTAACAGTATTTTGTAATGAGGAAAAGATACTCTATGCTATGACAACAATGAAATTACTGGATGCATTATACTTTTTTACATAATCGGCTCTTCATGATCATCTTTATAGCAATAGTAAAACCTATTTTATTATTTTGTTTGAATAGCCTCGCAAGAATGCCAAAAAAAGGGAAGGAACTTCTGCTTAACATTGTACCAACTCAAATGTCTTTCTCAACTTATCAAACTCTTTTTGTTAATGGAAGAAAAAATTGAAGAGCTCTCTTCAGAAATTCTGTTGGTGCCTTCATTTACGGAGAAGAATAAGACTGTTCAAGGTAATTAATTCTTTTCCATATTTATTGATTCTACATTGTGCAAAATGATAATTTCATATGATTTTCAACATTAATTACCTAATTTATGTCATCCTATTTTATAAACAGTTGTTTTACCATCTCCACCAAAAATCTTTTTGAAATGTATAGATTTGAGCACAATGACTTGTAGTAAGGAACTGATAGCTGTGTGTTAAGATTAAACACTGTAACTTAATATATGTTAATGAATTACCTATAAAATTCCATGTTTCATATAGTATAAAACAATGTGTGGACTCAGAATTCTTTGAAACTGTGACTGCTTCTGGATTTGTCCTCAAAAGCTAACTTTTTCAAGGGAGGAGAAATCTGATTTGAACATCATTTTAATTGATATTGGTATACATGCAACTAAATGTTTTGGGATACAGTCCTTTCACCTACAGTTCTCACAAGAACTTACTGATGTCCTATGTTTACTGTCATGCTCATCCTGCTGGCTTCATTGGCTATTTTATAAAGGTCAGCTCTACATCAGAAAGAAATCTACTTCACAATCAAGTTTGCATTTGCTTTAGATTCCAAGCTCAGTCTATTTTTCATCTCATTGCATTCATGTCATGTGAGGAGGACCTGAAATCCTGAAAAATGAGGTGAATAACAACTTCCAGGTCACACTGTGCTCATATATTCTCCTACTTCTACCAGTAGAGAGACTCCAGGTCACCAGAGAGAGAGTAGTTTCAAGAGCTTTGATTATATTGCAGGAAAGGATCACACCAGAAATGAGGCCAGGCTGCTTAGGGAGAGAGGATAGGTGGAGTCAAGTATTCTATATCTCTGTAGTCAGGCTGCAGGCAGAGAAGAAATCTGTTTTGGGAATGTGGTCTCAGACTGCTAAATTGATAAAAATAATAAAAAAGATGAAATAAGAAGGGTTCTGAGGCACACATTTTATTGATGGGCTCTTCACCCGAAATACTGACGCTCTGAAATAAAGAGATACAGGTTAGGCCAGGTATTTTTAGAATATACATGAAAGCTCAAATAAAATTTGCATTCAGGTTCCGTTTTTGCAGTTGCTTCCAATGTGTTTCTGCCTCATTTCATCTCTTTGTTTTACCAGTTCTCAGGAAATGTTAAGCTGTCATACCCTATACTTTACATTTTATGGCCTCAGTCCTACAAAGAAGTGTTACAGTAAACTTCTCATAGGACTAATGTGGAGTACTAGATTTACATTCAGTAAAGGTAATTGTGTTATCTTTTTATTTGTATATTTGTGATAAATTATAAAACAATTTAAAAACTCTTGAAATTTTTTTGACATGTTTAACTAACTACATTCTAAGACATGTAATCTCCAATAATTCAGAGATCTTAATTATTTCAACATTAACAAGAAATCTTTTTACTTTCCAGGAAGAGTATTTAGGACTTTATCCTGCAGGCATTTCTCCAAGCTTAATTACATTTAGAACTGTTCCTCAAAAGTGTATTAAGCCTTCATGCTTGAGGAATATTCTTGTAGACTAATCATATCTATAGCAAGTAGTTTCTTAAATGGTACCTCCACTTAATCAACTATTGATGGGGAATATTACCAGATGTTATTGTAGGTGGCTGTCTCCTGGGTAGAAGGCCTATTCTAAAGAAAATATAAGATTACTTTTACCCTGAAACACAGGTGAATATGAATATTTTACAGGTGATGTTAGTGAAGTCATTGGACATACTTCTCGTTTTAGCACTGCCGTTCTGATCAGGTGGGTTTCTTCATAAAACTTTGCTCAATTATATTGGTTTCAGGAGAATACATGATAAGAAGACATGGGTAGAGGAATATTTTTTTAAAGTCTGTCTAGAAGAAGGGTTTATTGGCATTATTTTCACTTCATATTGTCAGAAATCTCAGTTGTAGTGGTGAAGTGAAAGATGATTTGATATGGGAGAATGAGAGCTATGTTCCCAGTAGTTCCAGGTTCTGTTAAGCACCAAAAGGGATTTAAGATTTTCTCTGTTAATGTCCTATATTGGGCCAATAATCTTATTATTTTTCACTAGTGAAAGGTGAATTTTACAAAGCTTTATTTTCATCACAACACATTATAATATGTAACTAGAAAATTCAATGGCCATCTAGAAAATACAACGGCCATCTTCTGTACTTATTTAAAAGGCTTCTTACTAGAAATCTTAATTTAGCCGAATCTAGAGTGCAGATCTGTCCAAAGCAGTTTTAAATTAACTCAGGTATCAGTTGGCCATGCAACAGAGGCTGCAGAACCAGCCTGAGAAGCAGAGCACGTTAGCCCAGCCTGAGCTGCATGCTGCTGTTGCTAGACAGTTGCCCATTGTCTCTCTCACTGCTTTAAAGCTAAGTTGAGTGTTTCCAAACTACCCGCCAGTCACTGCAGCCTGGGCGCATCTGAAGTACCAGTCCTCTGCAAGTAGTACTGCCAGTAAATTGAGGGAAGCTGGCCAGTTCATGAAAGGTAGGCTAAAATCCAAGTGAGCTGAAGTTTCCCTCGGCATCACATAGACTGGAACTTTGCACTTGCTTCCTTTTCCTTTTGGTTGCTTTTCATATTCACGGGAGCCTTTTTATCTGTGTAATTCATGCAGAGGTGGAACAAAAATAGTGTTTTTTCATGTGCTTGTGTGAAGCATTGCGTTTATGCATGTAGCTGTTTCAATGACAGTTTTAGTTGATTTTTATTCAGCATATCCCATAGTACTTCAATCTTGATATATAGAACATGTGTAAAGTTCCATCAGAAACAAAGTAGTTCTTTGGATGGTTCCTCTTTTTTAAATTTTTTTTTGTCCCAAAGATGGCATCTGAATTTCATCTAAACCAGACGGTTTCTTGGCCCTCATTTTTCCCTAAACTCAGCAATGACAAAGAGCAATGGCTGCATAAATTGGATGTAAGAAGAACACTTAGGGTTTATCACAGAAGAATCAAAGATTTCATATCTTCTGACAGATTGTTTGTACTCTTAGGGGGTCTTAAGAGGGGTCAAATGGCTTCTAAGAGTTCCTTAGCTAGATGGTTAAAGGATTGTATTAGGGAGGCGTATGTAGTTAAGGGTAAAGAGGCTCCCAGGGTTTGTAAAGCTCATTACACTAGGACTATAGCTGCTTCTTGGGCGGAGAGGTCGAAGGCTTCCACATTGGAAATTTGCAAGGTGGCCACCTGGGCTTCTCTTCATACTTTTTCATTGCATTATCGCTTGGATGTAGTCTCTTCTGCGGATTCTGCTTTTGGTAGGAGGTTGCTTGTGAACCAAAAAAAGAACAGTGAAGAAAAGAAAGACATGTAGTTCACAGTTCTAGCTGGCAACAAGACAAGTTTCTTTGCAGTGTGCACAATGGAATCCTATGAAGACCAATTTAGGCGGTTGAAAATAGATGTTAGAGGGAAGTACTGCCTACCAGTGTTCTCTGATGGTAACCCCATGGCAGACAATAGCACCAGAGGAAACAGTGAACCAGAGTGAACTCTGTGGGGAGATGGATGTAGAGAGTTTTTTTAGGTGATACAGATAGTTCTCTGAGTTCAGTTTGAGAGTTCTTTATCTGGCATCTTCTGGAATATACACAGAATTCTCATTTTCCCAAATTGTTTTGCACAGATTGAAAAAATATTCTACAAATTACATTTTCCACTCTAACTTCTTTTCGCTATTCTCCATCCAGTTCTTCATGATTTTAGTTTTTGAAATTTCACCAGGCGTAACTTAGCATATAATCCTCAATGAGCAGTGTGTACATGCCAAGTTTTGTCTTTGATTTGAAATTATTTTTGCATTATCTAAGAACAGTTTAAAAAAAGTATAAATGCACATTTTTACTACCAGCATGGTGATAAAGTTTTCCCCTATATAAAGTAAAAGGATAAAATCATGCTAAGTTCTCAGACAAATAAATGATGATGTGGTTTTGTTCCATCTCTGAGCCTTAGCAGGGCATCTAGACAAGGCAAGACCTTTCTGAGGAAAGTTGTCTATATTTATCTAACATTTATTCTCAATGTTGTGCAATCTCACTTCATTCTGCTGCAAGCAATAGATTTCAGAAAATTAAAGGAGTAGTCACCTTCTATTTTTCCTTGAGTAGACATTTAACCTTTTCTACTGCACGTATCTTGTCGTGCCTACTGTGATGAGACTCCTTCTCTATTTACAATCAGTTGAAACTCCTGAGAGGCTCTGGCATACCTAGTACATGCAGCATCACAAAGGTTGTTCTCTTTGAAGGAATCTGGAACGTTCAGCTGCAGTCAAGGGTTAAGCAGGAGGTTTTGGTTTAGAATCCTGCCAACCTGCATTCTCTTACCATCTTTAAGGGAGATTTCTCTTCCCCCTAGCTTTTCAGACGTCTCTTGTTGAGACTTTAAAAAAAATCAAAAAAGCATCTGACGTACTTTTATCTGTCTCTCACTTTTTTTTTTTCCATTCCAGTGAGAAAGGTGAACTTCGGACAGATCAGATAATGAGTACCAAGAAAAGCTTTTTCCAGTGGAGCTCTTTGAAAATGCTGTGGGCAAAGTTGTCAAGCCCTTAGGTTTACAAGCTTTGCCTCAGGGGACTGGGAATATTTGCAGCGGTCTTTCCTTCACAGCATAAGAAGAAATCCTTTACTCTATACCAATTTCTTGAATGTGTAATAGAAGAAGTGCAGAATCAAATTTATGAGGTGCATCATCTTAATAGACTTTGAAGTTGTAAAAACTGAAGAAATAAAGGTGTAATTTTTGCTTTGATCTCAAAGCAAGATGTTCAAGTAACTTCTTTAAGAAATATGTAGCTTCAGCAGATCAATCTAAATTGAAGACGGAATTCACATTAGGAGGGAGCTTAATTTCAGATGTACGTTTTCTGTATTTGTTTCTTTACAGTTTGCTTGGTATAATACAATAAATAAAAAGGTAGAAAGCAGGAGGTTTTTTAATCTATAGTTAATCAAATATTTTTGTTTCTTTTGCTTATTTAAATTTATGGGGGAGTGGTATTTCCCATTTCTGCAAGATGTATTATTACGAGTACAGTTTCAACAGAAGCTCTGGATGAACCAGCTGAATCCAACCAATGAGCCACATCAATGGTGCTATTCCTTCCTTTTTTATCAGTGAGCTGTCATACAAATGTTTCCTTGATGCTTTGCTATTCTATGCTGCACGCAAGATGATGTCACCATGACTGTTCTTACGACCCTAAATGCTGTGAAAAAAAAACCATACAAAAAACAGGGAAGCTGTGGAATTCTATAGAAAAAATAATGGGTAGAACTTCTTGTAAGGAAGAAAAAGAACTTGGTTAACAATGCAAGAGATATCACTGTCATCATCATTAAAAAAGAATCAGAAAATACTGAATTGGAGAAAGAATTAAATACATTGAGGGCAAAGGGGGCGTAGGCAAAACAATTTGCTTTAAAACGAATAATCTCAGACAAATTTTAATACAGTCAAGGAAAGTTGGCTGAAGAGGTTTTATTTTAAGTGAAGCAGTTGCTATAATTTTGTTTTGAATATTTACTATAAAAAGTATTCAAGCTGCCTGGCTGGTAAACTGAAGGGAGTGCACAAAGCCTGAACAGTTTATCAAGTTTGTAGAACATGAAGTTTCAAGAAAGATACAGCAAGAATTTGTGATTGATCCAGTCTGCCCAGATCATCAAGAATGGTGGAGATGTAGAGTATGCTCTGGAATGGGAGAAAATATGAAAAACAGTTTTTGTTCATCTTCCATCTTCTTTCATGACATTTGCCTTTTTGTGTTCGCTTTCTGAAAACTCTCTTCTCTGAACAGTCAGATGAGGAGGATTGTATATGTTTCTGTCAAGTAGAGTTTGACGTTTGGAATTTGGGAGAAGACTCAAAGAATCTGTGTAGAGCACTAGGGTTGTCTACGTAGGGATGCTTCCTCCTTCCCATGGTATATATCAGTTTCTTGAATAAAGCTGCACTTTTATTTCCCAGGGGTGTCTGCTGATGAAGGCAAGAAAGCAGACGAGTGAGGAAGTAGCAGAATAAGAAAGGGATAATTTGGTATGTGTCTCTGTAGAAACGGTGTAGAAACAGAGAGGAAGGTTGTGGTAGCACCTGAAGTGCTGGGAGGCTGTGGCATATACGCAACCATCAATGAAAAGTGTGAAGGGATGAGCCCTTGCCTCTTGGAGATTTTATTTGAAGAAGATCAGCTGCTTCTTCTAAAAAAAGTTACAAGTGGAGTTCCCCAGAGCTCAGTGCTGGGTCCAGCCCTGTTCAATATCTTTATCAATGACCTGGATGAAGGCATTGAGTGCACCCTTAGCAAGTTTGCAGATGACACTAAGCTGGGTGGAAGTGTTGATCTGCTGGAGGGTAGGGAGGCTCCAAAGGGATCTGAACAGGCTGGACCGCTGGGCTGAGACCAATGGCATGAGGTTTAACAAGGCCAAATGCCGTGTCCTGCACTTGGGGCACAACAACCCTGTGCAGCTACAGACTAGAAGTCTGTCTAGAAAACTGCCTGGAGGAGAGGGACCTGGGGGTGTTGGTTGACAGCGACTGAACATGAGCCAGCAGTGGCCCAGGTGGCCAAGAAGGCCAATGGCATCTTGGCTTGTATCAGAAACAGCGTGACCAGCAGGTCCAGGGAGGTTATTCTCCCTCTGGACTCGGCACTGGTGAGACCGCTCCTCGAATCCTGTGTTCAGTTCTGGGCCCCTCACCACAAGAAGGATGTTGAGGCTCTGGAGCGAGTCCAGAGAAGGGCAACAAAGCTGGTGAGGGGGCTGGAGAACAGGCCTAATGAGGAGCGGCTGAGAGAGCTGGGGATGTTTAGCTTGGAGAAGAGGAGGCTGAGGGGAGACCTCATTGCTCTCTACAACTACCTGAAAGGAGGTTGTGGAGAGGAGGGAGCTGGCCTCTTCTCCCAAGTGACGGGGGACAGGACAAGAGGGAATGGCCTCAAGCTCCACCAGGGGAGATTTAGGCTGGACATTAGGAAAAAACTTTTCATGGAAAGGGTCATTGGGCATGGGCAGAGGCTGCCCAGGGAGGTGGTTGATTCACCTTCTCTGGAGGTGTTTAAAGCATGGGTGGACGAGGTGCTAAGGGGCATGGTTTAGTGTTTGATAGGAATGGTTGGACTTGATGATCCGGTGGGTCTCTTCCAACCTGGTGATTCTATGATTCTAAGATTAAGGCCAACTTTACCTAGATGAGATATGGGAAAATAAAAAATTTGGGAAACCAAATGAAATCAGTAAATGATTGGAGACTTGACCTTGTGGCTTCTTTGGTAAGACAAGAAGAGGTTTTAGTAGTATGTGAGCCTACAAGTACAGAGATGGATGTATATGAATATAGAGCATGAGCGTTGAGGCTGTTATTTAGAAAAGGAGGTGGGGAGAACTAGTAGGACCTGATAATTTAAAATGAGGGAACCTTTAAAGTTATTGATGCTGGTGGAAGCATCATTTGGCTCTTCACCTCTGGCTCTAGGTATCTACCATCAGCTAGATACCTGTATATCTCAGCTGTGAGTTAATAGACAAGGCAACAATTCCATGAATACACAAGGATTTTAGGTTAAATGTTAAAGGTTTTCTTTAAAGTCTTAATATAAAAAATGAGAAATAGCTAATCTACATAGTGACAAGAAGAGAATGTGAATGTAGATACTCAGTTGTGCTTATAGGTACAATCAGAGATTATATCTATAGAAAAGCAGAATTGCAATGAAAACCAAGGCAAATTTAAGGTAGAAAGCTCAGAATAGAAAAGAGAGAAAATATCCAGTTAGTTAGGTTATGGGTTTTCTTTTTTAATTCAGAATAATTTCTGCAGAATACCATAGGAAACATTGTCATAAAATACATTAAAATGTATTAAAAAAACAGTAAATTTATGGTGCTGTCTGTAACTTGTCTTGAATAGTCAAGGAGCTGATTGACCTGGTTACGCTTTCCTGTTTATATATTCTGCCACTTTAGCTTTCATTTTTCCCAGTTTAAATCTATTTTTCCCTGCTGTCTTTTGAAAATGCAAACAAGAACAGTGCTTGGAGAAAAAAAAACACAAAAACTTTGAAGTTTTAGAATGCTGTATGGAAAGTGGAGTATTCATTTTCAGTGGGTAAATTGTTTAGGGGAAAGATAGGATGGGGTAAATGTAATCCTGCATATGTGCAAACACTGGTTATTTCATAGAATGAGAAAAGATCATTAAACCTTGCTGTGTGTACCACCACTCACTTCAGATGCGTGAAGACTTGTAAGTTTATGCTTAGAAGACAATCTTTAGCAATGCTTGCCAGTACCCATCATTTAAAACTTCTTGGGTTTAATTTCATATGCGATTCATTAAATTAGGAATGTCTGCCACCAGTGTCATTTTCCAGCTTTATGCTTTGAGATGGATATTAGACATACCACCATTTGGGTTTTTGCTCATATTCTTTCTGAAGCTCAGACTCACAGAATCACAGAATGGTTTAGGTTAGAAGGGACCTTTGGAGGTCAGCTGGTCCAACAGCCTCTGCTCAAGTATAGCCATGTACATCCAGTTGCTTGGGATCGCATCCAGAGAGCGTTTGAGTATCTCCAAGGCTGGAGACTCAGTAACCTGTCTGGAAAACCTGTTCCAGTCTGTGGTCACCCTAACTGGAAAAAAGTGTTTCCTGATGTTCAGAGGGAACATCCTGTGTTTCTATCTGTGCCAGTTGTCTCTTATTGTGTCAGTGGGCACCATTGCAAAGAGCCTGGCTCTGTTCTCTCTGCCTCCCTCCCTTCAGATATTTATATACATTAATGACATCCACATTCCTGAGACTTCTCTTCTCTAGGCTAAACAGTCTCAGTACTCTCAGCCCTTTCTGATATGGAATATGATCCAGTCCCTTAATCATCTTCATGGCCCTTCATTGGACTCTCCCCAGTACATAAATATATGTCCTGTATGGGGTAGCCCAGAACTGGGCACAACGCTCCAGGTGTGGCCTCACCACCGCTGAGCAGTGGGAAAGGGTCACCTCCCTTCACCTTCTGACAATACTTTGTCTAATGCAGCCCAGGATACTATAACTCTTCTTTGAAGCAAGGTCACAGTGCTGGCCAATGTTCATCTTGGTGCCCTGCTGGACCTCCAGTTCCTTTTCTGTAAAGCAGCTTTCCAGTCACTCAGTGGGTATTGCAATGTGCATGGGGCTACAGTTCTCCCTGTTCAATCTTTTTGTGCCCATTTCTACAGCCTTGAGGTCTCCAGCCTATATATCAAGAGCTTGTCTACAGCTTGTCTCATAACAGGATCTTGTGGGAGTCAGTGTCAGAGGCCTTACGAAAGTCCAGATAGACAATATCCACTGCTCTTCCCTCATCTACAAGGCAAATCGTTTCTTCATAGAAGTTTATCAAGTTGGTTAAGCATGACTACGCCTTGGTGAAGCCATGCTGAGTAGTCCTGATGAATTTTTTGTCCATAAAGTGCCCGGAAATGGTATCCAGGATTAGCTGTTTCATCACCTTCTCAGGGACTGAGGTGAGGTGAACTGGGCTATGATCCCCTGAGTCCTGCTTGTTGCTTTTCTTGAAGAGTGACATTTGCTGTCCTCCAGACTTTGGACACTTCTCCCAGTTGCCATGATTGATCAAAGATTACTGAGGATGGCTTTGCAGTGACATCTGCCAGCTCCCTCAGCACTTGTGGGTACATCCCATCAGGACATATAGACTTATGTGTGTCCAGTTTGGTTAAGTATTCTCAGACCCGATCCTCATCCACCAAGGGTACATCTTCCTTCCTCCAGCCTTAGCCCCAGATCTCTGCGACCTGAGATTCCTGAAGGCTGCTCTTGCTAGTAAGGACAGAGGCAAAGAAGGCATTTCAGCCTTTTTCATGTCTCTGTAACCAGGTCCCCTGTCTTGTTGAGCAGTGGGCACACATTTTTCCTGTTCTTCTGTTTGTTGCCTGTGTTCCTATAGGAGGCCTTCTTGTTGTCTTTGGCATCCCTGGCCAGATTTAGTTGCTTTTGGGCCTTATCATTCCTAACTTTGTCCCTGGATGCTCAAATGTCATTTCTGTGTTCCTCCTAGGTTACCTGTTGTTTCTACCTCTTCATTTTGTGTTTGGGTTTAGCTAGGAGCTCCTTGTTCATCCATGCAGACTGCCAGACATTTTTTGTAATCTCTTTTGAGATGGAAAAAAACCTCTCTCAGAGGAGGTGGTCCCCAAATCCAGGTTTCTTGGGCCCCATTTCCATCAAGGGCCTTATCTATCCCAGGGGACTCTTTACAATCAGATCTTTGAAGAAGCCCAAGTCTGCTCTTCCAAAATCCAGGGTTGTAAGCTTGCTTTTTGCCCTCCCCCCTGCCCTCAAGATCCTGAATTCCACCATCTCATGGTCACTGCAGTGAAGGTCACCTTTGGTCTTGAGATTCTCATCAAGCTCCTCCATTTTGGCAAGTATGAGATCCAGAAGAGCCTCTTGTTGGCTCCTCTGTAACTTGGGGGAGGAAGTTATCATCAGTGCACTCCAGGAACTTCCCGGATTGCTTGAAATGCTGATGCAAGTGATATCTACCCCAGAAATAGGTTTGTCCTTGTCAAAACTGGAGCAAAATTCCCATTACTCCAAGATTTATGAGTGAGCTTTGTACCAGCCCTTCTTAAGGAGCTTCACTTGTTCTTGTTCCTGTTGCCATTATTTTGCTTATGATAACTGTACTAATTAACTGTCTTTTTATTCTTACCATATTGGTGTTTCCAAATCAGTAAAAACTATAAAAATACATTAGTGTGCAATTCATATAATTTATTGAACAAAGAATAGAAATTAATTTCTACACAGCTGTTCTAACGTTATCTGTTCTCCCTAGAAATAGGTGACTGCACAATCAGTATAAAAATGAATTAATGACAAAAGGAACTATATTTTACACATTATATGTGCGTTTGTATAAAATATGAATACAATGGGATGTGGATTTCATCATGTTATATAAAAGGAGCTGTGTATAACCTGAATTTGACTTTATCATAACATTAGTATTCTTCTACATCTTGTTGAGGATTTTTTTATGCTTCATATTGATATATCAGAAGGTGTTGTAGGCTGCTCACTTTTCTACAGAATTAATCTTAACTTTGATCCCTTTTATCATACTGTGCAGGAGTTCTGAAGAAAGCTGGTGGGGAGCTTTTAATAGGAGAAACCAGAGCAAATGAAACCAGTGTGCTTCCTGAACAGTTACTTCAGGTAGAAGAGGTGAGTATGAAAAGAGTCTTGCGCTTTGTAGGGGATTTTCTTTTGTCTGTGTCTCCAGTGTATTCTGTCACCATGTTCATTATAAACACCTATTGCCATAGTTTCATTATTTAGCCACTGCAATTAATTTTAGGTGCAAAGTGTCAGTTAAGATTGAATAAAATCATATGGCATTCATGAAGAAGTGGTTGTTATTTAAGATTTAATCACAGAAGGGATTTAACATCAGAAGTATAGGATACCTTATTAAAAAAACAGTAAGAAAATGCTAAAATATGGTAGCTTTCTTCAGTATTAAAGGTATTCTCAAACACAGCAGAATTTTATAAGATTCTATTGTGCTTTTAACATTGATCATAACAATTTATAGCATAAATTTATAGCATAAACAATGTTTTGTATATATAATATCATAATGATAATTTATTATCTATGGTGATTTAATATTATAATTATGATGATTCATATAATACCTTAACAATGCTATAGATTGGACCCCACCTGAAGCCCTGTGTCAAGTTTTGGAATCCTCAACATAAGAAGGATAGGGATCTGTTGGAATGGGTCCTGAGAAGGCCATGGACATGATGTGAGGGCTGGAGAACCTCTGCTGTGAGGCTAGGCTGAGGGAGTTGAGGTTGTTCAGCCTGGAGAGAGTAAGCTCCAGGCACAGTTTATACCGGCCTTCCAATACCTGAAGGGGGTGTACAAGAAAGCTGTAGAGGGACTTTTACAAGGGCCTGGAGTGGTTGGATGAGGGGGAGTGTCTTTAAATTAGAAGGGGGAAGATTTATATTAGACATTAGGAAGAAATTCTTCACTATGAGGGTGGTGAGACCCTGGCCCAGGTTGCCCAGGAAAGTGGTGGCTGATCCACCCCTGGGGGTGCTCAAGGCCAGGTTGGATGGGGCTTGGAGCCCCTGATCCAGTGGGAGGTGACCCTGCCTATGGCAGGGGGTAGGACTGGGTGGGCTTCGAGGACCTTTCCAACCCAATCCATTCTATGATTCTACAGGGGTAAGTACTCACGGGATGTCCGGTTTCTTTGATGCCAGTAAAGTACTGTGTAGTGAGCACTATGCTTTGTAGATTGTATATGCAAGATTAAATTTTAGTCTGTCTAAAAAAATTTTTATTGTTGAATTTCTAGGATCTAAATGCTCTTACAAGTCTGGTACTTTACGACAGTGGATTTGATTTCCTAATGGCTGAATTTTAATGCTGAAATGACCTTTTAAAGTGTACTTTGAACCAGTTTGTGAAATTAATGTTTCTATATTTAGTGGATTACAAAGAACAATATTTTTAGAACATTGAGCTTTAATTGAGTCAATATGAAAAAAATACACAAAAAAGAGATAGTTCAAAAATGAATGTCTAGGGGCCACCTCTGTCCTCACTGGAACTGAGCATTGGGAGTTCAGAAGGGAAAGTGAAAGGAAGGAGAAGGCAACTTCTGAACTTGACTAAGATGGAAGGGCTCCGCTTTGTAGTCATTCATTGCCCTCTGGTTTAGTACTATAGCCACAACGTGTTAGGAATCCTTTTCTTTTCTCCCACTACAGCCTTATAGTGGGGATCTTACTTCATTAAAATATTTATCTTACAAAGGTGCGATACTCACTTGGCCAGTTCTGGTGTGATCTAAGTCTGCTGTATGTCATGTGAGCAATGCAAAGCAAGATTCGTGGAAAATCAGTGATGTACTACTCTATCAACTTCTCACAACTGGCATGATTCAGATAACTTTGGAAGTCTCTGTTTACAGAAGGCAGGGAAGTGAAGTAAATGAGAGTAAAAACGAGCATTGGATAAAACTTACAAATCTCTATTTAAACATTTTAATCTTTGCTAAATCTAGCTCTAGAGAAGTGAAATCCACTGTGGCTGTGTTAGAACCAGCTTTGCTAAGTGCTTTCCATTAATATTCATGTTTTGTACCTTCCAATTGTTACTTACAGTGAAAATTATTACAGAGTGTCCATTGCTGGATTATTTGTTAAACTACTAAGAACAGTTACAAATGTATTTGACTTGTTAAATAGATTCTTTAAAGATTATAAATAAAGATGAAGCGTGGCTTTTAAAAAGCAGTCCTTTTTAAACAGGGTTTTTTATAAATGTATTTCTTAAAAAACTGATGAAAAATTTATTGTTGTTAAGGATGTTCATTTTTGTTGGAAGTATAAACTGCTTTTAATATGATTTCATGGCTAGCAGACTATTTTAAATTATTGAAATGAATTTCAAAAGATGATGGTGCCCTTTATTTTAATTATGGAAGTTAGAATTTCAGACAATAATAACACACAGTAATGAATTTGAATTGATTTTATATAAATATATATTTCAGCCTGTTTTCCTGAATTTTGGCTGGAGAAATGCATTTAAAGACCTATCTTCCTCTGTGGCTCACTGTATAACAATAGCAATTGAGGACTTTTCAACTAAAATTCTTCAACATGAACAGAAAGAAGAGTTTTCAGCTGCAGGCTATGCAATGAGTCTTGTAAACAACCAGCAAATGAGGGAGTCCTGCAGAGCAGTCCAACAGGAGGAGCAACCAAAACGAATTGCTAAGGCAGGTATCAAAAGATCTGAAGTTTGAGGGGAGACAGAATGCCAAGGCTGTTTGCCATCTACACTTTGAAGTACTTACAGTACCATTAATATTCTGTATCTTATATAAATGGAATTAAGAAGAAAGTGAGAGGCATTACAATATGAGGCTGAGCAGAGCTTTACACAATAGCCCATAGTCTATACTTGAAAGAATTAACTTTTAAACTTCACTGGCATTATTTTCTTCATCCAAAAAGTTCTAAAACGTTCTGATTAGTATCTACTCTGTCACCAGGCAGTGCGATGGGAAAATGCTGAAAGCTTTGAAGCGTAGCTATAAAGGGATTTCCTGTATTCATATCCTTAGACATGCCATTTAACTAATCAGCAAAACCAATCATATGGCCAAATTAGGGTTCTTTGATTTGGCTGAAAGGTCTTTTATGACGATTAACTAAATTGTTTTTCTAAGGGAATATGTGTTTGAAAGTTGGGATTTTTTTTATTTATTAAGCTCTACAACTCTTCTAGCAAATTTGGAATGCTGTTAATGAATATTTGCTTTAAAAGACGTAAGCTCTTGGAGATAATTTTGGGAGATCAGTGTATAAATTTACTAAGAGATTACAAGTTTGTTTTCAAATTCAGTATTAAGAAATGCATTTGTGTACTTTTCAAAATAAATTAGTTTAGGTCATCTTTTTTTACAAGGAATTAACCTTATGCTTTGAATGTTCATCTAATGAAAACATAAACAAAATCAAACCATTACTATCATAAATGGGCTTTAATTTTTTTCCCCAATATATATTAAGCTGCTTTAAAGCAAGAAGAGATGAAATAATAATTCATTTACTGCAGATAACAGTATGAAATACATAACAGAATGAAATGTTTGTAAAGCTGATTTAACATATTTATGTTTTGAGCCAATTTCATTATTCAAGAATCTGACCCCAGTGTGTGTAAATTAAACAGTGCTGTCAGAATACAAATAACTTGATGCCACATTTATTTCCCTCAGTTTTGTTCTGACATCATGGAAGAACTTGACACATTGCTTCCATTGGCTCTGGCATGCAGAGATGATTCCCTTCAGGAAATTAGAGCAAACTTTGTGGAGGCCTGCGGCAAAGTGGCAACAGCTGTCTTGGCACAGCTGGAGGAGAAGAGCAAAGACGTTCCTTCCAAGGCTCCCCTGCAACAGTTGCACACCGCCCTTTCCACAGCCATATATGTCTTCCAGCATTTTACAATGTATAGCAATTTAATGAAAGAAACAAGCAAAAAGTGAGTCCCTTTTACCTATAGTGGTTTAATTCAAACATAAATAACACAGGACCTCGTTCCATTTTGGTGATACAGGATGGTAGTAGTTTTCCAAGCTGCATCATAATTTTTTATCACATGCACTGTGTTTACTCTTTATGGAAAGACCTCAATCAATGCTATTGATAACCTAAAGTAGGGGCAGAGGGGTTGGAGCTGGGTGATCTTTAGGGTCCCTTCCAACTCAAACCATTCCATGATTCTAAAGTAGACATTACAAAACAAATTATATGTGTTTAAGATCTGCATTTGATTTGCAGATCCAATATTTTTTATTTATTAAATCTGAGTAAATAGGGTTGTCCAGTGAACTGAGTGTACTCTGCTGTCCTTTAAATAGAGGGCTGAGGCCTTAATTTCCTTTCCTGACCTTTGCAATACCTGAATTTTCATAAAATTTGATTTAGCACACAGCAATCTTAGAGGATGGTACAAATATAGTTCCTGCTCTTTTTCCTTAAACCATCCATATTCAGAATATGAACAAATCCACCCAATGTAGTTTTAGAATTTATTTTTCATTGCATGCAGGATAAAAATTAGAGAAGAAAAGAAGTAGTAGAGCGAAATCTAAGACAGTGTTTGACCTTGGGGTAATGTAACTACATTTGCTGTTCTTGTAGGAGATTTTGAGGTAAGACACTAGGAATGTCTTTATTGGTCCATGTGTTTCTGGCCATATGTAATTTAAAAGCAGAAACCAGACCTTTCGGAGGGACACTTGAACCACTGCAGTTTTCAAGGAGCATATGATTTCTAAGGGATTGTATGCCCTGTTAAGCTGCTTTCCCTCTGATGTTTTACTCTATTCTCCCTGAAGGCTACCTCTTGAGTGGGACCTTGGAGCCAAAATATTGCTCCATATGTGTATTATGAAAGAATTTTAGTATAATCCCACCAAAAATAATCTCTGGACTCTACATTTATGTTTTCTTTATCATGCTCAGTGCTGATGCAGTTGTGCTGCAATGCAGAATCTCCCAATAACTGACTAACAAATGTACTTCTGTCCCTAGGAAACAGGATGAAGTAATATATTTCTTTGTGCCTTGGTTAAATCAGAACATATAGATTAGCAGATATATTTAAAGAACTTGTGAAACAAAGAGCAGATATTTTTCAAAAGTGAATGCTAGGTTCAGACTCCAGGACTGAGAGGAAATGGATGATTGATACCTAATAACCAAAACCATTTGCAGTGCTGGGGATTATTACCTCCTACTGCACAGCCTTTCAATCCTTGCCTCTTTGATCATTCTCTCTGAACAGACCCCTGTTCCAAGTGCCCATCCAACAATATCAGGAATTCATCAACATTCTCCAGTTTCAAGTTACAAGCTACTGCGTCAGAGTTTGTGCTACAAGCATTTTACAGGATGCTGAGAGCCACCACTGGGATGACTGCAAAGCTTTTTATGAGGTGTGAGGTTAAGTTTACTGTGCCTCTCTTTTACAAAATGTGTTTTACTGGTTGCCAGCTCTCTGGCTACTTAGAAGCATAAGATCAGCATTATTTTTACATAAAGATTATTGGAATTTACTGTTTTGAAATATCTGTTATGGCAGGCAAATGTCTCTTTAGAAATGATGTAGCAGAACATAGTCATTTAACATTGACATAAATCATTACCATGGGGTGTTTGTGTCATTTGCTTGATAAAATATTGTATGCCAAGTTCCAGACATTTGTATAGAGCTCATTTCAACTTTTCTCACAGAAATTGTGACACATGAAAATGAAAGGCAGCTATTTTTCTCCTGCAAATTTTTTAATCTGATTCTTTGATTTTTGTTTTCAATACATTTCTGAGATAACTAGTGCCATTTCAGCTGCATTTTGAAGTCACAAAACTCCTAATGATTCTGAAAAAAAAACCTGAAGTTCAAGTGAAAATTATAGCTTATTGGGTTTTTTCTTCATGCCAGTTAAATGCAGACATAGACTGACATATACTGTTTGAAATTATTTTCACTTAATTTCAGGGTGAAGTTAATGTATTATGTGGGTTTTTGTCCATAAAAACTGAGAATTCTTGGAGGCAAAGTCCTCCCTTACATCTTTTGCTGTGTGAGAGAATTAGGGTGCTTTTGTTAAACATTTTCTAGAAATGTTATGTGGGAGAAAATTCTGTGTGATGTGTATATTCTACAGATGTAATGTGAAAAGCTGCTGAGTCAGGGACAAAAATCTGCATGGGACAGGTGATGCAGACCTTAATATGGGTAATCTATCAAAATGCTCATCACTCATAGGCAGTTAAATTAGACAGTAGAAGCAGGGAAGGGGTCATCCCCTGGGACTCAGTGCTGGTGAGGCCACACCTCGAATCCTGGTTCAATTTTGGGCCCCTCAGTACAAGATGGACATTAAGGGGCATCCAGAGAAGGGAACAGAGCTGGGTCAGGAGCTGGAGAACAAGGGTTCTGGGAGCGGCTGAGGGATCTGAAACTGTTTAGCCTGCAGAAAGGGAAGCTGAGGGGGGACCTTATTGCTCTCTGCAGCTCCTGGAAAGCAGGTTGTAGTGAGGTGGATGTTGATCTCTTCTCTGAAATTAATTGTTCAAGACATGTTGCATCCACACTGAATTTAACTTTGGTGTTTAAATGACATACAGATTTTTTTTTTTTTGGAGTTACTACTGAGTAGATTAGCTCTACAATGTATTTAATTAATCTTATTAAAAGATGAGGGTAAATTTAACTTAAAGTATTGCAACATTGTCCCTGATTTCACTAGTAAACCCTGTGCGCCTCTTTTTACAGTATTGATACTGTTTCACTAGACTATATCCTATAGAGGTGTAACTTTTAGCTGTCAGTGTAGAAAAAAGGTCATAATAACATAAAAAAATGTAGAACAGCTTCCACATAAGGTGAAATAAGCAAACTGCAGTTCCTCAGTTTGAAAACAAAATTAAAATAGCAGTATATGATAGATGTCTATAAAATTAAGGGAAACATTATTTAAAAGGCAGTGTTAAAATAAACAGGTTCAATAGTTGCTTTCTGCAGCCCCCTGAAAAGAGGTTGTAATGAGGTGAGTGTTGCTCTCTTCTGCCAAGTAGCAAGGTGTAGGATGAGACGAAACAGCTTCAAGTTGTGCCACGGGAGATTCAGGTTGGATATTAGGAAAAGTGTCTTTACTGAAAGCTGCTCAGAGCAGTGGTGGAGTCTCCGTCCCTGAAGGAGTTCAAAAAGCATGTGGCTGTGGCACTCAGGGACAGGGTTTAGTTAGCATGGTGGGTTTGGGCTGACGGTTGGACTTAGTGGGCTTAAAGATTCTATGAGAGCAGTTGTGATTAGAGGGTAAGCACGGAGACAATAATCACCATGAGATCGCAGCAGGTTTTGAATATCTTTTCAGAAAGTTAAGCGGAGATTTTGTGAGATACATGCAGCAAATTTGTAGTAATGTGAGATCAGAGCTCTAAGAGCGCAGTTCCCATTCGCTGTCAGAGTCTGTGGTGCCGGGGAGTAGAACACTCTGAGTTCAGGATCTCACTGGCAGAGTGCACAGAACACCCACTGTGCCAGCTCTCCGGAGCGCATTTTCCAAGGGAGCTTTCAGTGCAGCAGACATCTGCTGCAGCTTTGGGAACTTATGTTTTCTAATAGCCGAAGAATAAAGAATTGTCTGTTCAAAGATAATATTGAGTGGCTCGTGTAATAAAGCCCAGCTGCCAGTTTCCTGATGTATAAGCTAAATAAAAGCTCACATCTGTTTGTGTTATACCAAGCCTGCAAAAATAGCAGATGTTTACCAGTAGGATTGTCTAGAAATGGAAACAAATAGAAAAACAGGTCAGAAAAGGGGAATTAATCTCATTTAAATCTTCAGTGAAACTGTTGCTTCTGAAGTGTAGGTGCAGTGTTAGAAAAGGGCAATTATTCAATTTACTGGTTTAAATTAAATAAAGCAGAGAAAATGAAGCAATTTGTGGTTTTAATTACATAGTTAGGAAGTAAAACTCACCAACATTCAGTTACTAAAAAACCCAAATATCCTACATTACAAAGGCAGTTTAAAGTTATTCTGGTTATTCAATCTGTGTGTTTTTTGAAAAAAAATTAATATATTTTTGTGAATTAAAGATATAGCCAAAATAAGTTAGCTTCCATTAGACATTCAAGCTAATTACCTGGTGGGTTTATTCTGTAACACTTGAAATGTTTTTTTGAAAGAAGGGAAATATTAGTAAAATTTCTGCAAGGTAGGTTTAGGGGGTTATTTCCAGATAACTTCTACTGGAGTGTACATCAAGAGTAGTCACGGGAATATATCTGAGAAACTCAGACTTAAAGAAGTGTATTAATATTTGAGTTACGCAAAGTTGTGAAGTTATGTTAGGAGTTATGAAATAAACTTGTACTTTTCTATTATGATACTTCAGTATATCATGCAATAACATTATAATTTCATTTCATATAAGAAAAATAGGGAAATATTTTAGTATCTACATTATGTTATGTTATATGTGATATATTGTATTTTTAGTCAATATAAGACAATGTTATTTTACCTGTGTGGAAACACTTGTCAACTAATTGATTGTTCTAAATACCGGAGTATTTTGGTTTGTTTGGCCTGTTGAAATATTGCTTTAAACAATATTTTTGTGTACCAAGAAACTGTTAAATCATCTGGCTATTCTAATGAGTACAGAACTGATCCAGTGTAAAGTGTCCCCATTCATAGCAGGGGTGTTGGAATTGGATGGGCTTTAAGGTTCCTTCCAACTCAGACTGTTCTGTGACTCTATGAATATTGTAAATGTTTTTAAACTAGACTTATAATACTATGGTTTTTGAGAACAGGTTAATTAAGGATACAAGAGTGCAACTGCTGTGGTTTGTATTTGTGGCAGAACTCTAGTTTTGTATCTGAAATGGAACGTGTGTTTCTTTGCTAATAAAGATGTTTCACATCTTGTCAAGGACCATTTTTTGGTCATCATCTGCCTGAAACTTTTCAGCTATTTCCTTCCAGATTGAATTAATTAGACTTAAACTGACATTCTGGAAGGTATGTTTTTATTATTTAATGTGTGGTGGTTTTGCCAGGGGGAAAGATGCTCATTCTCTGTCCAGATGTGGCATTACTTCTGCTGTGCTCTTCACCATGATCTGTGGACTATTCTGCCTCCCAAGGCAGCCCAGGAAATCCTTACCGATGTACTAGAGCAGACTTTGGCTTTGCTGTGCACCAGATATTGCCAGGCCTGCCCCACTTACAAGAGAACACCACAAATCAGGTAATATTTGTATACTTAATATGCACACACTTTTAATGGATAAAGTAAGTAACCCTTAGTTTTCTGTTACACTGCTTTCATTCAAGTTTAAATGCTAATGAACGCAGCAGAGAGGATAGAAACAATCTATTTATTTTGGTATTCATGTTAATTCAATATGTTTTGTAGATTTAGGTATATTTGATAATCATATACTAAACCAGGCAGAATTGAAGACCTCTTTTGAACTCTTGGTGAAATTGTTCCATGAACTGTTTGGTTGTTTTGAAAGCCCAAAGGGGAACAATGTGTTGTGGAGTGGTGGTGCAAGCAAAAACATGGGCAGAACTAGGAGCATCAGGATTAGGAATCAAGCTACTGATTTATGCGGAAAACTCCACATATCCCAATTGGGTTTGGGTTTTTGTAGGTCTTTTCAAGTCAAAGAGCTATGAGGGTACATGAGAAGGTTTGCCAGAATGAAGCCAGTTGTGCAGAAGGAGAAGGGAAGAAGAGGCTATTCCTCCTCCTGTCATTTTAGGAAATACAAAGCTGGAAGTTCTTCTTGTTAGGGTTCTTATGTTCTGCCAGAAAGGACAGTCCTTTAAGGAGTAGTACAGCAAGTGTCTCCAGGTAGAAGCTTGCCCTACCTCTGTCTGTTATTTTTCTATCCAATGGCTTGTTTGACTGAAGAAATTGGTGCATTTCTCACTCTGACCCTTTGGTCTGTATCTTTCCTAAAATAGTGTTTCCCTCTTTTTAGATTTTGAAAGTGGTGTAGTCAATGGTGGCCGTGCGATTTAAACACTTAAAAGCTTGTCATTAGTAGGAGACAAGAGACACTCAGCAGAGATATGTTCTAAAAGTTTTGTGGTGTCATCATAAGTTTTATTATGAAAAGGAGCATTGTCAAAGAATCTTAAGAAACTTGCAGAAGTTCACACCCTTGAGATAGGTGGCAGAAAAACCCCAAAGTTTTAATCTACATAGTAAAATACCTCTTTATATGTTCTATATGTTCTAACTCAGAACATTCCTTGTTGTAATGTGTTGCCTGGCAGATAAAGGTTTTGCAGAATTGAAGATTTAGTTCACTTGTCATTACTTTTTTGCTCCAGCAGGATTTGAAGATAGTATGTACGTTCTAATTATATTCTACCATAAAGAAAACTAGATTTAATTTTACTTATTTGTAGTTTAGAAGGCAAGTTGTTTCTGTCTAGGGGCATTTTTGTCATAGGGGAATTTTTACAGTCTAGTGGATTCAGAATTCCTGCACCACTGACAAAGGCAAAATTTGAAGTCCATGATGTAGTTTAGGTATTTTATGTTGTCAGAGGAAACCTCTGTTTAACTGAAAATTACCACTATCCTTATGTCCTAAATAATGTTATTTTCACTTTTTTTTCATACAGAATTGATATTGCATCAATTTTGATGTCCACTGAAGATCTGCTGTGGTCAGTTTGCAGCTCTGTAGAGGAGTTTCTGAATCCACATGAAGACAGAGATGTCAAGATTTATAAAATACATAGCCACTGCAATAGTCTTCTCTCTGTGCTGGCTATTTTAACTTCACCACTGAAGACTTTGTATGAGTGAGTATGAAAGAAACATTCAATTTGAGATAAAATTTGTTCTTGAGCTTACATGGATAGATCTACAAGGTGAATAATTGTATCGAAATACAAATGCAATGCATTGTGTTGTCACATTTTGATAACCTTTGACTATATCTCGATTTGATCTTGACCTTTACGATCCTACCTAAAGCCCAATTATATTTGTTAGGATTTTGTTAGCTTTGGATCAAAATCCTGTACTACACATTTTTTTGACCAGTGATCACATAGACCATAGTGAATGTTTGCTCTGATTTCCTCTGTAACACAAACAGTAGAATTTCATTAATTATTAAATAAATTTGCTATTTACTTTTCAGTTTACATTTACTCCTATGGTACCAGAGCCTTTGGTAAGGTTTTCAAGGATGCAGTCACTTATACAATTGAAAAAAATGTCATCTTCTTACTGGTTCATGTTTATCCACCTTCAGCTTCCAGGCAAATAAGAATGTTCTGCTGTCAACCCATAATAATTCCATAAGTACTGGAATATAAAGATAATTTACAGAAATTATCATCTTGTTACATGAGCAGGAGGCTTCAATAAATATTAAATACAGTGTAAAAAAGAAAGGGTATAGAATGCTGATCTTTATAAAATTATGTATTCACAAGTCACAACTGCAAGCAAAAGGACACAATATGCCATGAAATTGGGTCTGAATCTTTCATTGCTGTTCATGCTAAAAGTTCTGTGGTAAATTTGTTGAAAGAGACAATACAAAGTGAGATCGCAGTGTAAAAAAAGCAACAACAGCAGACCCCAAAACTAAGAAAGCCAAATCCTATTCAACTGGCTTTTATTTTACTATTCTAAATAAGAATAATCGAGGATCACCATCACGACAGACTGAGAGAGTTGGGCTTGTTCAACTTGGAGAAGAGAATGCTCCGAGGAGATCTTATAGTGACCTTCCAGTACGTGAAGGGGCTACAAGGAAGCTGGGGAGGAACTGTTTACAAAGGCTTGTAGTGATAGGACTAGGGGCAATGGGTATGAACTGGAGAGGGGCAGATTTAGAGTAAGCATAAGGAGGAATTTCTTCACCATGAGAGTGTTGAGGCTCTGGAGCAGGTTGCCCAGGGAAGTTGTGGATACCTCGTCTCTGGAGGTGTTCCAGGCCAGGATGGATGGGCCTTAAGTGGCCTGATCTAGTGGGAGGCATCCCTGCCTGTGGCAGGGGTGTTGGAACTAGGTGATCTTTAAGGTCCTTTCCAACCCTAACTGGTCTATGATTCTGTGATTCTAATACAGGTAATAGGTTGGACAAAAAGGAGGGATGAGGCCTCCTGCATTTAAGCTTCTTTAACTAAATATCTTTGTTCATGTCTGGGCTCCTTTTAATATTTGTGGGCTCAGAGGATTGTAAGTGGATTCTTGATCTTATACAAATAAACAGTTAAGAAGGTAGCTCGTGACCAGGTTAGGCAGTCCTGCTGTGTCAAAAATTATGTGGGCAGGAGTAGATATTGTGGTGGCTTCAGCTGCATCTAGTGTCAGTTTTCATATTTCACCTTTCCTTTATGAAAACCCATACAATGATCGGTTAAAATAGATACATAGTATAGTCTGCTCCTTTTAGATATTCTAGTCTCCAGCAATCCATGTTGTTTGCAGATTTATCTATACCTAGAATGACAAAAAATGTGGGCTACCTTGAGAACTCACAGAGTTGCAGAAAAAAGGAGGAAGAGGGAAGACCTCACTGCTCTCTTCAGCTCTCTGAAAAGAGGTCGTAATGAGATGGATGCTGGGCTCTTCTTCCTGGTAGCAGTAACAGAAGGAGGGAAAATGGCCTCAGGATGCCCCAGGGGAGGTTTAGATTGGACATTAGGAGGAATTTCTTTACTGAAAGGGTTCTGAGGCACTGCCAGAGGCTGCCCAGGAGGTGGTGGAGTCTCCATCCCTGGAGGGGTTTAAAAGAGGAGCAGACATTGTAGTTGGGGACATAGTCTGGTGGCAGACTTAGCAATGCTGGATCAGTGGTTGGACTCAATGGTCTTGAAGGTCTTTTCCAAGTGAAACCATTCTATGATTCTAAGGTGTGAATGGAGAGAGTGAGGCAGCATATTTTGTATTTGACGTAAAATGTTGCAGATTAACAACTTGGTCATACAGGTTTCCTATTTAGGCATATAAATTTAAGTATCCTAATTTGCTTTCCTAGAGATCAAAAACTTGACATATGGAGGTTGTAGCTGCTCATTTCATTTACTACAAAGTACTTTGCAAATCAGACCAATTAATCATAAATCATTACTGGCAGCTTTGTTTAAGAAGAAAAATAAAAGTCATACTTTGTTACATAGTTACTAAAATAATATTAATACTAAAAAACATGGCTAGAGAGATCTTCAGTAAGTAAAACAGGATATTTTTTAATGAACAATGTATTCAGAATTTGTATTTTCACAGCTGTGAAACTGCATTATCAAAACAGTTGTTTTATATTCTAAGTTTCTTTGCAGCCAGTATTTGTCAGGTAGCTTAACTCCATATCTAGAATATGAAGGAAAAACAAATTACTGAATTAGCTTCTTGAATGATGCTATCCAGTGAGAAACACTTTCATATACTGCATTTTTAGTTGAATTCTTAGGTCCATTATTTACTGAGTTGTGCGTAGTTCATCATGTTAGGAATCAGTAACAAATCGAGAAGTTATGCATATTTTTAAAGGAATACTAATCTTTCATCAGTTCTTTTTACAATTACAGCTGTATAATCAAAATTTCCATCTGTTGGCTTGGCTCTGTATCTTTCAAAACTGTGATAAAATTAACAGGAAGTGAAATAAAGAATTTTTTTTTTTCTTTTAAATCTGTCATACTCTCTTTTGGTACAAGAAGATTTCCCTGCAGGGGCTACATTTAAATTAGTCTTTAAGCTGCTTGGGAAAGTTTTGTGTAGTCAAAAAAGTGGTGATGACAGAACATTGTTTTCCAGGATTTGCCTAATTATAGGAGTGGCTCATTTCCAACTTACTAGAGGTACTGTATTAACTATTGCTTCCAGTGAATTAAAATTATTCAAGATTCTTTGTTATGTTCTTGAAATGCAACAAAATAGTAGGGGTGCTGAAAAATTAATGATGTCCTTAACTTGAAATAAAGTGATTCTGGCACGTGTTTTCTCCTTCTTAGGGTTAGCACGTGCTTTCTCCTTCCTAAGGTTGGGGTTGTGCATTCTGCTACAACTTAGAGTTTCATTTCTGTATGACAGGACTACTTAGACCCAGTCCTAAACTCACCTGTGAATCTTGGGTCAATAGATTTTAATACTCACTCATTTTTATGATGTGCTTCATTTCCTCCCACACTACTCTGGCCTTTCTGAAGTAACTTTAGGGTAATAGAAATGTTGGTTGGAAAGATCTGCTGGAGCTCATGTAGTCCAACCTCCTGGTCAAAGCAGGACAGTCACCAGGAGTAGTCAGACACGACAGAGGAGTGCCGGGAAGATGATCTGAGGGCTGGAGCACCTCCCATATGAGGACAGGGTGAGAGAGTTGGGATTGTTCAACCTGGAGAGGAGAAAGCTCCAGGAAGACCTTAGAGCAGTTTCCAGTACTGAAAGGGACTCCAGGAAAGCTGGGCAGTAGGACTTTATCAAGGGATTGCAGGGATAGGATGAGGGGGAATGGTTTTAAGCAGAAAGAGGGAAGATGGAGATGAGAGTTTAGGAAGAAATGTTTTCCTGCAAGGGTGATGAGGCTCTGTCCCACGTTGCCGAGGGAAGGCATGGCTGCCCCATCCGTGGAGGTGTTTGAGGTCAGGCTGGATGGGACTTAGAGCCTCTGATCCAGTGAGAGTTGTCCCTGCCCATGGCAGGGCATTGTAACTGGATGGGCTTTAAGGTATCCTCCAACACAAACCATTCAGTGATTCTATGAATCTATGATTGTAAGACTATTTTAGCTGACCTGTGTAAACTGCCAGGAACTGCGTTTTTTGAACCTCTACAGGAGAACTGTTCCACAGCTGCACGGCGGTTGTGCAAAGTATCATATAATATCTAGCATGAACCCTCAAAGGTATACTTTGCTGTGTCACTCCAGCCCCCACTGACAGAAGCTAGTCAATGTTGTCTTTATAATTACTCTTTGGGTAGTTGACCGCTGCCATTAGATCATAGAATCATGGGACCATTGAGGTTGGAGAAGTTCTCTAAGAACATGAAGTCCAGCCATCAACACAGCAGCACCATGCCTACTAAACCATTTCGCAAAGTGCTATTTCCACATGGTTTTTGATCACCTTCAGGGCGGGAGACTCCACTACTTCCATGGGCAGCATCTGACAGTGCTTCACCACTCTTTCAGTAAAGAAATATTTCCTAACATCCAATCTGAACCTCCAGTCTTACGCTCCTCGTAAGACTTGTTCTCCAGCCCCTTCACCAGCTTCGTTGCTCTTCTCTGGACTCGCTCCACAGTCTCAACATCCTTCTTGTGGTGAGGGGCCCAGAACTGAACACAGGATTCAAGGAGTGGTCTCACCAGTGCCGAGTCCAGAGGGAGAATAACCTCCCTGGACCTGCTGGTCACGCTGTTTCTGATACAAGCCAAGATGCCATTGGCTTTCTTGGCCACCTGGGCCACTGCTGGCTCACGTTCAGTCAGCTGTCAACCAACACCCCCAGGTCCCTCTCCTCCAGGCAGCTTTCCAGCCAGGCTTCTCCTAGTCTGTAGCTGCACAGGGTTGTTGTGCCCCAAGTGCAGGACACGGCATTTGGCCTTGTTAAACCTCATGCCATTGGTCTCAGCCCAATGGTCCAGCCTGTTCAGATCCCTTTGCAGAGCCTCCCGACCCTCCAGCAGATCAACACTTCCACCCAGCTTAGTGTCGTCCGCAAACTTGCTAAGGGTGCACTCGATGCCTTCATCCAGGTCATTGATAAAGACATTGAACAGGGCTGGACCCAGCACTGAGCCCTGGGGGCACCACTTGTCACTGGCCTCCAGCTGGATTTAACGCCATTTCCCACCACTCTCTGGGCCCGGCCATCCAACCAGTTTTCCACCCAGGAGAGTGTGCGCCTGTCCAGGCCAGAGGCTGACAGTTTCCGAAGCAGAATGCTGTGAGAAACTGTGTCAAAGGCTTTACTGAAGTCCAAGAAAATACATCCACAGCCTTTCCCTCTTCCAGTAGTAGAGTCACTTTGTCATAGAAGGCGATCAGGTTAGTTTCCTCTCATCCTATCCTTTGTCACTTGGAAGAAGAGACTAACACTCACCTCACTACAACCTCTTCTTAGGTAGTTGTAGAGAGCGATGAGGTACCCTTCTCATTCTCCTCCAGACTAAACAATCACAGTTCCCTCAGCCGATCCTCATAAGGTTTGTGTTCTCAACCCTTCACCAGCCTCATTGCCCTTCTCTGGACATGCTCCAGCCCCTCAATGTCTTTCTTGTAGTGAGGGACTCAAAACTGAACCCAGTATTCGAGGTGCAGCCTCGCCTGTGCCAAATACAGGGGCATGATCCTTTCTCTGCCTCTGCTGGCCACACCATAACTGATCGAAACCAGGATGCTGTTGTCGTCCTTGGCCACCTGGGCCACTGCTGGCTCATGTTCAGTCACTATCAACCAGCACCCCCAGGTCCTTTTCCACCAGGCAGCTTTCCAGCTGTTCTTCTCCAAGCCTTGAGCATTACACAGGTTAAAAGGTGTTGGTATTTTACTGTTGCTGATCCAAACCTCTGAAAAAATAGGGTTTTCATACCTCAGAATTTCTATACCACTCACTGAGGAAGTTGTTGTCAGTTACTCAGTTCAAATAGCAGGATCTACCGGTTTCAATGCTACTTGTAGTTTTCATAGGAGAACCCAAAACAGTTCTTCATTCATTGTGTTTTACAGAATAAAATTATCCTGGAGGAGCAGGCTGGCAACGTGCAGTACAACAAACCCACTTATGCCTTCAGAGCAGAGTCTGTCTCCTGCCTGAAGGCTAAGGGTTGCTCAAGTTGTAGCAGATGTATCCTTGAGCTTTTTTTCTATATTCTTTAGTCTTTTCTACTGAGTAACAGGTAGCAATCTTGCTATTAAAGAGCATAAAGAGCAAGGTGGATGCAACTTTTGATGATTTCATACTATGAATTGTTATATCTTACTTTCTCAACATGGAATCAGATGAATGACAGATGTTGAGAGAAAAAAATAGAGATTCTATTGGTAAAATTGATGTCGATGGGGTAAACATACCTGTCATTCAATTTTAAAAACTGAAAATGTTATATATTTAATATATATAAATAATTTATATTCAAAGTATAATTAATTAAGTGGCTTTTTAGTCATGTTTATTCCCTATACAAAGCTAAATGCCTATCAAGAGAGCTGCCTGAAGGAGAAGGACCTGGGAGTGTTGATTAATAGTTGGCAGAACATGAGCCACCAATGTGGCCAGGTGGCCAAGAAGGCCAATGGCATCCTGGTGTGGCCAGCAGGAGTGGGGAGGTGACCCTTCCCCTGTACTCAGTGCTGGTGAGGCCACACCTCAAATTCTTTCTGCAGTTTTGGGCCCCTCAATACCAGAAGGACATTGAGATGCTGGAATATGTCTGGAGAATGGGAACGAAGCTGGTGAAGGGGCTGGAGCACAAGCCTTATGAGGATCAGCTGAGGAAGCTGGGGTTGCTTAGTCTGGAGAAAAGGAGAACAAGGAGACACCTTATTGCTTTGTACAACTACCTGAAAGGAGGTTGTAGCGAGGTAGGTGTTGGTCTCTACTCCCTAGTATCCAGTGACCCAACAAGGGGAAATGGCCTCAAGATGCACCAAGGGAGATTTAGGTTGGATATTAGGAGGAATTTCGTTACTGCAAAGGTTGTCAAACATTGGCAGAGGCTGCCCATGGAGGTGGTTGAATCACCATCCCTGGAGGTATTTAAAAGACAAGGAGTTGTTGTACTTAGGAACATGGTCTGATGGCAGCCTTAGCAGGGCTGGATCAATGATTGAACCCAGTGATCTTAAAGGGCTTTACCAAGTGAAACCATTCTGTGATTTTATGAAATCCTTTGACAAGGAAATACCACTGGGATGCATCTTGTTGGCATCTCATTTTTTCACACCTGCTCTGAGGCTTTCAAGATCAATTCTCACCTTGTCATTCTCCACTGAAGAATAAAACTACTGTAACTTGGAATCTTGCTGTGGTACTAAATACTTCCACAGATGCTATCCACTGCTTTGAGACTATAGGCAGCTGCTTTAACATGACTTGTAGTCAAAACAAATTTCCTATCAGCTATTATTATACTTCTATCAGAAGAGTAGTTGAATGAGACTGTCTGGCAGAGTTGGGTTTTCCTGGCAAGAATTACATACCCTGCAGTGGACACTGAGAAATCCTGGCATTAGAATTATTGTGTTATCATTAGATCCTTGATTTTTTTTGAAGTATTTGAAGTCATTCTAATATGTAAACAATCCTTAAAGCCATCACATTATATTCATCTCAGTTTAAAGATTTGTGTAGAGGTTTTGTCATAAACCTCAGAGTCCAAAAGTCTGCCTTATGTTTGTCCTTAGGAGACAGCTAAGAAACCAGACTGCTCTACCCCAGGAGTCTCTTGAACAATTCATACACTGTCAGTAGAAAAGATGCAGTCTTTTTTTATTAGATTACTACCCCAACTGTATCCTTCATGCCTTCTGGTAGGAAGTCGGCTCTTACGAGGAGTGGCTGAGAGAGCTGGGGTTATTTAGCCTAGAGAAGAGAGGGCTGAGGGGAGACCTTGTTGCTCTCTACAACTACCTGAAAGGAGGTTGTGGAGAGCAGGGAGCTTTCCTTTTCTTCCAAGTGACAGGGTGCAGGACAAGAGGGAATGGCCAGGGGAGGTTCAGGCTGGACATCAGGAAGAAATATTTCACAGGAAAGGTCGTTGGGCACTGGAACAGGCTGCCCAGGGAGGTGGTTGAGTCACCTTCCCTGGAGGTGTTTAAAAGATGGGTGGATGATGTGCTGAGGGGCATGGTTTAGTAGTTGATGGGAATGGTTAGACTCGATGTTCCAGTGGGTCCTTTCCAACCTAGTGATTCTATGATTCTATGTTAAGCAAAATATTTCAGAAGATGAAAGATAATATGATTCTTCTTTCCTTTCATTTTCTTACAATATTGATGTTACTGTCTTCTGAATAATTATTTTCTAGTTCAGGTTCTCCCTGTATTTATATTAAAGTCTCAGCTTTATTTTTTGTCTTCAGGGTTTTGTGAATTCATATAGAGCACAAATTTACTGTGTGCCGGTCCTTCTGCTTAGATACTGCTACTTAAGATCAGTTTCAAGTATGTAGTAAATTCTTCGTACTAATTTTGTTTTATTATTAAAGTCAATTTCCAAATAAATTGCCCTGTCTCCTGGAGTTCAGGAGCTGTATGGCTATCTGTGTTGTTCAACAAATGTAGTTCTCTCTCTTCTTTCACCTGGGATCTTATAGGCAGGCAGTGACCTTGTAGACGTGTAGCTACACTTCTAAGTTATATATATACAGCTGTGAAAAAAAAGAGTTAAAAAGTAATTTGAAATAATTAAATAACATTAAGTAATTAAATTTAATAACATTTTAAATAATTTAATGACATTTGTCTTTACAAATACTATTAATGCCATGGTGGATGGTCACCCTATAAGAAAGAGATTTTACCTTTTAGGTCAGGAGTTCTGAATGCAGTATTCCAATGGGTTTCCATTCTGTCTCCAGTTTTAAGTGCTCACATCCTTATAGTTTGAAAACGTGCTATCTAGGAGTGAAAATATGAAGAAAACTGCCTTAATAGTACTAAGAGTGCTAGATACCAAGCATCAGGCAGTGGAAATAAATAACATATGGAATGACATTTTTAACAATACATAATACAAATATATTTGCAATTATGTGTATACGTGTATTATTTATCTTAAAGGAGTTTCTGTCCTCTGATTATATGTATTTAGTACTAGTGATCCAACAGACTTTTCAGTCTTCCATATAATTCATATAATTTGGGTTTTTTTAGGACATTTCTGAGGAATTCTGATGAACACCTTCCTCAAGATTTTTCAGAAGTCATTTATCATCCATCACACTGGTTATGTTGCATCCCATTGTCCTGTTCTTCCTTGCTGAAGTGAGTATCAAAAACTGATTGTTGTAAAAGATCTCCCAGATTAACATTGCTAATCAAATACTGTTACAGCATTTTGGAATGATTACATCTGAGTAAATGTCGAGTTAATATTCTGATTAAAGAAAAACCTATAAACATTTTTTTTTTCAAATTCATTGCAGCTTTCCCTAATCTTTAAACTTTAAGACTCTGTAAGAAAGGTCATGCTGAAAGCAATGCACTGTGTATATTCATTATGTTTGATATTTGAATTATCTGTAAAGTTTTCTTGCTTTAATTAAAGAGTATATAGCTCTTCACCATAATGCAGTTCAGCACAGTTGCTGTTTTGGAAGGGTTATAATTAAAGGGGAGATAAAAAATGTATGCTTCTCTGTTTATGACTGCTGTTTTAAAAAAGGTTTAATACATAAATAACTCATTGAAAAATATGCTGCTTTATCGTAGTTGATTTTTGGGTGGAGATTACTGCATGATTAGAGGCAAAAGTTTAATTTCTTTTTCTGTGCCACTGCATATAATGACAAGTTACATATGAGACATTTGCTACCAGCTGTGCTGTCATTCCCTTTCTAATTTCGAACCTGAAGCACTCCCACTCCAGTGCAGATCCTCTCCTAACCCTTTCACCTCCTCCTCTTCAGAAGTTATTTCCTGAGAGATTTTTGCTTTCTGCTTTTATGAAAGCTGCTTTTATGAGTCCTTGTTGTGTTTTCTGAAGAAGTTTTATATTTTGGAGCAATATGTTATGATACTAGTGGTGAGCTTTGGTGACCTATTGAAGACTGTGGATTTGTTACCTCTTACCCTGTACACACAGTATTTTGTAACACAACATCTTCTCTATAATTTGGCTGCCTACTTATCAAAACATGCTGATGTCTTTCCATATACTTCACTCCTAACTACATGTCAGCACTGCTGTTGTCTCCTTCTCTGATGCCCAGTATCCAGCTGAACCAGAAGCAACAGTTTCTGGGACTGAGTCAAAATTGCGGTTGGTTAACCAAAACACTAAACAGAGTGGATAACTTGAATTCAGAATTTGTTCTTCTCCCTGCTTGAAATACTAATCCAAGCTTTCCTAAAGCTTGAAAGATCATCTGTTTTTATCTCTTGAATGACCTTCAAAGAAATTTGACAGAGACTTTATAAGTTATCCATGAGTGCAGAGAAAGGAGAGGAGAAGATGGGGTATAGGATGGGGAATGGTCGCTTGTTCACTTAAAAAGGGATGTACTCTATGCCTGGGAAGATTTATGCTTCATTAAGGACTCACTGTAGAAAAGATAATGAGCTTTTCAATGCCCTAATCCAAGGCTAGTACTCAAAATGCAAATTGTTCTGTGAATTAAGAGTTTTGGAAGAAGAGTTCACAAGTCAGCCTCGGGTGCGTACAAGTACATAAAGGAAATGCTGATACCATTTCAGTCTGACATACTTCTTGGTTTTGAGGTGGAATTAGGATTTTACAGATGCTATTTAGGACAGATTTCTCTTGAATCAATAGCAGAAACCTATTTGAGAGCATTTGCATATATTCTGTGGATGAAAAAAAGATAAAATATACATTGGGGCTCTTTATCAGGGAGTGCAAGGGGTAGGATGAGAGGGACGGTTTTCAGCTGAAAGAGGGGAGATTGAGATGAAATCTTATGGAGAAATATTTTCCTGCGAGAGTGGTGAGGCACTGGCCAAGGCTGCCCAGGAAATGATGGCTGCCCCATCCCTGGAGGTGTTCAAGGCCAGGCTGGATGGGGCTTAGAGCCCCTGATCCCAGTGAGAGTTGTCCCTGCCCATGGTAGTGGGGTTGGAACTGGATGGGTTTTGAGGTGCTTCCCAACCCAACCCATCCCATGCCTCTATGCTTTTTTGACCACAAAGTGGAAAAATGAGGAGTCCAAAAGAAAGCACACCTCTGAGAAGATATAGTTTTTACACCTGTGTTTGCATGGTCCATAAATAGAAAGCCAAATGCACTCTTCATCATAGTGAACAAAATATGCCGATAAAATATTTAATGTCTTCTTTTGACAACACACATTTCAGCTGCTCAGAAAAAAATGTGGAAGACCCTGTTTGTAATGAACTAAGCTGGGTGTCATAGTCCGAGGTGTTCTAATTTGTTCTCAGTTTTACACTGTAAATTGACATCATGGAAGCTTTTCTGTCTTGACATATTGGATGGAGAGTATTAAGAGGACAAGTTATGTTTAAGTGATGCAGAAGACTATTTTCCAAAGCATCCAAATTCTTCCTGGAATGTTTTTTGGTCTTAATTTTTACATCTAATGGAAATATATATTCACTATCCGTAACAAAATTGAAAGCACAAACTATTGCATACCTTCCAGCTATGGTCACGTAATTTTTAACTGAAGACTCTAACCTACCATGAATGTACCTATTGAGTTTCCACTCTTCCTAAACTTGGTATTCCAAGAGAAAGTTTTGCTATTTCTTGAAATTATTTTATTTATAATTTCACTATTTAACCAGATTTATTATGTTATTTTTCATGCCTAAAACCAGCTACAGTCTGTTTTCTTTTATCTATTTGACTTCAACATTTTTGTCAATGTTATTAACATGACTGTTGATGTTTGTTTGCCTTATAAAATCTTGAACTTATCATTTGAGGTTCCTTTTTTTCTATCTTGGATACTAACCAAAATAATGTAGGTTATCAAATGAAAAATTACTGATGATTTATATTATGGTTACTTTAGTGTAATTGTGATTCATTCTTTGCTTTACTTCGGGCCTTTAATCATATCATTTGCAAATCAGGGTTCTATTTTTTCCTCTTTTACTGTACAAAACTGAACATTTATATGTGTGATATTTATATGTACTTCACCTTTTGTCACTTTTTATGAGGCTAGTCTTATTTTCACTAGTGCTGAGCTACGAGGATGGGAGAACATATGTCTCTCCATATGCACGTTACAAAACTTCTCAGTGCATTTATTGGTGCTAGCTTCATGACTGTAGGGAATGTCTGCTATATTTTATTTTTCCTCCAAGTGAGTCACACCATTGTACATTTCAATTTGCAAGAGGCTTAAAGAGCCAAGAACTGGTGTATATTACAACATGCTAACTTCCCATCTGGTCAACAACAGATAAGTTTTATTTCAACTCAAATATTCTAAAAATGGCCTTTATTCCTAAATTAATTTAAAATATTATCCTTCATAAATGTAATTGACCAAACTTGTCCCTTTTCTTATAGTTTGAAGGCCATGAGCAACCTTATTAGATAGGATAAAGTATAATCAAGTGAGAAACAAAATGAAACTGCCCTGTATATTTTAACCTAACAGCAAAGTGTTGAGTTAGCTCTCAGCCACAGCACTAATTCTAGTGTGGATATTGTAATTGTGTTAATTTAAACTTTAATTACTTACTACTAATTAGTTCTTAAGGTGTGCTAAGATTTTTTTATATAACAAATCTTGAACATACAGAAATTAAGGTAATACTGTTAAGAATGTGAAGCTGTAATGTTGAAAGTTTGAATGAAATGTGTGTTTTAAACATGGGAAAGTTATTTTGGCTGCAAGTTCTAGCAAGATCTAAATTATAAGAATCCACGACATGCTTATATGTAAAAATATTATGGTCAAGCCAGTACTACATGATTAATAATTATATATAGTGTAGCACGTGCACATCACAAAAGCTGACATAAGTTTTCATGGCACTACCAACTCATAGGTATTTGCTTTACTTTTAAAATCCCAAAGGCTAAGGTGTGTAAAATCCCCCTTTATTAGAATTACCATTACAGTATTAAATGTGAAGTTTTGACATAGTGGCGTGACGTAAAGGTCCTGCTGGGAATTGGGGCTATGCAGCTTGGTTTCCTTAGGTTCCTTCAAGGCTGCCCTGCAAGATATGGGGTACACTGCTTTTCTAGTAATGGAACCAGAGCTATATGTAAGGGATGAAACTAGAGAGTGTATCAATCAGCTGCATTTTCATTTCCAGGCATTGTAGGTTTGTATATTTTTTTATATAGCAACCTTGATTGAACAGCAAAGCTTTTGTGCTATCACCTCTGGTTTCCTTCATGTGGGCGTACAAGCAGAGTTGGGTGGTGGCACACTTGGCTGAGATGGTCAGAGGAAAGGAATGCCATCCAGAGACACCTGGACAGGCTTGAGTGGTAAGCCTGTGCAAACCACATGAAGATCAACAAGGCCAAGTGCAAGCTCCTGCACCTGGGTCAGGGCAATCGCAAGAACAAACACAGGCTGGGCAGGGAATGGATTGTGAGTAGCCCTAAAGACAAAGACATGGAAGTGCTGGTGGATGAGAAGCTCAATATGAGCCAAGGATGTGCACTTGTAGCCCAGAAAGTGAACTGTGTCCTGGGCTGCATCCAAAGAAGCGTGACCAGCAGGGTGAGGAAAGGGATTCTGCCCCTCTGCTCTTATGAGACCTCATCTGGAGCCCTGCATTCAGCTCTGCAGTCCTCAGGACAGGAAGGACATAGATCTGTTGGAACAAGCTCAGAGGAGGTGGCGAAGATGATCCAAGGGCCAGAGCACCTCGCGTAGAAGGAGAGGCTGAGAGAGTTGGGGTTGTTCAGCCTAGAGAAGAGAAGGCTCCAGGGAGACCTTAGGGCAGCTTCCAGTACTGAAAGGGGCTCCAGGCAAGCTGGGGAGGGACTCTTGATCAGGGAGTGCAGGAACAGAATAAGGGGGAACAGTTTTCAACTGAAAGAGAGGAGATCGAGATGAGATCTTACAGAGAAATGTTTTCCTGTGAGAGTAGGGAGGCCCTGGTCCAGATTGCCTGGAGAAATGGTGGCTGCCCCATCCCTGGAGGTGTTCAGGGCCAGGTTGGATGGGGCTTCACAGAATCACAGAATAACCAGGTTGGAAGAGACCCACCGGATCACCGAGTCCAACCGTTCCTACCAAACACTAAACCATATCCCTCAGCACCTCGTCCACCCGTGCCTTAAACACCTCCAGGGAAGGCTTGGATCAATGCATTGAAAGGAAAGTGTCCCTGTATATGGCAGGGAGTGGAACTGCATGGGCTTTAAGGTATCTTCCAATAAACCATTCTATGATTCTATGATGATAAGAGAGAGGTTAACCTCCATTAGAACAGGCACATAAACCTGTTCCAGTTCTGTTCCAACAGTTGTGTGTAAATGGCACATACGGCGTACATGCAGAGACATAGAAACCCTTCTCTAGTCTGACAGGAAAATGTAGGTCTTGCTGAAGAAAACTTTAACTGATGCTGAAGGTGTTGTGCCTTTACTGGCAGATGTTTATGCCTGTGTAGTTAATGCGTCAGAGCATACGTAGTTGTGTATTTAAAATTTGTGTACATAAATTTTACATATGTGGTTCATAAACTTTCAACTTTAGCATCTATTGTGTAAACTTGTAGATAATTGAATAAATACAATGGCTAAACACCAGTTGAAATATGATTTTAAAACCTTCAAAACAATTAAAAATTACACTTCAAGGAAAAAAAAATGCCCACAACACAATTTTGTAAATTTCTTTTTAAAAACATTTCAAAAAGAAGGAAATAGTAAACACAGTGGGTGTTAAACATCTTGCAGGGCAAGATTTTTTTCTCTTTAAATTTAATTACTTCAATGTGAGTTAACAGTTGATGTTGAATCATTAGCTGAGTTAAGCAGAAACCCTGCAATATTTTTGTTTGGAAACCCAGACTTTTGCAACGCGTTGAAAGCAAACCATAATCTTCTTAAATGTGAATGAATTTGTACTACAGTTTTTCAGATCTCTGCTTGCAAAGCTGTTATTCAACCAGCCTAATAGTTCAAGTGGATTTTTCAGGGCATGTAAGAATTGGTCAACCTAATGTGAAATCTCGCAGCCCATTTGACCGTTTTCTCTGTTTTTTTTTTAATTAAGAGCTTCATTTACTTCATCAAGGGCACTTCAGAGCTCTTACTAAAGAATTCATGTAATAGTAAACTAAAGAATAGTAGCATTAAGTTTATTCAAGCACAAAAAAAAAAAATCCTTTTTTGCCTGATAAGACAAGGCAAACATGGTTCCATGAAAGAGATAACTGAGGTTGTTTTGTATCAGCTATAACTTTGGCAGACTACCAAATGCTGATTTGCTTTCAGCTTGTTGAGATTAAGTGTAATTCCTTCCCTGAGCTGCCTTAAAATAAGCAAGCATGAAAACATTGTCAGAGTAATCTGGGAGGAATTGACATTTAAGGGAGTTAACATTACATCTGCACTTTAAGGACATTAATTTCATAGATGTATTAACTTATTTTTTCTGTGTTTGTCTTACATTTTTGAAAGGACTGCATCAGCCAGAGAAATGACAGTCCAGGGTCAGCTGAAACTGCTCTTATCCCAGCCGTACTGTAATTTGAACTTGCTTTTGGAAACGTTGCTACATCATGATTGTCTCTTAGTGAAAATTTTACTGAGAGGTTCTGGTAAGTGTTTGTACTGTTAGTCCATATATATATATATATATATATATACAGTGTATATATATATACTGTATATCAGGGAGAAACACAAATTCATTTTTAACTACTTAAATACTGAAGGAAGGCTATTGGCCATTTTCAGGGAGTGTCAGTAGTGATTCAGTTCTCAGTGGGGCACTTCTTGAATGGATAAAAAAAAAGAAAAAAATCATCACTTCTGCACTGAGCCTGTTTTGCAGTCAGTCTGAGGATTCATAGTTTCAAAGCAGGCTACAGTTTGATAAATAGGCTGATATCATAATCATAGATGATATCATAAATGCAAAGGTTGCTATCATAAATTCAATGGGGTCAAAATGAATTTGAACTTAACAGAGCTTTGGTGCCACAACTACTTTACACAGTTATTTAAAAGAATGGATTACATGTCTGAAAGATCACTTCCAAAATTATTTTTCAACAGTGAAAAGCTTCTTAGCAGTTTTGCTTAAGTTATTATGTGTTTCTTACTGTAGGCATTCTAGAAATACATTTATAAGCTTCCTCATGTTAATTCTCTCATTAATGCCATTATGAAAGTAAACAAATAAAAGCATGGTTCTACAAGGGTTTTCTTTTTGTTCTGATAATAGTGTGTTTGGAGCCAGAAACTTTATCATATCTTTCTTTTTTCAATCAGATTTTCAAAAAGCTAATGGTGTATTCACCTGTTTGACATAATTTTGCAGTAATAGTGAACAGAAGTCTCAGTTTCTGTCTTTATTTAGCAAAAGAATTCTCCCTTCTTAAAAAAAACCCAAACTCTTAGGTCCATGTAATATTAGATATAACGTCTTTTAGTCCTGTCATTTTGAAGTGGTCTAACATTTGTCAGGGGTACAACGTTGCTTCCACTTCTATCATGCATCTTATTGAGAGCTGCAGTGCATCCACTTGCCTATTTAAATACTTGTCATCTTCTACAAAGACTGACAAATGTTTGATTAGGATCATATTCTTACCGTTGTGTTATCTAGTATTGAATATTAGTAGCTGCTTAAATTATCACAGGTATTAAGTGACAGAATGTATTAATCTATTGACTGACCAACCTCTTGAGCTTTGGGGAAATATATGCTGCTTTGAATTAGAAAACGTGCTGTTTACATAGACTTTATTAATGTAATTACAGTAAGGGAATGAATAAGCTTTCAGTTTAGATAAAGTTGAAACCTGTGATAATCCGTATTGTCTAAATTAATTTCAGTAGGGTTAATTATCTAATGATTAAATGATTGTATTCTTTATTCTTTCTATACAGAAGCTTTCTGATGCTGTATAAGCTACAATGTTTTTATTAAGTGATCTTTTATGTTTTAGTACAAGGAAAGTTGCACTAATAAGCTGTACCTTAGTAGTAGCAATGATAGTCTGGGAATCTTCTGTTCAGTAGGATAAAAGGTTTGTGGACTTACGTAGTCATCAATAGTAAAATTTTGCAATGTGCAATATAAGGCATGAAAACAGATAAAAAGTTATGTATACCATAGGTTTTGAGTGATTTGCCCGAGGGATAACAAAACTCCCTGATAGTTGACTAGATTATATGAATTTTTAGAACAGGAAAAGCCTTCCTAAATTTTATTTTACAGTCAGATTTTCCTTTTTTCTCTTTAAAAAATGGGCCAGAAGGCAAACATTCTCTACAAGGAGATGTTTTTAGGTAATTATAACATTTTTTTTTATATTGCGGTATTATTTTGTGATATTTAGAGTAGGCATCATCACACAAATGCATTCAATTTAATTCCAGTCCCATTGTTCTCATGTAATTGTACCACAGTGAAGGTCAGAGATAATGTATATTCCCCATCATAGTAGGGAATGCTATTAAGATTGGCAAAATCATCTCAGTAGAAATAGTATTTTGGGGAATGCACGTATGTGTATTTAGTGTTGCTAAATATTATAAGAAGGTTATCATATTTATTGAAGCTATTGAAATTCCATGTACATAACTATCAGCTATCTAGAGGGGAAGGTGAAAAGATTTGGACTTTTGTCAGGTTTTGTGTGTTGTGATATATGAAATATACATAAAAAGTAAAATACTTCTCAAATATAAATAAAATATATATTAAATATAAATTTTACCACATCAAAAATACTAAAGGCAATAAATCAGGGTCCCCCAATCTAAAACACTTATTTGTCTCTACTGAGTATGGACACTGGGTAAAAGCCACCTTTGAAAAAAATGCTGGAAAATTACATTTGCTCACTTAAATTACAAGTCTAAAGAGTAATATAGTCACAGAGTTGTTCTTCTATAGGTCTAACATTCATAAAATTCTAGGAGAAGTATTTTGAGTAAGAAAAGGGTCTAATGCCTTTGCTGTGCTTTTGCGGAGAGAAATATGGAAGGTACTGTGTTAATTTTTTGGCAAAACAAACTGGTTTGCAATTTTCTTGGCTGATTTTTTTACCAGAATTGTTTTATTTTTCATGGATATGAAACAGAAATGGATTATTTTGACAAGCAACAAATAATAGAGGAATGAAGAAAATGATGTTTGCATAATATGAGCTGTTGAATCCAGCAGCTGCTGATATTACGATGGGTAGGGTGAAAATGAACTCTTGAGAATTTCTCCTAGACTTGCTGTAAATCCGTAGCACACCAACAGAACAGCCTGTGACTTCTCATTTGAGAGTCTTTATTTCCAGGAACCAGGAGTTACTCTATGCATAATAAAGCAAAAAGCAATAGCTGCATTGAATTACACTGGCCCATCACAGGGTTAGTACCAAAGGGGACCTCATCAGTCAACAAAGACTTTGCCATTTACTGATAGCAGGTAAGAAAAAGGAAATCAGGTCTTCAGCGAGCCCTTGGGCCTCATACGTTTGCTTAAGAGGAAGACATGGTAGGACCAAGTTAATGATGCAAAATAGAAAGAGTAATGTCTTCCTTTCTAAAAGCCTCTGATTAATAACAATGAATATATGAGACTACTTATTACAGAGATGTAATTTCATTTTCTATGCACAACTTTAGAATGAATACTGGCATGTGAAGATAAACTGGAAGAAAACTGCTTTCACAGCAGGATGAGGCCATTGGCAGTTTCTCCTAGTGTTTTTGGCTTGCACAATGAGTAATGGAGATACTAATGGGAGAGAGTATTGTGTAGCCTGTACAGTTAAACCTAGGTGATATCCTGGCCACCACTTTGAAGTAGGAACTGATATTGATTGAAAACAATCAGTAGGAACTGATTTGAAAATATTCTGTGATAAGTTTAAGGATGGAAATCTGGCATTAGACCCAAACGTGAGCTGCTTCAGAAAGAGATAACCTTGAATCCTGTGTTCAGTTTTGGGACCCTCAGTACTGGAAGGACCTTAAGGGACTGGAGCGTGTCCAGGGAAGGGAATGGAGCTGGGGAAGGGTCTGGAGAATAAGTGTTACAAGTAACAGCTGAAGGACCTTGAGTTGTTCTGCCTGGAGAAAAGCAGGCTGAGGGGAGACCTTGTCATTGCCTACAGCTCCCTGAAAGGAGGTTGTAGTGAGGTGAGCGTTGGCCTCTTCTCCCAAGTTACAAGTGATAGGATGAGAAGAAATGGCCTCAAGTTGTGCCAGGGCAGGTTCTAACTAGACATCAGGAAAAATATCTTCACCAAAAGGATTCTCAGGCACTAGCAGAGGCTGCCCAGGAAGGTGGTGGAGTCCCCACCCCTGTAGATGTTTAAAAGACAGGTAGATGAGGTACTCAGGGATGTCATTCAGTGGTAGACAGGTACAGTTGGACCCAATGATCTCAAAGGTGTTTTCAGTTCTATGCCTCTATGATTCTACGAACTTGCCACGTGCACATAAACTGGATATGGAAGGAAAGATTTCCATTGAGAATATAAAACTCTGTGGTGCAGTGTCATCTAGCTCTGTAGACAATAATGGATTCGAAGGGTTTTCTAAGACTGTGCTTTTATAAATCAGTTTCTGGCAAAAGAAATTACTTGAAAATATGTTTGTAGAATGAAAATGGTTTCTCTCCCCTCCCCCCTCCAGCTTTTCAGCCCTCGCGAAGTAGCTTTTTATCTGTCACAGAGTATAATGTGGGAGTTTAAGGTAAATTTCAAGCACTAATTAAATTTAAATTATATTAAATTAAATTCATTTCATTTTAGGCATTTAAAGGTAAATAGCACTGGTTTTTTTTTTGATAGTTACCCTAAAAGAACAGTGAAAGGTTATAACTTTACCAACTGACCTCAGTTAGGAATCAGACTGATCTTTTAGTGACAATGGTGAGTTATTACGAACTAATATGTACATTCTTTAAATAAATTATGATCTCCGTTAAAATCCTGGCATCAACTGAATCTGTATAATCCTGAGGCACAGCCTAACAATCAACTGTAAAAACTTGCAACTGTGCTAGTCTGATGTTCAACCACACAAAATTTGGGGAAAATATAGTCTTGCAGGTTTTTTGGCAAAACCTGGGTGTTAATCTATGACACCACCCTTATTAGAGGACTGCCTCTTAGAGGAATATATATGTTTGTGCAGAGATAGCTCTGTACTTCAGGTATTTGTGCATCATCTGAGGTGAGGCTTCTGAGCAGAGATTCCAGAAGATCCAAAAGCTTTTTTAGCTTCATCATGATAGCAAACTGTGTGTCGTACTTGGAGACATGGCCTAGTGGCAAACTTAGCAGGGCTGGTTGGACTCGATGATCTTAAAAGTCTTTTCCAACCAACACCATTTTATGGTTTTATGTATCATAGCAGTCTGACATCAGATGATTAGAAAATTGTTTTCTTAATGGCATTTCCTCAAAATATCCAACAATTAAATTTATTAGATACTGTACCTACATACCCAGTCCAGTAAAGTGGTAGATATGTTTACTCATGTGATGTACATCTAGCTGCAGAGTCAACAGAAAAGAGATCTCAATCAGATATGTTATTCCTTTTGATGAGTTTCCAGTGATAAGGTAAGGAAAACAGTAAATATTATGGAGTTTCTGAAATACTGAATAGGAATTCCCATTTCAACTGCAACAGAGCCCTGCTGAGGCTCACATACCTTCTTTTGACAAAGTGTGAAGGTAGTCTCGGTGATATACTTGTGACAGTCTCCACTAATATCTTATATATATGGTCATATGCATAGCTTTCCAAAGACTAGTCATTTCTGGTAGCAACTTCTTACAGGAAACCATTACCAGGGGTACTAGTTTTAAGGTGAAAGACAGGAGATTGAGATGAGACATTAGGAAGAAATTGTTCACTGTGAGGGTGGGGAGGCCCTGGCCCTGGCTGCCCAGAGCAGTGGTGGCTGCCACATGCCTGGAGGTGTTCAAGACCAAGTCGGATGGGACCTTGGGTGGCCTGATCTAGGGGGAGTTGTCCCTGCCCATGGCAGCAGTTGGAACTGAATTAGCTTTAAGATTCCTTCTAACCAAACCATTCTATGATTCTCTGGTTCTTGCTACAGTAGAGTTCTAGACTTAAGACAAAATTTTTAAGAGGGTTACTTGTTCAGTATGGATCCCAATGCATCAGAAAATTCAAAGGAGATAACATGGCTGCAGGATTAAATTCAATATTGCCTCATCAGATTTTTTCTATCAGAATGACATAATTTGAGTAAAACGTCACATAAAATCAGTGGTGGAGGAATTCTGACAGTAATGATTTTTTTCCATTTGACCCAGTTAAGACAGATTTCACAGCAGGTGTTATCACAGAGATTCATTAATGCAAGGTTCTTCTCAGATATTTAAAAATTAATTGTATGTAGAGAAAAAATTCTATAGGGAGTTGAATAACAGTAAAATACTATGGGATTGGTGATGCATAAATATGTTGGCACAGACGTAGTTGGCTGATGTGCCAACAACTTATGAGCAGGAAATATGAAGGTTGTTAAAGTCTTTTTGTCTTGTGTTGAACTTTTTAGTTGTCAGAAATTTAGGATTCATTGGATTCACAGGTGGCAGCCAATACAGGGGATATTATTTTTTGGGGTTTAGTAAATTAAAATGGATAGGTTTAAGATCTGCATTTTATTCAGGATAGAAGGAATGTGTTCTAAAATTTCTTTTTGGAATTAAAAACTAAAATAATAGAGTTTCTGCCAAAATGGAAGTCATACTCAAAGTTACAGTAGATTCTAACTTATCAATGGTGACTGGAGTGCTGTAACATTGGATAGGAGCAACTTTGAGAGACAAGTAAAATGATCTACCAGAATTGATACAGAACAAGAATAGGAAAAAAAGCCAGTGATGGAAAGATCACTGAGTATATAGTGCAAGGAAGCAAAATGTCCGGAGTGCCTGCTGAATTATTTGTTTCTATAAACAAATAAAATACAACCTTTTTTGCATTCTTTATATTCTCATCAGCTGCTGTGATTTGAACTGTAAGGGAAGCAGAGGTTTTATGCTCTTGGCAAATAAAAGAACTGCATAGAAATAACTTTCTCCATCTTCATTTTGTCTTCTTAAGTAAAGCAGCATGTTGAAATTCAAATTTTGACTACGTTTTTTGGACAAAAGAAGGCAGCATAACTATTTATATCTTGTCTGACTTGTAAACATTCACTAGGGAAGAAAGTTCTAAGGTTAATAACTGAAGATTGTCTAAATTCAGCAAGATTCATTTCATGGCTATACCAGAGGCAGATGAGAGCTGAATGAGTGTGATAATGTCATCAAGTTACTAGGAGTTATTTCTATCAATAAGAAAGAAATATAGATAAATTACTTTTGTAATTCTATCTCTTTGAAGGTGTATTTAAAATACCTTATACTATCCCGAGAGGTTGAGTGTATTGTTTTACAATAGGAAGAATGATTCATTGTGAGTGGTTAAGGCATAACTGTTGCTCACTAGATACGTGATTTTCTCATTAAGGGATTTATTAATAACATTAATAGTATTTTTATTTGTTATTTTATTTGTAATTTAATAAAAATTATTTTTATTTGTAGCTGTGTTTTAATTTATGGGTTCTGTCCTCTTCTCCCAAGTAACAAGGGACAGAACAAGAGGAAATGGCCTCAAGTTGCACCAGGGGAGAATTCGATCAGGTATCAGGAAAAATGTCTTTACTGACAGAGTGGTGAAGCACTGTGAGAGGCTGCCTGGGGCAGTGGTGGAATCCCCATCCCTTGAGGGGTTCATAAAGCAAGGTGCTTCAGGACATGGTTTTGTAGGCATGGTGGTGTTGGGCTGACAGTTGAGGTCTTTTCCAACCTCAATGATTCTATGATTCTATGATTTATTTTTGCATCCTCTGTGCATATGCAACATTGTGCTATATGGGGATAACAGATTTTCTTTAACAGTTAATTAAGATCAGTATAAAGCCATGTTTGGGTATGGATGCAAGTCCTGCTAAATTGAATAAGGAAGCATCTCCTTTGAGCAACCTATCGGAGCTTTAGTTTCACAGAATATCTTTTGATGTACAAATGCAGTGAGTGGAAGAAAGGGAAATACATAAAGTGAAGCATCAGTGGGCAGTAAGTATGATGCCTATTGTATAAATACTTTTCTTGTGTGATTGTTAACAAGCTGCTTTGGAGTTCAAACTAAGATGAATATTTAATGTTATGACAGATGAGCTAATAAATGTTAAAGAGAAATTCCAAGGCGTGAGAAATCTGTAGACTCCTAATTCATAAACTTTAACCAGCCATACCTATCACGTAACTAAACCTTTCAACCAGCTGACATTATCCATACCAGTTTATCAGTCAGAAAACTCAGGAATGTTGCACTTCAACTTTAGTGATGAAGGATTGGATATTCTTATAATAAAGGCAGCATTTACTTCAGAGTAAAAGAAGAAAATACTGATGTAAGTGTACACATCTTGTTATGTTTAGCCTCAGGATGATTTCCCAATGGATTCGTGAGCATCTTTGCTTAAATGTCCCTTCTTTAAGATCCCTTTGAACCCAAACAATTCTATGATTCTATGATAATACACTAGTTATAGGAAGATGGATGGATACCCCTGTACAGAATTCTTTTATACTTCTAACATTTATCTAAATTTATTAGTAGTACTACATTGATTAGAGAAGTTATTAACAGGTTATGACTTGAACTTTCCATGTGGCACAATCATAAGGCAAATCTAGGCTAATTTCAAGTCAGAAGCCCCTTTAAACAAAGCAATTTCCCATCATGTTCTGCAAAGACATTTACATAGTATTTAAAATCTCAGCAAACCCTCCTTCCTATAATTTGTTTAAATAATTTAGAAAAAAAATTTATACTAATAAAATCAAAGTTTAATTCAAATTTTCATCTCACAATTGAAATACTTCAGGATTTTCCTTTCTTTTCATATCTATACTGGACAACATATCGTTGGTTTGAGTGAATTAGTAGAATCTATTTGATTCTTCAGTCAGAAGCATCTGGCATTGGAAAGTATCTCAGTAAAATATGCCAGCTCATTCAACTCATAGGGAAAATAGCTGACTAAAAAAAAAAAAAAGAATTGTATTGCTGATCTGTCTCTTGCCTTGGAGGAAAAAAACCCAAAACTACACAACCTGTTGTATATGAAATCCCTGGTCTTATTTTTCAGCTTTCTGTGTCCTCTCAGAATCTTTCAATTAAGTTTGTGCACTATACAGACTGAATTGTTTGTGGTAGCATGTGAATTAGATTGTAGGAATTCAAAGGAGAGTAAAGTGAGGTTTCTTTTAATTTTACAACATGCTCAGTTCATTCAGATCTGGGTGGGAAGCAGTAATGTTTGACTATGGTAGATTTTGAACGCAGGTTGAACCATTTGAAAGATTCAGCCTAAAAATTTAGACTCTCACATCTTTCTCCTGCATAGGTTGCTAAATATATGGGGATCCACACTGGTATGAAATATTTTCAAGTGTAATTTTATCACTTTTACATCAACTTTCAGTTTTGCAAAGTAGAAATTTGATTTACAAGTGTTTGATTTGTTCTAGGTCTGGTCATTTGATATGATTGTTAGCATCAAAAGCATATTCCAGAAATAGATGGGAAGCTGAGGTCTTTAAGGCTAGCACTAGTCAAAGCTTGCATTGGTTCATTGTCCTTCAGCTGGCAGAATGTTTTGTAATGATTGTGAACACTATTTTGAAGTACATGTTAGATGAGCTGTTGCTGCTCAAATCTTTTCAGTTGGTAGCTATCTCTGAAAATGTAGGTGACTGCATCTTAACAGGACTGACATTTTCTTTTGAGACACTGATTTCCTCTCAATTTCATCTTATACTGAAAAAGCCAGCTTACTGGAGGGACTACGCAGCTACTACTTTATTTTCTTTAATATAACTAAATAGAGTTCTTTTATTTCACATGACTAATGTATTGGTTAGACAAGATAAGCAGGAATAATCTTTGACTGTGATTTCACAGAAGTAGTACAATTTACCTCTGAATAATATTTAGTAAATAATCAAATTCAATTATAACTGAGTGCATTTTGTACTAACTAAGCAAATTCCATAGTTTGTAAACATGCTGAGTCTTTTTTTAATGTCTACATATCATCCAAGAAGACAGCAAAATGTCATTATGTAGAGGAAGATCAGATTTCAGTCTCTGTAAGTGTTATTATTGTTTGAAATATTATTCAGATACAGTTTGCAGTTTGTTTTGATTAATACTGTCTATTACTGTGAACTCAAATTACTTGGAAGTTATTGTCACCATGTTTTTTGTTTATTTTGGAGGAAATGAAGTATTGAATCGTGATGAACAAAGTTCTCTCCTAGAACAGACAAATAACAAACAGCCTACTCTGATTGAAGCAATCTTCACAATATTGTCTTACTGCAATTTATCACCCAAATCTCTTGGCATTGCTTTTGAGACCTACATGGAAAAAGAGCAGTTATGGAATTCCTTATGTAATATGACAGGTATTTAGTTTATTAATAAGTATTTAAAATCTGATATTAAACCTTGTCAGTTTTCAGACATGCGGTGTGCATTATTTTTACTTTAATAAATCTGTTGAAATTATGGTAGCTGACTTCAGAATTATAGATTAATTGAACTCTATTGAGCAATCAGGTTACTTTAGGAGCGGTGACAATTTTGAATCATAGAAAAAGAAGAAAGCAGAGGTTACTGAGCGGTGTGGTCAACCAGGATTCTGATTTCTTTAAGTGTCAGTCTGACCAGCAGGCTCACAGCAGACAGTTTCTTTAGCTCTCTACTAATACAAGCTCTTTGTCTCTGTGTGTTTAATTGCTTCAGACATTTGCCACAGTTAAAAAGTAGGAAATGACTAAAGGAGAATTGAAAAAGAAAAGGAAGGACTCTTGTTGAATCTGAGGGGCATGTAGACTCCACTGTTGACAAGCAGAGAGGCTCCTAATTTTCCATGGAGAGGGAAAGCCAACCTCATGATTGTAGCAACAAACACTGCCCCCAGGGAAAAGCAGTATTCAACTAGACAGGAGAAGTGAGGTTCAGAATGGTGATGTTGCAAATGACAGCTAAAATGCAGGAAAGCTCAAAAGAGAAGAAAGGAAGAGAATGGGAGATAGAATTACGGCTATCACAAAATAGAAAACAGCGCTTGTAAAAGTGCTCAGGCATTCCTCAGAGGAAAATGTGATTGCAAAAAGTAGAAGTCTAAGGTGTAACAGGCAGAAAGATACAGAAATATTGCATGGAGTCTTCCAGGAAGGCCATGCAAAGAAAAATAAATCTGTGATCAGCAAAAAGTACAGACAAGCAAAAGTATGAGCAGAGGACCTACCATGTCAAAAGACATCTCTGATACATCCTGCAGCACTGACAACTGCTGTGCCATCACAATGGAGAGACTGCAGTTCTCTGCGGTGTTGAGAATGCAGTGAAGATTGATACTTCTTGTAATGTCAATAACTGTGTTTAGGAGGTTCTATTTTCAACATGCAGTCTCTGATAACATACTATGTCTCTGTCGATGACTGTAATTTGTGTGTATTTTAGTTGCCACAATATCTTTTTTTCTGTTGCTGTTCTTTAATATCATGGTTTGAGTATGTAATAAACACAACTTCATTGATAGTGTCAAGGCAAGGAAGTAGAAAAAACTAGGTATATCTATTTGCCTCATTTATGCCTTGCAATTAAATGTACTCCGTTTAAAAAGGAAGACATCAGTCAGCTTAAATTCTATTTTTAGAAATATATTGATAGACAAATGAATATGAAGGACATGAATTAAATATTATGTTTTGTCAGCATTGTATTTGGATGGTACATTGTTTTGCTTTATACTCTTTCCTTAATTTGTAACAGACCAATATGTCTAAGTTATTATAAGTTATAATGGTTTTACTTTTCCTTCCATAAGCATTCTGAAACAGATTTACACAAATGACTACACTTACTGAATATTTAATAATTCTTCCTTCTGAAGTTTCCAGCTGTGGAGAGTCGGAGCCAGAGGTTATCAGATGCTTGAAGTTGACTTTGATTAATTCAGTCAAGGGTGTAGTGAAGCAGATAATTTCTTTGATGCATTCATGGGAGGCAACGGAAAACTATGGAACGTACCAGCACAAGCAAATAGTTCCTGAAAGTTTGCTGAAAACAGTTCCAAAGGAGTGGAATTACACACCTCGGGAAATGAAAAGAAAGGAATCTGGGAAATGTAGGTGAAATTTATACTGTTTTGTAAATTTGTCATGAAAGCTTGTTACCCCTTAATGAGTATATATCAAAATAGAAGAGTTAGAGTTTGAGAGTGCTGCAGTTTGACAATGAACAAAATTTTCAAACATACAGTGATTTTTTTTAAAATACGTAGCATTAAAATTTAATTATTCTTTCTGGAGGCTTACACCCCTGCATACACAAACAAATTCTTTAAAACAGAAATTACATACGCACCTGTCCATATGAGACCAGGCTGAGAGAGTTGGGGTTGCTCAGCCTGGAGAAGAGAAGGCTCTGAGGAGACCTTAGAGCATCTTCCAGTATTGAAAAGGGCTCCAGGAAAGCTGAGGAGGAGCTCTTGGTCAGGGAGTGCAGGCATTGAACAAGGGGAAGTGGTTGTAAACTGGAAGAGAGGAGACTGAGATGAGATCTTAGGGAGAAATGTTTTCCTATAAGGGTGGTGAGGCAGTGGCACAGGTTGCTGTGGGAAATCATGGCTGTGCCATCCCTTGAGATGTTAGATGGTGCTTTGAGACCCTGATTCAATGAGACATGTCCCTGTAGTACTGATAATAATAGGACTGAAAATGTTTTTAGCATCTGACAGTAGTAAGGTGGGATTCAAAGCAGAGTAAAGCATAATGTCTATGCTCTTGCCTTGATGGCTGTAAACAATTCTTCTCTTAGTTATCTTTTCAGTCAGGACTGTTTGTATTTAGATACACAATATTGACTGCGATGATAACAACTTATTCATCCCAAATTACAAAACAGCAGTTTATGCTTGAATAGCACTGAAACCATTGTGGAATGTGCTCTTGCCTAGATGTTGAACCAGCTATTGAAGAAAGAAAAGTAATATATGTAATAAGAGATGTTTTATAGAATCATAGAATAGTTTGGGTTGGAAGAGACTTTAATGATAATCTAGTTCCAAATCCCCTGCAATAGGAAGATGATGAGATTTTGAAGGTGATTAGATGTTGTCTGCTTTCATAGCATACTGTGCCTCAAAGCCCCATTATTTCAAAAAGCTAACTTTCACCATGAATTTATTGGCACCCTAGCATTACCTGATTACCAGTGCAGTACTGTTATGGTAGTACATTCTGGCTTTGAATACATAGTTTATGGGCAAGCTAGGGCATCAATCCATTCATTCTTTCCACATATCTTCTCTTCAGCATCTTGAGGCACATTTATGCAGCACTGTTCTCACTGCCCAATCTCACTTTAATCTAGAACTTCTATGGCTATTGTAGGCTAAGGTGATATGGTAACTGAGAGATATGGCTCAGACAAATTAAATTGGCTGTGTGTCACTTAGGGGAGACCTACCCTCATTTTTCTAAGAAAAATATAAGTTAAGAAAACAAGTGCAATGAGTCAAGAATTTTCTTGGTTTGTTTGGGCTTTGTTTTGCTCCTTAATCCAGACTTGAGTCCATATTCTGGATCAGCTTTTGTTAATTTATTTCATCTGAGGTATATCTTGGTTTTTTTGAGCAACATCTATTTTCTGTAGTTACTTCTGTAGTTACTTTTAATATCTGGAATGTTTAAAATGCAGTCCTATGTTTATATGAGAGCTGAAAACCCAAAATTTTATTGATTGGAAGATAAAAAGGGATAGATAGAAAACTAAAGATTATGAATGTAATATCCTGAGACACCTAGTGCAATACTCTACTCATGAAGTTGAAAGAGTATTAAACTACAATTTTGAAAACAACTTTTTTACCATTCAGAATACCTGAGTGCTTTTTCATTTATTCTGCAATAACTGTGCACAGCAGGACTAATTGTTAAGAGACTCATAGTCTGGAGTCTAAATTTTCTAGATTCTCTGTTTTTAATTCATGTTATTGTTTAGATTCTGGGCAATTTATGTGGAGGAAGCACAAGAGAAGTCAAGGTACAGTGTTGAGTACTTAAGCTTTTTACATATTTTCAGTATAAAAGAAAGTTAGAAATTATCATACAACATTTAGAAGCATGCTGTGATAGAATGGTAATGTTAATCATATCTTCTTTCTTTCTTTTTTTAAGGCTTCACAAGGCTTGCAGCTCAGGCAGTATCTATTGTAATCAGCAAGTTACCTACAGTGATTGCATGTTTGCCTCCCCCAATTAAGTACTTCTTTTTTCTGGCTGAGAGAAAAATGTCAAGAAACTTTGCTGAATTGAAGAAAGCTGGTCTGCTTGTCTGGAACTTGATTGTAATTATATGTCGGATATTTGAGGATGGAAATACTGCAGAACTTTTAACAGGTGCAACACTTGACAGATGGAGCAAAGAAAAACTCAGTTTAGTTCGTGTATGCTTAGAAAGTATTCTGGGAAAACAGAAAAGTGGTCCTAAGCAAGTGACCCAGAAGGTGATACAAAGCATTGAACAGCAAAGACCAAACTGGATTGAAAACCAGTTGCTGAAGGCAAGAAAATTGAGCACAGACTGGTAAGAACATGGTTCTTTTCAAATGCTTTTTGTACTGTAATAGTGTTTGTAATGTTTGTACTGTAATAGTGGCATTTTTATGGCTATTGTTCAATTTAAAAAATAGATGAACAATGATCTTATATGAAATGGATTAGTTCTTAACATTGATATCTTTATAGCATGCTTTTGTGGCTTAATTCCCTTGTTGAAACAGTAAACTGCAGCTGTTTTATCAGAACAGTGTCTTTCTTTGTAAGACTTAAGGATTTCATATTTGTGGACAGTTAACTTGGTGTTTCTTCCAGAATGTGAACAGGTACACTGAATAGAAGGCACCACGATATATTTATAAATCAATTTCACTATGGTGATTAAATTTAGAGAGACTGTGAAAAACCTTTCAGTGTTCATTTGTGACTAACATGTAAGCGTACTTCATATTAAAACATAATAGACCCTGAGGACAAGTAGGATATATCAAAACAGGACAAGGAGAGTACCCTGCTGTGCCTTTCTGAGGAAATATCAATCTTCCCTGCAGATTTAACATTCAGGTCCAAGTATTTTAAATCCTTACAGTGATTTTTCAAGGAGTTGTGTACATGTCAATGTGTTTCTAGTCCAGTCTATTATAACACTGAAGTTGTGTACTGTTCCATAAAAATACTATTCATCAGCTTTCCAATATTAGACTTATTGGAGTTATATGACTGAATTAATTAAATTTTTGAGTACTGAAAGTAAGATCGCTTTAAATGAATATTCTTGAAGGTTGCAGTCATTGCTGTCCTGACAGTAATTGTCCATATAAACAAAGGATGCAGTGATTGTGGGTTGGAATCACTGGTATCAGTGAAGAGGTTTTGATGCAGTGCTTACACAGACAGTTTCCCGTGAGTTAACATGAGTAGCACTAAGCAGTAATAGTGTCACACGAATCCTCATTGACATTGACCTTTCTAATCTTTACATTTCCATTTAATACTAATTTACTAGCTCTAATCCAGTGATTAAAAGGTTGAAGCCAGATGCCAGTGGCTGAAAGAGTCATAGAATAAAAAGCCCATAATGATGTGTAAATTGATACTTAACAGAATGGGTCCATAATACAATTTCTAATGTCACTGAGAGAAAAGGTATTAAATAATACAAATGCTGGGTAAGGCAATGCTGTAGGTAACCTCTAAAAACTCAAACTTTAGTATTTACACTTCTTCTGAAGCTGAGAATTTTAAATTAACTATTATGTTTTATTTTCTAACATATACTGAAAATGCCATATAATCTATCAAGTATCAGAGTTTGGGAAGTGAGTGTGGGAATATATTTTCTGGGTCAATATTTTTTTCAGTGTCAACAAAAGTGAGAGCTAGTTTGTGACTAGGGCTTCTAAAGTAAAGATTTTGAAACTGAAGAATGTGTTAACTACTCAGTTGGAGAGCAGACATGTGATGCAGTTATGAAACTAAGCGCCCTGACTTCAGTGAGATTTCTGCAGTAAAGTCTGGCATAAATGTTATTTTCCATTTTATATTCAAATATCAAGAGCTGATTTCTAGGAAAAACATAATCTAGTTAATAAATAGCTGAGCTATGCCATGTAGAGATAAAGTATTATAAATGCAAATTATAAAACTAATACATTAAAGCTGAAATTCAAATATCAATTAAACTAAGTAATGGTCACATAATCACTAAACAAAAAGCAGACTTTTCAACAGGAGATTTGTGATGTTTATGAGGTTTGTTTGAAATATGTATGGTTATATTTGAAAATCTAAGCTAATGTAAAACTATGTTCTGTAAAAAACTTTATATAATTAAAATATTTTATGAGTAAAAGTATGCACACACATTTTTATATAGATAGATATTAAAAATGTTTATAGACTTTTACTGGATACAATGTGTGGAAGAAAATAAAAATAATAAAAACCATAAAACCCAAAACTTTATTTGGGATTCACCTCTACAGTGGTGCAAACATCTTTGATGTGCACTGGAATGTCTTGCTTGATTTCGTGTTATGTTATTTTTGTCAAGACTGCTACCTACACATGAAGTCTAAATATTATGTAAGTTCTTCCACTGTGTCATCCAAATTGAACTGAGTTTTCAGGAAAATTTTAAAAAATAATAGTTTTAAGTGAAAGGTTCAGAAAGCAGCAGTGGTTTGCATTGCTCGCCTGGTGTATTGCCTGAAAGCATTACTGTTCATTAAAATAACCTTCACTTTACAGCAGCACCAGAGCCGTAAACAGTCACGTTAGATCCCGAAGAACACACGTCCCAAGAAGAAAAGAAATGTCTGTCTTTGCAAAGTAATTTGTCGAGTTGAAGATTATTGTTTTTCATCATGGTGACCCTGATTTGGTTGGCTGGGTGCATACACAGATTAAGATGAATGCAGTTATTCCTTGGCTGAGGTCTGCCTTTTTCAGGGCACATTCTTCCTAATGACATGATTGATAGGCAGTCCCAAATCCAGGGAGGAACTCATTAATCATAGTGCTGACTGAATCCAATCATCTGCTTCACCTGCACAGTGACGGACAAGGAAGGGTACGGTGTGGGTGTTGACTCTGATACACTCCTTTGTCAGAGGTCCTCAACTTTTTCAATGTCAGTCGCTCAGAAGTTTCATGAGAAACTCAGGTTGCATCTGTATGCGGCACTGAAGGATCAGCTTGAAGTGCACTTTAGTTTTACAGATCAATTTTTTTGAAGTTTTTCAGTAAAATACTCCATAATAACAGAGTATCACTGTCTTCTGTTCAGCAAAGAACAAAATTATAGTTTATATTTTGAAACCATTTGCTCTGTAGGACGTTCTGAAGCTGCATGTGGAAGCAATATCTGCTTTAATGTCCAGCAGCTGTGTAGCATTTAAGTGAGCCTGCAGGTCAAACAGCAACTTTCGGCGGAACTAACTTTGTAATCATGGCACACCTTCAACGTTAAACTGCAACTTACAGATGACTGTTTCAAAGCATTTGGGGTTTTTTGGTTTTAATTCTAAAAAAAATAAGATATTCATTTTCTTCACTGAAAACTCTTCTTTGGTAGATTGTAAATTAAATTAACCCAATAATGACTTTAGAAAGGATACTATATTCTGTTGGTCTTTCAACTTCTTGACACATCTGTTCGAAGTGCGAATATTTTATCTGTGTAGCAGCTCTAGTGTTGCAGGGAAATAATTAGTTCTAGTACTTTTTGGTAACACTTTACAATACTAAACAAGTACAGAGCTGATAAATTACATTTTTATGCAGAAAGAACAATCTAACAATAGAGTTCTGAATGCACATTTTTCAAGTCATTTGAACCTGTAACCTTCACAATTTTTTGTAGCAGAAAAACGAGGAACAGTACAGGGCAAAAAAGTTCAACAAGTGGCAAATAGGTACCTTTGAAATGGTTGTAACTATACCAGTGGGAAGAAAAAGACTTCAATTTAAAAATTCTAACCTATACTTAGAGTAATGGCTACCTTTCTGACACATTAATTAGACTGTAATATGTGCAGCGACAGGCAAAGAAAAATGTACAAAAGATCAAATGCAAATGCCATTTCTAGTAGCAAAGATACTTTTCTAGTGGAAAAGAAAATTAAAAAATATTTGCTCCTTGCATGTCCTTAGAGTAAAAAGTGTTTTATGTTTTCATCTTGCAGGTGAAAATAATTAAAATTTTTATAATAAAAAAGTTATGTATTTGTATAAAGACTTAAGAGCTGTATGTACAGGAAAAATTGTTTTGTGCAAGCCAAATCTTTATAAGTTTTATAATGTGTATTTTTAGCAGACTTTGCATTACTACTTGGATTTTTATAAAATTAACTTAAGAATATTTGTGTCTTTTCTATATTCTAGTGCCTCAGCCACAGTAGAATGCGCCACGTTAGAAGGAGGAGGTATTGCACTTGGATTCACTGAGCAGAAAATAAACATGATGGTCCTGGATATCTGCCACAAACCAGGTGGCAGCGAGTACCTGAGGCAAATTTATCACATCATCCGGCTCAATGAGGTAGGGAAAAGGCCTTTTTACCGAGCAATTAGGTGTGTACTGGCCTGAGGCAGCGTCTGCTGGCAGCTAAGGGTTAGTCAAGGAGGTGATAATGCTTCTTAAAGTCAATATGAAAACCTATATTGAATTGTAATAGAAACCATTCAGTTTAGGCTTTTCTGCATTTGCACAGAAAAGATAACTTTATGGGAAACAATGTGAATTTTATTTATGTACTTAAACAGTAATATGGCCCATAAACTTCCTTCAGATTCATACTGCAGACCATAGATGCATTTTAGGGGTTTGAACACAGTAACAAAAAAAAGAAAATTTAAAAAAAAAATTCAGCGAGGCTGTTGGAAAATTTACCGCTCCAAGAAGCAAAATTAAACGTGGTAAATCAATTCTTCTGATTTAAAAAACAAACAAACAAACAAACCCTACGGCTGCACTGAGGAAATAAATGCATCCACATGAAAACCTTACTTAATCGAGATAACTCTGCTCAGCTAAAGTGCTTTTGAAATTACAGTAAACAAATTCAGATTTGTTGGCTGCACATAGAATCTGGGACACGTAAAAGAATTATCTCATTATTTTCTAAGGCTGTACTAAATTGCCTCAAGTTACCAAAAGCATTCTGATTTTACATAGTGAAATAAACACAGGTTTGTTTAAATTGTATCGTAACACAGATCTATGCTGCTTAATTAAGAAGGTTCTGTTTATTAGCTTTAATTACCAAATTACTATTCCTTGAATGCATAAGCAAGTGCTGTTAAGATCATTGCAAGTGTACAGCACTGTTTATAATAAAATGCAAAATAAGGCTAATATAGGCACAGGCCAAGATTTTTCTTATTTAAAAAAATTATAGAAAAAAATCTGATTAGGCAGCTATGTCTGTGTGAAGGAAACAGCAGCTCAGTACTGGCACTGAGCTTCTGAAAATCAGATCCACTGTTTAGTTCTTAAGTTTAGGCTTAACAGCAACCTTTATGCACCTGCATTTGGAAGCCTTGAAAGCAATGTAAGCATCCATGTAGAGATGGCAACCTAATATTAATAAAATACAGAGTCTTTTGAAGTTTCATCTCAAACAATTGAAACAGTGCAGGAAGTGAAGTGAAAATTATTACTGTAACACAGTTCAAACCAAACCTTTTCACCTGGAGCACGTTCAGGATTATTCTCAAGTATAACAGAGTAAGGAAAAGATGATGAGCAAGACCTCCGAAAATAGCTTATAATCCAGTAGTTAGGGCAGTCGCCTAGGGGACAGGATATGCAGGCTCAGATCTTTATTCTGCCTGGTTTAGACTGGGGAATTTGTGGCTCCCACATCTGAACTAATTCCCCAAACCGCTAGACCATTACCTACCAGCAAGGAACTCCATCCCATTCCCTTTTGGAGTTGTTTCACTTGGTAGAAATTGCTGCAAAAATCCATTCCAGGGTCAAAAATAGAATCACACTCTAGCCAAAGAGGAAAATGCCCATATCGGTTTCTGGAGACTGGATCCAAATCCGACTCCTGTGAGTATTCAGTTATTTATACAAAGTGGAGCAGCTCCAATAGGAGATAAGAGGCTGAGAGAATTAGGTGGAAAAGGGACTTTAGCCTGGCTTCCCACATCCCAGGTGTCTCTCCTTGAATTTCTGCAGCTACTAAGAGCTTTGTTAAATATAGAACATTTCTCAGTGGAAAAAACTGTCTTGGTTTTTTTTTTACAAAAAGAAGAAAAAAAATCCTGACCAGCTTGAGTCACAGAAGGACTTTACCATATGACTTCAAATTGCCTTTGAAACCATTATGAAATATTTTAATGCTTTGCATGGTATTATGATAATGCACTTTTCAGTACTATTTTTGATAACTTATATGTTTAATGTGCCTGACTACAAAGAAAGAGACTTGATAATCAGCTCAAAGGTCCATCATTTTGTTTGGAGACTTCTCGGACTATCAAGGGATCATGTTCTTAAAATTAGTTTGGAGATCTTTATGTTACACCGCTTAATAATTGCATGTGAATAGAGAACAAAATGAGGAGACAGAACATTGTTCTCAATAGCTTCCCTTAGAAAACCAGGGGGAAAGGTATGTAGATTCTTGAAAGCTGTATTTGGAAGTATAGCTCTGATGTTACAAAGATCCATAGTAGATACTGTAGAACTCAAAACAGCCTCCAGCCCTCCAGGTATCAAAAAGAATAATAATTTTTAAAAGTGTTTTTGACTAATGGCTACCAAAGGAAAACTAACTCTCCTGAGCAGTCAGGCTCAATAATATTCTGTTGACTTGTTTCATGCCCAGTCATTGATAGTGAGGATACAGCTCACGTGTTGACAAGTGTGATTTCATTTCTCTTTATTTGCACACTTTTGGACAATGACCCATTCAGGCTCTACAATTTATGCTGTACAAAGTAGTTAATTTACCATTTTTTAATAAGTCTCTTTGTCAAAACTTCATTTTACAGTATTCCAAAGACAGAAAAGTGCATTTACTGGGAGATGAGCTGTATACCAATCAAAATGTTCAAATCCTAGCAAGCATGGACAGTGATTTTCAATATCTGTACTGGAAACCCAACAGAATCAGCTTCCACAGGCTCTGTGACAGGTTGCTTTAGAGCTGTCTACAGACTTTGTGAATGGGAGGCAGTACATGTACAAAAAACCTGGTAAATGTATAGAAACAGCTTTACAATAACCCCCTTCCCCATGACTTTAAAAATTTTGTTATGGCATGAAGTCATAGATGAATGGGGAAAAAAATCCCAGACATTTCCGTAGGCTGGGAAAATATAGATAAGAGAGTAAGGGTGTGTTTTCACAGCTGGATCACACTGGTATGTTAAAGTAAAAAAGATCTGACTTCCTTTATTTTAAAAACAAAGATGGACATGATGATTTCATGATTGTCTGAAGCAGTCCTGAGAATTGGCTGCCACCAGCAGAGAGAGACAGTTCTGCCCTTCTGCCTTCCCACTCCTAGGCCCTCCTTTGTACCAGTACAAGAAACTGTGTGGCTTGTTTATCTGGCTGAAACCTTTCTTTTTCCTGGCTGATTTCACAACATATGCTGGTGCCAACATGAGATAGAGAAGCAGTTACAGTCAATGTCAGTTGGGAGGGAATTGTGTCGTTCAGGCCAGACCACAGTTGGATCAATTTGAACTGATGATGAAATTATTCTCTTAGAAAGACCTGCTGAGTAGCACAGGTTGCCTTCACAAGTTGTTTGCATGTTCCTTCAGCTGCATCTGAAAATTTTTCTCTTAGAGTCATTGAATAGTTTGTGTTGGAAGGACCTTAAAGCCCATCCAGTTCCACCCCATGCCATGGGCAGGGACACCTCTCAACTGGATCAGGGACTCAGAGCCCCATCCAGCCTGGCCTTGAACACCACCAGCATTGGGGCAGACACCACTGCTGTGGGCAACCTGGGCTGCGGTCTCACCACCCTCATAGGAAAACATTTCTTCCTAAAATCTCCCCTCTTTCATTTTAAAACCATTCCCTTTTGTTCTGTCACTGCACTCTGTGCTAAAGAGCTCCTCCCAATCTTACCTCAATGATGCTGCAAAGTAAGAGAAGCATTTGCATCCACCTGTCTTAATGAAGACTCACCTTGAGTACTTGCTCAATGTTATGGAAATCCTATCATTATGGACTTAATTTTAATAACAATAAACTGTTTAATCACAATAGTCCTTCCAGGAAATAGATCTGTAAGTGTTTCATTATCTAGCTCTTGGTAAAATGCTTCTATTTAATCAAAACACTTTATTGGCATGCAATAATGATTTATTTACATAGTAGTTTAAGAAGTGAAAACAGAGAAGATTGTGGCCAAAATAATCATGCCTCTGTTACAGTATAGTTTCTGAAATTGCCATGTAAATCATAAATGACTTCTAGTTCTTGAATACTTAAACAATTTAAAACATCTTTGAAGAGTGGGAGCATTTTTTCCTGTGTTTAAACAACTGGCTTGAGCACATTCATGAAACAATTAATTTATAATTGGGTAGCAGCTATGTAATGCCATCAAAAAAATAACTTTAAATATTTGTATATAGCTTATCTTGTAAAATAAATTATATAATAGCCATCATGCATTACAACAGCTCATAGAAAACATTTGGTTTTCTCTATCATGTATATCTCACAGATATGTATTGAGAGCTGATATATGTAATTGATGAGAATTTCAAACCAATAGCTTAAATTTTTCTGATTTGCTTCAGTTGAATGCATGTTCATGGAAGTTATTTATGCTTTGTTGTAAAATGGTATTACTTTTTAAAAGGTAAGATTTTGTAAAATTTTGTAAGAGGTTACTTATTCTCTCCATTAATATAAGGATCTTCTGTCAAGAACACCGTGAAGTTAACTTGCAAATTTCACTTGCAAAAATAGGTGGCATTTATTGTTTTGCGGTTGCATTTTCTTCTAAAAGGGATATTTGGAAGAGCAGCTGTACTGTGAGAATTATGAAGATGGTGTTGCCTCCAGCCAGTGCCTGCCTTTGATACTGAAGTGCAGAGATGAGCACCCTGGCTTCAACCCTTTCCACGTCTACAGACAGTCTTCTGCAAAAGTGTTCAACCAGGTTTGTGAAAATCTGAAAACTTGGTTATCATATAATTTTTATTTGTGGATCTTATTACAATCATGATAATGACAGAGACTGAAATTATGAAAAAGGGATTAATTGCATGCATTCACATTTGATGAAGTGCAAAGGAATATTATTACTTGGTAATCTGATGAGGGCACCCTCTACAATAGCATGGTGTTCAAAAAGTCATTATTGTCCTTTTATCAGAATTGTGGCATGTGAGAACAATTTGCATTTACTTAGACCTTCTGTGTTAGCTCAGTGTAGTGAAGGAAAGCCCATTAGTAGCAATGACATTTATTACATCTGTGTAATGGCACATAGGGCTAGTCTGAGTCCTTTGGAAAATCATGGCATGGCTCCAGGTGTGCACTTAGAATCTTCCTGATGACTCTTGCACAGAAATGCTGAACATTAAAGCAAAGGATTCTCTGGAAATACAGACATTGAACAGAACGGTATCAATAAACAGGGGAAAAAAGGTAAAAAAATGAAAGCATCCATTTTTCGTATTTCATTAAGCCATGTTAGTGATATTTAAAGAGTTTCAAATAGAAATTAGTTTCCTGATAATGGGACGGTTAAGCTAGTTGCGTATCTCTGCCAGAGCACCACATAGAATCATAGAATCATGTAATGGTTTGGGTTGAAAGGGACCTTTTCCAGCATGACTCTGCTTTTAAAGTGTAATCTCCTTTACCAGTTTTGAGCATTTTGGGTGGTTTCACTAGGTATATTGCTGTAAAATGTATCTGCTTTGGGTATTTGGTTTGGGTTTTGTTTTTTTCCTTAGTTGTTTATCATATTCTTAGTCATTGTCATGTTGACATTAAAATGTTAATACCCTGAAAAAGGAGATTAATATCAATTTCACAAGGCTTTCCATGTGTCTTTTTGCTTCTTCCTTTATGCATATCTTACATGGCTAGAATTTTGGGGGCCGCAGAGTCACTTACTCCAGTTTTAAATGCAGACAATAGTTTACCATGCCTCGATTCTCAACTCATTAATAGTGTGGTAGAATAAGACCTTCAAGCAGTGACAACTCAGGGCAGAATTCTTCTGCTATGACAGGTTTGCAGTGCTCTGTTAATCCACAGATGACAAGGGATAGTTCACATTAAATTGCTTTGGATTTTGTAAACTTTAAGCATAAAGTTTATTACTTGAGTATGGAAAAGTATCATAAAATAAATAAAATAATAAAAAAGAAAAAAATAGATAATGGACCTTAAAGTACCATATGCCAACTCAGTTGTTGGCAATGACGGACGTTTTCCTGAGCTTACTAATGTTATTAAATGATTTAGTTCCCTTTACCATGAAATTGCACATTTATTTAGTGGTGTTGGACTGACTGTTCATTAAATAGTGGTCAGTATAGCTCACTGTCTGGGTTCATATGAAAATTATTACCAGTGTGTGTAGAAGATGCCAGAGGGCTGGAAAGGAAGAATCTTCTGAAATGATGTATTTCTTCTTAAATTCATTTCTTACTGGTTGGCCACTGCCATGAAGCTTAGGAGTTTATAATCCATGATGAATTTCTTGATTTTATTTAAATATGTTTAAATGAGATGTGTTTTTAATACATCAACTAACAACTTATCCTCTTATAAATTCTAAGTTCCAGCAAGGTACTGGTTTCACAATATATTCTGTTGAGGTGTTAGATAGGTATTGCTTTTTAAAGCTTTTCTCTCAGAAAGCCCAAATGGAGTAGTTAATGCAATACTGCTTGTGAGCCCAGAGAAATGGTTCAGCCCTAAACAGAGAATGCTTTTTTTACACTGCACTATATAATCCACACTACACTATACTATAATATAATATAATGGCATGTCTACACTGCACAATGTGGACATGCTCTCCACCTCCTCAGAAAAGAATTTCTTAAAATAAATTATTTGAAAAGCTTTCTGAAAAATAATTTGTATTGTTTGTTGGTGTATGTAAAAATTGCAGTACACTAAGGTAGTTGAATTTTCTCTCTAAAGTTTTCCTAATTTGGCCCTATCATGTCAAATTTAGTAAGATAATAACAATTTCTATGAATTTTACTGGTCCTGAAAGAAAAGCCGCTGAACCGCTATTTTGAGATCAACTCTAGCACTTTTATTAATGATATGTAAATTTCCTACCTTCTAACCCTGTAGTGTAGTAGCTGATTCTAGGAAGTATGTCATTGCTCTTAACAATTCAGCCACTTCATTCTTACATTCCTGTAAAAAATCTTGAATAATCACCATCTGGTCCTAGTAACTTGTTGCTCTTGATTTTATCAATTTGTCCTGACACCTCAGTCTCTGCCAGTGCTGCTGCTCCTCTATTGTCTAATGAGATTAAATCTGAGCTGTGCAACTCCTCAACAGTACCGATGAAGAAAAATGCTACAGAGAAATTATTTTTTTTTCCTGAAGTGATTTTTTTTCAAATTGAGGCTTTATTTTTTCATAGAACTGATCAGTCTGGGGGACTGAATTTTTATCTGGCATACGTACACATTTTTCTATTTGTTTTTATGATTGTTGCTGCTGGCTGTTTAGCTTCTCGATTTTTTATCTCTTTTGATTTTACAAGTACTTCCTCCAGATGTATTTGTCTATTTTTAATTCAGTGTAGAGTATGGAACAGTTGCCTGTTTTTTCTCCTGTGTTGTTCTACTCCCACTCTTCTAACTCTTTTTCTCTTATTTCTTGTTTATCAGGTATTCACTGTTACTTCTTCATTCACTTTCCATTTTCACACTATATATTTCTTTCTTTAACTACCCTTGCTTCTCTTTCCTATATTTCAGCTTTATTTTTCCACATTACTTTGAAGTGCATGGAGAAAATTAAATTAAAAGAAGGAAGGGAATAAAAAAAGGAAGGGAATAAAACAGAGGTGGAAGGAAGGAGAAGGATTGCACTGATTCTGTTCTGCCAGTACCAAGTGCTGTCTGTTAAAGGAAAAAATGCACTGCAAGATATACTTTACTGTTCTTATTTATGTATCTTCTTCATGTTTTGACTTGATTCATCTTATTTTTTTTAAACTAGTCAGTGCTATTTCAGTGTTACAACAATAGGTTTTGAATTATTTCCTCCCAAGAATGTTGAATTCTAGTCACTGCTGGAGCATTACTGACAATGAAAGTTAATATTATGCAACACGAGTTACTGGTTTGTAAACATAAGAATGTTGTGTGTGGCCTTTTCTCTGCCCACAGTTATTGTAGATTGCTTTTATTTATTGAATAAGCAATATGGAGTTATATTTGTTCATATTGTCTAGACTTGCTGTTGTTTGTAATAACCATCTGGTGACTGGAGTGCCTTACAAAACAATAGGCAAGTAAAACATCACTCTAATTATGATACAGGTTACATCTTGAATTCTGGCTCTTCCAAGTTTTTCATGACAAACTTTTTGCTGACAGCATAAAATGTAAAATGCTGCTACATAAAAAGTTGCCTATTATTTTGCTTTTCAAACAGAGAGTCAGGCTCTCAGACAAAGTGGTTGGGCAGAATGCCATTAACAGTTGGAAGAATAATGGTTCTAAAATTGATTTATCTTTTTGTAAATAATGGCTACATCCCCAAATGGATTTATAAATTAATTGCTGTTTTATTGGAATAAAACCCTTCTTCTGTGGACATGATTGATATCATCTGTCTAAGTCCTTGTTCTAGACCCCCCTCCTTCTTGGTTAGTATCTCACAGCTGGAGCTTTAATTTACTGATCATATTAACACTGATTAATAACTAACAATACCTTCTTGCCATGTATCAACAGTCAACCATTACTGAATGGAACTGGGATTGGTCAAAGTTGCTGCCAAGTTATTTGGGAGTGAATCAGATGACCTTCAGGGTGCTGCTGGCACACAGGTAATGGGATTTGGGCCAATAACTGCACTTCACTTTAGTGTTTTTTTAACGAAGTATTAATCAATATACAAAGGTTTTACTGGTGAAATTTATAAAATAAATTATATATTCATTTTTAAATATGCCACTTTAAAATGGAGGTACTGATTGTCTATTTTATTTGATCTGTACGAAGATAGTTTTCAATTCCTGTTTTGAGGAACTGAATATGTTCTTTCTGTCTGACACCTGAATATGTGATGTTTATCCTGACCTTAAACAGTGCTTTAAAAAGAAATCAGTAACTTTTGCAAACCTGTAGTGCTCATGGATTTTTCAGCCATATAGCACAGATTTTTGGGTTTCTTTACTTAAGATGCAATGGATGTTTCAGCTGACGGCACAACAAGTGTAGCTAGAAACAGAAAGTGCTTCTTTAATAGTTTTTAACTAATGGAACTCATTTTAATATTTTAACAGTTTTTAATTTGTAAAATTTAACTACTGAATTGATAAGCATGTATATTTAATGTAGAATTGATACTTTTAACATTCAGAAATAGAATTTGTTAAATTCAAAAAGCTGTAGGTGGGAAAATAAATTATATTTGCCACTTATATCCTTGTGTAAACTGGGAAATTTACATGTCACAAAATGAGTTTAACATTCTCTTCTTTAATCTGAATCCTCCTGATGATATCTAATACAGTCACATCATTCCTCTGTTAAATTGAACTGTTTTTCCATTTAGAAACTAGACTGACAACTTCAGAAGTGTCTGAATTTGATTGTCAAAAATGAATTTATGGGGTTTTTTTCTGCCATTTTCTCAATTTATCACTAGCAGTTAGTCTTAAATATTTAATTCTTCATTCATTTCATATATAAAATATTTGTACAGTGTATTTCTTGTCTTCTTTCATAATTTTGCTATGATTACTACTTTCCCCACCCAAGCTGTTATTTTCAAAAATATTAAAGCAATTGCACAAAAATGATGATGGTGAAAGTGTGCCATTCAGTTCTCCTCTTGATGGACTTTGTTACCACTGCTAGACAGAATATGGAACTTCCTGGACATTTTGGTTTGTATCAGTAGTGTCATTTTTATGTTAAATGGCTGAGACAATCCAGTACTAATTTTTTGTTCTTTGATAGTTTTCCTGCTGATTGCTAGCACTTGTTCTTCATTAAAAATGAAGTAGTTTGCCCTTTTAAAAGAGATTGTAATAGAAAGTCTTAGACTCACGCTGGTTCTTGAACTTCCCTTCATGTTGATGTCATCAATATGAGTGAAAGGGAGCAGAGAAGACTGCTGTAATTTGCAAAGGGAACATTTTCTCTGGATATTTCATCTTCTCTGGTATCTTGAAACACATTCCATTTTTCTTTTGATCTCTTTATAGAGTTTAGAAATAAGTCATGTATATACCTTCTCTGTCCTTCTCTGTATTTCATGCATTTGTCATATCACCTATTGTTGCATCTTTTTTCTTTATTTAATAAGTGCCCTAATTGTTGTCATCCTTCCTAATCTGAAAGTGCCTCCCTTCTACATGATATGGAAATCCTCATTTAGAAGTGACATTATGCAAGCCATTAATGATTAGCTCATGGATTTATTATTGAAACTACTCTTCTGTACTTTACAGACCAATATATCGTTTAAAACTGTTGCGGTGATTAAGCAGAATTGCTAATCTGGTATCTGCCATAGCAACCAGCAACTCCAATACAGCTCAACTTTGTGTGACTTAGTTTTTAGCACACCTGAAGTATGTCTGCTCATGTTTTCCAACTCACCAGGCCAATTCTAGCTCATCTAATGAGTATTCAAGTAAGCTTTGCAATGATTCAAATGAGCCCTATCTTTTGGCAACTCTTCATGCTTCTCCCTAAAACTGCATAAATCTAAGCCTTACTTGTGCTCAGGAGTTAAAGTGCAAGTTGAATGTGATTATCATGGAATCATGAGATGGTTTGGGTTGGAAGGGACCTTAAAGATTATCCAATTCCACCCCTCGTGCCATAGGCAGGGACACCTCTCACTGGATCAGGGGCTCAAATTCCCATCGAACCTGGCTTTGAACACCTCCAGGGATGGGGCAGCCACAGCTTCCCTGGGCAACCTGAGTCAGGGTCTGCCCGCCCTCATTGTGAAGAATTTCTTCCTAATACCTAATCTAAATCTTCCCCCTTCCAACTTAAAGTCATTCCATCTTGTCCTATCACTCCTTGCCCTTGTAAAAAGGCCCTCCCCAGCTTTCTTGTAGACTCTGTTCAGATACTGGAAGGCCACTCTAAGGTCTTCCTGAAACCTACTCTTCTCCAGGCTGAACAACCCCAACTCTCTCAGCCTGTTCTCATGGCAGAGGTGCTTCAGCCCTCAGATCATCTTCATGGTCTCCTCTGAACCCATTCCAACTGTTTCATACCTTCTTATGTTGGGGGTTCCAGCACTGGACACAAGACTCCAGGTAGGCTCTCACAAGAGCAGAGTAGAGGGGGAGAATCCCCTCCCTTGACCTGCTGGCCACACTTCTTTTGATGCAGCCCAGCATACAGTTATTTTTGATATCTTGTTTATTATGGACTCATGGTGCTTACTATTTGCCTCCTGAGATGACAAAAACTAAACAAAACTAAGAGCAGTACTTGAAAGGAGTCAGAACCATCAATTTATCTGTTGGAGTGCCATAATACTTTAATTATTCCTTTCTTTAACACATGATAAAGCTTTCTCTTATCAGTTATTTCTGTGTAGGCAACACTATTTTTACCTGTTCACAGTGCTATTGAGTTCTATTTCCTTTTTTATATTTGAAGAGAAATATTGTTGGTTGCATGCAAAGTAGAATAAGTATGTTCTGCTCTGGCTTTGGTGGGAAAAAAGTAAAAATGCTTAGGGGACTCATTTACAAGGGAAATGCTCCCCTAACCTCGTTAATGACTGAGTTACGTGGGAAGGGGGTCATGGGAGCATCGTCTCGGAGCCAGCAAGTGGTAGGCAAATTAATTGGTTGGTGGTTAGGGGAAAGTAAAAGGCTTTTAGGACTGGTTAGAAAGGGAATGAACTGTTGTGTACTACTCATCGTTGGCTCCATATGAGTGTGTGTGAATCTAATCCACACATTCCTATGATCCTCAAAGTAAAAGCATTCAGGAAACTTTTCAAGTCAGAGATGTGGATGGTTGATGGTATTGTTTTATTTCAAGATTATCAAATGTAGAATGCTATCTGGAAAAGCTTATTATAGTTGAGCAGTAAATGGTAATGTAGAAAACTTAATGTTCATCCCTATTTATAGTCCATACCTTCAGAAACTGTAAAGAAGTTTCCCGTACAGGAAGAAAAGGGATATATGATTGGATTCTTTTCCTTTCTAGTTTTACATCTGATTACTTTTTTTTTTTTTTACATATAGTTTGATCTGCAGGAGTAAAAGTTAAAACATACTTTTAATTATAGTTGAAATAATATCTTTTAATAATAAGCCTGCTAACATTCAGCTAATTTATAGTACTTGGTTTACTCAGGTTTTAAAAAGTGTTTTGCATAGGTACATAGGCACATGCTACTTTTTCAAATCTTGGCACTCAGTTTGTACATACTTAGATATTTCAGTACCAAATAGGAGTTCCTTACCTCTAATACATAAAGTAAGACAAGAAGATTGTGTGCTTTTAGTTATTGTTTAATTTGCACTTAGCTTAACTTTTAATGGCTGTCCTGCTCATAGAGGAAAAATTGTTATTGTCTGGCTAAATGAGCATGTTGAAAGTGTTTCTGCAGTTTATTGTATCAAATATGATCTTTTCTTTTTAACTGAACAGCCACTATTTCTGTGCATATTATCACATTTGAAAATACTTTAGTGGCTGAGTTGACCCCATCCAGCCGCTAGGTCTCCATATAGCTGGTCGCTTGGTCCCCCCAGAATGGGATGAGAAAAAAATGGAGAAGCAAAGCTGAGAGAAACCTTGGGTTCAGATAAAGACAGTAAATGAAACAAAGCAGCACACATAAGCAAAACAAAATAAGGAATTAATTCATTGCTTCCCATTGGCAGGCAAATGTCCAGCGTCTTCCTGGAAATTAGGGCACCATCATGCATAGTGTTTCCTTGGCAAGGCAAACACCATAACTCCCAAACATCCCTGCTTCCTCCTCCTTTCCTTCAGCTTTTATTGCAAAGTAGAACATTTATGTGGCATGGAATATCCCTTTGGTGGGTTGGGGTCAGCTGTCCCAGCTGTGCTCCCTCCCAGACTCTTGCATACACCAAGCCAAATTACTGAGGAGAAAAGTTTGAAAAAGAAAAGGCCTTCTGTGCACTGGCTAAAACATCTCTGTGTTATCAATGCAGTTCAAAGCGCAAACCCAAAGCCCAGTACCATTCATTGCCTTTCTTTTTTAGGTACTCTCCTTTATACTGATACATAAGTTAAATACTTTCTCACCTTTTATTTTCAGAGAAGTATCTCAGCAAGTTGTAGAGTTATAAAATATTAATATTTTGCTGGAGTTTGAGGTGTGACCTACCTTCCACTGGACTTCCAAGTGCATGGAATACATTACTATAAAGAATAACTACATTCTACTCACTGTGAGAAACAACCAAGATATTTTTCATAGAATCATAGAGTCATTAAGTTTGGAAAAGAACTCTAAGATCATCCAAGCCAACCTCCAGCCTAACACCACTGTGCCTACTAAACCATGGCCTAAAGAGCCACATCTACACATTTTTGCATCCCTCCAGGGATGGGGACTCCACCTCTTCCCTGGGCAGCCTCTCCCAGGGCTTCACCATTCTGTCAGTAAAGAATTTTTTCCTAATATCCAATCTAAACCACCGCCAGCACGACTTGAGGCCATTTCCTCTTATCCTAGCAGCTGTTCATTGGGAGAGGAAAACAACCCCTGCTTGGCTCCAACCTCCTTTCAGGGAGCTGCAGAGAGTGATGAGCTCTTTCCTCAAACACTTCATCTCTAGGCTAAACAGCCCATGGTCCCTCAGGCACTTCTTGTAAGACTGGTTCTTCAGCCCTTTCCCGGGCTCCATTGCCCCTGTCTTTTTGTACCACACAAAACCATTCTCCAATATTACACTAATTTGCTGTTCTGAGATGGAGCAGCCAGGATTCTCTTCTCTGTGCTCAGGACGGTTTCACAGAGCACTGGTGGCAGTTCAGGGCAATAAATAATGATTTGATTGGAACAACAAAGAGGTGTGCATGAACAAGAGCACTCTGGGAGCCCCAGGAACAGATAGAGAAGAACTCATAAGCATGTTAAGCTGGCATAACAGCTTAATAACTTAGAGGGGAATATGTTGATTTACCATAAATGCATCAGGTGAGAAACAGTACCAAGTCAGAAAAACTAGAGCAGGTAAAACCAGTATGTGTTCAAGTGGATAAGAAATGCTGTGAAAAACATCTCAACTGGAAAGCAGAAGATGATTTCCAACAGATAAACCAGTGTAGCTCATGAGGAGTTTTCCAGAAAGCGTTTGCACATTGATATGACCTTAAGTAGTTTTGAGTTGAAACAAGATAGACCAAGTAATTTACTTTTAGCTATGTGTTCCTTTGATAAATATTCTCAACAGCCCAACAGCTGCTCAAAGCAGAGTTGAAAAGCTGGAATTTTTTTATGTGTTGGTTTTAAGAAAAACTATAGAAAATCAATAAGTTTGTTTCCTACTAAAACTGGTGAAAATATGTCAGCTTTTTAGTAATGCTTACTGCAAAATGCGCACAAACTTTGAAATTTTTGAGACTCCAATATTTTTCTTAATATCATTCAGGCTATATTCTGTCTGAAAAAATACTGGGCTATTTGCAAGTGAAACTGCTTTTTAGGAAGGTAAAGACTATCCTTGGCAGCAGGGTGCTACCCTAGGATTAAGAAGATCTCTTTATGCTGTTGAAGCTGATCTTTCACCTAATGTCTCCCTTCTTTTAACCCTTTTGACTCTGTTGGGTGGGGACTATCTGCTTGCCTTTTGCAAATACATTAATATAGTTGTGGCATTTGTTCCCCATACTGGAGTTAGGTGACAAAATTTTATGCTTTGCCATTGATTAAGCTTAATAAAACTGAAATTAAGTAAAAAAATTCTTGCTTAGAATTTTGAATGATCGCAGGGCAAAATCTGCATAGCTCTTGTATGTTCTAGTGGATACACAGACACCATCTGCTGAGAATGGTAGCCATATGGTGAACTATTTATAGAAAATATTTATATTCATTGTGTTGTTGATTATCTAGATATCCAAAAAATGCTCTTTAAAAATCCAGTTTATCAACACACGGAAAAATGTATTATGTAGTTTTGGAATCAAGAAGGATGTCAGCAAACTGCATGTGCTTTGTTGTTTGTGGATGATTTTTTTTTATGCAACTCTACAAAAGCCTGAGACTGAGAAATGAGTGAAAATACCCACGGTATGAAATAGTAGGAAGTTCTGTATTGATTTTCTTCATAGAAAAAGCAAATGATGAAAGAACAATTACTGGCGTGATGCCAAGACAGAGACCATATCTGTGTGGCAGAGGATGCCACTGTTGTGTCTCGTGTGCTTTTGGATATGGTAGTCAGTCCTTCTTCTAAACTGCAGATGCTCCCAGACCCTTTGTATACAAATTGCTGGGTATTGGAAATCCATGTTGTCGTTACGGCTGCAAGTCAACTATTAATGATGTGTTGGTGAAGAACTGGGATGCCATTAATACTGCAGTAATCACCACCTGCTTGGTGAGATTATAATGGATGCCCTTATAATGGATGTGAGAACAGACTCTCTGAAATGTATGGAAAGCTATTAAAGACAATATCCAATTGTTCCTCTATCAAAAGACGCAGGTGATGTACTAATCCATTGCTGCACATCTCTTTGTTGATGCTAGAGTCAAGTTTAGACCAAAATGCTGTCTGTACCAAAAAAATGCCACTGGGATTTTGAGGAAAACCTGATTTTGACCTTTATGGATAAGCAAGGACCCTTTTCCATAAATGAGTTGGTCAATAACAAGGTGTATGTCACATCCATCAACATAAGGATTATCCTCCATCTGCTTATCCTCCTCTGACATAGCTAATGAAACTGTACTCTGACCTTAAAGGATCTGTCAGAAGTGGGCTTAGTTCCCTATCTGACAGTTTTAAAGCACTGGTGGCAGGATGTAGAGTGGTAAGTGAGAGGGAAGATGGTACCCTGTATTACGTAGTGTTCAAATGCCACTCCAGCCACTATTATGTATACAGTTGTAGCATGAATTTCACAAGCAAGTGAGGCTATAGGTGAGGTTTCCTCTATGCAGTGCACTTCAGAATTTTCTGGTTGTTAGCAGTGTCTCTCCTGCAGAAATATTGATGAATTCTATGAATTAAACAACATTTTCCAACAACAATCTCCAACAGAAGATGTTAAAAATGAAGGGACAGGCATATTCCAGTTAAACTTAGTTAATGTGGGCTCCTGAAAGTCCTTTATGGATATGTACTATGGATATGTGTGTATGGAAGGATGTACTAATCAGATGTCTTTGAAGTAACAAATTTAAAATTGCTTAGATGTGGTTTCCTTCTAATTTGATGCAATTTTTGTTGTTCAATCCTATTGGCAACCCATGTTTTGCATTCAGAAGCGTATTATGCACAGTTTACTGGCCAGATAATAGGACCATGAGCTAAACCCCATTCTTCTAATAATGCCTTACTGCATTTTGGTTTCTCCATTTAAAATTAGATATCATTTGTCCCAAATTTTGTATCTTTTTGATATGTTTTGATGGAAAAAGTTCTAAGTAAATGTAATTTATTAGTATTAATAATGTGTATATGCATTTATTGTTAGGATTCACATCTCACTTGTTTGTTTTGAAGTATGTATTTTTTCTTCAAACTAGATATTTTTGTTTACTCCAACCACAAATCATTGTATAGAGGTGTGACACTTCAACATTTTATGTCACTCCTTAATTAACGTGGTTATTGGCATCCCATAACCTGGCTGGCTTTCCTTAAAAATAAATACTTCCTTTCATCTACAGGTGATTTTCCTTCCTTCAACTGTCTCCCGTGCTGTTGCTCACTAAGGATTATTAAGTGGGAGATATCATGTCTCTCTTCTTTCTTATTCTTTTCTTCTTCCTCTTTCTGAGCTTCTCTTATCTAAGTTTTCATTCTCAAAATATTTAGTGTCTAAAAAAGCACTAAATGTGTATTACTGCATACAGAATGTTGACTGCCCTAACTGTATACAGTGGCTTAGCTACTCATCTCATACGTAGACTTTCTCGTGACACCTACAAAGGAAGAGGCTACAGGACACAAGCCAACAAGCAGAAAGTCTGTTCTGCCCACCAGCCTGTTGTTTCTTCCTTCTGCTTCTTTTAGATAAGGGATTTTCAGCAAAGTGCTAGTAATGCAGAGTAATTCAATTTCCAATCAGGGATCTCTATTTCTTTGCTAGCTGTAATGAGTTGAGACATGCAAATCCCCTGTAAGGTAGAGGGTGAGTATTAATATCAAACTTAAACAGATAGAAAATCTGGTCCTGCAAGTCACCTTTAAGGTTACTTCTACACTGCAGAATTAGTCTGTCACAAAGCTGAGTAGAACCTAGCTCTTTTGACTGTTTTTTTAAAATACAAGCCTACCATATAATGGCTGATCTGTGGGAACTGCTGGTGTGCACAGTCACAGAATCATAGGATCATTTAAGGTTGGAAAAGACCTCTAAGATCATCAAGTCCAACCATCACTCCAAAACCTACTAAACCATGTCCCCAGTTGCCATAACCACACACTTTTTGAACACCTATGCTCCAGTCCGTTCCCCAGCTATGTTCCCCTTCTCCAGACATGTTTCAGCCCCTCAATGGCCTTCTTGTGGTACCGTGCTCAGAACTGAACCCAGAATTTGAGATGTGGCCTCACCAGCACCAAGTCCAGGAGGATGATGTCTTCCCTGCTCCTGCTGGCCGCACCATGGCTTTTCCAAGCCAGGATGCTGTTGGCCTTCTTGGCCACTAGGGCCACTGCTGGCTCATGTTCAGCTTCTGTTAACAAGCACCTCCTTTTCCAGCAGGTGGTTTTCTAGTCACTCTTCCCCAAGCCTATAGCATTCCATGATGGTGTTGTAGCCCAAGTGCAGGACCCAGCACCTGGCCTTGTTAAACATTATACAACCAACCTGGGCCCACGGATCCAGCCTGTCCAGTTCCTCCGCATGTCCTCCCTGCCCTCAAGCAGATTGACACTCCCGCCCAGCTTGGTGTTGTCTGCAAACTGACTGAGGGTGCATTCAATCCCCTCATCCAGATCACTGGTGAAGTTATTAAACAAGACTGTCTCAAACACTGCTTGTGACTGCCCACCAGCTGGATTTGGCTTCATTCACGCTCTGTCCTAGGCAGCAGCAGAGGGGAAGTAGCTCAGCTTTAGTTACACTCATTTGCTTAGCTAATTTGAACTGCCTTGCAGTTCAGTTTTAGGAGAAGGAGAACAGCTGTATGCTTTCTCTTGACCTTAAAACATTTGCTTTTGGTACCACAAAGCAACTGGTAAAGACTGGTGGCTGCTACTGTGTAGAGAATAGACCTTCACAGCTGTAACCACACTCTCTCAATGCTACAGCTTTCCCACAGTTTGATGGCTTTCTCTCATAACTTTCCTGGATGAACTTCCTCTTGGTTCAACAGCCAATTGTTTAAGGATGACAAGTCCCAAGATCTTATTACCTCTTCCCTAGGCCCACTTGTCAAAGTCAAACTGGCCTTGAAACTTTTACTATCATGGTGCAGACTGGAAGATGCCACACAGCTAGGCAGTTTCACGTGTGCTCTTAGTAGGAACTGTGACGTGAGCAGTCTCTTTAAAAATCTGCATAGACACTGTGATTTGGAGGTTTCTGATGCTAACCAATAATCTGGCCCAGGAAGATTGTTTGTTTGGGGATTTTTTTCCCCTATAAACTTCTATCTGGGATCTAACAACAAAATTTAGTCTTTGTGAAGAGTGGGAAGCCATTATGCATCCTGCATCATGAAGTAAAGAGGGAATTCAGAATTGTCATTCTAATAGTTGACACTGGAAAATGTCATCGAAGAAAGCTTTTTTTGTTAGTCTTTAGATTGACAGGTTATGACAAAACTGCATTCATGTTGCTTGAATACATCTTTTGTCTAGCTTTCCATGCTTTTTGACTTGTCTAGAAAATGACATATTGAGGTTTTCATTAGCCTTAACCAGGTGTGATTTTCTTTATGGAAGATACCTTGGTAGGACTACAGTTGAAGGCGAATAAACCACTGAAGCTTAGAAAGGCCATGGCCCTTCTTCAGATGGTGGCGATGAATTGAAAGACTCATTAATCAACAACCAAGACACAGGTGTGATGGCTTTCCTGGAAAGTGCCAACAGACTGTGAAAGTCACATCCAACACACAAAACTGCTAAACTAGACACATCTATAAATATTCTCAAACTTTCGTCTTTCTGTTTTCATTGAAAAATACAACCCTGGCATATTTTCATTATTGATTTTTTATTTTTTTTTTAATAAAATGAATATGTTTGTTTTCCAAGGAAAACTATTCAGTTTTGGAGACAAAAGAAAAATGTAATACTGTTTTCATCTTTTGCTCATTTTAATGAAACTAGTTAATTTAAATGAATGCACAGTTTTGAGTGCAGTAACTGTAAGTAGCTTTAATGTACATTTTTGTACATCTAAAATGTGCACATAAGCTTTAACAGAAAAAAAAATGAGAACAGGGATCTTCTGCGTATAAAGGAATTGCCATTTTCTTCATGATTTTCCATTCTTTTCCCGTAGTATAAAATTTATCTGGAACAAAGATTGAGTTGTGCTGTAGTTCTGCTATATAGACAGAAAGACATAAACTGTTTAATGGTTTAGAAGGTTTTCATGTTCAATCAACCTGCACTGGATTTTTCACCTGCACTGATGGGAAAAACACATCATAGGAAGCCGAAGAATGAAGTCTCCATACAATTTTTCCACATATTCTTTCTTAAATTCTGTGGATACTCTGGAATGAAGGAGAATCTAGTCAGAGGTCTTATACCTCCCCATTAATTTTTTTCTCCCCAGTTTATCCTTAAATTGATATACTCCCTGTAGATAAAATTTAATTTTACTGTGTCAAAGAGCAATGAGTGTGAATTTGCTTGGATTTCTATATTTGCTAATTCCGTGGTCTCCCTCGTTCTCATCTTTTTCCAAACATGTAAGCTCAAGATAATGAAAGGTAAGAACAATGTCCCACCTCATCTGGGACAAGGAATTTCTTTACAGAAGTAGTCTAATCTTCTGCTTCCCTCTTTAGCATATCTGTCATAGTTTTAAACAACATATATAGAAATTAATTCTAATTTTAAATCCATGCTCTCCACTTTTTTATGCCTGGATTGGCAGTTGCAAAGGTGTTTTGATCTTATTCAATTTAAATCATTGGAACTGTATATAGTGCCTGCTGGCTCAGCAAGACTGTAATGCATGCAAAAGGCAAGAAAGCTATGGTGCTGCATTTATTGATGAAGTAATAAGGTATTATAATAGTGGTGTATCAAAAATGATATCTTCTTTGCCTATACAAGGCTCTATAAGCAGGTATTTGAATATACTTGTCTTAAAGATGTATCTGTGACAAATTTTAGCTGATTACTCGATGTACTGGTTATTGGAGAGCTTGTTAGACTATATGCAGCAGTCATGTCATGTCACCCCTTTTAGAAAGAACTGCTGTAATTTAGTTTTAATGGCAGTGTATTTGAAACAGAATTTACTGTTGGGATCAGGGAGAATTTTGATCAGGGAGAATTTTACTTTGTTTCAAGTTTGGCTATAGATTACTACCTGTATTTTTGCCTATTAGCTTTCTGTTGTTCCTTTAACTCAGTAATTAAACACCCCACAAAAATAACCCACCCTCTAGAATAATACAGAAATGATCCCTTTAATTGTGCTAATAAAGACAGCGACAGCTGAATTAAAATACACCCAAACTCTTCCAACTAAAGTGTTAATGAAATTAACAATAAAAATGTATAATGATTTCTCTTGGGATAATTACATGGGTAATTTAACAGCACATTTGGATAAAAACTGAAAGCATTTATGTGATATATAGTTAAACCTCTGTAAATGGTATATAGAAAATCAAAGGTTTTCTTATTGTCTTTCAAATACAAAAGAAATCTTTAAAAATGTTAAGTAGCAGCTCCTCTTAAAGAAAATTTATCATTAATTTCTCTCATTTTCAGCATTTCATTATTTATTGTTTCATATGGGGTGGCTGTCAGATCATGCTATAGAAATGGCATTTAATGGATTTACAGATCTCAGAGGGAATGCATGGACAATTGGGTGTTCTTTTACACAACTCAGTGGGGAAATGGCTGTTGCATAAGAAATCTTGATACAATATTTTCATAATTTTAGCAATAAAAAATAATTAAAGATATTTAGGTTGGATACTAGGAGGAATTTGTTTACTGAAAGGGTTGCCAAGCCGTGGAGTAGTCTGCTCAGGGAGGTGGCTGAGTCCCTATTCCTGAAGGCATTTAAGAAACAAGTGGATGTCATGCGTGGGGCCATGGTCTAGTGGCGGATTTAGCAGGGCTGGATTGATAATTGGACTTGATGATTTTAAAGGTCTTTTCCAGCTGAAACCGTTCTATGATTCAGTTAGTAATATTTTCATATTTACATGAATTTGGTGAAGAAATAGGTGACAGTGACCTTAAAGGCATTCTGTTTCAAAACAAATAAGCCACAATTTCAAATATGAGCTAGTTTTCCATTAAGTACTAATACAGTGTTACAGATCTTCAGTACTGTGTGGACTCTGCATGATAGTCATCAGAAGCTGTTATTGCCCTATGTACAGATATCAATCATCAACATAATAGATGTCCCTTATTTCCTTCTATTTTAGTTGGTTTTTTGAGAAAAGCACTTCTTCTCCAGCATGTCTCTGATGCACTGAAGCAACTGCAGTTCACAGAGGGAAAGGTATTTCTCCAGTACGGCTGGCACAAGTTATTTATTACTTTCATTAGGTCATAGTCAGCACCTTAAACTCATCGGGAGACCAAGGGGCTTTCATGATGATCACAGAACATCTAATAAGCATATACTCTGTACATTAAGTGAATTGATGCTTGCTGCAAGTGTCATTTTTCTAGTTTTTTTATAATATAGCCACAAGCTGAAGCATGTTCACCCTCTCCCTCCTTCCACAACACCCGAATGTGGTCTCAGAGGAACAAGCAGAAGCTTCCTGTTCAGAATAAATCATACATATGACTCAGACAAATGCTAGGATCATTTTTTTTTAGTTCCAGCCCCAACTCTAATCAACATTAGTTGAAGGATAAACCTATATTAAACAAAGACAAGTGAAAGGATAAACCTATATTAAACAAAGACAAGTGAAAGACACATGATCACGTCTTTCAAATATAAATAGCCGTTGCCAACAGCAAATGTCTCTCTCCCTCTCCTCTTTCTAATAACCTTCTAAAATACTCCATGTGTGTTTTGACGATTAGCAGTAACGGAATGGCATTTTATAGGATTCCAAATGTGAGGCCTCTCCAGGAAAAGGAAGAATTGCAAATACTATCAGGCACTGAAAAAATAAATGCATTTTCAAAGCTGGATGTATTAGACTTGCAGAGAACCTTTCAGTTCACTTTTGCCAATAAATGCAAACAGCCTAACAGTGTCTCAGGGAGTAAATGTAGGCAATGGATGCAGCAGCAGTTTTCGGGACGCTTCTTCTGTGTGTCAAAAAAAGACCATTGACCTCTGTCTACCTAAAATTCAACCTAAAATTGTGATAAATCAAGGTGATCTATGACATTCAGACGTTTTGAAGTTAGGCTCAAAGATCATTCTCCAACAGCATGGATTGATCCTAACCAGTCTGAGTTAACCAACTTTGGGCTATAACTTTCTCAGCAAAAAAGGTTCAGGTAGTCAGCTGGGAAAGCATATTGCTTTTCTCTGTTCCTTTTCCACCAGGAAAGTTACTGAGCCTAGAACAACGTTTGTGCAGTGAAGCTTTCTTAGTTTTCATAGTGTCTTCTTTATTGTTATAGATTTCTGGTAGAAAATTAACAGATTCTGAAGTCCTAAGGCTATGATTTAGTTTACTTTACAGCAACATAAAGGAGTAGCTTTAATGCTTTTGGAAGTATAAATGTTGTCAATTTCTTGTTTACTTAATTGATACCTGGATCAGTAAGGATTCAATTTCCTTTGCAGAAACTATGCTCCTCATACCATGACATTTAGTTCTCCCATCAATTTATTTTAATTGGTTTTGCAGGTGGTTTTCCAAAACTATTTAAAAAAGAAAAACTCAAATGTTTCTTATTTCAAAAGAAATCAATTTTATTATTCTTTGTACTTCTAGGAATTATTTTGTTCTTACAATTCTCAGAAACTTGTTTATGTTCCCTCTGGCCTTGATAAATTGCTGTTTGTTTAGGTTTTTTGGTTTAAGGTCTTCAGACTTTCAGTCTTTTGATGGTACCTAACATTTATCATCTACTGAAATTAAGTGATATATTTTTTCTTCTCGCAGAATATAGAACTGCATTATAGTACAATCCCCATTGCTCATTTCTCAGCTGGTTTTAAATTTGATTTCAGCTTCTTGTATTTAATTAGATTATATTAACAATAACTTCTACTTTCATTTGCTTTGCAACCAATTCTTCCACAAAATAACTGCTGAAAGTGTTGAAATTGTATTTCCAAACTATTTACCACTGTATTATTGGACCATTTTATACAAATATATCTAAAATCATTCTAACTATCATTCTCATTTGAGTTTACCTTCGTGGTCCTTTGGGTAACCAGTATCCTTCATGGTAGATCTCGTTTTGGTATGATAGGTCTAGAAATCTGCATATTCTAGAGGTCTGTCCCTATAGTTTTATCTAGAGGGGTTTTCTTTTTGTGAAATGTGCTTGATTTATTACTGTATGTTCATTTTTTCAACATAATGGGTCTATTCTATGTAGTTCATAGGTGACTATTCTGTCTCCAAAAATAAGAACCATTCCATTTTGACTCTGTAGTATCTGTTATATAAGGAGAGGGGGTGAGGTGGAGGGTTTCCCTTTTTCTTCTTTGAGTATATATAGATGTTTGGTGAATATGGTGCAATGACTGCTTTGTTTTTCTGTTCTATCTTTATATCACTCCAGAACTTTACATTGCTAACTCCACAATTCCTACAAATCCTAAATGTATTTTTCTTCTTTTCTTGTTAAGTCTCATTTACAGTGATTATGAGAGAAGTGTTTCTTCTCATTATGGCCTTTTCATGACATCGTCTACTGTGTTTTCTTAACTTTAACCAACTTAGTTTTCTGATTTTAATCTATCTTTGCTGTCTCATGCAGAATCTTCCTACATGGCAATTAATGAATGATTAATATCTTCATTCCATACTGAATTGTAATCCTGAAACACTTTATTCATATCCTTCTTCTAATGCATAGTCTCTGTTAATTCAATACAATAACTGTAAGTCAACATGTTAGACTAAATTGCATGTTTACAGTTCTGGGACTTGGGAAGGAAACTGCTTGGAATCAGCAGTGTGTTGTTGGCCATCCGTTTGTCTTGTTGTCGCGTATCTGTAGTCTGCAACTGTTTGCCTGCCCTACTGCCCATGGTCTGTGTCTTGTCCATAGAAGTACATGAAAAGTACAGCTATAGAAATTTCAATTAAAAGTTGACTGATAGCTTTTAGGGGGGGGTCTGTGAGGTACTCTGAGGGTGCAATACTCTTTTGTTCAAACTGCACTATTAGACTATCCATTAAATCTAATCGGTACTAAAAGCAGTTTTGAGAGATTAGTTTTTAGTTTGATTCAGTTAGGATTTATTAGAAATTATACTTAAATATCAGTAACACATGCTATGTTTCTGTAGGTATGGGGAGAAGCAAATGTCCATACAAGATACTGTGTTACTAGTTTCAGAACTGGAAAGTATTTAAGTGACTATTTACCATGAGACAGCAGAATAGAATTTAAAGAATCATATCTCAAGGAGTATATTTTGAAGTTATAGTTGAAATAAAAAATTTATTTTAATTTGCAGAAAATATTCTGTTGACCTTTATTTTATGTTATTTTTTTAAAGAAAAACATTTAGGGATATACATTTAGTCTTTTGGTTATCGTATCATCTATTGTTTTGGAATGCTAATTGTTAAACCAAATGAAAAACAGAGCTTATACAACTTACTAGTTTTTCCTGCTGGGCTAAGAATTAGCAAAGTCATGGTTTCACAAAGTTGATATCAAATATCTGTGTGGTTAATGTAATAAGAAATTAAAATAATTTTTTTCCTGCTGCACTAAAATAGCTTAAGAAAGGGTATTGAAAAAGGAAGATGAGTTTTCTGTTGCTTAAAATACTTTTCTCGTAGTTTATTGAAATGATAAATAATAAGACTGAAACACGTAGAACAAGCTTTGGTATAAGGGAATTAATTTTAAAAGAGCTGGCGTGTAACAGGGAGTGCGCACCCTGTGAACTGAGTGGTTTTTTTCTTTAATGGCATTTTCTCAGCATCTGATAATAACAGAAAAATAAAGCTTTTATATCTTCTGAAGCAGACGTGTCAAGTTCTCAGCAGCATCTGATAATTGTGGAAAATAAAGGTATGCTTTAGCTCTCCTCTGCTAAGCGTCTATATCAGGGTCTTTGCATGCTTATTTTTCTCTATAGTTTTAAATGTGTGGGAGAATTTGATCAGTGTCCTTTTTATATTCAAAATGAGCCAGCTTCTGTTTCAAAAGTGTCTTATTGTCATGATGTCACTGCATCTCAAGATTTGTGACCTTTTGCTCCATATGGATTCATGGTAGACCTCGTTGTGTTTTTGCAGACTTAGATTGCTTTTGTCCCCCCGCTAGGGGGTATCAAAGCCTTTTGGACTAAAGTTTTACATACTAGTAGCCTTGCAAACAAATAAATAAATGGAATAAAAATAATATAATAAAAGTACCCAACAACAACTGAAAGCACCCAACAAAGAAGCAAACCTAAAATTTATATATAATAAGAACCGCCAGATGTCGCAAAGGCATCATTGATGAGGTGGTTTTTTATCCAAAATGTGGCACTTATATGAGGAATAGTAGTATTGTGTTTGAGAGTTGCAGAGGCCATAACAGGTCAGTGAAATGTCCTTCAAACATTTGATTTTTACATTTGAGAATAGGCCAAGATGAAAAGATAACCACATATCTGACATTGACGTTACTACCATTTAGACAACCGATGCAATTGCCTTAGTCAGTGGGATCAATCAGACCTTTATTACTTTGAAAACCACATAAAAGATTTAGTTTTGTTTTTTTCTTATAAAAATGAAGGTTCTGAACCTCATCAGATCACAAACTCCCAAATGCAAAGTTATTATATTATCTATATAGTTTTACTTTCTCTTTGTTCTTTTAAAAGCTGAATACTATTAAAAACAACATTAAAAAGCATAACAAGTAGTCTTGAAAGAATTTGAGCTGAGCTGAACAGTATGCATAAATTGGCAGTTTATCAAGTAGAACTTGGAAACAAGTATTTGATGATTGATTTTTTATTGAGACAGAATAAGAATGATAGCGGATAAAGTGATTTTTCCTTATTGAGTGAAAATATAGTGTTTTTCAACATGTCGTCAGTATGAATGGAAGCCCTGTCAAAAAAACTGAGCAACACATAATATCTTTTAAAAGGTAAATTAACATAAGTATATCACTTAGTTTATGGATCAAATTTTACACTTGTCAGTTTTATTCATAATGTCATAAAGTTTATATTGTAAAGATAGTGTTATTACCTTTGTTATGTCCTGGAAAAGCCTAATATTAACTGAGTTCATTGTAGCATTTGAAGTATATTCAGCTGAAGAAATGCCAGTGCAGAAAATTAAGTCCAAAATATGTTGTATTCATGTGCAGATCTTAGTCAAATCCCTAGTAATTTTAAGTACTTGAAATACATTATTCAACAAGTAACCTGCTGTACGTTTGCGTTTAATGGGCTCTGCCTGAGTATACAGAAGCTGTCAAGATAAAATATGGAACATGACTCACTCTAATTCAATTATGATTATTCTTAAAAAATAAAATAAATGTGTGTCCCTGTGTGTTGATGTTGTACGAGGAAATGTGCAATCTTTATTGCCTAGATTAGATTTGAATTTGGTTTGTATGATGCTAGATAATTTCTGCGTGGCTTGAGTATATGTGTCTATGCCACATATACACAAAACATTTAAATATATGTATTAGATTTATTCAAACATTGAAGATGTTTGGATCGTTAATTGAATTTATACTGAATCTGTATTTGTATACCTAAACTATATTTCTGCTCCTCATGTTATACACAAAAAATTTAAATTAATTCTATAGTCATGCGTATATGAATTTGCATAATTAAGCAAGTTAAATAGGTGCTGGACTTGCCTCTAACTTCAAGTAAAATTCTTGTTGAGAATTGATGTGTGGAAGCAAGCACTTCTTTATCTCCTATTATGATTTTGATGACATTTGTGTTTTATAATTGTGATGTCAGTGGAGTTCTAAACTTAATAGGCAGTTTCTAACTTAATTGACGTAGTTGTGTACTATTCCGCAGATACCAGATTCTTTAACTCTACCTTTGAAGTATTGACAATTAAGGAGGGGGTTTGGCCATGGGTTTTTAAACTGAGAGAGATTTATATATGTGTGTGTTAGTGTACTCTGCTTTTGAGCAACATACATATAGAATACTTCTGTGTTTTGTTCTAAGACTTTATGTATATTTAACCTTTAATTTAACTAGCAGGTTGTAAGATTACCATAAAAAATAGATGAGCTTTGAACTCACTGAATGTTATTGGTGTAGCACAATCAATCATTTCTAAAGGTTAATGGTGTTTAAAACAATGAGAACATATGTCTTATTCTTAATACTGTTATATTAGTAAAATTATTTAACATAGATAAGGAATTTGTATCCAGTTCTTTGCGCTCAATCAGAATTTACAGTTTTTGAGTAGCAGATTATAGGTTTTATTATTGAAGTTGAACGGGGGGAAAAGACAAATAAGTATTTATGTAAACTTTTTTACTGTGAATGAGATAATTGGTGATATGGTAGCTGTGGCATCTTTCTAGACCTAAGTTGATCTGGAATGTATTACATTTTTTTGAAATGGTTTTACTTTTCTCCATCCTGTTCCACTATCTTTTAATAAAATGTGACTTATATAGGTGTTATCCTAATTACATCATACACGCAATGCCTCAATGAAATAAACAGTCAATACTTGAATGACAGTGTGGCAGAGGGGACACAGGATTTCAAATGGTAAAAACTCGCTGTGGTAACAAAGACTGGATCCATCCCCGTGCTGCATAGCTTCCTGATCATATCTATAAACCCGATAGTAACAAAGGATATTTATTTGTTGCCAAGCTATTGTAGGATTTATTTCTAAACTCAAATCCCAATTATCAAGAAAATTGCATCCTCTTTATCTCACAGAAGGGTATACTGCATTACAGCGTATTTGGTTATTTGGTGCTATAATATTGTTACCTTGCTTGAAACACATGGTCCCTCTTGATATACAAGAAAAAAACTGAATCCATTTCAATAAATTAATAGGGATGAGAATCCCAATCCATCGTTCTTTTCAGAGGTTCACATACATTGTAATGAAATGCATTAGGAGTTTTCTTTACTTGAAATCCAAATGAGACCCATTTTGGCTCACACCCTTGACAGTCTCTTTTATAAGCACTGCTGTCTCCTGTTCATGTGTGGGCTTAGTAAAATGCTTCCTTTGTAAGATGCACAGAGACAATATAATGCCATGAAAGACGAAGGTGTCAAAACACAAAGTTAGAGGCAATCTAATCAATGCCTCCTGATTTAGCCTTTGAAGGCTCTCTTCATTAAAACTCTTTAATTGTGAGGCTTATCTTGAGGTAGAGCTGTTACTTAATATTTTTCAGTGTCATTCTTTGGACAGTCATTTGTACCTTTTAAACGTAATTTCAATATTCATTGTTTAGTAAATTGGATGCCTTGTTAGCAATAGTGGTGGTATGAATGACTTGCATTCAAGTGATTGAAGGTAATAGTGTATAAATGCTTGGTTCTCTCCCCCTGAAGTTTAATGTGGTTTATTTCTATGTATGTCATTATAAAATATATGGGGTTTGTTATGGGTCTTTTTATGTATAGGAATGCAGGTTAGAATATCTTAAAATTATGAATAGAAAGCCTTCTAGCTGAATCTTTTTGAAGTTTTAAAATATTTCAGATTCAGTGCAAACATAAATTCTGTGTAAGTGGTGAAATATGTGATCTCAGATTATATTATTCTAAATAAATTCTGAGAAGGTATGAGATAAGAAAATATGGCACACAGGCCTTTTCTTCACAAATGATCATAAAGTTGGTAGTGGTTGCTAGAAAGCAATTTCTTGAAATTGGTTGAAAACAAAGCATGTCTGAAAGCACATAATTTGAAAAATGCTTATAAAAGGAATACTTACTTTCCATCTGAAAACTGCCAACATAAAAGTAAATTAAACCTTACAATACAAGTAATCTTTTTTTGTGAGCCAGATGACATAATTTATTTTTTTAAAAGATGCATATATATATATATATTCTCTGTGTTTGCATGTGGTGAATTGTGCTGCAGTACAATGTGTATATGCATTTAATGCATGCATGTGCTCTATAAGTAAATGCATTTTCATATTACTGTATCTATTCCAAGTCCTATTCAAATTATGAAAGATGTACTGGAAAACAAACAGTGCATGTTTTCACAATCTTATAAAACCTATGTTTCTGGTTGGAATATTGGGGAAAGCTAAAACTATCTGATATTTCCCCTGTAGTAAATAACAATTAAAATAATTTCAATGTGTAAAATAAAAGCAAAAAGGTGAAGACTATAGATTTGATTTGCAGAAATCCTTGAAAATGGGAAAAGAATTGAGTCAACTTTGACCTGATTTTTAAATGACTAGTGTGGTGAGTACAGCTGCTCTAGCTTAGTAATTATTTGTGATAGGTTGTTTTTGAGTCCCATATGTATAGAAGCTCCAGGCCCAACTACCTCATTTGCTGGCACACAAACAGATTCTTCCAGGTGCTGAAAATTAAATTTTAATATATTATTTAAATATTAAGAGAATTACAGTTTCAGTAATTTCACTGCTACAGCTGGAGCGCAAAGTGTGCCTATACACTATAGAGGTTGTACATCGTCTACCAGAATGAAAATTCCCATTGGCTTTAAATACTTTCAGGGAAGTAAATGTTTGATGTAAAGGCAAAAAACATGTATTTGTTATATGGTGTATTTTAAAAATATTTTGTGGATCTCAGCCTATTTATAGAGTAAGATTTTAAAACGTTATGTTGCAATTTATATGAATTCATATTATAAAATAGATAAAAGTTTAAGAAAGAGTAAGGAAATCTTTGTTATTCCTTTGCTGAGAGAGCTTGAGTAAGACAACAATTCCAAAAAGCTGTTAAGCAGATGGTTAACCTAAACTATGTATTTAATTATATCGATACCAACTTAATATATTTTCTGGAGTATAGTTTAGGTATTTAACTTTGGTGCATTTAATCACATGGAAAAATGTGTTTATGAATTGGGGATCTCCCCCTTATTTCAAAGGTTTAAGGGAAATATTTGCAGCTAGCTGATAAGCTACATCATTTTTTTCACCCTAAGAAAATTAGGAAGGTTATCATTGAAAAGTAAATTAAGTTTTAGCTAAGTTGTAGGAAGGTACAACTGCACTGAACCCAAAATACCATACGATGAAATATATTCCAATAATTTTCTGTGATGTCCATCATTTCAGCATACTTTTAACTGTTCTTGGAAGGTTCTTGTGGGTTCAGGTGCAACTGAACCCACAAGTTCAGTTGTGGGTTAAGCAGACTTGGAACACAAATTTGAGTTGTTTTTCCTGTTTTAAAACTGAATGTAAATGTGTCCTAGAAAAAAAGTACTGCTATTCTACCCAGTTTAGCAGTTAACAGGCTTACAGTTTAAGGATGGCATCTCCCCTAGTTCCGTAGTATTCTAATAAATATTGCAATCCAGAGTCTTTTTAATATGACATAAAATAATTCATTATTTAATTTATTGATTTTCGTTATGCATCGGTAGAAATCAGTGGCTCATTGGAATAACTTCAGCCTTGCACAATACTCTCTCTTACCGAGTGCACTTTTATTTTCACTTCTAAAAACCTGTCCTGTTTAAAAGGGCATTTAACAGGACGGTGTTGTCAGCAATCTGCAATCAGTGTCATTTAATTAATTTCCTAACTATGTGATTTCTCTAAGGTTGTTTAGGTGAAATTAATGCAGTTATGGTTTTAAGTTATCCACTGATTATTCTTTGTAAAGGAAAATTATTTCCATTTGTTTTGATTATAGCACTGAATATTGATTGGGATTCATTTTAATAGTGAATGGATCTTTTATTCTATTGTAACAAGATCATCACCCCAGCTTTTGTCCAAAGTCTGTCTCACAAAACCCATTAATCTTTGGATTAGATGATTTTTCTGAAAATAGGATGGGCTGTGGAGTTTTATTACAAGGTTATACTTCAAGCAAAAGTTATGGCAACTTTTAAAACACATTCTAATCTTCACAAAATCATTTTGGAAAGAAGTAAATTGCAGCGCTTTTATCTTAATTGTGTAGTTGTATTTCGCAATGAGTAGTTCACAGTTCCTGTTACAGTAATATCTTCTACTACTTTTAATAGTTATGGAATTTCTTCAGTTGGAAGTTTCAAGACATAACCAATTTACAACAAACCCCCAATATAAAATTAGAGAAATTAAGTCCAGAAAACAGAATCATCACCACATGCCTTATAATCTTCTACTATCTATAAATATAAATTTCTCTATCTATCCAGTGCCTTGCATTTTTTTCAAAGCATCTGATTCTGTCTTGTATATATGCTGGTTTAATTTTAACTTTTAAATACTTTTATATCTACTAAATTAAACCAAATATTTTTAGTTTATGAATACCCTTAATTAATTAAGCATCAACGTATTTTTTGTATGTTATGCATCGATACAAATTCAATCCCTAATCTTCCATCCTATTTGAAATACCTTTCAAGTGTAATGAACTATTGCTGTTAATATTTAGCATAATGTATTTTTGAACACTTCTTTTGACTGCCGTAAGGTATTTCTTCCCCTACTGAGAGATTCATTTTCTTGTAAAGGAGGAGTATGTGATTCAGAGTTCCCAAATACATATGCAGTCCAACGTTCATCAAATAAATTATGACTTCATGTTCCTTTTCAGATGCAGTCTCATGTGCTAATAGTGTTACTTTTGGATTTTGTACTGTAGCAAGATAAATTTGCCTGATTTCAAAATTAGATTGCTAAGGACTTTGATGATGTATTTATAATGAGACCAGAGGGGATGCAGAGCCCTTTGCTTTACCTGGTGGGATGTGTGCCTCAGTCCTGTGAAATACAAGTCCTCACATGTCTCCGGTCAACATCAAGGCTGCCTCCAGCCTAGTGATGGCTCCGATCATTATCCAATCAGATGGCTATACTCTGCAATTTGATGAACGCTACTAATGAAGGTAAAATAAATTACATTTTCTCTTCCACATTGTTAACTATTATTAATGTTTACATTGACCAGAAATTAGTTGTCTTGCTAGATTCTCTTCTGATAAGTGATGCTTGGAAAGATAGCCAAGTCAGCCATTGCATCACACTGTAAGATGTTTTGCAAAATATTTTTGTACTAAGAGAAAGCAACCCCTATTTTATTTAAAATACAGAATCTATAATTCAAAACTATGATCAGACTAGTTATTTCTATGTATAGAGGTGAAAAAGATGAAACTGACTGTGGTTGAAAGTATAATGCTAGCTATTTCTAAAACAAGCACCAGTTTATTAAATTGAAAGAAAGTGATTTATAAGGTCATTTTTAAGGCAATAAAATAAAAACCAGCTATGATAAGAATCTGTCTTAAGGACTGAAAAAGCATTATCTGAAGCAAATACAGAACCTAATTTTGTGATCCCACCATTAGAAGACAACAAACTAGTAAAGCAGAGTGCTTTGCTCTTAAATGGACTTTCACAATGGCCTGAGACTTTGTTTTCCCTTGATTGAATAGGAGACTTTCCCATACTGAAAGTGTGAGTCTAATGAAGACAATGACAAAATTTCTGCGAGGCTATGATTTCCTCTCGAGTGACAAAGTATTATTTTTTTTTTCTTTTCTTTCAATGTTTTTAAGTACACTAAAGATTTTTTTAAAAAAATTGTTGAATGTATACATTTAAAATGCACAAAATTCCTTGAATGTAAAATTAGCAGAGGAGGGGAGAGTGACAATTCAGAAAATCTAGGAAGTATTTTTCTTGCTGGCTTTCTCTTCCCAATAAGCAGCATCTTGAAACCACAAATCTGTACATAAGAATTGCAGAATTAGCACAGCAGAAAGGTTTTTATAAAGTTTTTCTTCACCACATTTTGACTCATTCTGGGTGATTCTGACCCTGAGACTTCTTAACATTGTCTTCGCCTTACATCTGCAGATATACTGTAGATTTCAAGTGAAGTATTTAAAACATAACTTCATTTCTCAGGCAATTGTCAAATTTTAACATTTAACTGAAATTTCTTGAATGCTGAGATATAAGGGATTGACCTCTCAAGATGGAACAAGTCTAATTGGAAGTAGCATAAAAGATGATAATATCAATGGATTTCAATGTAGTATAATTATATGTTGAAGCAAACCCCTGAAACTCTATTACTGCACATTGACAGGCAGTATCTTAAAAGCCAAAGTCAGGAAGCTAATTTCCAGGGAAAATAATAGTAGACAGATTAATACAAAATATGTATTTTAATTGCAAACCATCATAGAGTAATCATCAGAGCCTTTTCTTTCCCTTTTTTCTTTTCTTTTTTTTTTAACTGTTAGGTATTTTCATTATTTCCTTGTGTTTCAAATGATTGTTAGTATGAGCTAAAATCCTGGCATTCTCAGATTGTAAGGGCCTACAAAACTTATGTTCAACATCTCTCCCTTTTTCATGCTCAGTAATTAAAAATGGCTATGGGCATTTTTCATCCTTTGAGATTTACCAACTGCTATAGCATTTGTAGAATGATTTCTTCACCTGCTTTTACATGGAATAACCAAATATCGGAGCAGCTTGAAGTACTTAAAAAAAGAAGTTTACCTCTAGGCTTCTCATCTTGAGCACATAGGCAGTTATATTGCTATTCCACCGTTCAATTAATTTTTAAATCCTAAGAACAAAAGTCATTAATAAGTCTTTTGTCATGGATAAAAAAAGAGAGATTCCTTTTTAGTATTTGTATGTCATCATGCCAGGCCTAGAAAATTAGCCTAATTTATTATTTAAAACACTGGTGGGATTCCTAATTGCATTCATCATTAGATATGACACGTTTAGAACTGAGAACCATATCCAGTGAGAATTTTCCAGTTTGAATTTTGAAATAAAAATATTTTTCAAGAGATCCCTAGCTATCGCTTGTTACTATGGCAACAGCCCTATTTGTCTGAGAGCTCTGCCCGCTGCCAATGGGAGCGCGAGCAGCATCAACTAAACATACGAATACATCAAAGACAAATTCATATGCTCAATCTGATCAGCTCAATTAATGTAAGAACAGAAGCTGAAGGGGGTTAAAAGAGGGCATCCATTCAGGATAGATGAAGCCTCTTTTAGCAGAATATATACGCCGGCCTTTTGGGGGAGGAATTTAGCACACTGTCAAAAACATTATCAGAAAAGGAAAGTACTAGGCCTCCTACACCTAACAGATATGAAGCTGTCAGACAAAGAATAGCACTATTCATTAAATGACACTTATTTTCTCCCACTTTACAAGAATACAGTGAACAAAACAAGCAGGGGAGCAGCTGAGAGAGACACTTTTTTCTTCTCCCGGTGATGACAGACATGCAGCAATTATGGTGATAACTAAGGAATACTAAACAAGAAGCCGGGCTCCGTTCTGTTTATCACCTAAAAATTTATGTTGCTAAATTTGCATGCGACTCTTGTTTTGTTTTATTATTTATGTCTAGGACAAATTATCCTTTTGTTTTTAATGTGGTGCTTTCAGTTTGGTGAAGAATGCTGCTAAACTATACGCATTCTCCTGTTTTCCTTGTTAAATGGCCATATCAAGTTGAAGTGCTTTTGAAGTGAGAGAGTTTCAAAGCACAACAAAACTGCTGTTACCAGTGGGGGGGGGTAAAAAGAGCATTAGTGTAATGGCAGGTATTGTGTACAATTTCTGCCGTACGTAACTTGGAAGGCAGAGAAAACCTCCAGTTCTCATCTTGATTTGCTAAACATGGTGGGGCTTTGCTACTTATTTTTAGTGTTGTTATTTACACAGTTGTAAAAAGTTTGTAGCTGTTGTGTAAGTTAGTTTTATAGCAGATGGAAGTGAGCGGGAAGTCCCGCAAGGCCACTAGCTTTTAAGAATCTTACACTTAAGCCATGATGATCTGATTTAAGACCTATTATCAATAGTCTGCTACTTTTATCTGCATGATCATGGCCTGATTGATACTGACTTTGTAGCCATGTACTCCATAATACGCTGTCAGGCGATGCTGACAGCTGCAATGAAAGAACAATAAATGTGGGGCAGCAGTAATGTAAAGGTCCAGCCAGGCTGTATGAAAACTGATAGCTGCGATATTGGCTCATATGTTACCATGTATACCAGCCCCCTGGAGAATTTCTTGGTGAGTGAATTAAAATGGTCTCCTGATACGCAGAGAGAGGGCGGGGGGAAGGTCTTCACTTAAAAACACTGCAGGTTGTTAAATCCCTGCATTGAAGTCAATGGGTAGACCTAAACTTGCTTTAAAAAATCAATAAATGCTTCTTCTTTAAAAAATGAATGCATAAAAATTGCTGTTGGTATTTATATACTGGTACACATTAGTACATAATATGAAAAAATTTTATGTGGTGGTTTGAACTTGTTGATAGTACATCTTTTTCTAGTACTTCAGCTAAGTTTTTGAGAAACCTTTGGATTTGCTTTTACTTTTACACGTGTTAATTGCAACGCAGCAAGAAATTTGCAGTTTGCAATGTAAATAAATTAGAATTCCCTAATCATGTATGTATTACTTTTAAGACAAATCATAATGACTTGAACCAGGTGTTGATTTCAGCTAAGACCTGTGACATGCTGAATTCAGAGCTTTTTTTTTATGTTTCAAATGTATGTAGATGTGTGTCCACTGTTATACTATGGAATGTAGCAAAATGAAAATAAAGCAACCTGTATCTAAGTTCAGAATAGAACATTACGTTCCTATGCCTTTGGTTTGGGTGTTAAACACTTCAAGAAACTTTAGGCCAAACAACAATACCTAGCTTGTGAAGGTACTGGAAAAGCGTGTTTTCCTGCATTCTCTATCTCCTTATCAAATAATTAAACAGCAATGGGTGTCAAAACCAAAATACAAATAGAAGTAGTTCCATTTAGTTGATTATTTTATTGTTTAAGAACATATAGAAACACTGTGGCCTCAATCAAGTACAAATACCAGTTTTATAAAAGATAAAAACAGAGTTCATTCAGCAAAGACATGGTGGTCCCTGTTATAAATAAGTGTTATGATAAGAAATATGTAAGAGAGCTACAGTCCTTTAGAAATATATTTAGTTATTTTGTTATCTTTTTGCTGTAGTTGGACTCAGAAAAATATTACTTTTAACAAAAATTAAAATTGTGAGTTTATAATTTCATCGTGAAATACTGATAGATCTGTCCATCTTTGGAAGAAAAAAAGCTTTGCGCATATGCTGTCATTTAAGTCTTTCCTAATCTTTATACAATATACTGAATCAATGTTCCTTTTACTCTTATTGAGATTGGAGCTCTTTCTATATGTTCATGTGCAATAAACTCAGCAGGTTTCAGAACCAAACTGCGCTAACTCCTTGCATGACTATGTTCTAGCTTGCTGTTTTCTTTAGCCATCTCATTTTTACTGTGTACAGCGGACAATGTTCATATTCGGTATTAGTGTGAGACAGTTTGTCTGCTGTTACCAACATTCGAGTTTATGACACGCTGCTTTCTAGTGTAGAGAAAACCAAAGTTTGTGACTTTATGAAAATCTTATAAACATTGCAAAGGACAGGGTTCACGATATAACAGTACATAGTATTTACATGCTCCTGGTGATGTAGAAAGATACTTTATAAAGTGTTCAGGAAGTCCAATGTAAGAATTTTCCAAGACTACATACAAATACGTAATCTTCTGATCAATGAAACCATAAGGCCAACTCCTTCTGCCCTTAATCATGAAATTGGGTTCTTTGTCTATAGTGTGATTAGTTGAATAAGGAAGGCAAATGAAATGATTTGACTTAAATGCTGCAATGGTGGTCTTTCTTGTACATTTGGATAATCAGTATGCAGCATTCAAGTTTCTAAAACAATAAGCTGCTTTTATATTACTGTCATGTGGAAAAGCATATGCTCCTGCTAGCTCGTTCCTTTTCTGTGGGTATGAGTTAAAATGTCTAAACTTGGTAATTTAAAAAATTATTTTAAAAGGGAGGGGAAAAAAAAAACCCAAACAAAGAGTTCTAGCCTGATACCTTGCACAATATGCCAGGAATCAGCCTGAAGCAAATTTTAACATTCACATTATAACCCTCTGAAAGTAGGGATGTATAATGGGAACACTGACAGACCCTGAATGACACTTACGCTGACAGACAGTAGCACCACTAGGCACTCATAATTAGATCTTTTGTGTGCTTGCAGTTAGCTAAAAAATGCTCCCTAGTTTATTAGAAAAACTATTTCAAAATTAATCATCAAAAGATAAGTTGTGTACTGATGATGGAAATAAAAAGGAACGTAAAAATAATGTCCTTAGTTTTCAATTCATTGAGATGATGTCTGTTAGGTTTTCATTTAAAGACAGCTCATTGACTAAAGGTGTCATTCAAAGATATCCATCTGACACAACTCATCAATATAATGAGTTTACCGTTTGGAATGTAGGTTTTAATTTTTTCTCAAATAGATGATACTCGGTATAGGTTTTTGTGACGTTTACTAGACACTGTACCAAAGGGTTTGCTTACTAAGATACATGTGTGCATCTTTTGCATAAGTTCTTATAATAGTTTGGCTTCTTTGAATTCCTGGATATTTTGAAAGTTGCACAGATTTGCAATGTAATGAACTGTGAGCCAAGGTATTTTATACAATAATTGCACTAATAACATATAATGCTCTTTTATTTGTAAAAATCAAAAAGTTCCTATAATACATTCCGTAATTTTAATTACTCTTACTCTAGAAGAAAACTTCAGACTGTAATCATCTACATTTGGACAGGAGCAAGAAACAAATTTTCTAAGTTTGCTGTTTAGCCAGTTATTTTTATAGTGTTCCCTATAACACAGATAAGCTCAGAATGTGTTATCTGAAAATCACAATTCAAAGCAGAAGGCTATGTTTCAGATTTGATTTGTGCACGAGAAGTAAAGTAAATACTTGGTTTTGTAGGATGATCACAATAGTAGGCCAAGAAAGTATTTTGTAACATATAAGATGTAATGACATAAACTTATTGCACACTGGAGGTCACCCTTGCTACTCCAAATTATTTTATGTTTTTGTTTAAAAAGAAGGCAAGCAGCCTGTGTATCTTTTAATATGCACACTGAGCTTTTTAAACTATTTCAAGCCATAAAACGAGTATATATTTGGTATTGTGTTAACTCCTTGACTGGTTAAACAGCATGCAGTAGAGGTGTAGACCTCTGGAAAAACTTTTTGGTGTGTGTTTTAAGATAAAGTCCCATGAGGATTCTGTAGCCTGCATTGAAACTATTGAATTGCTTTTATCACTCTCCAGAAGAGCTAGTTTAAAGCTGATGCCAGGACATCTAGCTAAATTGCCATTACTTTGCTAGATTACAATGAGGACCCACCCATAGATGTATAGAAGCATTTAATTATCATCAAAATAACTGTTACATCCATATATTGGTACATTTAAATGTTTTATTCAGTTGATAAGCAAAGTGCAAGTTTTACTGTTGATTAGCATAAGAACAGAGCAAAAAGGTCTGGAGAAAGCCTGTCCACTCATAGGAGTTTTAAAGGAGAATTTTAAAATTAAATCTATGTCCTTATATTTTCAGGCATTTCCGTGTCAGAAATCCTTCTGATGATAAATCTGAATACAAATGGTGCATTCTCCAGGCTACAGCCTGGCAAGGTCTGAAAATGAGAACCTACATCATTAGAGCTGAACTTAAGAAAATAAAGCAACATAATCTCTTTTTCAGTCTTATGAAATATGGGTTTATCACTCGTGCAAAAATCTAAAATCAAGGAAAAGTCCAGAGTAATTATTTCTAACCAATCTAATACAAATATATGCCCCTAAAAGAATGGTAGTACCTATCAATAGCGGGGATACAATGCTTAATGACTACTAATTGACAAAGCTCTGTAAAACTTATGAAATTCTTTGGATATATGTGACAAGTGTTTTCAACTTAGTGAGTGAGACACAAATTCAGACTGACAAAGTCAAATTCCTCCATGATCTGGCTGTGCAACCTGCTAGCCAAAGGTATTTACCTGGTCGTTTGAACACAGCAGCTGCTTTACTGAAGCAGATCTCATGGTACCAATATCTTGTCTCTAAGCATCTCATTCCAATTACTTCAGAGGAACCATTTTCTAATTAACTGTGATTTAACTGTTGTGTTGCTCAGGATTATGACCTTGGGTTTGAAGCATACTGGCCTATGCTTTTGACCAGGAGCAGTTGACTTTCTTCAGAGAGCCATTCTGTGTTTTCATACATTAAATAAATTTCTTAAGGAAAAAAAGTTTGTCATAACAAAAGATGTATTGCAAATGTTTTGCTAATGCATGAGAAAATATACCTCATTGGAATATCTTGTGATTTTTAAGCAGAACCATCTAAGGTTTGGGTTCTTTGTTAGGAAGCAGGGTCACAGTTGCTTTGCATTCCCCTGAACATCAGCCTTGGTTGGATGCACTCAAAGAATTGGTTGTTTCTTTCCTACCCTGGCAATTTAGCAGCTCCCTCAGTGCCTATAATTTGATAGCTGCTATGAGTGCTGTGTAGCACCATTCCTCTCCAGGGTTTTTAAGTCTCAGAGAAAGCAGATTATAGTCCCAACTGACTTTTCCTGAGTCTCTGGGAGGGCTCACTAAGAATAAAATATTCCCTGCTCCTTCCTTACATCCAACCTACAAAAGGCCTTTCCTCTTGCTTTTCAGAAAGAACAGAAAACCAGCATTGGACCAGTACCACGAGTTAGTATTCTCTAGACTGCAATCCAAGTTTGAAAAAATACTTGCCCACGAAGAACTTCTAGTGTAAACAAAGCTTGTCTTATAAATTAATCTACAATAAAGGCAGTCATTTGTCTTTCCTAGCACATGTTAGCTCAGGATCCTGTGGACTTTCCAGCTGGAGATATTTAATCACTCGACACCTGTCATCCAGACTTTTCATGCTGCTCCACATGATGCTTCCACTTTGCAATAGAGTCTGTGTGAAGGGATGTGGAAGAGCTGAATATCCCGGTTTTATACTCTTGCATAATGCTGGGTGAATCCTAGATGGGATTTTACAAGTCACTGGGAACGCCAAGTAGAGAAAAACTGGCCAAGGGATCAAAGCAGATGCAAAGGATTGATTTGATTTTCGTTTGTGGCAGTTGAGGCCATTACTTCAAGCCACTCTGCCTAAAAATCTATGTAGGGTTGCGGAACCTAACAGGTTATTTCCTCATACGCTGGGTAATTAATATAGCAATAAAGATCTTCCTGATGTCCATTGTCCTCCACTATGAATTTCAAGCTTATTTGTCAAAATACAATTTCTGAAATATCATCCTGTTTCTTAGAGTTTCTGAAACAATTATTTGAAAGTTTGAATTGTGATTTCTCATCGAAGTTCCTTTACCTACAAAATTCAGGTACTGTTTTACTATTTAGTTAGTACTTTTGGGTAGCAGTGCTATACTCTAAGAAATGTCAGAGTTGAGGAGGGGCTTTTTATCAAGGAGTGCAGGGATAGGATGAGAGGAAATGATTTTCAGCTGAAAGATGGGAGATTGAGATGAAATATCAGGAAGAAATGTTTTCTTGTGAGGGTGTTGAGGCCCTGGCCCAGATTGCCCAGAGAAGTGGTGGCTGCCCCTGCCCTGGAGATGTTCAAGGCCAGGTTGGGTGGGGCTTTGAGCAACCAGATCCAGTGGGAGGTGTCCCTGCCCATGGCATAGGGGTTGGAACTGGGTTTTAAGGACCATTCCAACCCAAAGCATTCAATGATTCTATGAACCTAGCTTGTGTATTAGTAGCAAAACTGAACCCTTCCTGAGAAGTGAGCTTCAAGTCCCACATACATCCTTGGAATCCTGGAGTGCCCAGCATCCAGGAGGGAAAACTTTCACTACTGGGCAGAAGAACAAGGACAGAATAGTCTGAAGTAACTGAGGAAAACATGTAACCAGCACTCCACAGTACACCTAGCCAGGAACTACAAGTAGCAGAAATCTGGGGCTCTAGTAGGGACATCAAGCATGTAGTAAAATGACTTTATTTAAGTCTTATAATACTATAACCACATACAAGCAGTATAAGGAAAATGCATTTTTATTTTTTTAGCATTCTGCTAATGCACCATTAGTCTACAAGTAAAATAGAATTTCTTTTGGAGGCCAGAATTGGTCCTTATTTGTGGCTGGTATGAAACTGTGAAAAACTGTAAACACAGTTGTGCTTGCATGGTAAGATTTTGCCATGAATTTATTCTGTTAGGATGGAACAATAAAGTTGCAGTTCTGAAAGAGGCCTGTAAATGTTATGTAATATTATCATCATCAATTAGTAAAAGATGCCTTCCCAGTAGGTTCAGCTGAACAGATAATGAAGAGGTGGAAGATGGGAGGAGAATTTGTCATTGACTGAGAAATAGGAATGTGCTTCTTCCCACCAATTCCCTAAACAGGGACTTTTTTTTTTTAATATTCTGGCAGCTCGCCAGCATGAGGGAGTCAGGCTTTCCAGCTGCCAATTAAAGCAGACCAGTCCATTTCCTTGCCAAAATGAAGTAGTGGCCCAGTAAAAGAACTCACAGTTCAAAATATTTCTTCAGAGGGGTCCTAGACTATTGAGAAATAGTTTTTCTTCTTTGCCTTGAACCAATAAACAAACAAGAACCCATACAGTAATGCGTCTTGAAGGTGAGATTGCTTTAGATCTGCAGAAATGTGATATCTCAATGTATGAATTTAAAAAAAAAGTAGTAAAATTGTTGATCTGTAATTTCTTTAAAGCTGCGTATGCATTGAGATCATTGAATCATAACTAAAACCAAAATGAAATCTATAAAAAGTAACACAGTTAAATAAACTGTATTCACAACATTAACAGTCAATCTGTATTCTCACTCAGAAGGGACAACAGATGTACACGACTAGTAAAAATTAGACAGGTGGAAGAATCAGTCATGTACCCATAATATTGGAAAATAAATTAGATTTTAATTGTTGCATATTTCTAGAAAGAGCAGAAAGACAACATTGAGAATCTTCAAATTCCATGGCAATATGATCTCTCATCTTAAGAAAAATTTTGAGATACTTACCACGTCTTTATAAACAGAATTTATTGCATCACAGCAAGTAACAAACAGAATCTCAGAGTGAGTTGATATCGGCTCTGGGGTTTGATAGTAATAAGGGGAAATGAAACCTTAAAGGAATATCTTATGTGTTTCTAGTGGTAGTTGTCATTTTATGATGCACAGCACATTAAAAAGCCGTGGGTGACATCAATTCTAGTTTTCAGTTACTCAGAGTTTCCCCTTCATACTAAGCTGAAAAATCCTTAGCCAATATTTATTTCCAGTCTTTATAATCCTCAGTTTATATTACATTTTCCTCAGTGATTAATTGTCATAATTACAAGTAAAATTGTTGATATAAGTAGACAATAACTTCTTTACAGCAGAATGCAGCTAATCAATGAATTTAAGATTAAATAAACTCTAGTAATAAATTGCAGATGTAGAAATAAGCTAAATTTTTGCTAAAAGAATAAACCTATAAGGAAAAGGCAACAAATACTTAATAATGATGGAAGTGGACTTAATTTTTACGTCTCCTGTGTGGCAGCCCACATGGCTATTTTTGCAAATGAGTCTGTTATTATAGACACATAAACATATGAAGAAATTAAGTATGAAGGAAAACCATTGGTCATTGTCATTCATGCAAGCTAATCATATCAGGTTTATCAAAAATGCTGAAGATATCGTACTGATGGTTTGATTCAATATATGAATAAAGCAGTTATACATGTAAATTTTGGGTCACTTTGGCTCTAAATTTTACAGTTTTTACACTGCCATTACTTGAGGATTTCCTTCATTTTTTGCTATGTATTACTCCTTATCAAGATAATCATGACTGCAAAACCAAAATCTGTAAAGAAAAAGTTAAGGTAGTACATTTGAGGGTACAAACTTGTATATTGTAGGTTTTCATATCAATTATTTTTTTTTTCTTTCTCTGAGTGACTCCAGTGTAGGGCAAAGCTAAGATTTTAATGTGCATTTCTGTTCTAGATATGCATTTTCTATATATGTTCTCATTATCTGATGCTTCTCTTTGGAAATTTGCCTCATTTCTGCTAAGGTTTTTCTAAGTTTCAGTTATGAAATCTTTATTTCCTAAAAATTGTGGGCTTTTATCTGGAAGCAAATGAAAGTCAAGTTTATATATATAAATATATATATAAATACTGCACACACACACATATATATATATATATATGTGCAGTATGGCTTTGAAACCCAAAGTAGAACATTTTAATACTGTATCAGTATATAAATCTGAGAAGTGTGTTTCTTCTGTCATTCTTTTAGAAATGGAAATGTGTGTTCAGTGGAATACCTAAATATTTATAATGTTCTTAGGGTTTTTTGTTTAGAAACATACTAGACTGTGAATTTAGTGGAGTGAGATACATGGAATCATAGAATCACCAGGCTGGAAAAGACCTCTTGGATCATCGAGTCCAGTCATTCCTATCTGCCCCTAAACCATGTCCCTGAGCACTGTGTCTACCCATCTTTTAAATACCTCCAGGGATGATGACTCAACCACCTCCCTGGGCAGCCTCTGCCAGTGCCCGATGACCCTTTCTGTGAAAAACTTCTTTCTGATATCTAGTCTGAACCTCCCCTGGCGCAGCTTGAGGCCATTCCCTCTTGTCCTCTCCCCTGTCATATACCAATAAATACAGGTAGTGTATTTACATAGAGAAGTATAGGTAAGTATACATATTAATTGTAACAAAATGGTATCTCAGGAGTGATATTTGGAGTGATGGGATTTCTGCAGCTCCTGTGGGAAGGCATTTCAGTCTCAGACTAGCTGCAAGAAAGCTTTTTTCCCTTTTGTGAGAGTTTCTTTAGGTCAGAGGACCACTGGTTAGCTTTAGTCAGTCTTTTAGGCAAGCCACTGACATCTTTTTAATATTTGAACAGACTTTGAACATCACTTAAACGATGGGAAGCCACGGTGGCAAGTGGATATCTTCAGAGATACGAATACAACAGCTAAGAAACTTAATGCTAATAATGCACATCTTGTTATGGGAAAATACGCTATACTAGCCAGTTTTTAGAATGAAAATGTTGTGTCAAATTATTGCATACAGCCCAGCCAAGAACTATATGTAATGCAGCAGGACATTACTCATTCAGCCATTTTTGGATAACCCTGATCTGACCTCATGGTTGACCCTGCTTTGAGCAGGAGGTTGGACTAAAGACCTCCTAAAGTCCCTTCCAACCTGAATTTTCCTGTGATCTTATGATCGGCCACCAGGATTGGAAGAAGTTTCCTAGCAACAAGAAATTGAAGGCATTAGTAATGGATGAATCTTACTGTCAAGGAAAAATCCAAGAGTACTTGTAATCTATGTATTGAATTGACCAATATTATGTATCACTCCCTTAAAGTAAGGGAAATTGTACATTCATTGTGAATCGTTGAAATGCTTTTTCTCTGTTTGTCTGTCACATTCTTCACCCCCCTTCATGCAGCTAGCTTTCTTTGTATTTCTGATCTGATTTCATCCATTGGCTGGCTGGTAGGTGATACTGGTACATCTGTGGATGGTGATAGATAGCACTGCATCCACAGCATCAATATGCTGCTGGTCCTTCCTTCTGTGATATTTCTTCCAGATCATTTGATGGGTGCATGTGGAAATGAAAAGGAGCAGAAAGTTCGGGGACTTGGTATATTGTCTGGTAATAGAGGGAGGCATGTTGAGCAATGACTTACTCGCTTTTAGTAAGCTAACAGGGAATTCATGCATGTCTCTTAAAACGGATAGCCATTATTTATAGTCAATAGTATTATGAATTATGGCAATTGCATTAATGCTGCGGAGACATCATAAGATTAAAACGAATGTCAACTGCTATCCACCACTAAAGAAAATTACACAGAGGTGCCACTTGTCGGCTCTGTAGCCTGTACCATTTGTAGTCAGCATATAACATTTTTCATTAGATCCACTTCTGGCCTTTTCATAAGCTTTCCCGGAGTTTATTTGAGAAATGCAATGTTAATGGTGAGCAACCATTAACATGGATTAGTATAGTATCCCTAGAGACTTCTCATCTCCAGGCTGAACTAGCCCTACCCTCTCTGCCTGTCCTTGTATGCGAGGTGCTCCAGCCTTCAGATCACATTCGTAGCCTCCTCTGGGACGGTTTTTAAGATCTTCTGGAAGAAACCTCCTCTGGTTATATTCTGCTTAGAACAGAATAGTAGTTCCACATAATGGTGGATGCTTGGCTCTGGTACAAGCTGAAACTTGTCATGTCTGATAAAAAACCCCACATTATGAATAACTCCTTGGTACAGAGCCAGAAGCCACAGAGACTGATGAAAAATAGTCTTGGCCTGTAATGAAGCTTCAACACAAACTTTGAGAAAATTAGTGCATCCTGGTTTTATATTCTGCTTTTTGTGCATGAATTTGCCACATTTTCACTTTAATGCAGAATATCAGTAAATAAAAAATATCTGCTCGTGAAATGCCACAAAACACATACAAAGTGGTTAATAGAGTGATGGTGGTGTACAAGAGTTACCTTATTCAGTAGGTAACTTGTCAATTTATGGGTTTAATTATATTTATCTGTAGCAAGAAAAGAATATATTGGAATTGGAGATTTCTGGTCAAGCCAGAATCACTAATTGAATTTCTTGTCCTGGACAATGATCTTTGGCCACTATTTTAGTGTAAGAATCATCTATTTAAGAGTGTCTGGATTGCAGTGTCCTGAATCTTGACCTCTATGATGAGCAGTTGATCTAGAATTTGACTGCTTCTTTTAAGTCAGAAGTTAGTTTATAAAGTCATAAGATGCCAAACAAGGAAATAAGAATGCAGATACATTCCATGTCCTTTCAAAGGGGTAAGGGATGAGGGAGCAGGAGGTGCTACTGCCACAGCAGTCAGTTGCCCTTTTGCTTGAGCCTGCTGCTGGTGGGTTTGACACAGAGGTTACAGTGAAGAGAGGTGCTTGAGAGATCCTCATCGTGATGCATGTGGAATACACACTTCATATTTCCTATATTTTTGTGTTTGTTCTACAACAGCCATTGGTTTGGAGCTTACTGGCTTACATTCAACCTTCCCAGAAAATAACATGCCAAAGTAAAGCTCCTGGACTTAAAACATTATAGACCTTATAGCAGACTTCCAGTACTTAAAGGGGGCCTACAGAAAAGCTCAGGAGGGGCTCTTTATCAAGGAATACAGGGAGAGGACAAAAGGGAATGATTTTAAGCTGGAAGAGTGGAGATTGAGATGAGATCTTAGGAAAAAATGTTTTCCTGTGAGGGTAGTGAGGCACTGGCACAATTTGCCCAGAGAACTTGTGGAGGTGTTCAAGGACAGGTTGGATGGGGCTTTGAGCAACCAGATCCAGCTGTAGATGTCCCTGCCTGTGTAAGGGGGTTGGAACTCAAGGCTTTAAGGTCCCATCCAATCCAAACTATTCTATGATTCTATAAACTTTTTCAGAAGTACTGTTTGTCTGCAAAACCAGTCAGATCTTTGGCACTTTGGCACTTCTAAGCTATATGGATCTCTTGTAGCTAAAGGTGCATTTGATTTGACTGATGATTAAGGATTTGAATATAAAGTATGCATGCTTTCATATAAATAACTAAGTGTGAAAGTATTTGAACTGTTTAGAAGATGTTGGAAATACTTCTGCTTTTTGTCAAACCTTTCATAGGAATCGTTTAGGTAAAAACATTTGATGTCTCAACCTGATCTTAATGCAGCAATTTTACCTTGGTTACCTCAATATGAGATCAGTTATTTCCCATGTTTGTAAGTCCTCCCTAGCTATGAAAAAGTATGCAATAAGTTCTTGATTAACCAACCTAATTGCTGATCTTGTTTTTTCCTATATGATTGTTCTGCTTTTCATAACTATTGAAGAACTGTCATGGACTCAATGATTCTTTTCACTTTAATTGAAATAAAAGTTGAAGTTTTTAGTAACGAAGCAGTAAAATAGTACATTTTTCTTAGAACTTTTAAGCGAAAAAATTATAGTACTATTATCAACCTGAAAATAATTTTATGATAGAAATTTAAAACAGGCCAAATATTTTGGTCTTGATTGTGAAATGGTTAATTCAAACTTTTCATAAAGCCTCAAATTATGTTTTGGAATTTGAAATATTCCTAATATAGGATTCATACTTATTGAGTTTTCTGTTACAACTTGTGACATTGCCTGTTCACTGCAGATTTAAGTATGCCAGGTCCAGAAGTAATACCCTTTTTCTACCCACAGTGGTACTAGTCAGTCTTCTTGTTTTAATAATTATCCCCATCTACCTGTCATTAGCCAGAAAAGAAATGAATAGTGTCCTAATGACTTATAGAGTAGATTTCAGATCAGTTAATTGTTCTTCAGGTTTTATATTGTTAGACTGTACCAATCAAGTCAGAAATGTCAGAGGAACAGGTATCTGCACATTGTTATTAATAACCTGCCTGTACAGTGCAGAAATATTTTGGGGTGGACGGGACTGTCTTGAATCATGATAAAAAGCTTAATACAGCTTCTGTGGAAGTCAGCAACTAAATAACTGTAATTTGTCATGTGAGAGGAAACTTGCCATGATGCTTAATTCCATTAAAAAATTACAGTTTGTGTATCTTTCAAAATAAAAAATCTAGTACACTGGGGACAAAACACCTGCAAACATGCAAGCAGTTTTTTATTAAGTTGGGTAAGCAATGTTGTAAATGTTTTTGTGTTGACCATCCCACAAATGCTTCTACAACACTAAAGATTCATTGATTTCCAGTGTTCAGCTGTGGTGCAAAATGTTGGAAGGCAAGTGGGATCAAGAAGAACAAGTTGGAAGAAAATCATAGGTTCATAGAATCATTTGATGGGAAAAGACCTTTAAGATCATCATATCCAACTGTACCCGTCCACTACTAAACCCTATCACTGGGCACCTCATCACCCAGCTTTTAAACACCACCAGGGACAGGGACTCCACCACCTCCCTGTGCTCCTCTGCCAGGGACTGAGAAACCTTTCAGTGAAGAAATTTTTCCTGATGTCTAATCTGAACCTGCCCTGGTGCAACTTCAGTCCATTCCCTCTCATCCTATCAACTGTCACTTGAGAGAAGAGACCAGCATCCACCTCAGCACAACCTCCTTTCAGCCAGTTATAAATGGTGATAAGGTCTTCCCTCACCATGCTTTTGTTTAGACTAAACAACCCCAGTTCCTTCAGACAGCTCTCATAAGGCTTGTTCTCAAGCCATCAGCTTTATTGATGTGGATTGTTTCAGCTCCACTTTTCCTTCCTAATAGGAGCAGCCTTTGATCTTTGTTGCAGATGAGAAACTGGTGGCACATTTTCCCTTTCATTGTATATCTGGTGAATAATTCTTTTGGCTGTATTGTGTAAATATTAGTATACCAAATGCAATCTAATTGATTAACATCTCAAGTACGTGATCTTGTCTGTGCCCCCAAAGTTCTGGTGTGTTTAGACCTCAGGTTCAGGTTTATTTTTAGTGCAGGGTCCTGTGAGAACAAGCTACGAGCTGTCTTGTTTACTCTTGTTTGATTGGTTTTTTTCCCCCAGTGTTTCTACAATAGTAATGGTGCAGGGTTAAGGCATTGTGAAACAGTCAGAATATGTCTTGATGGGTGTTTACTTTTGTTTCTTACCCCAAACCATATTGTCTTCTTCTTTCAGCCTCTGTAGAACCGTTGGTTGAATATCATGCACCTTTTATGGTATAAAAGATATTAAAACATGTTTGGGGTTGTTTAGCCTGGAGAAGAGGAGGCTGAGGGGAGACCTCATTGCTCTCTACAACTACCTGAAAGGAGGTTGTAGAGAGGAGGGTGCTGGCCTCTTCTCCCAAGTGACGGCGGACAGGACAAGAGGGAATGGCCTCAAGCTCCACCAGGGGAGATTTAGGCTGGACATTAGGAAAAAAATCTTCACAGAAAGGGTCATTGGGCACTGGAACAGGCTGCCCAGGGAGGTGGTTGAGTCACCTTCCCTGGAGGTGTTTAAGGCATGGGTGGACGAGGTGGTAAGGGGCATGGTTTAGTGTTTGATAGGAACGGTTGGACTCGATGATCCAATGGGTCTCTTCCAACGTGGGTATTCTATGATTCTATGATACTATGTTACTACTCATCAGGAAGCAATGACTCTTGTTATACAGACAAAGTTGGATATGTAGCAAAAATTCATAGAAGACAGCTGCAAGCTAAAAGATGTTGCTCCCAGATCAAAAGTTTCTTGATTATATCACCGTAACCAAAAGATCAAAGATAATGTGATTTAATTTGATCACTGAGTCATCCAAATAAGCATGGAGCTCTATTGGCAGATTTTGTGAGGTAGCAGATTGCAGTTGGTATTTAATCAGGAAAAGTATTTTAAAATAATGCCCATTTTAAAGCATTAAAATTATCTCTGTAGTCTCCTACAGTCTGATGGAGTTTAACCATTGGCATAATAATGTTTTACTGAAGCTGTTCCTAAGATATTTGCAAGCACCTTACTGGAGAGTGTAGGTGTGGTGAGTCACCCATTCAGAATGCTGATCCCATTCATTCATTCCCACGTTGTAGCCTCCCTGTTTTTGCCTAACCTATGCAGCGTTTTATTGTTAGTCATCAGCCTCATTTTTGTACAGTAAACTCTCTGTCTCTCTTTTCACTTGAATGAATGGTGCCATTCATTGACATCATACTTTTCTGCACTTACCACAGAATCATAAAGTGATAGAATCATAGAATGCTTTGTGTTGGAAGATACCTTTCCAGGTCATCCTGTTCAACCCCCTGGCAGGGGCAGGGACATCTTTAACCAGATCAGGTTGCTCAGAGCCCCATTGAACCTGACCTTGAATGTTTCCAGGAATGGAGCCTCCATTACCTCCCTGGGCAACCTGGGCCAGTGCCTCACCACCCTCATCAGAAAAAATTTCTTCCTTATATCCAGTTTAAATCTACTCTCCCTTAGATTAAAACCATTACTCCTTGTCCTCTCATAATAGGCCTTGCTAAAATGTTTGCCCTTATCTTTCCTGTAGGCCCCTTTCAGTACTGGAAGGCCACTATAATGTTTCCCTGAAGTCTTCTTTTCTGCAGGCTGAAAAAGACCAACTGTCTTAGCCTGTCCTTTTGTGGAAGGTGCCTCAGCCCTCAGATCATCTCCATCACCTCCTCTGGACTCGCTCCAGCAGCTCCATGTCCTTCCTGTGCTGAGCACTCCAGAACTGAATGCAGGACTCCAGGTGGGGTCTCATGAGAGCAGAGTAGAGGGGGAGAACTACCTCCCTCAACCTGCTGGCCATGCTGCTTTTGATGCAACCCTTTCTAAAATGGGGATCACGTGGTTGGATTTTAGTGTGCAAGGGTTGTAAGAATGGTAAGGCACTGGAGACAAGGAGTTTGGGATGCATGCCAACTAAGTAAGTGGTAGAGGAGAAGAAATGAGTGGACTAGTTCTTTTCACCTCTGCTACTCCAGGCCCATCAGCTGGAAGCAATCAGTTCACTGTGGAGCATGCAATGAAGAAGGCAGAGCAAGTATGACCTTATTCATCTGCCACTTTGTCATGCCATGCTCCTCTGTGAGGGAAAGCAATCTTGACTTTTTTGTCTTTGACATATTCAGATTTTATGAAAACATTATCCTACCTGTTTACATCCTTACCCATGTTACATTTTTTCTGGAAGAAAACAAGGTTTAAGTTTTTACCTCTGGCAATTTTTTAAGTTTTTGGATACCACCATCATTGCTACAGCTGTTATCACACATAGCCACACTCAGCATAGCTCAGATTGTCACAATCTGGAAGTGCTTTAGGGGAATGAAGAATGAGATCCTCAGCCCAAGGCAGTAAGAGTGAGATAAGTGAGAAGCTTCTAGGAAGGGATTGTGGGAACAGAGGAACTGATTGTGAACCATTAGAGAAGAGTAAGCAAAGAGTTACCGCATGCTGCTATTTGTGGCCTGGAAAGGGAAGATGAGTATTAGAAAGGATAAGAGTGTAAAATGGGGCGATTCCCTCATCCTACCAAGCACAGAAGAGCACCGACTGTTGATCCCACAAGTTCCATTGTGGGAATCTGCATAAAATTGACCTGATTTACAAGCAAAAACTCTGTGTCATCTGCAATGGCAATAGAAAATATTATCTTATAGTTGATGGGAAAATCTTGGGATTTGTGAATGCCTTTTCTCATGCCTTCTTAGTGATCAGCATCATCTTCTAGCTTATCCCTTCAGTGAAACTTATCATTACTGAAACTCATTGCTTACTGAAATACCAGATAAGGTATAATTTAGTGAATCTCTCTGATCGGCTACAATTTTTAATCCTTGTGATTTTTTAAAACTAGGATCTCTGGTTGTAGTTGAGTACATGACTAGGCAAGATTTAAAATGTTGGAAATGTATCTTTCTTAATTTCAGTATGCTTGTTGTGCCATTAATTGGAGGGTCTACCCAAACTTTGCTAATACCTACTAATATATAAATTAGTTTATTTCATTTCTTTAGACTTCTAATTGTATAGCAATTAACAGCATTATATGCTCCTCTTCTGTTTGGAGTTTCAAATGAAAATTCTAAACACATGTATAAATAGATCGGTAGATAGATACAAGTTACATAACTGATTAAATGTAAATAATAAAAACATTCATAATTCTATTATGTATCAACAGCTTGTGTTAGTGGTTAAGTACAAGGCTCTCCACTAAGTCCAATTTTTAGCTTCTGTTTCTGCCAACGTCATCTCCCAGTACAGCTGGGTGGTAGAAGACGGTAGAAGAATCTCTGGTGCACCAGAGAAGGTTTAGATACCATGAGCATCATCTGTGCAATGGCCTTAATGTGGTGGTGATTCATGCACTTCACCATGAAAATACAAATATATGAGGCAGCTGACACCTAACAAGAAGCGAAAACTGGAAGCTCATCTTTCTGGATGATCAGTAAAAATGATAAATTAAAACCAAATACATAAAGAGGTAAAATTTTTAGTGTAATTATATTACCATATGTTGGTCTACCTATCTGTGCAAATATTTACACTTGAAAGGTCAGATCTCCTTCCAGTTACTCTGCAGATAACTCACAGTATGCATGGTAAGGGCTATAAAACGGCATTTTTCTGGGTAACTAGGTTATACTGACAGTTTTTTCAGTGATATTGAACTGAAGTCCTTTTGTTAAATGAAAAATCAGTAGCAATTCTTTACACTAAAATGCACTTTCTTGCTGAGTCAAAATGAAATGACAGGATTTTTTCACCTAAAACGTCATTGCAAAATTTATTTTTTATAACCCCTTCTGTTTGAAATTAGTGTTTTGATCACATACATAAACATATATGTACATTACATATACTCTGCATTTCACTATGTAATGTAAGGTGTAAACTTTGACACATTGTTAAGCAGTTGTCAGCAAAACAATGGATTTAATATTATTGTTTAAAAATATTCCTATCTGTTGTTGAATGAAACAGTCTATTCAATCTTATAAATATCATATTTAATAAGGAACAATCCACAGTAAAGAGAAAAAATGTCTTTATCCATAAGCAACCAGATGAGAAATGGATTTTTATTCAGTCAAATCCTTTTAGTCAATGAAACAGCACTTTCATGCATACTGCACTCAAGTGATAATTAATATAGTCTAATTCCGGACATGATGCCTGAATTGATGTACTGTCATCAATACCCCATGTTAAAATCAAACCTTGACAGGGACTTAACACCCTGGAACAGGTCATCATATGATAATACTCTTTTTTCTTTTCAGTATTTGTCTTCAACCAAGCAAAGTATTACAAGATGTGGGGAAGAAAAGGGAAATAATTACAAATGAAGAGTGACGCAGGCTGTGAATAGAACATATGTTAGGCTAGGCAGAGGCATCAGTGAATTATATCATTTCATGATGAAGCGGCAGTGGGGCTGAACGGACCTATTTTAAACCTTGATGTATTTTATCTCTACTGTATTTGGACTGTCATCTTTGGAGAAAGACTTTGTGTAATTGAGAGTCAGCTCCAATCTGCATGACTTGAGCATGAAGTGTAAGCCAGATGAACAGTGTTATGGAAGAAAGGGAAGCATCTAATAAGATACAAATGAGTAATAACCTTTATACCTCAGACATTTAAATGTGTCTTATGAAATATGAGGTTCAGTGTTATTAATTTCACAGTACTATTAAAAATATAAACAAGGTTTGGAAATACTTAAGAATTTACTTAATTTTTTACTTTATTGTTTTAATGAAATTTACGTATTTACAGTTTAGGCATTTACCTTGAACAAGCAGTTACAGCAGAATAAATTTTTCCTTACATAAATTTTATTATTATAGTGGGGTTTTGTTCTGCATTTGAGATTTATCTTCAGAGGCTGAGACTGTTGTTTACAATTATTTGAGGGGAATTAATTTTGATGATGTCTTTATCTGTTATGCCACAAAGAATTCTGTCTCTAAAAGAGTCTGCATTTGTGTATATTTTCCTTTTAGTGCAGTAAAAAAATATCATTTTAAGAAAGGTTTTTTACTTTTCAGTAATTGCTTAGGAAGATGTTGGTGTATTGATACTGTGATATATAATCAGCCCTTAATGGTGATTGTATAGGAAGAATTTATGGTAGTTCTAATAGAACTTAATTCTTCCAACAGGTCTTGCTTTCTGTTGTAGAAGAGTGTGTAAATGCCATGTCCAGCACAACTCAAGGAGCATATTACAGACTTACTCCTTTGAATCTAATTTTATCGAACCTTTTGTTTGGATCTGGTTCTGTTAGAAAGATTCACCTGTGTAGACAGAATAATTATTTATTGTTGCATCTATGGGTAAGGACATGTGAGATCTTCCATAGTGAAAACTACTTGTTCTGCATAAAACATTTCTGTCTTAGGTCAGTGCAGTTACACAGAAGTGTAATAAGTATTTTACAATCTCTTATGCTTCCTCTGCATAGTTAGACAAGAAGTTCAAGCTTAGAAGGGATGTTATTAACACTTTTTCTCTCAAGTTAAAAAGTGGAAAAACAGGCTTAATAATCTAGTGTATTCATCTTTGTATTGGAAAGGACTCATATCTATCAGCCAGATTCGCATTGACCATTACCTGCATCCTCATAATTCAACAAATTCCACGTGAGGATGGGACAGATCTGCCTGCATAGCTTTGATAGCAGGATTGGGGTCACAGAAGTTTTGGAAGTTCTTTGTCCTTAGACCCTGTGCACAGGAAATGGTTTATCGCATGAATTCTTTTACATTGCCTTCTTCTTAGAAATAAAGCATTCCTACAGTTGCATGGGAGGTCTTAATATGGCATCTTTTTTGTATAGGCCACAGTTCTGAGCACACCATACTTCCTTTATTCTTTGGTTTTGCATTGTTTGATTAATTTAACATCGTGTTTCCCCTCCCAGTTCAAGCTCTGTACAACAAACTTTTTCCTGTGTCCATTGATGCTGATGCATTATGGTAGCTGTGAAGAATTAATTTCTCATTAATAAAACAACACAGCACAAGAACGTTTAGCAAATTCACATTAACTTATTTGGATAAATTCCATAATAATCTACCATGAGCACAAGTAGATAACTCTGTTCCAGCAGATGTAGGAGATCCAGCCTATAATATCAAGCAGATGAAATAATGTTTGCTTGAAAAGAGAGCAGAAGGTTCAAAGTGAACAGCAGCAATGAAAGCTGAGAAACATTGATAGAAGTCATGGAGGCAACCAGAATTTAAAGCCTTTTTTTGGTGTCAGTTTGCTCTGCCTGGTGTTTCAATTTCCTTCATGCTGATGATCCTTTTGACACTTGTACTATGCAGATTTACACACTCATTTTTACTACTATTTTAAGACATTGTATATGACTTTTGAACAGCTTTCTACTGACTTCAAACTATGTATATATAAATAAACGCGTATATATACACGCATTAAAGGAGGGCAGCTGTCATGAAAGATGTGTTATCCAAAGACCAAGAGTGTTGCTTTTGAACTGTATCTCTTTACATGATTCCACTGTGAAAATTCACTTGAATCTGATGTTCCTCCTGCAAATAAAAAAGCAAGATGGTTTCTGGATGAGGAGAAAAGAGTAATGTTAGTCTGCAAGATACTGCTAATGCAAGATGCAAATTAAGAATGTAATTTGGCAATAAACATTTGTGTCCATAAAGCTAAGAAACTTTTCTAAGCTACTGTTTACCAATAATCAGGGAAGAAAATATCATCAATAAAGCTATTAAAAGTAGTAAGAAAAATCTGTTCACAAATAAACTCAAGGTAATGTAGCATCAGTATCATTTGTTCACATTTCTTAAAAAATTATTTATTGTTTTGAGGCTTCTGAATGAAATTTTGGTTCCAGATGTTTGCTCCTAAACCTGCTGCAGCTTTGCCATTACATCAGTGATTTCTGCTTTTCTGCATCAGAAATTTCCGTCAGTGCTATCTGCTTTTCTAATGTCCCATGTGATGTGGAACATACTGTCTCCACCAAGATTCCCACATGCTCCATCTACTGACTTATCTAGTAAACTTCATATGCCTGGTTTTGGTCTTCTTAGTAATAAGGGTATATTCTGAGTGAAGAGTTGGTGCCTCATGTAATCAATGAGTGTTATATATTTTTGATGTATTATGAACAGCATAGTTCTGCTTTCACATGGAGTATTCTTTTTTTTTAAAATTTGTATATTTAGAGTAAAAACCTGTTTCATAATTTGCATAATGGTGGCTACATGGTGAGTTTGAAGCTGAAAATTAGGTGTTCATTTTATTTATCATCAATTTGTGGTATTCTTTTTGAGTTTCATCTTGAAATGTGGCAGAAGTTTGACAGTCAGTGGCAGACAGATTAGTAATAGTGCTATTGTCTGTCTAGAAATACACACAGCTCATTGATTTAGAACATGATTTATAGAGCAAATTCAAAACCAATTCTCTCTACCTTAAATTCTGGAGAAAAGAAATAATAATAAAACAATAAAAATCCAGAAGATTTAAATTTTAACCAAAGAAAAGAATACAAATTAGCTGTATTTGTAGTTTTGTTTAGACTACGTTCATGGCTCTGTTAGGACTTGCATCCTTCCTACTAAACTTTAGATGCTATAATTGTATTATTAGTATTACTAATCAGTTAAGGAGCAAATTACACCTTTTTAGTATGTAATTTTTAGTGTCTAGATGAGTAGACTTTTAACCAGTTCACAAATTTTAGCATTAGTAATTAAGAAATATATTTGTTTTACTTTTGTTTTTACAGAGAAGTTGCTTTTTACATGAAAAAATTTAGGGAAGTCTTTTATTTTATAACACCTCTCTTTCGTTATAGAAACAATATAGAAGCTGTCAGCAGCAAAATTGTGAAAATATCTTTGTATTGTCTTTATTTTTTTATAAAGTTTGAATTCATTAGTACACATCACAGTCTTTCTGAAGTTTTTTTAAGGGATTAAATGGTTTTGAAGTAATTGTTGAATTTTAGGAGCTAGAAGCAAAATTGACCACCCTGCCAATAGAAATGACAGTGCATAAAAATAATATAAATGACATAAAAATGACTTATATGAATAACAGCAAGATGAAGCTATCCCAGAAATGTTTGTTGCAAAGTTTAATAGTAAGACACGTTGCATTCAAAATAACTTTAGATAACTTTTTGCTGTTGAAAAAGTAAAATCAGAAAATAAATTTACTAAGGAAAAATAATCACCCACATCCGTACTTTCTACCTTACTTTTCTGTCATTAAAAAACCCAAGCTGATAAAAGACCAAGAACAGGAATAGGTTTAGTTCAAGAGGGTTTTTTTTTTTAATTTTCCTCACTTATCATTCAATGAATAAAACAAAATAAAAGTTAAATATTTGTTTGCAAATTACATCTTCTCTGGTTAGCTACAAAATAGGAAGTAAAAGTGTACTGTAAGAACAGAAAACTCATAGGGATTGATCTTGATAGCACAGTATTATCATGATGATGATCATCAACTTCTACCTCAATTCTTTCTGGAAACATTCTTATTTTACCTTTTTCTTCCTGCGAACAATTGTACTTGTTGCAGCTATCACAGAGAAAGACCTTACTTTCATTTATGTATTTTTTCCTACACTGTACTCTATGCCTCTTTGCAATAATGGAATATTAGAGACTATTCTGTACTTGTTATGTTCATAACAGGATTCCCCTTCCTGATTCTAGAACTATAGAGCAGCTGGAAGTGTTTAGTGGCCGTCTGTACCCTGTATTTCCTTTTTAGCATTAAAATTAATTTACTCATCTTGGCACACAGAGAACCCAAGTGTGCCCTGTAACTCATTACCTGAAATTGTGCAGTGACACCAGCAGCAGGGGATGTGGTTGAGCAGCCTTTTGGATATCAAAAGTAGAAGCTCTGGGAGTATTTTCTTGAAGAGATACTGCAGCTTTTGTAGCCTTTAGCAGGTTCTTCCTTCAGGGATGCTGCTTGCTAAAAAAACATGGATGGATATCATCCAGGTTTTTATGTTGCTCTGATATCTTGCGATGTTTGTACCTAGGTAGAACAACCAGGCACACACTTGAACTGTATACAAGGTCCAACTCAAAAAACCAAGACAAACCCTGTAGCTCAGGAACCATGAGCAGAGACGAAAAGACGGGTATACAACATGTTCTGACCTGTCACAGCAAGAGAAGGCTCAGCTCGATCGCTTCTCTCAGTGTGAATGGATGCAGGTTCAAATAGAAATGTTTCCTTACCCTTGGTCAGAAAATGTCAGCGTGCAAGACTGAACATTGAGTTTACACATAGACACCATGCCAGCCCTCAGCACTGTCTACGAAGCTGTTTTTAGCTCATAACAACATCCCTGTGCTTGAGCACCCACCCTGTTCATCAGAGCTGGCTCTGTGTGATCTCTGCCTCTTCCCAAAGATCGAGTCAGTACTCAGAGGAACCCATTCGTTGTTGGTAGAAGATGTGAAAACCAAACTGATGGAGATCTTCAATAGCCTTTTAGAAAATTATCTAATTGCTTTAGCCATTGGCAGCGTTGTGTGCAGCTGTGGGTCAGCTCAGAAGGGAACAGTTGTGAAGACAATGATAGTCAATTTTTTTTTTAAATAAAAAGAGTTACAGGTACAGTCTTGGGGTTTTTGTGTTGGACCTCATACTTGGTGCATAGTCCTGAACAGCAATCTTGTTGGCTATCATAGGGGACCCTGAATAATTGAGTGTTTGTTTGTGTATAGAGCATTGTAGTGACATAAGGTAAAAGTGGAAGTACTTTGCTGAGATCTCAGCTGCTGTTCCAGCAATCCACTTTTTTTTTTGCGTCAATATTGATTTTCAGTTTGGGAAACAAATCGAGCTCCATAAACATCATGATCCCTCAGCATTACATTTTTATGGAAGGCAGTGTGTAGATATGGATACACATCATTAGGTACAGAACACGTTTGCTAATGACACCAAGCTGTGTGGTGTGGTCAACACACAGGAGGGAAGGGATGCCATCCAGAGGGACCTGGAGAGGTGGGGCTGCGAGAACCTCATGAAGTTCAATGGGGGCCAAGTACAAGGTTCTGCATCTGGGTCAGGGCAATCCCAAGCAGAAGTATAGGCTTGGTGGAAAATGGATCGGGAGCAGTCCTGAGAAGAAGGATGAGGGGGTGCTGGTGGATGACAAGCAGGAAAGCCAACTGTGTCCTGGGCTACATCCGAAGCAGTGGGACCAGCAGGGCAAGGGAGGGGATTTTCTGCTCTGCTCTTGTGAGACCCCACCTGGAGCCCTCTGTTCAGTTCTCGAGTTCTCAGCACAGGAAGGACACAGAGCTGTGGGAGCAAGTCCAGAGGAGGCCACTGAGATGATGTGAGGGCTGGAGCACTTCCTGTATGAGGACAGGCTTAGGGAGTTTGGTTTCTTAGCCTGGAGAACAGAAGGCTCCAGAGAGACCTTAGAGCAGCCTTCAGTACTGAAAGGGGCTCCAGGAAAGCTGGGGAGACACTCTCAATCAAGGAATTCAGGGACAGGATGAGGGGGAAGAGTTTTAAGCTGAAACAGTGGAGATTGAGATGAGATTTTAGGAAGAAATATTTTCCTGTGAGGGTGGTGAGGTCTTGGCAGAAGTTGCCCAGAGAAGTGGTGGCTGCCCCATCCCTGGAAGTGTTTAAAGCCAGGCTGGATCACAGAATCACAGAATCACTAGGTTGGAAAAGACCTTTTAGGTCACCAAGTCCAACCATTCCTATCTGCCAGTAAACTATGTCCCTGAGCATCTCGCCCACCCATCTTTTAAACACCTCCAGGGATGGTGACTCAATCACTTCCCTGGGCAGCCTCTACCAGTGCCCAATGACCCTTTCTGTGAAAAAGTTTTTCCTAATATCCGGCCTGAATCTCCCCTGATGGAGCTTGAGGCCTTTGCCCTTGTCCTGTCCCCTGTCACCTGGGAGAAGAGGCCAGCACCCTCCTCTCTACAACCTCCTCCTGGATGGGGCTTGGAGCCCCCTGATCCAGTGGGAGGGTGTGGATCCATGACAGGGTGTGGAACTAAATGGGCTTTAAGGTCCCTTCTGACCGAAACCATTCTATGATTCTGTATATGTGGACTTGGATCCCAGTTGGATGCAAGTGTGCAGTGATCCTAAGGTGCTCAAGCTGGGGAATTTCTGGACAGTCAGGGAAATGAGTAGTAGGTACCCGGCACTCCTTGGGAATAAAGTGGGAGATTTTTATGGCACTTATTTTCTTTTGTTCTCAGTAAGCTTTCCTAAGTCTGAGTTATGAACAGAGCCTTTAGAAAATTTCCATTTCAAAATTTCAACATCTTTTAAATTTACAGATGAAATTTTCCTTGTATTCCTAACAATGGAATGATTTTTTGAGAGCACTAACAAAAAGCTTCCAAAGTGACTTAAATCAATTTTGAACTTTGTAAATAGATGGTTGCAGATATTATTAGAAACAAAAAGTCAAAAGATTAAAAGGAACACCTGAAAAGATAAAGAGGAGAAAACAATACTCTAAAATTTATAAGGGGATGTAGGAGAAAAGTTTGTACTATGGAGAAAATTGAGTAAAGTAGGACAGGAAAGCTACAGTGGAGAGAAAACTAGAGAGTAATCAGTCACATAACAAAGTATGCAGCTTTTCTTGGCAAATCAGCGTTAGTGAGATCCTCGGACTCTTCTGCCATGCCCTACCTAAAAACTGGTAATTTTCTCAGGCTCAGATGTACGCCCTGCAATAATTGCATGAAATCATGTAATTTCCCTCCTAAAACCCCAGCATAATTAGTTCAATAATCAATGCACTACTGTTTGTTGTATTGTCAGTGGAGATGAGGGTATAGGTTCACAGGCAGCAGAAGTAGACTGATACAGATGTGAAAGTTATTCTTATGGTATCTGGGGTAAAATCTTAGCATCATTAACATGAGTAACCATTTTTTCACAGACTTCAATGGTATTGAGATTCGTGTCTTTTGAACTGTGAAGTGGTAGTTATACCTCTAAGAATAAAATATTTGTAATACCTTACATAGTTTGATAGTTGTAAGAATATGTTATTTATGTGTAAATACATATTAATTTATTTCTAAGGAATTTCTTTACAATCTTTGGAGGTATTATCCTTCCATGTAGTCCTAAAAATGCAATCTTTTATTATTAATATATATCTAAAATACTGTGATTCATAGAACATTAGGTTGGAAAAGGCCTTTGAGATCAAGTCCAACCATACCTATCCACCACTAACCCAGATCCCCAAGCACCTCATCTGCCCATCTGTTGAACATCTCCAGGGGTTCAGGACTTGAACACCTTCCTGGGCAGCCTCTGCCAGTGCCCAATAACCCTTTCAGTGAATAAATCTTTCCTGATGTCTAATCTGAACCTGCCCTGGCCATGCCCTCTTGTCCTATCACTTGTCATCTGGGAGAAGAGACCAGCACCGACCTCACCACAGTCTCCTTTCCAGCAGTTGTAGACAGTGATGAGGTCTCTCCTCAGTCTCCTGTACTCCAGTCTAAACAAACCCTGGTCCCTCAGCTGCTCCTCGTGAGACTTGTTCTCCAGCCCCTTCACTAGCTTTGTTGCCATTCTTTGTGAAGGCATTGTTTGAAAACATTAGGCCATCATGAGGCATACCGTTAAATGGAGATGCTAAGTTTGTCAGTGAAAAATTGAATGATATCATTAAGTATCAGCCTCTAAAGCAGGTTCATATCTTACAGAAATGTTTTCTTTAAATGTGAGAGCTGTCTGTGAGAAAGCCACGTTAAAGGAAAGAGAAAATGAATTAAGGAACTTTAGAGAGTACTTTAGTTAATTATATAATTGTAATCATCATAATTTAGTATAATCATGTTTAGATTTGTTTAGTGCAATGATTAAAATTTAAATATATCTCTTGAATGTGTTTGGCATAAAATAAGCTCAAAATTTATGGTGGAAGAAGGAGGAGAAATAATTGGATTCTTTGATATGAGTTTAGTCCTGGAAACTGTCTGTCTATTCTTCTTTTCATTTTTATTCTTATTGTAGCTAAGCACATTGATTCAAGTCATTTAATCTACTCACCCAAATAAAAATAGGTGTTTGAAGAAGAGCATTTAATTTTCAGTACATAATTTTGTATATTCCTCACTTCAACTGATAATTTTACAACCATCCAATATACACAAGATCTGCACAAAACACATGTAATAATGCTAAGAGGACTTGTAATAATATTTATTTGTAGGAAAAACATGGAAGCTTCTATTTCACTTTTAGCACGTTCAATGACTTGGTTATCAGTAAGGAGAGGAAACAATTATAGAGATCATTAAATTGAAAATTAAATGGCAGCCTCTGTCCTGTAAACACAGAATCTGACTGAAGTATTTGCGGAACCAAGATCTTATGAGCAATCAGCCATTATCATGCAGTCCAAAATTCATTTATATTTTTTCAATGAAGCTATAGGCAGTGTTTGGAAAATTGAGACAATGTGTTTCTTTGCATATAGCACTGTAAAATGCATACAGGCTTTTCCCTTCCTTTTTTCTTTTTTGTCTTGGTTGTTTATTTTAAACAAGGTCCATTGAAATGGGTAGTAATTTTTTATTAAGATTCAGTTGTTTACCTCACAACTTTTATTACAGAAACCTCTCTTTGGTCTCAGATGCATAGGTCTTGTCCCCAGCTCCCTCATCCACACCTGCTTTGTCGGTCATTTGTAATAAAAGTCAATTAAAAAATTATGGCTAAGATAGGGCCATTCTTTTAAAATAAGAAAGAGCAATAAAAAGAAATGAAGTAGTAACACAGATGTCAGTGTGGTGATGTGACTCAGAAAGTCTGTGAACTTATTTTCACTGTTCCCCTTCCTCAAACTCCTCAACTCCTCTCCTAATCCACCTGTCATGTGGCTGGCACTGTAAACATATTTGGATTTCAGATTATAATTAAAATACCTTAATGCTGTTTAATGTGTGCATCAGTTTCTCTGTGACAGTAATAAAGTCTTCCTAAACCTTTCAGGCATGAGGAGAAGCTTCTGCTTAATACTGCTATGCAAATACGCAGTAGTAATAATAATAATAATAATAACAACAAGGACAATAATGTGTAATGTTTATTATATGATATTTGTTAATCACACACTATGCTACGAGATGTCTCTTAATCAATCACATTAAAATGACAAAATTCCATTGTAAATAAATCATTATCAATGTACACCACTCTGTTCAATTCTTGACAGAAAGATTATCAGCCAGAGATGCAAAATAAAATTTTCCCTCTTCTTTCAAGTAGCCTTCCTATATTCTATCAAAATTAGGCTTCCATACATTGAAATGTATTTAATAAGAGCACGTCATATATTTTTTTCTGGTACATTTCTAGAGCTGTAGCATGCGGTGAAGGTTTTATAGTCAGTGTGCAGTGCAGCAGATGTCATTCCATTTGCCTAAGTCCTGCTGACATTTGGAGTTGTGGATTAATTGAGCTACAGAATGAAATTTAATTAAAATTAAATACAGACTTGGCCATTGTATCTGTTCATTTTTTACACTCTAGTGTGTACATTTGCAGTCCGTGCCATAGTTAATTTGTTTAATCAGGATGCTATGTCAGAGAAGCTGCACTTTGTTATAAGCTAGAATTGTGGCAGATGCCAAGTGGAGCATCTTTTCTATAATTTCATGTGATACACACTATGTAAATGACGCTATTGATGTCCCTCAGAACAACCTGAAGAGTGCAGATTATTCCATTCATGAAGTTATCAAAAAAATAAAAGACTATATAAAAGGTAGGGTTTGTTTCATATTTTTTAAGGCAGAAATTTTGTTTAAACTCATGTTTTAAGTACTCTGCTAATTTTTTTTAGCTTATGAGGAAATATACTGTAAGGGAAAGAATTACAAAAGTGCAATTTATTTCTTTCACAAAATGACATTGTCAGAATTGGTTTAGCCTTGAGATAGATCTGTAATGGAAATGTCAACATAAGGCATTAAAAAATGCCAATACTTGATTGTAAGAATTTTTTTCTTGATAATTGAGTAGGTATATATGGGGGAAGTGCTCCCTTTTTTTTCCTTTCCTTCTCTCTGACCGTATTAATAGGTAGCAAATACTAGGTAAAGGAGAAGTAACACTGGAGGGAATATTTATGGATTCTGTCTTTATGCATTTAATTTAGGTCCATCTGGAAACACTTCTGCTCCTTTATATGTAGGTAGCACTAATTTTAGGTATTCTGACTCAATCTAAATTAGGTGCCTAAAGCAGCCAAAGTAGATGGTGTGAATACCTCTCCTTGTATTAAAATAAACGAGACATTAGTAGATGCCATTCTGAATAATGCATAATAAACATAGTGACACTTTCCTATTGGAAAATTGAGGACATAAAGTCATATACAGTTTACTGAACTAATAGATGTATTAAAAACTGGGTCTGCCTTTTCAGCTTAGTCCTTCATTACTACAATGAACAATAATCAGGCATAGAAAGCTTTTCAAAAGGTAATTGGGAGTATCATAGAATCATGGAATCATTAAGTATGGAAATGACCTGTATGGTCATCTAGTCCAAAACCACTGTACCTACTCAACTGCATCCTGAAATGTCATGTCTGCACGGTCTTTAAACTCCTCCAGGGATCGAGACTCCTCCACTGCCCTGGGCAGTCTCTGCAAGGGCTTCACCACTCTTTCAGTAAAGAATTTGTTTCTAATATCCAGTCTAAACCTCCCTTGACACAACTTGAGGCTATTTCCTATTGACCTGTCCCAGGATATTCTGTCCATTTCCAACAAGGCTCAAGGCTTCCTTTAAACAGAGGAAATGTCTTTATATTTAATACATAATGAAGGATTTCTCTCCCATGAGCTTGTCCATCCTCCACCTTAATCCCTGTAAATTTTAAGCAACTGTAGCAATCCACAGCTTCACTGCACATTGCATGAAGAAACCTCTCATGTGTGTTTTAGCTCGCTGCTCTTCTCTGCACTTGAGAAAATCCTACGCTGGAAGAGACAGTATAAAGTGAATTGCCCATCTCTAATTCCATGCATCTTGAGGTGGTATGGACTTCTATTACATCTTACTCTGCCATCTCTTTTCCAGTCTGAACTAATCCCACTTTTTCTTTTTTGTTTTACTTTATTCAGTTGTAGTGTATCCTTTATTTTTCTCTTTTAGAGGCAGGGGGATGTTGGATCAAGAAATGAAGATGGCAATCAACATGTGAGCATGCCATGGATTTATATCCATCACATATTGTAATACTCTTATTTATTTTCTTGCTAAATCTTATGCTTTAATATAAAAGGCTGAGATTTGTTTTGTATTGTTTTGTTTTGTTTTCCCCATTTCTACTCATCATAGAACTTACATTTTCCCAGAACTAATTAAGGCCTCAAAATCTTGTGCATGGTTGGTAATGAACAGCTCAGAACCCACCATTTTACCAGTACTATTAGAAGTGTACTTCCCTTCACATTTGTCTTTGCTGAATTTCATCTACCATCTAATTTCATCTACCATCTTAATGCATAGTAGTTTGGAGCCAAAAGGGCTTTCTTGGTGTTTGCACTATGAGTTCTTGACTTCATCATTTGTAAGTGTGTTGTGTTATCTTCAGACTTTGTCATCTCACAGTTCATTCAGTATTTGCTCAATATTTATGAATAAGTTAAACTGCATGCGTCTTTGCTGGGTTTCTCTGGCACGCACTGTGCAAACTGACCATCCATCCTTACCTGTCTCTTGTGTTTCAACCAGATGTATCCATGTTACAAGCCTTTATTTTCCAACATGACTGCAAAGATTCTTTACAAAGCTCTGGTGAAAGACTTTCTTAGAAACTTTTGACAACCCAAGCAGACCAGAGGATGCCACAAAGACGATCAGGGGGCTAAAGCACCACCCATACAAGGAGAGGTTGATAGGGGTGGGGTTGTTCAGCCTGGAGAAGAGAAGGCTACAGGGAGACCTCAGAGCAGCTACCAGTACGGAAAGGGGCTCCAAGAAAGCTCGGGAAGGGCTCTTGATGCAAGAGTGCTGAGATAGGATAAGGAGGAACAGTTTTCAGCTAAAGGGAGGAGATTTAGATAAGATCTTAGGAAGAAATGTTTTCCTGTCAGGGTGGTGAAGCCCTGACCCAGGTTGCCCAGTGAAGCCGTGGCTACCCCATCCCTGGAGGTGTTCAAGGCCAGGTTGGATGGGGCTTTGAGCCCCTGATCCAGTGGGAGGTGTCTCTGCCCATGGTAGGGGGTTGGAACTGGATGATATTTAAGGTCCCTTCCAACTCAAACTGTTCTATGATTCTATGATTCCAGTCCTTCAGTATGTGGTTTTAAGTAGCAGGTTGCAGACTACAATTAGTCATTCTGCAATTACATTCCTGAGTTTCTTTGAAACTGAAACATGAATACTGCTTGGTCTTGGCATTTTGCTATTTACCTCTACTTTTTTTCCATTTTATTAGTCACATAATGTTTTCTACTGACATTCAATTTGAGGTAGATTTTCTGCTGAGACCTTTATTAAGAAAGTGTCAAGTGTGAGTTCCTTCTCAAGTTTTCCAGCGTTTTTCAGAAGAAAAACAACCAAACCCAGCAAAACCTGTGACACTGTCACAGTGATGGTCTTCTAGCTGTGTGACATTCCAGGAGAGCTCCTGCTCCTGGTGTGTTTGAAAACACGTTACTGCATTGCAAGCTTCTAATGCCTTGCGTGGGTTTTCACACTGAGTCTCTTCTGGATTGCCTCACTGTTTTTTATAACTAACCTACCACAGTTTATGATATTTTGTATTTTCAAGTTTAAGACTGATACCTTCTTGATTTTAAAAACTTCCTTCCCCCTCCTTTATAATTATTTTAAGTTACTCTTGCTATATCTGTTCTCTGAAGTGACTGCTTACTTTCTGCCTCCAAAAAGATGCCCCTTGTCTTTGCACTGCCTACAAGGATTTCAGTCTCTTAACTGTCTCTCTTGAGGATGTACATTCTGTCTCCAGACATAGCAGAGCTGTAGTATTGCTGAAGTTGAGCACAGCTGTCTGAGGTGAGGCACAGTTGTGTGATATCTTTGGGGCTTCAACTGAGAAGGTTGCATTTTGCTGCATTGTAATCACTGTTACAGAGTGGATTTTTTACAATAACATTTCAAATCATAGAATCATGCAATCACTGAGCTTGGAAAAGACCTCTGGGATCATCCATACCAACCATCAGCCCAACACCGCCCTACCTAATAAAATACGTCCTGAAGTGGGACAGGGGTTTAGAACCCCTCCAAGGATGGAGACTTCACCACTGCCCTGGGCAGCCTCTTCCAGTGTTACACCACTCTTTCAAAAGGAATTTTTTTTAATAGCTCATCTAAACCTCCTCTGGTGTAACCTGAGGCCATTTCCTCTGATCCTATACCTTGTTACCTGGGAGAAGAGACTAGTACCCATCTTATAACAACGTCCTTTCAAGTCTGTTGTTCTACTTAAAACCAAGTTAAAGGATTTTTTCTTCTCTCATAGTCCACTGGACGGATCACTCCATCAATTCATTGCTGTCCTTGTTTACAAACTTAGCGATATCATCAGGTCACGGTATGATATATTTCCAGTCCATGGCATGAGAGAGTTACCTGAATCTCCCATTACCCTTGGCATATCAAAGGCAGTCATCAATTCTGATCACAACATCAGTACCATCATTCCAATACTAAGATTTCCATGTAGGTGTTGAATTTCAATGATTAGAGGATCTGTCTTTCTTCAGGCCGTTGCAGTCAAGACCATGTTTGGTTTCTCTAAGGAAGTTGAGCCACTATCCCAACTGACCTGGATTCTAAGCATCCCTCCGAAATTCTCTAACTGCAGAAACCCCAAAAGTAAAGGTATTCTGAACCTTTGTCCAATTAAATAGTGTTTTCCTCTCCTCAGTTGTAACCACTTGAAATCTGACTGCTTTTGCTGTTCTTATTTCAATCTTACCGGTCATTTATAAAGTATTAAAGAGGAACATGGTACTTCACAGACAAGAACAGGAAATGCTTCTGAAAAACTGCCCCATCTTGGCACTTACTTACATTCAAATTCAGAATATGCCATAGAAACAATTGAGTTTTAAAAAGCATTTTAAAAATCATTAAAAGCTCTTACATGTGGCTTTCTTAATCACATGGTAAGAAAGGAATTGGCCAGGGGTTAACTACTGATGTTATTAAAATTTTGACGTGGATCTTAGTAGCACACGAATTGGGATTAAAGAAGGGTAGCTGGATAGAAGGAGTCATTGTTTTGTGGACTCAAACCAGAGAGAGAGTAGAGAAGTAAAAAGACTTTACCCTGAGAGTTAGGAGAAGGAGTAACAGTAATTTGGAAGGAGCTCTTGGATTGAAAATGATCATCCCTATCTGGGCACTGTGACCACTGAGACATCACTACAAGAGAGAGTCCTCTTATAGTGAGGTGTGTACTAAAATTTGCACATTTTTTTCAGTTGTTGACATGGAAAAGAAAGATTTGGTGATGATATAAATAACCTATGTCAGGAACAGGTAACAATCTAGATGAAAAAATGTGACATAACAAGATTTTTTTGGAGAATGCTGGAGTAATAAAGCTGTGGAGTCACCCAGCTGACAGAATGGTGGGCTTGAAAATGGAAAGAGATTTCTTACAGGGAATGGAATTTATACCTAAATTCCAAGTTAATAACATGATATTCAGGAGGAGGTAGTAAAGAGACAATTGGAGGGAACACACAATGGAAAATAGGCACGGAGGAGGCTATTTTGAGGCAGTGTTCAATATTGAGTGTTAATACTGAGAGAAGAAAGAGAAGAATATTCATATTTAGAATAAGAAATTTTTAAATTAGAGGTGCAAGTGTGAAAGAAAGAAGAGGAAGACATGAAGAGATGAGACAATACCGATGCAGGCTAAAGATGTTGGAGAAGAGCATTCAGTAGCAGAATGGTCATGTGAGAAGATAGTCCTGGCTCCAGAGAAGGGAAAGATGCTGGAGAAGAATATGCTGATCACAGTGCTGAAGATGAATAAGAGGAATACAGTGGATATATTCAGGGGTGTTGTTGTGTGCAAGTTGTGAAGCTTAAGAGATATAGGAACATGTAACAGGGACATTTTTTATATTATTTAGCTGTCCAAAGGGAAGAGGCTAGTGATCTACCATGGCAAAGAGCCTGTGTTCCATGCAAGCCAGTATTTTACTTCAGTGAAGGGAGACATTGAAGGACAATCTGATTTTTCAAGGAACCACCTTTCTGGTTATAAACACAGTGTTTCATTTAAACCCACAGCATAACAGACCTGTGTGGAATATTTTGTTTGTATATTTTTTTTTTTAATTGTAGCTATTATACTCATGCAATATCTAGTGTTTTAAAATTTTACTGCTCTGTTAGTGTCAGTTATCTTATGACCTTGAGCTTCATGGTAACTACTCACTGGCTTTCCTTTTAGAGTTTTAAAATGATTGCCAGATGGAGTCATTGTCTGCCTTTTCATTCTTCTACCTCAAGATGGTAAAATAATCTGCATTTACAACTGTTACTGTAGCACAGGGCTGCAAAGTTTTGGATGACTTATTTTGCTGTCTACATGTTTTTTAACTTCAGAAATAAAGTCATCTGCTAATATTGAATAGGTAGCCAGTAATTCTCCATGGATCCATTCTTCAATCTTGTTCATTTAGGGGCAAACCTAATCATAGAATCACAGAATCATCATAGAATCATAGAATCATCATAGAATCATAGAATCATAGAATCATCATAGAATCATAGAATCATAGAATCATAGAGTAGTTTGAGTTTGAAGGGACGTTAAAGATCATCTAGTTCCAACCATGGGCAGGGACATCCCACTAGATCAGGCTGCCCAAGGCCCCATCCAACCTGGACTTAGACACCACCAGGAATAGGGCATCTACAACTTCCCTTGACAACCTCTTCCAGTGTCACACCACTCTCATAGTAAGGAATTTCTTTCTAATGTCTAGTCTAAATCTGCCATTTTCTAGTTTATATCCATTCCTTCTTTTTCTATCACCACAAGCTTTTATGAATAGTCCCTCTCCAGCTTTCTTGTAGGCTCCTTTCAAGTACTAGAAGGTCGCTATAAGATCTCCTCGGAGCCTTCTCTTCTCCAGGCTGAACAAGCCCAACTCTCTCAGTCTGTCCTTGTATGGGAGGTGCTCCAGCCCTCTGGTCATCTTTGTAGACCTCCTCTGGACACATTCCAACAGCTCCATATGCTTCTTATGTTGAGGATTCCAGAACTGGACACAGTACTCCAGATGAGGTCTCTCATCTTTCCTCATTGCAAGCTTGCAAATATGGAACTTGTTTAAACAAACTTTACAGTCTGTTTCACCTGAAAGCCAAACTAGTTTTAGTGTCTGCTTTTGATGCTTACCACTTTCATATACATGGGAGCTTTACTGAGTGTGAAAGACTTCCTTGTCCTGTCTTATACGCTGGTTCAGGGTGCTGTGTGAAATACACAGATGCACTTTTACATTAAAAATTGGAAAGTCTGATAATGTGGGGCAAAAAAATGTCCTGTTCTTAGTCCAATTAGAAATTAATAATCTGCATGTCTTATACCGCTTTGTCTAAGTGATATAGAGTCTAATACCTCTGACATTTGCTGCAGAAATTGCTCTGTAGGGTTCTCTGCTTCACATAATTTGGACTTGCCCCAAGATTATTTAATTATGGAAAAGAAATTTGTGCTGTCATTGAACTAGTGGTGGAGATTTCAAGTGGAACCAACATATGCTAAGCTTACATAAATTATTAAACCAGATCTAACTTAAACCTATTCCTTTTACACATTGTGAATGGCCATGTGCCTTAGTCTAGAAGACACAGCCAGAGTACTTATTGTACAAATAGAAACCTAGTTCACTTGTTTAGAAAACAATACAGTGTCAAACCACAAAAAATGGAATTTTAGAGCAGTGTCCTAAAAGTATGATTGCACTGGTAGTCCTGAATTCGTATAAGGTGGTCTTCTAAGGATATACTCTTGTTGTAATAGATTTTGTCAGGTGAACACTATGGGAAATTTTTTCTGCTGCATTATTCAAGATTGCGCTGTTGGGCTTTAGAGTTGCATACTATCAGAATTGTTTTCATCCATCTTGAGAACTGCAAATGCAATATATTTTATATTTATTTTGTTTTTCTTGTTCTTCAGCATAACATTATGTAATTCATACATTATCCTGAGAAACTGGTGGGGTTTGTTTTCTCTCTAATAAGTATTGTAGTTTGGTGACCTCTGGTCATTAGGCAGAATATTTCAGAGTAGAAGAGAATGAAAGTCTGTGAGAAATGCCGTTCTTTGATGCCTTTGATGAAGAGATGCTTCATGGAGCCAATGTGACACACAGCATGGGTGTAATCCTTGACTACAGGCTGACTTTAAAACATCTTGTGCCAGCTGTGGTCAACTCTGTATTTTTTAAAGGTGCATTGGGGCTGGACTTTTTAATCATGCAAAGACTATTGCAAGACTGCTGGCCACCTCCTATTCTTATCTGGTAGCCATAAGGTATAGCTTTATAATTACACAGATGCATTATCATTACTTATGCCATAAACTGTACTAATGACTGTGTGTGGGCCAGGTAAAGATAATAAATAGGATTATAGCAGTATTCTTGTTGGAATCCCTGAGAACAAAAACATGGAACTGTTTTTACTGACTCACACAATACTATGAGTGTTTTTGAACAACTTGTGTCAGTTGTATGTTATCTCACTATCATGAGGAATTAGTGTGTTAGTAGTGAATTAATAGTTCTGGACATTTGTGAGTTTTAAGAAACTGACAGGTGTTTATTTTTAGGATATTTACAGTAAATGTTTGGTTTTATTAAGCAAATGATCATTTGACATTGACATGTTGTCATAATAAAGGAAAAGATATTGAATGGAAACCTTTGGGAATCTCTAACATCCCCAAATAATTTTGCCTGTGTAGTTTGTTTTAAAGTAAGTTGGGCTCTGAAGAAGCATGAGGGCAATAAAAAACATGCACAGTTTGAATCAGACCCCACATTAGTGATTAGTTTATCTAAAGATAATGTTAATTTATTAATTCTTTTCTCCTTTTGCTTATGTGATTATTTTTAAGACTGCAGTTGTGCATGAGTCACATTTTCCTATTTGTTTAAAATTTTAAGAAAAATAGAAATTGTTTTTCTTCATTCTGATAGAATGAACCATCTTGAGACCTGACAAATAACTATTGAAGCATGTAATGCTATACCACTTCTTCTAGGTGATCAATGAAGATCGGGTAGTTTCATCTGTCCCCTATTTTATTTAAGTGATGTGTTCTTCTGCAGATGAAAGTGGGCAAAGGGATAATCTTGCTTGTCTTCAGCTCTTCTCCTTTTGAAAGCCATTTTGACTAATTCAACCTTTGGTTCATAATGTTATAGCATTTAATATGATAGCATGTTATATTCTGTAGGCCTTATAATCATCTGGTTCAATATGCATGCAGCGTCCCCAAGAAAATGATGAGAGAAGTATGGAATAATGTGTGTTCATTCCATTTCTTGAATTCTGTCTCATAGATCCACTGAGTGTCTTTCTTCAGCCATGTCTATGCTACAGACTGCAAAATAGCAAAAATAGTATAGGGATATTATAAATTAGATACCTTAGGTACCAAAAACTTAAGCAGGCTGGAGCTCCCCACAGGCTAATTTTCCTTGCTGAAGCAGAGTAAATTAGCCCACATGAAGCTTGTGCTGCTGAGAGTAGAGTCCTTCTGGTATCCAAGTTAGTTCTTCTAAAAATAGCTTTGGAAACTCTACTCTTTGCAAGCTGCTGTGTGGGCATGCATTTATTGTCCGATGGTGGCTGGGGCATGCATGGAACTGAAATAGTTAAAGATCCTCTGCTTATCTGTGATTTTAGACACAGTTCAAATGGTCAAGGTAAAATGTAGGTGAATTTAAACTTAATCTCTCTCTTAAATATGATAGACACATGTTTATTTATTTTTAAATGCTTACTGATTAACCATAAAGTAAATGTCCAATTAACTCGAAATTTATTGTTTAAAACAAACATTTACAATGACTTATTTGCTTTTGTATGCTGGTGGTTTGGTAGATACCTGTATCACATTGCTTTATGCTGGAATTAGAAGGTTTATTTTCACCTGAACTGTGTGTGCCAGACTTCTGTTTATTGAAAGGATCAGCAAAAGTAAAACACCACCCCTGCCTCTGCCAGTCTGATATATTGATACATCAATTTTTATTAAAAATGTGATTCATTAAATAAAAGAAGCACCAAAGATATGTGTTATTTTTAAGTTAGATGTTAAATTACAATGTAGGCTATAAAAATCAGAATTTTTTACAGTGATGGCATAAGAAATATCATTTTTCCACTGCTGTATGATGACTTCTTAAAATCCATATTGGTTTATTTTCCATTATTTTCTTTGAAACATGTTTTTCAAAGCATCCAGTGGTCTGTAAAAGTGTGAACTAGACTGTAGGTGCTTAAGTGTATATATTTGGGTTTGCAATAACTGTGGTATAATTAAAGCAATGATAGTACAAATATGTCCCCCAGTTTAAGAGGAGCAATTGGTGTAAGCAAGCATGTATGCCAAATTTATTTCACCCCTTGTGGTGAGTATTCTGTTTCTGGAGGTGAAAGTGTTTTGATGATTTAGGGTACACCATCTTGAGTAACTTCTAATCTGAAATGAAGATATGCAAAGCTATTTCAGAAAGATTTCGATCCTCTCTAGCTCTCTGCAGTTATGAAGGCTTGCTGTATTTCTGAGCTATAACGAGATTTTTGTGAGATGTTCTTCATAGTAGAACTTGTTTTATATAAGAAACATACTTAAAAAGCTAATTTCTTTTCTCCTTTCTGCACTGCAATCCACAAAGTGTGATTAATAATAGATTTAAATTTGCTAAGTGCATTTACTCCTTTGTGCCATCATAAAGAGAATCTATTACTGTAAAATTGAGGCTTAGTTCCAAATTGCACCATTATGAAGTTTTCTTCCAGCAATGTTTTGTCTCTAATACACTTCCCTCATTGTAATTCTATTGCAAACCTGATGTCTAGCATCAAGTCTCACAATAATTATTTTAAATTGCTACTAGGAACAGTAGTCCTGGTGGGATATATTACTACCATTCTAACAAGATGAATTTCAATGCACTTGTAACCATATTATAGTGTATTATGAAAGAAAGAAAGTCTTTGCGTTTTTATCAATTTAAATTAGTATTAATTATATATTAAAATGTGTGATAAACTATCACTATATAGTGCTTTTAAGTAAAACTTAGCAATGAGATATGGTGGAACCTTAGAAACAGAATTGTTGTTTTACTGAAATTACTAGGCTGAAAGCTTGGAAGTCCCCGGAAATTGTGTGAAGAATAAGTAAAAACTAAAAAGCAATGTAAACTGAAGGACTGCACTGTAGGCAGTTATTTCAAAAGGACAGGAGCTGCAAAGTTCTGTGGCTGTACTTCATATTAAGACCACAGATTAGCTCTCAAATCCATCCTGTTTCACCTAGAAACTTTAAGGCAGACCTTCGGTTGTTTTAAAAGGAGTACCCAGATGATGTAATGTGTGTACTAATAAACTAAAGCAGTATTTATGAAGCTATTACACTGTTATTATACTGTGCAGTCCTAGAATTAAGTGCTTATTCTGTAATTAAATTATAGTGTGTAATTATTTGCACAGCAATATTCAATACCATTCTAAAGTTATAAACAGGTAAATCCATTTCATCTTAATCTAAAATGAACCCTTACACAACAGTACTCGGAAGAGCAGAGAGTTCCAATTTTCCCAATTTCACATTTAGGAAATTCAGAACTGAATATTATTTAAGCAGTGTTAAAATAACCTCCCTGGACAAACAATGCAAAGTTTTATTTCACTGTATTTTATAGAAGGAGCCAGATGCCTGTAATTAGTTCACGTGTGTGAGGTGTAAATAACACCTTAAAACAATTAAAACAATGTGAAAGGTGCATGGTCATCACAGGAACACATGCCATGGTCTAATTTTCTCAACATACTTTGCAAGAGAAGACAAACCACACACACTATGTGGTGGGAAATCATCAATAACTGATTACCTTTTTTTTTAAACTGTGTGGGTTTTGTATTCCGAACACAGTGTTGATAGCTGAATCCAGAGAAGGAGCATGTTGCCCGTGTATATTGGCTACGCATTCAGTGGGAGGGTGGTCGCGTCACATACAGGGCTACCCATAGTGACTTCATCCATAGATGGAGCTATGAAAGTCACTCCACATGATCATGTTTTGAGGGAAAAAATCCAGAGATGGAAAAATAATTAGATACAGGAAATGCCTTGAATCTAATGGTCTGTTTTCTTTACTGCCCACATCCCTCTTCACAAATGTTTTACAATGCTTTCCTCTTCCCTCTTCCATTTCTGAATTTTCTTATTTTCTGTGGATTTACGAAAGAACCTAGAGCCCAAAAGTGTACACTGAAGCTGTTTCTCTAAGGATGTGGCATGGAAAAAACTGCATTAACTGCCAATTACTTTTACACCACTGTTGATTTAAAACAGTGGTGTAAAGAACTAGAGATGATTTGAGGTATCCATTAAGACAAAAGTCTCGTATTTCCTTATACCTGTTTCCCTTGTTACTTTAATTCCTTGACTCATATGCCAAAGGGTGTTTAAAGTATGACGACACTTCTGTGTTTGCATTTTTGTATTTCAGTTAAAACATAATTTCTGTTTATAATATAAAAAGGAAAAAAAATATATGTTTATGTATTTCTTTTTATGATGTAAGCTCACAGTTACCTTGCCCAGGTTACTCATGCACTTCAACAGAGTTATAAAATGACACTGTAATAGAACCATGGAATGGTTTTGTTTGGAAGGGTTGTTAAAGCACAACCAGTTCCCCTGCAATGGGCAGGGAAATCTCCCAGTGGGTCAGGGGCTCCAAGCCGCATCCAACCTGGCTTTGAACATCTGCAGGCATGGGGCAGCCGCCACTGCTCTGGGCAACCTGGCCATGGCCTCATCACCCTCACAGGAAACCATTTCTTTCTAATATCTAAGTCTCCCCTCTTGCAGCTTAACAAAACTGCATATCTTGTCTTCTTGATGAATGAAATCAGAAAAAGCAAAATATTTGGAACTCTCCAAATCCAAACAGCTGTGCCAGCAACAACGTTTTTGCATTTTTCCATTGGCTGCTGACTCATGTGGTAAGGTCACTGCAAACTATAAATTGTCACATTTGATTAAAAGATGGCTCAGGTACTCAAAAGTGATAGACTCTCATCCAGTGCGGTGTAAACCTAAAGAAGTAAAGATTTCTTCAGGATCATGAAAGTACTTAGCACCTTGTAGAGCTGATGACAGGAACTAAGAAGCAAATTGTCAATATCTGCATTTCTGCCGTTGATGTTGCTCCTTTAAAAATACGTACATAATTTTGGGTTTGTGCCTTGTCAGCTTTAAATGTGGAAAGTAGATTTATTTGTTTAGAGAAAGTGCAGAATGAGTGCAAATGAGTGTCTTGAGTGAAGGTGTCACACAGCTCCACCGGTATGCCACAGTCCATTAAAAACATACATCTTGTCAATGGATAGGAAAATAGTTCAGTATTCATACTCCACCTTTTTTTTTATCTGCTTGAACTCTTCATAGAATCACTAGAAATGGTTTATGATAACTTATTATACACAGTTCTTCTAAAAGTGCCTTAATAGTAGTGATTTGCACCAGCTTTGCTACAAGTTAAAGAAGCAACTAGTAAAACACTATATTTTGTAGAATCACAGAATCATAGAATCATAGGTTGTAAAAGGCATTTGAGATTATCAAGTCCAACTATACCTGTCCAACACTAAACCATACCCCTGAGCACTTCATCTACCCATCTTTTAAATACCTCCAGGGATGGGGACTCAATGACCATTTCCTCCCTACCAGTGCTGGCAGCCATAGATCACATTAATCCAGCTACTCTCCATTAAGAATATGTTTCATATTTAAAGTTCTCACCCCAGTCCGAAATGACTGGGGTCTGGAATAGTACCATGTTGCCTTTGCAGAGGTGTTTCACTGCTTCTTGATGCTAAAGCACTACCAATTGTATTTTGAAGGAGTTTTCCAAAGATTTTAAGAAACATCTTGACAAATTATTACATCCCAATTTAAGTGTTATATAGTGTCACCGCTGTACATTTTCAGAGATGATGCAAAAGTAAAAGTATGTATGGGGTACCTGAGAGTTTGCTGCTAGGCAGAAGTCAAACTATGAATCTCAGCATTAATGCTAAAAAAAAAAGTAAATTCCACAGCACACTTCTTTATCCGGGAAAGGCTGTTGGAAAGAGGTAAACAGAATTTCATCCAAGGCCCTCTGAGTGTTAATAAAGTAAAAGCGAAGGTGCATATTTCTACTAAAAACACTCTTAAGTGCTAAATAAAAAATTCTATCTGAGTGAGTGCATAACTTCACCTCTTGGGATTGATCACATCCTTCGGCTTAAAATATGAAGTGAGCATTAATGAGGAATTGAAATTAGATTGGAAATTTTTAGTAATTCTTACTTCTTTGAACTTAGGAAAGGAGTAATTAATTTGGTAGTTCAAGAAGTAAGGCAAGAATATGAGCTGTTGAGATATTTTAATAGGACTTAACTTGCTAACACTAGATGGCAAGAGACATGTTCATATTCTGTTAAGAAAGTACTATAAGAATTTACCAATATGTGCATAAACTCCAGATTTCAAAAGTGCTGAATGGATTATTGTCCAGAGCTAGATAAATTTGAATTCCACAGAGCTGAAATGTTGGAAATTAGCTGCATGATGTATGAACCCAAATAACAGTGTTCCTGACGTAGGAAAAAGTGATGGAAATTAAACATCTAGTTATGCACAGTGTGTCTGCACAATGTGCTGCATGCACCGCATGTGTTAGAATTTCTTCTCAGTTCTTTTTTTAATCTTTTATTCATAGCCTTGCAGGTGATGAAAAATTTATGCCTTGAGTCTGGCATTGAAATTAAATGCAAAATGAAAACAGAAGCAGTTTATACTGACAGCTTAAATATCTTTATCTAGCATACGGTTGCACTATAAAAATCACTGGGTGACTTTTAAAATCTCCCACGTGCAAAAATGCAAACATTGCACAATAAAGGATAAAGTTAGGGCTCTATATTAACAGAAAAGTTTCCATTCATTATTATTCAAAGCTACTTTTCCAGAATTGTTTCAGAATGTCAGGTGAGAGTGAATACAGATTCCTACACAGTCTAGCTCCCAACACTATTACGGGACGTAGAGGAAACAATTGGGTTTTGCATTGCATTTTATGAAGACAGTTTCTATCCTTGCTTTATTTTAAATTGAATGAAAAGCATGCATCTTGTACTTGGAAGCTGCTGGAGTAGAAGGTTAATTATTCAGGTGAATCAGTTCCTGAATTGTGGCGGTCGTACCACATGTATTCTGTAATAAGACCAGGGTCACTAAGAAACATATGTATATTTATAAAGTGCCAATCCATATAACACATACTTAGAATACTATAAAATAGAGGTTTTATAAAAGCAATTTTTAGCGTAGTAGTTCCAACCATAAATGACTATATTAAGATGTGGTTTTATTTTGCATCATGCCATCATTTTTTGAGATGTATATCTGCGATGGTTTTTATTGTGTTTTTTTTTTCTTGTTGCTTTTACTGTTTATGTAATGCCAAATAACTAATTATATTCATGAAATTAAAATTAGGATCAAGAAAATAATTGCTATGAACTTTTGTAAGTACTGCGTTATTGTACCCTGTGAGACTGATGTACTAATACTAAGAAAAAGAATCAATTTTTTATATACTTTAATAACTGAAATGTGAAAAGTACAAGTCTGCAGTCAGGTAGAACAGTAACAGTAAACTGCCAGTTACATTTTCATAGGCAGAAGCCTGTTCTCTAGCACTCACCAGTTTCTGATTTGTGGCTTTTTACAATGCCTTATATAAACGTTAGTGTGTATAATTATGCAGATAATTTTATACAATATTAATTGTGCTAAGAGTGTACTGAAAGTCTGTTTAATTCAGTAATTCATTTGCATTTTAATGATTCTAACAGCATAAGGTTACAGAGTAAAATTGAAACATCTCGATGACTGCTACTGCAGTGTGAAAAGAATGGAAGCTCTTGTTTTGTCCTCTGAAATCTATTAAATATATCATTAGCAAAATTCACATTTGAAACATTGGAGGGCATGCATTCAATGAGTTACCAAAATCAGCTGAAATGTGTCTTAAAGTCCATTATATAACAAAGGGTATTTAAAACATCTTGGAATTTCATATCTGTGGCATTTCCTTGCTGGTTTTAATATGTTCGCTACCAGCATTCAGCACTTAGGCAGATAATTCTGGTAGAGATGGTAGACTGAATATATCAAATGCACTTGAAGAACGACCCTGAGATACCTTTCAGTGGGAGTGAGGAATGTGAGAAACAAATACTTTATTTTTTAATCAGATCTTTTAAAGACATAAGACACAGTCTAAGGGCTTCTGATACTGCAGGAGTGAATGCGCTAGCTTTGAGAAATACAGGGAATAACTTATTCTGTTGATCTTATCAATAGATTTTAAGTTAGCTATGTAACATTTCTCTCATTTCCTTTATCATATACAGATTTAATATCAGCGTGAATAAATCTAAATTGTTTGCTTCTTTCTTCCTAATTCCTGAAGCAATGTAAAAGCCTGGAGAGGTTTGAAGTGACAGGATTACAAGCAGTCTTTTGCATACATGGCCTTTAGGGATGAGCGGCTACCTTGCATCTAATAAACAAGAAAGTGAATTCGTTGAATAATGAATTAAGTGGCATAAGTTGTGATAACAAGGAGCAAATGTAACTTCAGACGAATGGTATTTGCTTTGTGTGGGGTTATCTGAGAGGGCTGATGCTTCGTCAAGGGATGTAGAAAAAAAGGCTCGTTATATTAAGATGTTCTTTCACAGAATGCAGCCTAAAATGATCTTGCAATTTTTCCGTTTGCTGAGCTCCTTTGTGTGCCTCCATCAAACCAACTGCCTCCACCAGAGGGATAACTGGGATTCTTTTAGGCCGCTGAGTTTTGTTTATAAAGAAAATTCCTAGTGAGTTTTAGATGGGTCACCCAACAATTAAATAGAGATGTCTAATTGGTTGATCCATATTAGGGTCAGCAGCTGGTTACAGAATAAAAGCTTGCGGTGCCCCACTTGCACAGTTCTGAACCAAATTAAATTATTAATCTACTCTCTGCTTCAATGTAGCTTCACAGGGATCCCTAACCTGCCATACCGAATAAAGCAGAAACACTACTTTACATTTTCATTATGACGAATTATATTTTAAATTGCAAATCCATTCCCATTTAGTCTGTACGGAAGATCTCATTCGATATCTTGAATTTATTCAGGCAGTTAGTGGTTTTTGTTTATTTTGTTAATTCTAGTTATTAAATGGACCTGGGAACTCATAGTCATACAGTTAGTATAAACAAAGTATTGAAATGGTCAGAATATGAGAGTCTGGAAGAACTGAAAGGAAAATATTTCTTTTCTTCAACTGATGTTTTATAAATTGGGAAGAATTTGACATGTTAAAAGGGACTTTAAGTTAATTCACAGTTAAACACAGTTATCTTTTTAGAGGCTATGAGGAAGCACATCTCTTGCCTTTTCTGTCATTATGTGTTTATTTCAATTTTGTGAGATTTAATTAGTTAAAGCTGATGCTCATAATATGTCAGAATATACTTGCAGCAAATTATTACTGTATGAAGAGAACTGTGTGTTCTCAAATAAAACTTGCAGTTTTTGCTTTTAACAGTTACACTTCATAACTCGTAAAGAGCAACAGCTGAGATGAATCATATTCTGCATTATTTATTGTTCATTCAAGTCCAATGAGGAAGATTATATCTTGAATAATACTTTGTGAAATAATGGCAAGAAATATCCAACTATGTGCTTTTTTTGAGTTATTGAAGATAGATAGTGCCAGTACCCAGCTGATTAGGTGGTCTTGGTGCTAGATCCTGTTGCTATTAAAAATATACATACTGATATGTACTGCCTTTAGGAACAATGAAGCAGGTCTTGGTTTTCATTTCAATAAAATGAGGCTTCAGGCTTTAATGTCACATTAAATAGAGCATGCTACTTGTTGAAAAGGGGACCTGGGAAAGAGAGAATCCACAGGGATTGTTGTTTAAGTTGTACCTTGAAATGTGGTCAGCTATTCTAATGATTCCACATTGTGGCTTATGTTGACAGTGGGCCTGGACCAGTTCCAGTGATGCTACCATATAAGCAGGATTAGTCCTGTTGTGCCTACGTGTATGTACCACTGAAGCTGTCACAAAAGTAATGCAGTGTTGCAGTTTACACCTAAACCAGGCAATAACAGCTGTTTCTTACACTGCGAATCTCCACATGTATGAGATCCTTTGATCACAAAATTATTTTACTGACATTTACAAATAAACTTGTTATTCAGCTCTTGGATGACAAGTTTCAAACTTACTCGATGTTGGTGTTGGTCTTATTTTGTTCATAAGAATTTAGTCTTTTTTCATATTATTTTTTTCAAGTTAGTCAAGTTCAGAAAAGAATCATGGCCAAGTTAAATGGATAGCAAGTAGAGTGTCAGATGAAGTGCAAAGTAAAGAGGGAGAAAAATGTGAAGCCTTCGTATACTTTGCTCAATTCTTACTGTATTAGCAGTATTAATTTAGGAGAAGAATGGAAATTTCTGTTAAAAGTGAGGTTGCTGTCAAAAATAGATTAGGGTATGTAAAAAGAATAGCCTGGAGAATAATGTAGAAATACCGTTACAGAAGCTGTGTCTCATTTCAAATGTTATTTCCCATGGTGGATGTGGCAGACTGGGGAGAGCTCAAAAGGAGCGGTGCAAGGTTGGAAAGTTTGTATTGTAACTGGAAACAATACTTTGTCAGACTTAAAATATGCATGTAACTAATGTATAAAGGTTATACTCGGAGCTTCACTGTTAGGAAGGAACACAAGGGAAATGGAAAAATGGCAAAGTCAGAACTGATCTAAAATATATTTTTGTACAACACAAAACTAGCCTGAAGGTAATTGCCACACAGTGTTTCTAGCAAGCAAGTTAGATCTTGGGAGAAGAGAAAGATTCTTTCTTCATAACCATTCCTTGTAATAGTGATAAAGGAGGCACAAATTGGACAGATAAAAAGTAGCCTTGCATCATTATTTAAGTAGTTGTGATTGGAAGAAGTATTCTGTGGAAAGGGATGTCAACATCCTACCTTTAATTTCCTGTGCCTTGCTTCTAGATTTTCCTTTTTAAAATGTTTCTGGGAAACATTTTGCAAAAGAAACTCCTCTTTCTTGCAATTTTAAACTACGCTCATGCGCAAAGTAGACATTTTCACCATGCCTGTCTTCTATGGCTGGTTAGCCCACTGCATTGTCCATACCCCTTTCTATCTGTATATGTTAGTTATTGTATATGTTGCATATGTGTAATTTTGTTAATTTATATTTCTACTCCCAAAGAGTGGCTTTTCATACCATCCATGGTCTAAGTCATTTTAAACTGCTTTAAGTAGTTGCTGATAAAAGCATTGCAGACAGATCATATAACCATAGAATCCCTACCTAGGCTGGAAAAGACCTTTGAGTCAAACCATACCTGTCCAATACTAAATCATATCCCTAAGCACTTCATTTACCCACCTTTTAAACACCTCCAGGGATCATGACAGGGTTGCTTTCTTTATTGATGTTCTCCAGGTTTTATATTTCTTGCTAATTTCCACTATAACTACATTTTTGTTGATACTTATGCTATGTATCTGATATTTAGAAGTATATCTGAAATATAGATATCTGAAATATGGCATAATCCTACCCTAACTTTTTGGATAAAGAAGAATGGGTTTTAGCTCATCTGCTATCTCCTCGATAAGGCAAATTTAGGATAAGAAAAAATTAGATCAATTATAGCTAGATAGATCAAATAGTCAGCTATCTGTATTATACTTAAAATTTTAATATATAAATAGTTAAAATGTATTATTACTAAATTAAGTATGACTGCTTTTTAGCAGCCTATGGCTATTGAGAAAAAAAAAATGCATTCACACAGGGTAACAGATTTTGAGGGTTTTTTTTTGTTTTGTTTTAATTGCTGGGTTCCTGAGAATGACTCCATGGTGGCAATGGTGAGAAAATATGACACTGTTAGGTTTCAGTGATGCGTTTCGGACTTTTCTCAGCTATAAGTACCAAAATATATAAAATGTGGCATAACCTGTTTAGATCCAAAAGAACCATAGATGTTTGAAAAGTTTGCCTGGACTGTTTTATATTATCACTAAAAATATCATGCTTTTCAGGGATAAGAATTTGGTTTTGAACAAGAATAAAAAGAAAGGTCCAGTCAGAATCAGAGTTTCCAAACACGAGAGTTATCAAAATCAGAGGTGTTGAGAAATGAAATGTATTTCTGTTCCCACACATTAAAGTAGTCTTTCTGATCTGTGATAGTCTTTATTTAGACAATTTTTGTGAACACTGAGAAATAAAATTGTTACTTTTCCAAACCAGAAGTTCTGAAGCATTTTCCAGCACAGTTCAGTATGAAGCATCTCTGAACTGATCTTTGCATGGCTCCTGTTCCATTTTGAATTAAATGGAAATGTTTCATTTCATTCATTTTAGCAATGCTGCAATTCAGTCTCCCGTTCACTAACCCAAAGATTCATTTTCAGCATAATAATCTTCCCTATAAGCAATAATGAGAGATATGAGGCATTCAGTCTACAGACCATCTAAGGTGTAGGAGCAGCTCAAATAAGCTTTCATTATTGCTGAACTGATGTAAGATGAACCAGTTGGATTTAATCAAAATAATGGACAGAAATTGTAGTATTTTTTTTTTTAGTTCTATTCTTCACTTTAAAAGTCAGAAATTTCACTTACAATTTTCCTATGAAGGACTTAACTTTTGGATAAACAAAATTTTCCATCAAAATATGTTTTCAGTAGAAACTATGAAAGTTCCATGTCAGCTCTATTCATTAATGATTGTTAATGTTATCAGTGGTTTTCATTTTAATAACGATTTTAATTTTTAACTTGCTGTTCATTTCAGTGATATTTCTCTAAGTAGCTCTTTGTGACATTTTGAGAGAAATTTGGAATGTTTCCACGATTATAAGTGCAACAGTGTTATCAAAACTAGACAGATCTTGTACTTCTGAACACCCGTAGGTGTGTTCTGAAAGCAAGTTACTCATACCGATGATGTTATCTCAGACACTTCATTCTCAAAAACTTTGTGGTAATTAAAAAGGCTGGTATTTGTTTCCCCTCTTGGCCAAGAAAACAGCTCAAAATAAAACATTTAAAGTCAAAAGCATGAGTAGGAGAAAGTAGACCTTCCTGTTGAGTTTGACGAAGATGTGGTTCCAGAGACTCGTGACTCTGACTCAATGCAGCCTGCAGTATTAATAGCCATGTGGGTTCCTGACAAAAGAACCCAAAACTTCCAATACCCAACATGAAATGTTTGTCTTCTTTCTTCAATGAAAGATGTTCTGGCTTAGAAGAGAAATTTTGCATACCACCATTTTGCTAAAGTATATTTTGACTTGTGATGAAAGTGCTATGATCAGTTGACCAAAGCAATTTTCAGTTCATGTAACTCATTTTTACTGTAATTGTGAATGTCAGTTTCTTAGCCCGGGTCTTGGTTTTATTGTTAATACCATTCTGAAAGTCTGAGAAGAGGTTTTTTAGAAAATCTTTCTTTGGATTTTCTTTCCATACAAGCTTTGAAGAGTGATAGATCAGTGATTTTGGGATTAAAATTGGCATAAGCCCTGGTCATTGAGAGAGTTTCTGTCCTTGTACTCTCTTTATGGATGATTCCAAGAGGAAATCACCTGTATGAAGATTTCGCAGTAATGCACTGACTAAAATGTGATAAAGCACCATTTAAAAGTACCAACTCACAGAATCACAGAATCATTTAGTTTGGAAAAGACCTTTAAGATCATCAAGTCCAACTGTAAACATAACACTGCCAACTCCACTACTAATCCTCATACCTGAGCACCACATCCACGCAGCTTTTCAATCCTTCCAGGGATGGTGACTCCACCACTTCCCTGCACAGCCTGTTACAATGCTTGACAACCATTTTGGTGAAGAAATTTTTCCTAATATCCAATGTAAACCTCCCTTGGTACAACTTGAGGCCATTTTCTCTCATCCTGTCACCTGAGAGAAGAGATCAACACCTATCTTATCACAACCTCCTTTCAGGTAGCTGTAAAGAGTAATAAAGTCTCCCCTCATTTTTTTTTCCCCAGAAAATGCATAGACTTAACAAGAAGCAACACATTAAATCACTGTAAATACTAAAATAGCCACCAATAATTAAAATGTCTCCTGGCCCTGTGAGTGCACAAGTCCTTCCAAACACCAAGTAGTTGATACTAACTCTACTTGGCATAATGCTTTAAACAAGACAGATTCTGCCATCTTGAAACAAGCAGGTTAGTAACAGGACCAGATTAGTTCTGGCCAGCCGAGTAAATCCAACTTTTTCATAACCTGGTAGCTTTGTTATAAAAATAGTAATAACATTGAACAATATTATAATGTCTATACATTGTAACACCTGTCATTTTGGGAACTGTCAGCATTTTACAAGATTTTCTTAACATGAACACCGCTACTTTATACGTAATTAATTTTATTCTTTGGAGAGGCTAGCTCTTAACTAAAACTTAAGCTGTGGAAAGATAATGTAATTTGCGACAATTAGATTTTTCTTAGTTTTTGAAAATGGGATAATGGAAGTTCCTAAGAATTCTGAAAATGTTCTTTAGCAGCATCCCAGCTTTTTTAGTTCTGCAGGTAGGTTTGGGATTAACTTAGTTTTCTGGTTTGGCTCGTGTTTCAGACTCAGAAAATTCCTCTGAAACCTCATGTTAAACAGCACAAACATTCTTGTTTATTTCTGCATAATATTACTTAAAATGTCACAATATGATTCTGCAGTATCTAAATAGAATGTTTACTGGTCTTAAATGCTAGATTCTAGTCGTTCTTACTAATTTTGTGGCTAGTATTAAGTGTGCTTTAACTTACCTTATATTTTGACAATGTGTGGAAGAACCATCAAACGAGATGTTCTTTAGTGCATCTACCATGAATCACTTTGATAGGTATTGACCTCCTGCTTATATTCAGAAAGATAATTGAGACTTGGTCAGATCATAACATTCTGCAGCTTCATTAGCCGTCTGTATCTGCAGCTTGCATGCTAAGGCCAGGTTATTGACTGCCACAAAGGAAACTCCAGCACCCTTGTCATCGAGGATTCCCATTCACTGGAAGGACTTCTTGATTCTGCCTTTGCTGCTTCCATAGCAGAAGCGCAATAGTGGCACACTTGTATTCATCCCTTACTTTTCGTTTAACTATTTTTTTTCCTAAGTTGTAGAATAAAAGCTAAACAGATGTCACCATGTCATTGATTGATATTGCTGGTCCCTTTTCCCAAGTAACAAGTGACAGGACAAGAGGAATGGCCTCAGGTTGTGCCAGGGGAGGTTTAGATTGGTTAGTAGGAAAATTGTCTTCACTGAAAGAGTAGTGAAGCACTAGAAGTAACTGCACAGGAAGTGTTGGAGTCTCCATTCCTGGAAGGGTTCAAAAAACATGTAGATTTGGTGTTTAGGTGCATGGTTTAGTAGGCACGGTGGTGTTGGGCTCATGGTTGGACTGAATGAGCTTAGAGGTCTTTTCTAACCTTAATGATTCCATGATTCTGCAATATTCATCTCTAGGCAATGTTTCATGACCAGCAATCTTTATTATGATTAGGTATTAAAAGAAAGTATGAACCCTCATAGCCAAGTCAGGTACATGACTTTCTTTGGGAAAAAACAAAGTGAGATTGGAATTTAAAGATGCCTAACTATAGGAAACCATCTTAGGAAGTTAAAGGAGTGATGTCAGCTAGTGCAATTTTACCTTAAAAGAACATTAAATCTTGGCTGGCGTTTCAATAGACTGATAATGCCAGCATTATTATACTTTTAATTTTCTCAAATGACAGATGGTAACAAAATATTTGTTTTCTTTTTGCTGAAAATGCAGTGTATATTGAGTGAAAAAGTTAGGCACTTTTCAAGCATTCAAATAGGTCTAAGAGTCATAACTAATAACTTTTAGGGAAACAAATACACTGGATCTTGAAATCAAGAAGGAGAAACTCGTATTAAAATGAAAATAATTCTCTGACATATCAAAAGTGGAGAAGAAGTGTTTCTGCTGTAATTTTCTTTCCATTGTAATGATTGATTTCTGTCACCAGTTTCTAAAACCTTTGACATGAAGCAACCAATTTCTCCTGTTTAAATTATTTTGTATCTTTTATAATAATAATAGTTGCTCTCACCAATCACAGGGGAAAAATGATTCCTTAATTTGCTAGAGAACAGAACGGTTTTGTCAAGAATTGAGTAGTAGGAAGGTTTATATTGTTTCCCATTTGGAACTGGTAAGGTCTTTCTGAAAGATTTCTGAGATCTCTTTGCACTGTTTCACTTAGAACTGATCAAGAGAGTCAAATCAGACATGGACCTGACACTAATTTCATGATAAAATTCACAGATCACAATGAGCGTATCTCTGAAAGAACAAGAAATATTAGAATATATATATGTTCTTTATCAGTTCTGACAGTACAGTCTTAGAGTTATTAAAAGTCAAAGAACTGAGTAGATGTCTAGCAATGCTGAATTATACAGTCTGAATAACTTCTATAACTAGCAGATCCAGTGCAATCTTTTCTTGACTGTTAAATGTCTGTCAGTAAGTCCTGATGCTTAATATCAAGTGGTTAACAGAGCCAGCTGTGTACAGTTCATGACTAATAGAAATGAAAAAGTTGGAATATTAACATATAACAGGTAAATTTAGTGAATTTAGAGAGATCAGCAGTGGGTCATGCATGTTGGGGAAATCATGGAATCATAGAATGGTTTGAGTTTGAAGGAATCTCAAAGCCCATCCAGTTCTACCTCATGCCATGGGCATGGACACCTCCCACTGGATCAGGGGCTCCAAGCCCCATCCAACCAGGCCTTGAACACCTCCAGGGATGGGGCAGTCACCACTGCTCTGGGCAACCTGGGCCAGGGCCTCATGACTCTCATTATGAAGAATTGTTTCCTGATGTCTACTCTAAATCTTTCCCCTTCCAATATAAAGCTGTTTCCCAAATGACTGCAAAATACCCTTGATATTTGTGTCTTCTTTTCCCAAACAGAGCCTTAACAAGGGACAGAACAGAAATTATTTCATTAACCTTATAGTATTCTTGACCACTTTATGACTTTGGGGAAATGCAAATAATTGATATAGGAATGTGTGAATATTTTGTTTTTCATTCTGTCAGACTGTTTAACAGACAATGCAAGTTTTGTCCAAGATTTTTTGACTAATCTACTCTCTTGATATTATTTTGTACATACTGGGAAATACTGGCAATTTTTAACCTGCATTTTAGAGACTAGATCATGGTACTTAAATATACATGTCTATGTAGGAATTAAAATAGGGTGGCAGATAAGTTTCCATAACAAGTGTAAAATATATAAAATATAAACGCTTTCGCTGCAGTGTATAATAGGAAAGTTTGGCTTACACTAAACTCTTCATGTCTCCTGCGACAATTGCAAGCTCCATTTATGACTGGTGATTAGCTAAAATAGTTTGGAAGAGTCATTTGTGATAGAATTATTGCAAAGGGGAGGGAAAAAAAAATCAAGGCAAACAAACAAGAAACCTGTGATAGGAATTCAAGATGTGACTCAATGGGTGCCAAACCTTTCTCCCAGAGTTGGTGCTGTATTACTAATGTTTTATTTTAAAAGTACTAATGAAATCATATGCATCTGTATGCTTTTCCAAGAGTAATAGATGGACCTAAGGTTTGCCAAGCAAGGTTTCAATGTTTAAAGATTGGGAGGAAAGAGAAAGGTTAGACTTACTGTAAGTGGGTGCATTCCACAAGCAGCTGCTCAAGGATTTAACTTACTCTCTTATCAATTTATGTGTGCAATGGATCAAGCTAACATTAGCAACCACATTGAGAATTCTGTGTATTCAACTCTTTTTGTTTATAAAATAAAACAATAGTTTATGTGTATTTATAATGAAGAATCAACCCACAGACAAAGCACTGGGCCATAAAGGCATAAGAGCAGCAAGTGCAAAATTGCTGTGACTATCACTGTTGATAATGCATTAGTAGGCAAAGTAGGCAGATTAATTTACTTACAGTAAGCTAAGTGCATTCTTGGCTCGTAAAGGGAAATCATTTGCTCACTTAAGCCAGATATCTGACTTTTGACGGCAAATGTCACTGCCTGGATTTCCCTTTGACAGTTTGGCAACCCTGCACCCCTGTTATAGTATCCACTTATTTGTCTTGTTTTCAGCCAGATTAATCCATTCTGTTTTGACAAGAAGACTGATGGGTAATTGATAACTGTGATAGACACAAACAGAAGAGTTGGATGCTGAATAATTCAGCACTTTTCAGTATCAATAAGAGAACAGGTTGAAGAATTTGTGTCTCTATTTACACTTAAACTAAACTAAGTCAGCCCAGACATTTATGCTGCCAGTCTATCAGAAAACCAAACAGTGTACATTCGGTTTCCACCCGACAAAATGTTTTATAAGCTTGTAACAATATGTGTGAAGCTGCCAGAATAATAAATAGGTACAGCAGCCCATGCATGCTAATGTTATGTTGTAAGCAGTTTTGTTGACAAGTGCTAATACTTCTTTCATACTATCATCAAAAGCAGCTAATACAACAGCCATTATTTGCTGGCTTTCCAAGCAAGACATGATGGATTGTGACCTTAATATGGGTTAGCTGAGTTTTGAAAGTTAAACAACTTGCAATAAATCATGGAATTATTACAATGCACTTTAATTGGTTAAGGACTGTTTATTTCCTAAACAGGGTGAAAAATTTCTGTTTCGGCACTTTTAATTTGCAAAGTGCATTTTCATTATGAATGGCAGTTTAATATTCTGCTCTTTTGTCATGCAAAATATGCAACACACAGGCAATCTATTAATTGGACAAAAATGCATTGCAAGCGTAAATTATCCTTTATATCATCACTTGCGTGGTTTTACATCTATTAAATGTGTTAAATGGAACATAGTTAAAGGCTTTACAACTTGCAGGTTACTTCTGAAATCTAAGTCAAGCTTCAAGATTATTTTAATGACCTTTACTTTTAGCAAAGAAAAATAAACTAATTACACCGTAGTAAATACAAAGAACAATTTAAGTTATATTATGCTTAAGAAAGAGTTACAGTGATTCTATTAATTAAAAAGGCATAGATATTATAATGATTTTATATGTTATATTTCTTTTGTAATAATAGGGAGATTTTTTTCTGCCTCCTTTGTTTTCTTTCTCTAAACCGAAATGCCAAATATTGTAAAAATTATTTTTTACAGGTTCACTAAGAAACCAAAATTGCAGTAGCTTTCTAAAATTTTGCAGCATTTGGAACTGTATTTCATACATTGATAGTAACTTTGGTCATAATAGTCAAAATTCATGTTAAAATAGCATACCTTTGCAAACTTGAGAACCCTGTTTTATTATTAGTGCTGAGACATTGCATGGTGTTTTAAAAGTCACTCATAATATATCTTGTTGATGCTTTAATTTTGTTTAAATATAAAATTACAGTAGATACCAAAGGGGCACCTCAGTGGCACACCTTATTTTTAAGAGAGAAACTAAAGGGCTAAATTAACTGGCTATCCATTTTAGCAGAGAAGTTTAAAAGGTGCCTAGTATAGGCATTCAAAAAACCAAGCAGGATTTCTAGAGTTACCTATTGTCTGAAATGATCTATTTCCAGGAAGCAATAATTGAATATCGTTCATGACATGAAAAAGCAAGAAATTTTTGGACACTGCACCCTACTGAATACAGCTTTCTTCAATTATTTATTGCTAGCCTGAAGTTAAAATTGGAGAGTACATTATTTATTCCTTATTTATGTGTCATACAAACAGCTAAAAATTTTTAGTTGTGCAGTAAGTTTCTTTTAAGAGGAGCAAGCCAAATTATCTCAGAATGTCATCTTAACCTTTGATAAATGATGGCGATTCCCTTAGCTCCTACACCCACCACTTGGAATCAGGATCTGGTATATGTAGGCTAATTAGCATAGAAGAAATGTAAAGATCATTGTAAGTAATTGAGAATGAATGTTGCTAACCCAGAAAGATGTGCCTTCTGTTTGGCACAGTACATAGTAAGGCAAGAATGAGTTAAAAATAACAGACTTCTGTAAAAATAACAGACTTTTGTAAAAATAAGTAACCATAGAATTACAGAATCTTTAGGTAGGAAAAGACCTTAAAGATCCTCAGCTCCAACCGTATCTGTCTACTACAAAATCACGTCCCCAGGCACCTCATCTACCTGCATTTTAAACACCTCCAGGGATAATGACCCAACCACCTCCCTGTGCAGCCTCTGCCAGTGCTTGAGAATCCTTTTGGTGAAGAAATTTTCCCGATGTCCAATCTAAACTTCCTCTGACACAGCTTGAGGCCATTCCCTCTTGTCTTATCACTAGGGAGAAAAGACCAACACCCACATCTCTGCAACCCCCTTTTAGGTAGTTGTAAGGAGTTGTAAGGTCTCCCCTTAGCCTCCCTTTCTCCAGGCTAAACAACCACAGTTCCCTCAGCCGCTCCTCACAGGACTTGTTTTCTAGTCCATTCACCACTTTCATCACTTCTTCTCCAGACACACTTCAGGATCTCAGTGTCTTTCTTATAGTGAGGGGCCCAAAACTGAACACAATATTTAAGGTGCAGCCTCACCAGTGCTGAGCACAGGGGCAGAATCAGTTCCCTGCTCCTGTTGGCCACACCATTTCTGATACAAGCCAAGATGCTATTGACCTTCTCAGTCACCTGAGCACACTTTTGGCTCATGTTCAGCCACTGTTGACCAACATGCCCAGGTCCTTCTCTGTAAAGCAGCTTTCAAGACATTCTTCCCCAACCCTGTAGCGCTGCATGGGGTTTTGTGTCCCAGCTGCAAGACCCAGCACTCTGCCTTGTTGAGCCTCATCCCATTAGCCTCATCCCATTGACTGAGCCTGTTCAGATCACTCTGTACAGCCTCCTCACCCTCCAACAGATCTACACTTCCTCCCATTTAGTGTTATCCACAAACTTGTTAATATCAAGTAACAAACCATACATATAATATAACCCAACAATAACAAGTGAAGTGCTTGCAGAGTGTATAGACTTGAAGGGTAATTCAGATTGGAAGGGACTTCAGGATGTCAGCTATGAGGTCAGACTACGTTGTGTGGGGCAAGTCTGGTCTTGAAGACCCCTATGGATGAAAACTACAGAGCCTCGCTGTTTCTCATGACCACAGCACAGCATTACCATTTGCTCTGAAAAGTGAAAGGCATGTTGGTTTTGACTCAAATTTTTGTTTCGTTCAGACTGGTTATATACCATCCAACGTTGCTCTAATAGAAAGTGCAATGCAGTAATAAAAGGGTTTCAAATACTACTGAAAGCTGTAGTCCATCAATTCAGGTGAAAAAATACACCACTCAGTATTTTATGCGGATTTCATGGATTCCTGTTGGTCTTTCAGAACCATGTAAAGCTTTGCCTTAGGATTATTGCTGGACAAAATCTCAAATAAGTGAGAAAGCACCGTTCATCCATCCATCCACATGGATATAAGCTCATTTTATCATTTGTCTGTTGGGGTTATTTGCTTTAAATCCTGGAATCACAGAATCATAGAATACTTTGGGTTGGAAAGGACCTTAAAGCCCATCCAGTTCAAACCCCCTGCCATGGGCAGGGATACCTTCCACCAGACCAGGCTGCTCAGGGCCCCATCCAACTTGGCCCTGAACACCTCCAGGGAGAAGGCATTCACAGCTTCCTTGGGCAACCTGTTCCAGGGCCTCATCACTCTCATTGTGAAGAATTTCTTCCTTTCCCAGGAGCTGCTGTGTCAGAAGTCAGTGTGGGATTTCCTTTATTCTAGGGGAGATTTACTACCCCTGGCTGCTAGCAGGCAATACCTAATTGATTTGGTAGATTTAAATATGAATATTGTGAAGATGTTTGTTACAGTTGGTCACAAAATCTGGACATGCCATCCAAGATTGCTATGGCAAATACAAAGTGGTGGTGATTGGAGCAGGACGGAAATTTTATGTCCAGCAAAATAATCTTAAATTATAATGAAAGGTCCTAGAAAACATTGTCTATATTTATATTTTTACATATTTTTAAAACATATATTTTGTTATATGCCATTATCTGCCTGTGTCAATATCCACTATTTTATTCTCTCACCTGTTTTTATATTTAAACTGTTGGGGGGTGCAATTTAAAGTGCCAACTCTTTTTAAAACACAGCTCTTGTAGTCAACAGCTGCTAAGCTCTAAGTATGGCTTGTTACAGTCTGAAAGGGACAAACCAATGCCTGCTGTCTTTCCAATACCCTTGCTTGTTCTTCGGATATAACTGGAATCTTTTGTCATGCTTTTTCTATTTCCCTGCCAAACTCATTGACCGTTGGACAACACCCAACCCTCAATTTCATCAACATGCATTTGCCTCTTTGCAAGTTGTCAAGTGACTACTCAAGCCTTAAAAAACATCTCTGGAGAGATATTTTCAGGTAGCTGAAAATTAGCAATAGGATTTCTACCTGTTGCTATGAAAGACAGTGTGAAACAGGAAAAGCAAGGCTGTTTGAGAAGTTGTCTGGGTTCTCTCCCTGACCACTGTTGACGAGTGAACCTGTGAATCTACTCTAGACAATTAACAGCAGAAAGCAGAGCTGAGATTACTCTTGTAAGGTTTATTTACTGTGGGTATTTCTTATCACATATAACGAGTTGCAGGTCAGAACATGTGATTCTTCTTATGTGTCTTTCACTAAGGAGACAGTACTTGGTGGTCTGCTTCTTCCAAAATCTGTGCTTCTTGCTCTGTTGTGTTGGTGCAACTCATGTCAGTGCTGTGAGACTTCCTTGGGAAGCTAACCTGGGCTAATCTCCTTGCTACAGCAAACAGGCAAGACAACAAGCCAAACAAAAAACAAAACAGAAAACTGAATGAGCCACAGAAAATATCACGATAGTTCTTTATCACTGACAGACTTCATATCACAATCAGTGAGCGACATTCAGTCTAGGAGAGTCTGAGCGACATGAAAACTGGGAGTGAGGAAGCTGGAGAAGCCAAAGGGCTTGATAGGAATGGTTGGACTCGACGATCCAGTGGGTCTCTTCCAACCTGGTTATTCTATGATTCTGTGATTCTATGTCAAACAATGATAAGGTAGAAAACTTTATCAGAGGGCAGAGTAAGGCAAAAGATTTGTGTATGTTTGTGCTACAGGACAGGAAGATTTCAGGGGTGGAGAAAGATCAACTACAACAGAACTTGGGGTGGACAAGTGGGAGTGAGAGCAAGGGAGGCAATTTTAAACAGAAATGCTAATTCAGCCTGGTGTCATGATGAATAATCAGAGAATAATCATCACTCTTTGCAGCTCCCGGAAAGGAGGTTGTGCAAGGTGGGTGCTAGTCGCGTCTCCCAAGAGACAAGTGATAGGATGAGGGGGAACGGCCAGGGGAGGCTTAGACTGGACATTAGGAAAAAATTCTTCACTGAAAGTGTGGTGGAGCACTGGCAGAGGCTGATCAGGGCAGTAGTGGAGTTTCCATCCCTGGAGGTGTTCAAAAACCATGTAGACATGGCACTTTAGGACATGGTTTAGTAGGCACAGCAGTCTGGGGCTCATGGTTGGACTGGATGATCTTAGAGGTCTTTTCCAGCTTAATTGAATTTATGATTCTATGATTCTAAACCCTAGCTTTTATCTGTGCTTCAGAATAGTGAGTAAAATGTTACACTGTCACCAGGACAGTAAGTTCTGAAGGCAGCTTTTTGTGTCTTTTGCTGTTATTAGTTGCGGGTGTGGGCCAAGAAATAACTTGAGTTTTTGTAACATCACGCTGAAGTTTAAAATGTGTGTTTTGCAGTGTGCCTGGTCTTTTGAAATTAAATGGACTGCATTTGTGCCACAAAAGATCTTAAAAAGTTCTGTTTCCTCCAACAATGTGATACAGGGAATTGTGTTCTCCAGGATATTGTTAGAGGACTTGGTAATATTTTTATATGCTGGATAACTTAAATAATAGTGACATAGAATAAAATTTTGGGGGAAAGAGATTGACTGTTTTTCTTAATATATTATCTACCTTGAAAATGTGTAGGATTGCCTTATCACTGTGCATTATTGTGTAGCCATAATGAAACTCTGACAATGCAGGAGCTTTCTGCCTATATAATAATGCAGACGGTTTTTCTTGCGTATCTTCTGTTAATGCAATCCTTTAGTTTGTTGTATGAGTGTGGATTTTTAAGTGCTTACTTTAAATTGGGTCACTGAGAATATAAACACCATTAACAGTTCCAGAAAACCAAGCCATGTCTCCTTGAATTCACTTGTAATAGCACCGCACTAACATGTTACTAAAAGTATAATAATTTTCCTGTAGCATGATCTTTATAGAGAAAAAAATGGCTGAAAAAATGGTAATCATCTGATATTCTACTGAAGTCATTGAGTTCCTCTAGAAGTTCATCTGTGTAATAATAGTGTTCCATGTGTTACTGAAATCTGAAACTTCATGACTAATTTGATCTCCTCTGAGAGATACAGGTGAAGTGAGGAGTCATGAGAAGTCATTTTCAAGGCCAGGTTGAATGAGGCTTAAAGCAACCTGGACAAGAAGAGACAGAGGGGAGATCTTATCACTCTCTACAGCTACCTAAAAGGAGGTTGCAGAGAGGTGGGTGTTCATCTCCTCTCCCAAGTGATAGGTGATAGGACAAGAGGGAATGGCTTCAAGCTGTGTCAAGGGAAGTTTAGATTGGACATTGGGAAAAATTCTTCACCAAAATTGTTCTCAAGCACTGGCAAAGGCTGCACAGGCAGGTGGTTGAGTGCTTAAAATGCAGGTACATGAAGTGCTTGGGGACACAATTCAGTAGTCACGAATTAGACAGACATGGTTGGAGTTGATCTTTACGATCTTTTCCAGCCTAATGCTTCCATGATTCTATGATTCTTTGAAGAATGAACTGGTGAATGGACTGAAATTGTTCCTGGCCAAATTGGTGAGTGCTGCTGGTCTCCACATGACGTACAGAATAAATACTCGTGATTTTCATGGCTAATTCCATCAGATAAATTTGATTATAGCTACCTAAGAGTTTCAGGATCTCTGTTCTGCAGGTCTTAGCAATTAAATGATCAGCTGAAATTTTTTAACATACTCCAGTGAATAGTCATCTCTAAATTTACAAGGATCTCACCACTTATATCAAGAGATAAAATTAAATACTGATTTAATAGCCTTGTTTTGACAACCAATTGCATGACAAATTCAAACAAGTTAGTTCGGATTGCATGTTTTGGACATGCAGTGTAATTTGCATGGCCAATGCTAAATGTATTGAAAACAGTTTTAAAAGTGGATTTGTAAAGCAGAAGATATAAACAGCAAAACTCTATCATGTTACATTTAGAAAAATAAATATTCTGGCTGATATTTTGACAGATTGACTATTTTATCACATTGGTTTCAAAATTCTAAAGCTTGTGCTCCAAGGCACTTTTGATGTTGTATTTCTGCTTGTTTTACTTTTCATGGAATCATAGAATCATAGAATGTGTTGAGTTGGAAGGAATCCTAAAGTCCATCACTTCCACCCCATGCCATGGGCAGGGACATCTCCCACTGGATCAGAGTCTCCAAGCCTCATTCAACATGGCCTTGAACACCTCCAGGGATGGGGCAGCCACCACTGCTCTGGGCAACCTGGGCCAGGGCCTCACCACTCCCACAGGAAAATATTTCTTCCTAGGATCTCATCTCACTCTCCCCTCTTTCAGCTGAAAACCGTTCCCCCTAATCCTATCCCTGTAGTCCTTGGTAAAAAAACTCAACAACTTTTTTTGCCCCAGTCATCACTGATAACTACTCTCCTCAACCCTCCTGTGTCATGGGGCAGCAAGGTGGTGACCAGGGGGGTAAAGCCCCTCCCACTGTACAGGAGGATCAGGTTCATGACCACCTGAGGCACCCAAACATCCATAAGTCAGTGGGACCTGATGAGATGCATCCCAGAGTCCTGAGGGAATTGGCAGATGTGGTTGCTAAGCTACTCTCCATGATATTTGAAAATTCCTGGCAATCAGGAGAAGTCCGTGGTGACTGGAAGAAGGGTAACATTGTGCCCATTTTTAAAAAGGGTAGAAAAGACGACCCTGGGAACTATTGACCTGTCTATCTCACCTCTGTGCCTGGGAAGATAATGGAACAGATCCTCCTAGAAGCTGTGCTAAAGCACATGGAGGGCATGGAGGTGATGAATGGCAGCCAGCACAACTTCACCAGGGGCAAATTCTGTATGACCAACGTAGGGGCTTTCTATAATGGAGTAACCGCAGCAGTGGACACTGCTGGATGTGATCTATTTAGACTTCTGTAAAGCCTTTGACATGATCCCTCACAACATCCTCCTCTCTTAAGTTGGAGAGATATGGATTTAATGGGTGGATGGTACAGTGGATAAGAAACTGGTTGGATGGTTGTATTCAGAGAGTAGTGGTCAATAGCTCAAATTCCAGGTGGACATCCATGACAAGTGGTGTCCCTTAGGGGTCTGTACTGGGACCGGTGCAGTTTGACATCTTCATCAATGATATTGGCAGCGAGGTCGAGTGCACCCTCAGCAAGTTTGCAGATGACACCAAGCTGAGTGGTGTAGTTGCTACACTGGAAAGATGTCATCCAGAGGGACCTGGACAGGCTGGAGAAGTGGGGCTGTGAGAACCCCATGAGGTTCAACAAGGCCAAGTGCAAAGTCCTCCACCTGGGTCGGGGCAATCCTTGTTTTCAGTACACAATGGGGGATAACATGATTGAGAGCTGCCCTGCAGAGAAGGACTTGGGGGTGCTGGTCGATGAGAAGCTTTACATGAGCCAGTAAAGTGTGCTTGCAGCCCAGAAGGCCAACCATATCCTGGGCTGCATCAAAAGAAGCATGGCCAGGAGGGAGAGGGAGGTGATTCTGACCTTCTATTACTCTCTTGTGAGACCTCATCTGGAGTATTGTGTCTGGTTCTGGAATCTTCAACATAAGAAGGTTATGGAGCTGTTGGAACAGGTGCAGAAGAGGGCTACAAAGATGATCCTAGGGCTGGAACACCTTCCATGTGAGAACAGGCTGAGAGAATTGGGCTTATTCAGCCTGGAGAAGAGAAGGCTCAGAGGAGACCTTACAGTGACCTTCCAGTACCTGAAAGGAGCCTACAAGAAAGCTGGCAAGGGACTATTCATAAAGGCTTGTGGTGATAGGACGAGGGGAAATGGGTATTAAACTGGAGAAGGGCAGATTTAGACTAGATATTAGGAAGAATTTCTTCACCATGAGAGTGGTGAGACATTGGAAGAGGTTGCCAAGGGAAGTTGTGGATGCCCCATCCCTGGTGGTGTTTGAGTCCAGGTTGGATGGGGCCTTGGGTAACCTGATCTAGTGGGATGGAGTGTTGGAACTAGATGATCTTTAAGATACCTTCCAACCCAAACTATTCTGAATCTATGATTCTATGATGAATCCTATGCAGGACTCCTTATCCATGGAAATACGTCGTCCTATACAGCAGGAAATAATTTTCGTGTTATCTGAGTCCTTACTGCTATACAAAGACTTTTACAGCTATTTTAAGAAAGCAAGATAGACTTTCTTTTACTGCAAAAATTTGCATTGAGGAATATTTTATTTGTATTTTACATTTTAAAAGTGCCATGGCAAGAAATGGGTTTGATTTTGAAGAAGAATCATTTTGAATAATTAACCATGAATTACTCTAATTAGAAGAAAATAATTATAGGTTGGACATAGCTGCTTCAAATGCGATGTATGGAGTTAGTGACTATTGGAAAAATAATGCCACCTGATAGAAGCTGAAATAAATCTAAAAAAGAACTTTCTCTTACAATCAGGTTTTAACTATGGTATTTTAAAATGTCTCCAATTTAAAACATGCAAATTTCTTCTAGACAGAATTATTAGCAGGACTATATTGTTGAATTACAAAATCCTCAGTGTAATAATTAAAGAAGGTAGTTTTATCCTTTAAAAGCAAGTTGTGATTAACTCTTGTTTTAATATCTGAGCTCTTGCTCAGAACTACTGAAACTACTATGGGTACCTCTTCGTGTCAGAAAAACACTGGTTTTGCTTAAAGCCAAGGTATTTTTAGAAGTAAATATTACGTAATAACATTATTTAAAGTATATGTTTGTTTTATACAGAGAGAGACATAGATCAACAACATGGTTGTCTTCAGTTTCATGTGCAAGGGATTTAGCATCCATGCACCATTAAATTTCATTACCCTGAGAAGAATAACCTAAAAATTTCCTTTAAAAATCATAGTTAAGAAAACACACATAGGCTAAACAGTCTGATATTGTGCACTGTTCTTCAAGGACTCTTTTGTTTCTTTGAAAATCACCTGAATACTGCAAGAAGAAATGCTTGTCATTTAATTTTTTTAGCTGCTTATTCAGGATTAGGCTTTTCTTGTATAAACATATACTTACACCTTTCGTAACTTGAAATTTGCAACAAAAGACTTAAATGTTACAGTGAAATGATGATTTTTGGTGTCTCTGTAAATTCCATTCTACATGTAATTATTGTATGCCTGTAAACAACCTGCTGTACTTTGTTATTTCTTAAAATCTGAAGAAGCAAGATGACCTTTTTAACACAATGAAAGTTTAACCAATCTATTTCTGTCTGAGCAACAGGAACAGCTGTACCAGAGGTTTTCTAGAACACTAGCATCTGTGTATTCTCTCCAATGAATTTTGCTGCCATGTATTTGTCGTATGATATTGCTCATTCACACTATTAGCTTTTAATTTGCTGCTAAAGTCCATATATGGAAGTAAAAGTTCAATTGACTATGTATCCTTATTATAATTATCATGCCACTTCTCCCAAGTCCACTCATGTTTTGGTTTGTTGCCAGGACAAGTAATTGAATTTTTTTTTAGTTTAATCTTCTCTTTCATTTCTTGCCCTAAATAGTGTGTTTCAGAAATACTTAGTAGTGGCTTTTACTCAAAGACAGGTGAATGAAACCTGAAAAAGTGTAGACAACCACAGAATTAATAACCTCTGCTGTTAGAGAATCTAAGATGATGGCCTGCTAATTCTTAAAGCCAGAACTAATTTCTTGATGGAGGTGGATTACAGTTTTGGTGATAGAAATGTTAGGTATTTTTCATTAAGTGAAACAAGTGTAATTAGGTGTCTGTTCAGTGGTAGCTATTTCTTTTTTTCCCTTCTTAACTTTTTATAACATAAGTCAGGGCACTAGAAATAAGCCAACCAGAGATTGTTCAAGTGTTTAAACTCTGCATCCTTACGAACATGGTAGCTGAGAATTTGATGAGAATTTTTGTCTCACTCCAGAGACAATGCGAGTTATCTTAAAGCAAAATATGGTAGTGCTTATGTCTTTTGGTTATACTGCTGTCATGTTGGCCTATCCCTTTAAATATCAGTAAAAGGAGACTGTAGCAAGGTGGGGGTTGGTCCCTTCTCCCTGCTATCCAGTGAAAGGACAAGGTGAAATGGCCTCAAGGTGCACCAAGGAGTCTTAGGTTGGATATTGGAAGGAATTTCTTTACCACAAGGTTTGTCAGACATTGGAACCGGCTGCCCAGGAGGTGGTTGAGTCTCACCCCTGAAAGTGTTTAAAAGTGAAGTAGGTGTCATACTTGGGGACATGGTCTGGTGGCAGACTCAGCAGGACGGGATTGATGGCTGAATTCAATTGTCTTAAAGGTCTTTTCCAAATAAAACCATTCTGCATGATTCTATGAATACTTTCTGTTGAATCTTTTTGGGTTACCTTCCAGATGCTTCTAAAAAGCTTGACTTTGAACCTGTGAGAAAATGCTGTCGAGCATCTAATCACAGAATACAGACCTCTTACAAGACAACTTAGAAATTCTAAATTCTACGGTAACTTTTGAATGTATAGGCTGTTGGGTTTTTTCTTCAGATTAAATTCATTTAAATATATCCTATTCTACAGTAGCAACTTCTTACTCAAATGGTATTTAACCGTGCTTTACCAATTTCTTACCTAGATCATTATCATAAACCAACTTTCCTTGTAATTAATGTGTTGTCATTTCACCTCAATATTTTAGAATATTCGTTCTTATTTGATCTAGAAGCCTGTAAATTACGAGCAACTTCAAGAAACTCAAAAGTATTGTGAAGTTGTAGGGTAAAACTATAGGTCATGTGGAAGAAGCTTTCTTTTTATGAATAGTATAATTGGATCACTCTGGGTAAGGTCCTCCACCTTTTCAGAGTGAATAAATCTGTCTATTCTAATTCTTTGGAAATAAAAATTTAAAAAGAAGGAAAAAAAACCTCCTTTCACAATTTAATTGCCAAAATGTGTTTATAAAAAAAAAAAAAGTAATGCAAAAAATGGGGCATTTAATTATGTTTTAAAATGATTGAAATTCCAGTGCACCTGTTTAATCAAAAGAAAATAATGTATGCACAGTAAAGTCATTTTCTATTATGCTTTTGATGACAATAGCAGGGTATTAAGAAAATATAATAGGAAAAGTAATATCTAACATTTTGGTTTGTTATGTGAAGAGATAGAATAACTAATGTTATTGGACAATTTTTACAAAATCCTGCTATATTAAGCTATACATTTCCAATTCAGCCTTATCTGATTACCATCTAAAGTTAAGTACTCACCCAAATATACTAGATATTTGGTATATCTCTGGTATGCTCTTATCAAAAAAGTATTATCCTCATCTGTACAGGGCATTGCAAAGCTGTCACCAAGACACTTGAGCACTTTATGCTTCCAATAAGGGAGAGCTTTACTGACAGGATTCAGTACTTTTTCCTTCTCCTCATATAACTACACTTCTCCTTTTATATAACTCTTTGATGAGCATGGGCTGTGCAGTTGCTGGACCATGGTTGTACAGTGAACATAGCTGCCGTATAAGTAAACTTTTCTTCATTATTACCAAAGCTGGGGTGTCTGAACAAGATGACTGCTACAGAAAGGAGTGGCATCCTAGCACTGAAATGATGTGCTGGATTCTTCTGCTCTTGCCTCTCTAACAGAGTTTGTTGAGGGTGCAGACTAGGTTGCCTGACATGGGCAATAGACATATTATTGGGATCAGTGTTTTGCCAATGAATGGGGTCAGCACAAAGGACACAGGTAATGAGTTAAAGAAGTGAGCTTGTCTTTACATACATTTAAAGCAATAAATAATGAGTGAAATAATACAGCAAGAGTAAACCAAAACAAAGCAACATATTTAGTCATTACTACATACAGTTAGGTATAGTGATTAAGAAAGATCCATCACCAATTGCCTTAATTCTTTACCATCAACCAGATGGGGAGCCCCAGTTACGGAGAAGATTTGGAGAACCTTTCCCAGCAACTGGGAGATCCTATGCAGTGAATCCACTCTTAGGTGAGGTCTCCAAGGTCACTACAAGCTGATTCAGCCTCTGAATTGTTAAATGGACAACTTACATAACTTTGAATGCTGAAACATCTGATTTCATTCTCCCTTTTGATCCCAAATAAACCCTGGCCAGGGCACAAGGAGGAACCAAGGGAGTTTCCTTATCTATTAGGCTTTGACCACATGTGTCCGAACAAGTCCAGACAGCTGGTTTTGTGGCCTTGACAGCCTGCCTCTAAATAAGGGAAGATAAATACATTTATCTCAGCTAATGATTATATTTAAGCCACATCTTTCGCTAATGATCATACATCTTTTGCTAATGATCATACATATTTTACTAATAATCATATACTCATATTATAGAACATTTGGTTGGGAGTTGCTCTAGAGTTCAGCTTTGCTCCAGGGCCTGTTACTCAGGCCACAGTACTTCAGACCAGACATGAACATTCACCATAGTAGGCTAAGTCACCAGAAGATGTTTTTTCAGAAAGGAAAGCACTGTGTGGTGCTAAGTATTCTCCAAGAGTGCATTAGTGGTGTCTCAGAATGGGAACTCATATTTGCTTTTAGCCTCTGTCTCAGTCTGGTGATACATTAAATAGGGTAATGTCTATTCATATCAGAGCATGTTTTGTGTAAATATTTTCTTTAGTGTTTGTGAAGCACTTGGAGAGTGATACCTGCAAAGCAAATCCCAAAAGAAAATTAGTATTAATGATAATGATAGAACCTTTGAAGCATGTATTGAATTAGATATAAGGTCATCCATCAAATGCTTAGTTAGAAAATACAGCACTGAATATTATACAGTGAGAGATTTGTGTCTGTTCTCTGCCCCAAAAATACAGAAATATGTAGAAAAATGGTGCATGAAACTTAATAATTGAAATTCATAGTTAATCAATTCCAGAATTTTTAAACTTTTTGAGTACCTGATTTTAAGACTTTTAACAAAAATTTTTATATCTATAAGAGTCTGTAGATGTTGGGTTATGCTGTAGCATTATCTGGTAGGTAAGATGGAAAATCACTTCTAAATGAATTAGCCTTTTGTAGGGTGAATTGAAACCTGGACACTGAATAATCATAGAATCATAGAACGGTTTGAGTTGGAAGGAACCCTTAGAAGCCATAAGATCCAACTCTCCTGCAATGATCAGGGACATCCTCAACCAGAGGAGATTGTCCAACATGACCTTGAATGTTTCAAGGAATGGGGCACTGACTATTTCTCCAGGCAACCTGTGCCAGCGCCTCACCACCTTCAACATAAGACTTGTTACTTATGCTTAGTCTGAATCTATCCCCTTTTACTTTAAAACCATTACCCCTTGTCCTGTGGCAACAGGCCTCATCGTTCTCACAAGCCCCCATCAGTATTGAAAGGCCAGAATAAAGAGTCCCCAGGCCTTCTCTTCTCCAGGCTGAAAAACCCCAACTCTCTCAGCCTGGCCTTATATGGGAGGTGTTCTAGACCACAGATCATCTTTGTGATCCTCCTCCAGACCTGCTGTAACTGGTCTTTCCTGTGCTGAGAGCTCCTGAACTGAATATATGACTCCGGGTGTCAGCAGAGCAGAGCAGAGGGGCAGAATCCCCTCCCTCACCCTGCTGGTCCCACTGCTTTGGATGCAGCCCTGGATGCAATTGGCTTTCTTGGCTGTGACTGTTCATCATTGGCTCATGTCCACCCTTTCATCCACTGGCACCTCAAGTCCTCCTCAGGGCTGCTCTCAATCACATCATCCCCCAGTCTGTACTGAACCTCATGAGTTTCCTACAGGCCCACTTCTCCAGCTTGTCCAGGTCCCTCCGGGTGGGGTCGCCATCCCTCAGGGGTGTCATGAAAAACACTCAACTTGGCATCATCTGCAAACTCACTGAGGATGCACTTAATCCCACTGTCTATGTTATTTATGAAGACAGTATTGGTCCCAGTACGAACCCTAAAGTACGCCACATGTCACCAGCCTCCATGTGGGCATTGAGCCATTGGCCACTACCCTGTGGATGCAACCATCCAACCAATTCCTCATCCACCTAAGAGTCCACCCATCAAATCTGTATGTCTACAGTTTAGAGAGCAGGATGTTGTGGGAGACCATGTTAAAACCCTTACAGAAGTTTAGATATGTTACATCAGTATGTCTTCCCTTGTCCACTGATGTGGTCACTCCATCATAGAAGGCAACTAGGTTGGTTAGGCAAGACGTGCCCTTAGTGAAACCATGCTGGCTGTCTTGAATAGCCTCCCAGTCTTTCATGTGACTTAGCACAGCTCCTAGGAGGAATTGTTCCATAATCTTGCAAGGCACAGAGGTGAGGTTGACAGGTTGGTAGTTCCCAGGGTCATCCTTTCTACCCTTTTTAGAAAAGGGCATGATACTTCCATTTTACTGGCCACCAGGTCACTCACTAGCAGCCCATCCTCCTGTCTTGCATTGTCATCCCACAGCTCGTCACAGGCAAGCCTAACATTATCCCCCTCCACCTTCCAGTCTAGTTTAAAGCTCTGTCAGTAAGCCCTTATAAGCAAAGACCATCTTTGACCTTTGAGAAAGGTGAATCCCAAGGCCAGCAAGCCTGGTGCCATGTAGGCTATCCCATCATCAAAAAACTCAGACTTCTAGTGGTAAGACCAGTCACAAAGCCATGCATTATTGGACTGGGTCCATCTGTTTCTTCCAATGTCACTACCAGCAGCTGGAAGGGAAGAGGAGAAAATAACCTGTGCTTTACATTCCCTCACCAACAATCCTAAGGCCCCAAAGCATCTTTGATTCCCCTTGTACTATTCTGGACATGCTGTTCAGAAAGTGTTTGTAACACAGAAGGATTTTGTTTCTCTTTAATATAACTTTGTCTCACTGTTTCTGTCTTTCTTTTATGCATCTTGTTTTCAACAACTTCACATTACTGAAATAGTTGAGTTGATATGTATATGGAAACAGCTATCAGTAAGCTATGTGTAAGCTTTGTCTGGTTCTTTAACATAATTTCTAGCTCAGTTTTTGTCTCCAGTTCTGCAACAGACTATGTATTTGCACAGTCTTAACAGATAAGCAAAATAATGACCTGCTGTGTTACAGTTTTACATACTGATTTTGCATCTAAAGCACTTAAAAGTCCCAAGCAGCAGTTGAAGTTATTCAAATTTAAAGAAATCATTCATTTTGTGTTTCTTTTAACTTGTCTTCTTATTGCTGACTCTTTGGACACATTTAGCCTTATGTGCAAAGTATAAGAGTATATTTTTATTACATAGTTTGATCACTTCAAGGAGCACAATTCATGGAATCATTGCTAGGGTTGGAAAAGACCTCTAAGATCAAGTACAACCTTCAGCCTAACACCACCATATCCACTAAATCATTTCCCAAAGTACCACATCTACTTGTCTTTTTGAATCCCTCCAATGATGGAGACTCCACCATTGCCCTGTCCTGGGGAGCCTCTTCCAGTGTATCATTATGCTTTCAGTAAAGACATACTTCCTAATACCCAATCTAAACCTCCCCTGGTGCAACTTGAGGCCATATCCTCCTCTCATCCTATCCCGCATTATATGGGAGAAGAGACCAACATCCACCTTGCTGCTGCCTCCTCTCAGGGAGCTGCAGAGAGCGATGAGGTCTCCCCTCAACCTCCTTTTCCCTCAGCCCCATTTCCCTCAGCTGCTCCCCATAATGCCTGTTCTCCTGACCCTTCCCCAGTTTCATTGCCCTCCTCTGGATGTACTCCAGCCCCTCAATGTCTTTGTTGGATGAGGGGACCAAAACTGAATCCAGGATTCAAGGTGCGGCCTCATCAGTGCCGAGAAAGACAATCCCTTCCCTGCTTCTGCTGGCAACACCATGGCTGATCCAAGCCAGGATGCTGTTGGTCTTCTTGGACGTTCTGTAAGCAGTGCTCACATTTTCCAGTGCAGCAGTTCATTGTGGATGCAAGTCACGCAACCAGTGAGTGATATGGTAGGAATTCCTGAAGGCTAAGTGCATGTACCTTATCATACATCAAGTCCTTTCACGCATGTAGCATCCATCCAGTGTGCTACTTCTTTGGCATACGATGGCCAATGTGTTGTAGGCTGGCACCACTCTTTTAACCAAAATACTTAATATTTTGTGATTGTATTGTAAAGACATAACATTTGCCTGAATTCCTGCCTTTAGAAGAATCAAAAAAAAAAGCCCAAACTCTATGAAATAACCAAGTAATGATGGATTAAATGGATCATTTACATAGTGATTTCACACTTAACAATTCCAAGTGCTCAGTTAGCAAAATCTGATCACCTAATTTGAGGCTTTGAATATTCACCTTTTTATTTTAAAGACGGCTGTTGTTGAAAATATTGAAAATACACACAGAATTGTTTAAAGAACATCTCTCATTTGGTGTAATGCACCTTTATTTTATGCAACTGAGAGCCTTTTTTAGAAAGATGAACAAAAGACATTTCTTCCTCTTAATACTGCTACTGGTCAGTCTCTCATAAAAAATATTTTGAATGTAAAATATTATTGAGTATGTTATCAAACCACATTATTTATATACTGCAGATTAGAGCAGATAGTTTCAGGCTTCCTTCCAATGCGGTACTGATATAGCCATTATGAGGAACATCCTATGTGCTTTTGCCTACGTGGTTACAGCAGTTACCTTCTGACCTACAGTGTCTTTGAATTTCAAAATCCAAATTAATACCATCTGTTTGAGCTATTTCATCCTCTTTTTATCTGTGGCGCAAGGAAAAAAAGTGATTTTTAAAAGCTGATGTATTTTGCAGCATTCATTCAAAGAGGTCAGCTACAACTTCTTGTCAAATTCAGCAGAAAAATTCTGTGAAGTAATCTGCCTCTTCCACATTTTTGCAGCCATATTTATTCAGACATATTTTCATGTCTGAGCAAGTTACAACTGTGAAAACAAATTTAAATTAGCTTTTTTCACTTACATGTATAGTTTGTCTCTTTGCCTTAAAGATCTGTGTTCTTGCCAAGGTCATTCTCTGCACTCCTATTTTTGCACTCTAGCATTTTGATGTGTTCTTTGCACATATGTGAATGCTCCAACCTTGCACTGACTGGTGGCATAAAAATAAGCGAATAAATGTCAGAACCGAACAAGTCTTGACTGTCAAATATAAGCTTCTGCAGTATTCATGGCTAATACTCTAATCATCAGTGCAAAACATTGAAATAATTTGCTTTCCCTACATGTTTTTACTGGCCAGGATGCATAGGGGAGTAGTGTGCTCAGTCATAATCATGCTCCACAAAGGCTGGAAATGTTCCCTTTGAGCTTCCAATCATTAGGCCAGCTGAAGTGAAGACAAGCCCATTGACAAGCAAGAATGGTAATAATTTATTTTCTATTGATGGGTTGTGACAAATCATGTTTGGAGCAGTGGCTGCATACTGTGGGGCTACACGAAGAAAGACTGCGATGGCCCTAAATGAAGCTCTTCACAGCTCATTTAGTCCAAATGTAGCCACCTGGGTGGTGAATCGGTTCAACATACCAGCCCAGGCATTCCGGCACAAAATTAGATCACTTACAAGCAAGGCATATAGGGGTTCCTACAAGGCATTAATCAAGGGGGGGAGCGAGCTGTCAAAACGTGGGTTTCAAAATTAAGGAACACAAGAAGGATTAAAATGCAGCCGCGTTGGGAATATAACTTCCATCATAACTCCAGGTTATGTGGGAAAGAGCTTAGGAGACAAAATAAATGAAATATTAAAGGTGCTTTCAGGAAAGGTAGATTTTACAGATGTTAATTAGTAGATGCGGCATGAGGATTTATTTAAGCTTGGGCACACCTCCTTCAACTTTCAGCTGACGGGTCAAATTAATGTATGTGCTTCCTACCAGTGCATAACGCAGTTCATATCTTATTTAAATTTACTTTTGCCAAGGCCCACTGATGTGCTTAGCATCTGACATCTCATGCTGTTTCAAAATACAGACGGATATTTTATTTTGCAGGATAAGAAAAGCCTTCTGCATTTATTTTATCAACTCTATTTATATTTTGTTTCTATAGAAAAAATATAAAGAATATTGAGACCTGGCTTTAAGGGGTTTGCATACATTTTACTCTACTTTTTCTTTTAACATGATTTTTATTTTCTAAGAAATTCTGCTGTCTATATTTAAAGCCAGATATCTTCTTAAGCAGCAATCCTTGAATCCTTTGAATGGAAGTATCCTGACCTGACCAGCTAAGCATTGCTTCAGATATTGTGAGGTTTTGCACTTTCTTTTTATACTGCCCATTGCCCTGGAGGGAGAAAAGGACCAACCAACTAGAGGGCCAAAGTTCCTTTTATCTTCAGAAAAACAGTAAAGTAGACATTTCTCCTGTCTGGCACACACTGGAGCAAAATCTCTCTGGGTAACCCCCTCCTTCTCCTGCATCACCCTCCATTGTTAACTTGGAGAAGTGGAGAATCTGAATTTTCTACTTGAGGGGAAGATCACTAATATCTCTGCAATGCTTCAGAAATCAGTAAATGAGCAGGGTTTTTTCCACTGTTATCACAAATCCTGTACTTCCCTGCATCACCCACTTTCTGATGGCCATCAAAGCAGGTATTGCCAGGTCCTACATCCATAAGCTGCCATCCCCATACACATTTTTCTCTTCCAGAGGCTCGGTGTGGGTAAATAAGTATTTGCAAGTCTAAATGTCTATGAGTTTTATTTATTTCTCTTCTAATCATCTTAAGCTATAACTTACTTAAGAAAATGCAAAATAAGGGGGACAGAATGTGAGTTGTTATGTCTTCTAGGCAATGAACAAATTTCCTGTTTGTACATTATGTCAGGAGATTTGTGTAAAAAAACAGTCAAGTGTGATGAAATTTTATTATCATAACACATGCAATACAGAGGCAAATACATAACATTTAATGTGCCGGGTAATCAGCAAGAAGAGTTAATTACATCAATGTATTTTATATACTGTCAAGCTGCCTTTAAAGGGACATCACCTCTTCTTTAAGGTGGTTGTATCACACTCTGATCCTTAGAAACACACTGAAAATTTCATTTGAGATTTTTAGTGCAGCTAACCTAAAAATAGCATGAAAACAGTGTACACCATATGCAACTTCAGCTCTATTCTTCTAGCATATCGTATTAACATTGGAAATACCAAAATGACATTTTCTAAATAATTCATTATGCCAGGCACTTGAAAATTTTATTTTTATTTGGTATTATTTTGTCCTCTAAGGTAAAATGACAGGATAACTGTCTTGCATAAAAACCAAGATCATCACTCTTTTTCACTGCCTATCAACCAGTTTGTGCTTAACCAAGCATTTATTTATTAGTTCTTAATGATAAGGTCCACAAGGTTACTACACCTGAGAGAAAAATATGTAAGACAGGCTTTCTAATTAATCACTGGGAGGGTTCAAGAAGGTCCTGTTATTTCTGTGTACCATAGAATTTATATAGTCTACTACAAGTGCTGATTGCTAAAACTAGAGTTCATTCTTGTTTCATCAGATCTGTAGCTCCTTTTGTGCTAAACTGTACTATATCATTCTGTTTGTAAACACGCACACACAAGAAGGTGTGCATAGAGGGAGACAGGTCCAACATGTTGCCTGTTTGCCCCTTGAGTGCCTGGAAAAAAGGCTGGTGAGAAAGAAAGGGAAAAGTAAGAAGAAAACCATCAAGAGTGGAAGGTTCAAACATGGACAGATTGTGACAGGTAATTGACAAAGGAAATAACCCATACAAAGGCAGCATACAGAGTTTGCAATAATTCATGATATCATTTATGCTAGGAGGTTCAACAAGGTCAAGGACAAGGTCCTGCAACTAAGGGCAGTCAGCAGTTTCAATACAGGCAGCCGGACAATGGGATTGAGAGCAGTTCTGCAGAGGAGGACTTGGGGTGTTGGGAGATGAGAAGCTCGACATGAACTGGCAATGCATGTTGCATCCCAGAAGGCCAACTGTGTCCTGGGCTGCATCAAAAGCCGTGGGACCAGCAGGGCGAGGGAGGGAATTCTGCCTCTCTGCTCCACTCTGGTGAGACCACACCTGGAGCCTTGTGTCCAGTTCTGGAATCCCCAACATAAGAAGGAGATAAAACTGTTGGAATGGGTCCAGAGGAGGACACGGAGATGATGTGAGGGCTGGAGCACCTCTGCTACAAGGACATGCTGAGAGAGTTGGGGATGTTCAGTCTGGAGAAGGCTCTGGGGAGACCACAGAGCCACCTCCTGTACGTGAAGGTGGCCTACAAGAAAGCTGGGGAGGGACTTTTTACAAAGGCATGCAGTCATAGGATGAGGGGAAATGGCTTTAAATTGGAAGGGGAAGATTTAGATTAGACATTAGGAAGAAATTCTTCCTGATGAGAGTGGTGAGGCCCTGGACCATGTTGCCTGGGGCAGTGGTGGCTGTCCCATCCCTGGAGGTGTTGAAGGCCAGGTTGGTTGGGGTATTGAGCTCCTGATGCAGTGGGAGGTGTACCTGCCCATGTCAAGGGTGGAAATGGATGATCTTTAAGGTCCCTTCCAACCCAAACCATTCTATGATTCTAAGGTTCTAAGAGTCTATGATCATTTACTCTGCCTATCATTTTATTTTGTTTAAAACATCAGGATCTGGTAGATAGGATCATTTAATGAGATCTGCTAGGTGATGTCCTTCTTTTACTAGAGCTGGACAGTGCTTTTGCTGCTGGTATACCAGAGCGAGGAAAACTGGAGAAAACTTTTGACCTCTCACAATATCCGTGTGCTAAGATTCCTTATTGAACATCCTTCATCTGAAACCGAGTTGTAGAAATGAATCTCTGCCAGCTTTGACCCAGCTCAAGTATAGTCAAGTTTTAGAGGAACCTTGCCTGGCACTGTGACCAGAAGGTGTGGGGAAGCCAGAAGAAACACCTCCTTACCGACCACCATCATAGCCGAGTAGAACTGTGCAAACTGATCCCTATGAATGTTTCTTTATTTCTAAACAAATAATTTGCTACAAAAGAAATAAATAGAGGTCATGGAAAAAAAGGGGTCTGAAGGATTACTTCTTTCCTTTACTTCTTCAGTGAAAACTAGAGTGCACATTTTAAGAGGACTCTGAACTCTGAGCCGCTGTAATCTTCCTGTGCCTCGTTTTTGCAGTCTGTTAAATAGAGATACATTTCTCTTCATGACTATTTTGAGAAGAAGATATATAAAAAATTAGCTATATGGCTTTCTCTTGCCACTGCATATCTCCATGCAGAAAACTGAAGTGCTGAGTTGCAGCTGCTTTTATAAGGAAACAGTTTTATGTCCCTTGAATGAATACTTTACTTCTGAGCTCCTCAAAAACATATGTTTTCTTCTGATTGTCGTAGAATCATAGAATGGTTTGGGTTGGAAGGGACCTTAAAGCCCATCCAGTTCCAAACCCCACTGGATCAGGTTGCTTCAAGCCCCATCCAACCTGGCTTTGAACACCTTCAGGGATGGAGCAGCCACAGCTTCCCTGGGCAACCTGGGCCAGGGCCTCCCTACGCTCACAGGAAAACATTTCTTTCTAAGAAGAAATCTCAAACTCCCAGCTACCTGCTTAAAAGCATTCCCCTCATCCTACCACTACACTCACTGACAAAGTGTTGCCCTTATCTTTTACATACAAACTTTCTTTCTTTTTCTTCTGCTTTTGCCATCTTATCTACATGCTTTCCTCCTGTGCCTGTGGAGCTCTATGAAGTTCAACCTCTTTTGAACAGGTTCTTTTTGTGATGGGACATCCTCACCTCTTCTGCAGCTGGTATTTCCACAGGGAGAAGTAGCAAGGAAGCTTCTCCTTGTTTTCACTTTCTCTGATTTCATCAGATTGCAGGATACTTGTACAACAAATGCTAGTGAGGTCTTCCACACTGGATTTCTTCATCCTTAAACAAAACTGCAGCTTGAATTGCTGATGCTCATTTGAAATACACAGAGAAAAAGCCAAATATTGCCACATCTTTCTATTTCTTACTTATAGAAAATTCTTCCACAGCTGCATGTTGTCTAGTTTTCTAGAACTAGATTTACAATTAAAGAAAAAAAAACAGTTGACTAATTAAATGCAGTTCAACAAAGGCTGCAAATAGGTAGGTATAGATGCACATAGTTATGCTGGATTTGGGGGTGGTCAAACACTGGAGAAGATTGCCCAGAGATACTGTGAACTCATCATCCTTGGAGAGAGTCAACTCTCAATGGACCTGAGCAACCTGATCTAGTTAGTTTTGAGTGGGGGGTTGGACTGGAGGACCTCTAGGGGTCCTCTCCAACTTTGATGGTGAATAGCAATGATGTATTCAGACTTTGGTGGAGAAAGTTTGTGTATGGTATTAGTCAGCTTTAAGCTATGGAACCTGACTGGAGACTGGTGTCTTGTGAAAGTCCGCTCATCCCGTCCTCAACATAAGACAATAAAGAGCTTTAGCAGACAATTAATCTCACATCAGAGTGATACCTCTAGGAAGAATAAAAGGAGAAATACTCTTAGTAAGACTGAGAAAGAGCAATTGTATTGATAAAACTGAGAAAGGTAAAGCCTTTTGAGACTGGAAGAGGAAGCCCAATGTAAATCCTTGAAGACTGAAACTGTATGTGATCTGAAAGGAGGGTACTTCTGGGCAGTTCCTACATGAGTGCTGAAGGACCATCCATCCCACTGTGCTGGACAAAAGCCCATTTCTCCAGTGCTTTGGCTGGCAAAAAGGCATCCGGGTTGGAAATTGGTAAAATGTGGTGACTAAGAGCACATGTGAGAGGATGCTTGTGCTGCGAACTGGTTTTGACTAATAAGAACACCGGTCTTCTTCCCCTTCTAATTGCATCAATTAAATGAGGTAGAAGGTAATTTCAACCCTAAGAGCCACTTCCATCAGATGTTAAATTGGAAAGGTACTATTTTAATAAATATATACATTTCTCATATATTCAAATAACATGTGCCATGTGAAGTTTTATGAAGATTGATTATTTTATAGACAAGTTTGGGCTGAAGATATAAGGCAGTAATTTTTAATTTTAACTAAAAGGCAATGGCTGTGCCCCTATCATTAAGCTGTAATTCTTACAAAAACTTCAATTAATTGGATTTTTCACCAGAACTTTTTTGTTTGATTCAAAGTACCATGAAGATTCGTTATAGAAACTTCATTTAAATATGGATTTAATTTGAAATGTTTTATAATTTTAATGAGTCTTTAAAGTCTTTTGATGAGCAGTCAGTGTAATTATGGTATTTAAAATGATTGGATAAATGCATACTTTATAATTTACCTACCTCGCAACTGTGTTTTCATGACGGTTATTTTTAACATGAAGAATTGTTTCATTTTGTGTCAGTTTATCCTCCTCTTCCTTCCACAAAATGTTTTATCTCTGAAATAAAATTAAATATGCATGATACTAGTAGCACTGGATAATACTGTAATAGCACATTTAGAAATCAATCTAAGAGAGGAAAATTATTTTGGTTTTGTTAGAGAAGTGACTAAATTGATAATTTGTTATCCAGAAGTAAATTACAGACCAGTTCTGTCCTGTATGTGTTGTCTCTTTTGTGTTTGAGGAAATTACTTGGAAAATTGCTGCAGAAGACATGTTGCACAAGGTATTGTGCTATCAGCAATCTGCTTTGCTACCACAACATAAAGAAATGGAGAAGCTCAGCAAATTTGGGAAAATAAGGAGGTTATGGAACTAGCATAAAACAGGGGGTAAATGGGCTTTTTAATGCACCGTGCACTTTATCAACCAGCCTACATGAAGACCACTGTCACGTGCTGAGACTTGCAATTCATTGTTCTGAAATAGTACGTTAGCTCCTACTTATCTGTACGCTGTTGATACATTGCTTTTTTGTGTATGTGTTAGAGCGTTTGAACATGTTTTTATTAATGAAAATCAAGCTTAGAGGAAGTTGGGTCTTTAATACAGAACAGATAAGTTAATACTAGTACAGCCAGTCTGAAGAAAGCTGTGAACAAGAATCTTACACGTTTCTCAGTGTTCAAGGCCAGGTTGGATGGGGCTTTGAGCTACCCAATCCAGTGGGAGATGGGTTGGAACTCAATGGGTTTTGAGGTCCCTTCCAACCCAAACCATTCTATGACTGCAACATCTCTCTGCAAATCAGACGGATTTCTTCTTTCTGGAGTACTCCAGGAATGTTGCATTTCCCCACAGTCCCTGAATCTTTATATTTACTCACAGAACAAATACTTCAAGTTAAAAATAATGGACTATAATGTAACCTATGCCAACAATTTCCATTCCCTACTTAATCTCCTTCTTGTAACGCAGGCTTTGCTAAACATCTACCCTTTTGAGGTTTCTATATTCTATTCATATTCTATCCTTTCCACAAGGAAATTCGCTTATCCATCACTGTTGATGCTGTATCACACAGGGAGTATTTGCACCCTATTTCTCTGCAACTGTAAATATTCCTAGTTTATACATTATTCAAGATAGCTCTGGTAGCTTTGCTGAAAAGAAGGGAAATACTTAAGTGTAACTCTTTCCTTGTTCCTGCCTTTTCCTTCTTCCCATTTTGCAGTGTCATTAATGCTGCCACTTCCCTTTTTGCCTTCTCACAGATATTTAGAGCAATAGTTGTGGATCTGGGAAGGAGAGGAGCTTTTCTCTGGCTGGCACAAGCATGAGCAAAACTTACACGATACAATGTACATAAGCCTTGCCAGTTCTATTTTGACATGTCAGTTTTATGAAAGTATTTAAAAGCATTTTGCACAGACTCCATCGTATTTTTTTCTACAGATGCTTGCCCAGTTTTAATCTCTTCCACCACAGTGATATTACCTATCTTCTAATACATTTTCTGTGTGGATTGTAGAATGTGCAGCTTTTGCAATGAAAAGAAAATTTAAGGCAGAGAATGAAGTTATACAGAAATAGACTTTGTGTTATTCGTCTTTTATAAGAGAAAGGTCAGAGTCTTTTTGACAGCAGAATATCTTTGTGTTTTCTGCAGCACCACATTTGGGTTTTAAATACTGATATGCTAGCGTGCAATGCATCTGAGAAGCAGAATAGAGATGTGAAAAGATTGGCAGTGAGTGACTATATAAGGGTGAAGAAGTCGGTGTTTATTTAACTACAGTTTGTATGAGCGTAGGATAAAAATGAGCCAGGCCTGTAGTCATCTTGTGCTTGACCTATCAAAGGTTCTTACGCTCATAAAAATTTTCATGTACCCATTACAAGCACTTCATCTCTTCCTTGAAGTGACTCAGTCACTAAAAGATGCTGTCAGTAGACAGACAAAGCATACTTTTACATGGTGCCTGCTTCTGCATTCATGGTTTCAGATGTATCTGTGGCTGCTTGAGATACTTCAGAAACAGAAAAAGGGCAGTTTAGGATGAAATAGACATTGCAAGTCCCAGCTGCAGCAGGCACTGTAGGTTTTATCATCCTAAGGCCCTTTGTAATTTATAAATCTATCATTCTTATTAAAAATATTGAATAATTAAAACCATTTCAATACACTTTCAACAGTTTATTCTTTCAATATTTTATCCTGGAATAAAGTTCACATGATGGTCCACAAATAAGTAGTAAGAATACTGCTTGCCTTGAGTAGAAATATCGAGAAAATTAAAATTTCAAAAAAGAGAGAAACATTGCACTAACTTTGGCTTCATGGTCTCACTTATTGTAATATCCATCATTTCTTTACTTCTTTGGCAGCTCTTTATGCAGGAATTATTCTTTTTCTGAAAGCATTGAACTTTGTGCTGAATTCTGATTTTTAAGAATAAAAAGTGCATTACCAGGAGTTCAAATATGAATTATTACACCTTTTTAACTCTTTGCTACCTCACATCTATCTTAACCACAGTAGATGAAATGCTGATGCTTAGCATCACTTTCTCTAAAATCTGCAAACTGCTGCAGAGGCATTTGGCTATGAATTCCTGCTTCCGTTGCTGATAATGGCATTGATAGGCATTTTGCCAGATACTATAGTCTCCACCTTTATCTGTTTTTATGGGCATATCCCAGATTTTCATATGTGGAAGTGTGGTATCTGGGTGATATATAGATTTTGTTGGCTTGATTTTGGTATATACTTGGTAGACAAAGAAAAGGAGAGGAAATTATATTCTTGTCATGATAAGGTTTCTGAGATTTAGAAAGTGTTCTTATCCTGCATCAAGATGAAATCCAAACCTTTTAAAGTTCATCACAGAGAGACACAAAGCCTGGAGCCTGGCAGGTGGGGATTTCACTGGTACATGGGAGAGCCTTCCTCTGTCACTCTCACATGTCTCCTGTGAGTCATTTGAATTAGAAATATACAGACGGCCCCACAGTGACACTTTCTTTCTCCTGTGTTAAGGAATTAATAAAATCCTCACTGAATTGCTGTATTGCAGCCTGATAAAGTGCTGTATGTCTTCCCTCATTCTCCCCACAACCCTGACCAAGGTGGCCGAGCAGGGATGTGAGCCTTGGTCCTGGCTGGCAAAGGCCAACCTGTCAAACTGTCTGAAGGTATTTTCTTGATTTCTATCTTAAATGTGATTTCTTTTAAAAAATGTTGTAAAAGTGGGTATACACTCAAAAGGAATGCTCACCAAATTGGTGTTTTCTGCATCAGTAAAAGTTGTGAACATAAGTCTTCATGAGTTTCCTGGTTGCAGAAACATGCACATAATCCTGAGCAAGTTCCCAGTTCCAACAACAGGTGGGAATAAATATCATTTAGATAGCAACAACAAACCTGTGCAATTCAATTGAATCTGCATGTCTTAACCATGTATTTACATGGTGTTAGTGTTTTCTTACTGGTTTTGTCCTTTTCTTCATCCATCTCTTCTTTTGTCACCTCTACTCCTGCATTATCTGTATCTTACACAACAAGCTGTAAAACTTCTTTTTTTGCATTATCTGTTGAATAATTCCACCCTTAGCTTAATGCACCCTGTAAAACAATGCCAGCAGAAAGTCTGTCTAGTAATTTGCCAAATGTTATTCTCATTAACCTGGTAGGAAGTTAATTAATTCTTCACTTACAATGTTAGTTAAATTGTATATAAGATGCATATGGTATTATTTATATTGCACTCAGATCATTTAAATTTCCAGAGAATCATAGAATCATAGAATCATAATCATAGGATGGTTTGGGTTGGAAGGGACCTTTAAGATGCTCAAATCAGGCTACTCAAAGCTTTATCCAGCCTGGCCTTGAACACCTCCGTGGATGAGGCTGCCACAACCTCCCTGGGCAACATGTGACGGGGCCTCACTGCCCTCACCATGAAGAATTTCTTCCTAGTGTCTGATCTAAATCTTTCCCCTTCCTACTTAAAGCCATTCCTCTTTTGCTATCACTATACACTCTTGTAAATAGTCCCTTCTCAGCTTTCCTGTAGACCTCATTAGAAGGTGTCCCAGACGCTTCTGTTCTCCAGGCTGAACACCAAATCTCTCAGCCTGTCCTCACAGCAGAGGTGCTCCAGCCCTTGGTTAAACTTTGTGGCTTCCTCTGGACCTGTTCCAACAGCTCCATGTCCTTCTTATGTTGGGAATTCCAGAACTGGACACAGGACTTCAGGTGGAGTCTCACGAGAGTAGAGGTGCCGGATCCCTTCCCTCAACCGGCTGGCCACGCTTCTTTTGATGCAGCCCAGGACATGGTTGGTCTTCTGGGCTGCAATCACACATCGCTAGCTCCTGTTGAGCTCCTCATCAATCAGAACCCCAAGCTCCTCTCCTCAGGGCTGCTCTCAATCATGTCATCCTTCATCCTGTATTGAAACTGCAGATTACCCCGGCGCAGGTGTAGGACCTTGCCTTTGGCCTTGTTGATACTCCTGTGATTCACATGGCCCCACTTCTCCAGCTAGTCCAGGTCTCTCTGGATGAAATCCTGTCCTTCTGGTGTGACAACTGCACTACTCAACTTGGTCTGATCTGTAAACTTGCTGAGGGTGCACTCCATCTCACTGTCGGTATCGTCAATGAAAACATTAAACAGCACTGATCCCAGTATGGATTCCTAAAGGACACCACTTGTTACAGAACTCTATCTGGACATTGAGCGATTGACCACTATCATATTATATTCTTATCTGTTTTCTTCTTTTTGTGCCACAAGATTTTGGGCATTGCAGCACTAGAAGATTAATGACAAATAATGGAATAGACCAATTCCTTCACTATTTATATTAAGTAGAGGAAAACACCTCAATCACAGCTTGCATTAGTAAAGTCAATATTCTAATTTAAATTATTCTACTGGATCAATTTGAGGGCTAGAACCTCATAATCTTTAAAACAATATTTGCGCAGCTGAGTTTAGCATTCCGAAAAATGGGGGAGTGGAAAAAAGCTACAGGAAATATGAGGTATATGAAGACATTTTTATCATGTAGCATTTTTCTTTAATCAAACCCCTATTTAGCAACGGTTCTAGATATGTATCTTGAAATACAGTAAATGCTATTTACAGCTAGAAGACTTGCAAGTGTATGCATGTTGAGTAAATTAATTAACACAATTTTTAAAAGTACGCAATACATAGCTTTATGAAGTTAACTTTTTATAGATGCTTTCCTCAAGATCCGTTTTATGTACTAGAGCTCAGCATGCTGTTCTGTAGTCACCGGTCTTTGAAGCAAAAAGGGTCAAAAACATATGAATCTTGGTTTTGTTTATTCACCTTGTTCCATTTAATGACATTCTAAGGACTGAACCTGAGTTAAGCAGAGAGAGCAAAGCTTTTTGCCAATTTATTCAAGAGAGCTATTGGGGAATTTCTTCTAGTTCTCTCCCTTGCTTTGATTGCAAGATGTTAATTTGCATGACTGGTTTCCAATGTTTTCAGTCTTCTTTTCACCTACCTTTCTTTTCCTAGCATTTGTGGCTTTCAGATTTCTGGCTGTAAATATTAGTTACACTGATATAGGCAATAATATCTTGCATGGAATGAAATGGGCAAAATTACTAGTGTTGCAATTCCAAACATAAACTGTTCATCCATCCATCCATCCATCCATCCATCTATCTATCTATCTATCTATCTATCTATCTATCTATCTATCTATCTATCTATCTATCTATCTATCTATTTTGCATGAGCCTTTCTGTTAAGTGTTGCAATACAGCAGTGCAAGACCTTAATGACTAACAATAAAGCATACCTTGTACAGAGATCTTGTTTCTGTACCTTCATCTCCTCCTCTGCATTTGTTTATTCACCTGTTTGCTAGCCTGAAATTGATTTGTTAGGCTATGTAGATTTATAGCTACAGATTATTTTATTCTTCTTTGAGATAGTATCTCTGCATGAATTGCATTTTCAGTCTCGCCCTGGTAATCCTCAGGGAGAGTGAGACAGGGTTATACAACCAGTTACTAAGTTTTGAAAATAAGATAAGAAGCAGCTGCTAGGCTGCCAGGCTTGTTGAATTCAATTTTTTTGTATCTAACAATGGAAAGCAGCCAATTTATCCTAGCCTTTCCATCTTTTATTTTGTCTTATTTCTGGCATATTGTTTACCGATCTCTGCCATTAAAGAACTCATCCTGACTCAGGATTAGCCATTAATGATCATTCTGCTTAGTGTACAGTTTCCTTTTCCAGCCTTTCAGGGCTGAAAAAGAAATGATTGTAGATTTTATTATACAAGATATGTATTTTATATAGGGAAAGATGTGCAGGCACTGCTCAGATGCTGGTTTTTATTGGAGAGACCACATTTACCCTGTGAGTGTTGGGCTGTGAAATGAAGCCTTAACATAAGAAGGGTATGGAACTACTGGAATGGGTCCGGAGGAGGCTACAAAGATGATGCAAGTGCTGGAGCACCTCCCATACGAGAACAGGCTGAGAGTGTTGGGGCTTGTTCAGCCTGGAGAAGAGAAGGCTCCATGGAGACCTTAGAGCAGCTTCCAGCACCTGAAGAGGCCTACAAGAAGAGAAGGGATTCTGGCCCTCTGTTCCACTCAGATGAGACCTCACCTGGAGTCCTGTGTCCAGTTCTGGAGTCCTCAGCACAGGAAGGACATGGATCTGTTGGAACAAGTCCAGAGGAGGCCACAGAGATGATGTGAGGGCTGGAGAACCTCTGCTATGAGGACAGGCTGAGACAGTTGGGGGTTTTCAACTTGGAGAAGACAAGGCTCTGGGGAAACTTCAGAGCAGCTTCAACTACTAAAAAGGGCTCCAGAAAAGCTGGGAAGGGGTTCTTGGTCAGGGAGTGCAGGGACAGGATGAGGGAGAATGGTTTTAACCTGACAGAGGGGAGATTGAGATGAGATCTTTGGAAGAAGTGTTTTCCTGTGGGGTTGGGGAGGCCCTGGCCCAGGTTGCCCAGAGAAGTGGTGGCTGCCCCATCGCTGGAGGTGTTCAAATCCAGGCTGGATGAGGCTTCAATCAACCTGATCTGGTGGGTGGTGGACCCATGGCAGGGGAATGAACTGGATGATATTTAAGGTCCCTTCCAACCCAAAACATTTTATGATGCTATGACTATATTCCCTGTAAGGCGTTTTTGCTTGTCTGCCATCTTGTGATATTCTTTATTGGACTGTTGTCAGCGTTTTCCATAAGGCACTCTCTACTTTTAAGTGTACAAATGTACTATCTTCCAGGATTATTCAGACTGCAAGCTGAAGGTTTGAAATGTGTAAAATACCAAAATTAAAGTAATCTGAGCAATTTATAGCCTGCCCCCATCAGTGCAGGTATGATGTCCTTAACCTAAGCCGGTACCACACCAGTGTAACCACACTGCTTGCAGAATGGGGACCAGCTCTCTCAGTGTTGTTGGCATTTATCTACAACACTCTGTGACACCACACAGAAGTGTCCTACGATACCATCTTTAGTTACATGAACGTATAGTAGTCAGTGCTAGATGCAGCTGCAGCGTGCACAAGGAGGGACAGCTAAGCCATATGGGACAACGCTAATGATGGGGGTAATGTTTCCCCTGGTAAGGCTGCCTGCTAAGATATCTGTAGATGAGTAGGAGACATAGTGGTTTTGTGCCATCTGGGGCAGCTCCACAGGGTATGATAAAATATGATGAAATGAGAGAGGCTTGAGAGAGCTAGGATGCTCAACCTGGAGAAGAGAAGCCTCAGGAGGGACCTTATCTATGGATATGGACATCTGATAGAGGGCTCAGTGGCAGGACCAGAAGCAATAGAGTGTAACAGGAATGCAGGAAATTCTGTCTAAGTGCAAGGAATAAACTGTTTTTAGTCCAAGGGTGGTCTAACTGGACCAGATTGCCTAAGGAGGTCATAAAGCCTCTGCCCTTGGACATACTCTAACCTCAACAGGACACAGTTATGATGAACCTGCTATAGATTAACACCAACCTTAGGTGGCTGCAATACCCCTGGTTGGGACATGCCTGGTCTTCAAAGAAGACTGGGGATTCTGGCTGCAGGCTGGGCAGGGGTGGGTTTTCTTTTGGTGTGAACGTGACAGGAAATAAATTTTTTCATTAGCCCATCATTTGCTTAAATTTGAATAAAAGGTTTAGGTACCCGTAAGTCAGCTTCCTGGTTCCCTTATATGTTTTGCTTATAGAATCATACAGTTATAGATCTGCTAGGCTGGAAAAGACCTTTGAGGTCATCAAGTCCAATCACATCTGTCCACTACGAAACCATATCCCTGAGCATCTCATCTGCCCATCTGTTAAACACCTCCAGGGATGAGGACACAACCAGTGCCCTGGCACCCTGTTCCAGTACCTAAGAACCCTTTCAGTGAAGAGATTTTTCCTAATGTCCAATCTGAACCTCCCCTGGTGCAACTTGAGGCCAATCCCTCTCATCCTATTGCTTGCCACTTGGGAGAAGAGACCAACAACCACCTCGCTACAACATCCTTTCAGGTAGTTGTAGATAGTGATAATATCTCCCCTCAGCCTCCTTTTCTCCAGATTAAACAACCCCAGTTCCCTCAGCTGCTTCTCATAAGACATGTTCTCCAGACCCTTCCCCAGGTCCATTCCATTCTCTGGAAGCACTTCAGGACCTCCATGTCCTTCTTGGAGTGAGGGGCCAAAAACTGAACTCGGGATTTCAGGTAAAGCCTCATCAGTGCCTAGTCCAGGGAGACAAATCCCTCTCTGCTCCTGCCAGCCACAATGTTTCTGATCCAAGCCAGGATGTCATTGGCCTTCTTGGCCACCTGGGCCACTGCTGGCTCATGTTCAGCCGCTGTCAACCAACACCCTCAGGTCCTCCTCTGCCAGGCAGCTTTCCAGCTGCTCTTCCCTGAGCCTAGAGCATTCCATGGGGTTGTTGTGCCCCAAGTACAGGACCCGGTACTTGGCCTTTTTGAACCCCATCCAATTTACCACAGCCATCAATTCAGCCTCTCCAGATCTCTTTGCAGAGCCTTTTTTTTGCCCTCAGAAGTTTGACACTTCTGCCCAGTTTGTGGCAAACTTACCAGCGGAGCACTCAATCCCCTCATCCAAATTGTTGCTTAGATTTTTTTATGCAAGTTACGAACTGATGAGGATTCTTCTAGAAGAAAAAAATTACTTTTTTTAATTCTATGTATTTATAAAAGTAGGGGATTATATTACTCCTGTAATAATCTGTATTTTCAAAATACTCATCTCTATGCTATCATAGTAGCTCCTTCTTAACAAATGGATGAAGTTTCTTGTTGACAAAATATGAATTTTTTATATTCCTATGCCACACAGCTGTCAAATTATCAAATATAATATCTCAGCAGATATATCTTGTGTTTGGATTTACAGAACATACATATGCCACTGTAACCACATTTGAAAACATACTGCCTTAAAGTATTTATGTTGGCTTTTCAACATTCATTATGGAAAGCCTTTGTAAATTGATATAAAAAGGGGAGGGGTGAAAATAGGGAACCAGTAGTGCATGATTGGAAGAGCAGAATATTTTTAGTAGGTGCATTTTTGGTTCCTAAGCTGTAGCATGTAATCATGTGCAGGTAAAAAATTTACTAAATGGAAATATTGCCAGTGTTGTGATCATAAGGTACTTTCTTTTGTGAACTTCAGCCTCCTGATTTTCTTGAAAAATTATATTAATGCTCAAAATAATTACATTCATCTCCTATGTTGGTTACCAAGTTGTTTAAAATTATTGAAAATATTAAATCCTTGGAATATTCACCTCCAAGCACTTTAGACAGTGTTGTCCTTCCCATTCTTCCATAAAACTGCACTCTTGAATGCCTGCATCATCACTGTGTTACTTGGGTGACTATATGTACATATTTATGTACATATATAGGTATAATAAATGCATATATATTTGAAATACTGTATGTGTTTACACAATCAAGCATATAGTGTTCTTAATTCAAAGAGACAGATAGATCAGCAAATTTTTGCATGCCCTAGAGGTTTTGGGGATTATGTAAAGAAGAAATAGAAGAATAGGAATAGGATACATTCTGTAGGCAGTTAGCATATTATTTATTTGAGTGTCATTATAAGAAATTATCTTTTATGAATAATCTTTGCTTGAGATTATAAGCAGTTAGACCTATAGAGAATGTGTTCTGGCCCGAATTGGAGTAAGGCACAAATCCAGCAAACTGAAGATCTATAAATTATTGACATTATGGTGTATTTTTTTATTTAACTTATTTTAAAAGCTACAGGGAAAAATAAAAAATACTTTTTTTTTAACAGAAACATTTTTCATAGATTTGGTTATCTGAAAAGCTGCAAATATCAGTTTGGGTAAAAAAGTGGGGGGAAATAATAAAATTGAAATGTTATTTTTAATAAAAGCTTACATTATCTACTTATAAAAGATTGAAATCATACAAACATAGATTCATAGAATGGTTTGGGTTGGAAAGGACCTCAAAACCCATCCAGTTCCACCTGCTGCCATGGGCAGGGACACCTCCCACTGGATCAGGGGCTCCAAGCCCCATCTAACCTGGCCTTGAACACCTCCAGGGATGGGGCAGCCACGGCTTCACTGGGCAACCTGGGCCAGGGCCTCACCACCCTCACAGGAAAACGTTTCTTCCTAAGATCTAACCTGCAAACTGGACTATCTACAGAATGAGATATGACGTCAGCTCCAACAAAGCTGCGTCAGTACAAGCCTCATCCTCTTAAATGTCCATTATTTAAACCTATATGGGTAAGAATAAGTTGTAAGAATGCACTGAAAATTGGAAATTTAAATTAATGATTTTTTTTTTACAGAACAAACTGAAATATTGAGGATCTAGATCTTTTAACTTTTGTACTGTGTTAGAATTGTGAACGAAAAAGGCTAAATTGAAATAGAAAAAGATGTAAAAGAAAGCTTCGCCCTACTGCTTGCAACTTCTGTGTTGGTGTATGTGAGCCTTAATTCACCATTTTTCAAAGATGTGGTATAGCAAACACCAATAACAGGAAGGCTGGGTAACTTCTACCTCTCATTTCTTATTGCAGCTGGAAAGCTGCTAAATTTTTTGCTCTGTGCCTTCTGCTGCCCCTTGACAACATCCTTTGTAGCTGTGTTCTTGCCCTGGAAAAGTGCCTTTCATCATTTTATTCCAACACTTGTGCAGTTTCTATTTCAGTTCAAAACTTCTTAAATATCCTTCTAATGTCTTAACTTCATAGCTGGGACAGGTTAACCTGTGAGTCAGAGCTCTATTCTCTTTTCTTCTCATGACATACTTTCAAAAATGTTTTCCATGTACTGATTTCTTCAGTATGTTGAAACGCTGCCTCTTCTTTTGCTCTGTTGACCTCTTACAGCTATGCCTTCCTTTAATATTCTCCCTTGCTCCCACTCTCATGGCATGCAGATAATTAAAAACATAAAAAATAATCCTTATGTATCATCTGTATCATCTAGGAAATAAATTAGTTTATTTTTACTGATTGGGGAAATTCTGGAAAGACATTTTTAGTGATGATTGTATACATGAAAGAAATAGAAATTTAGCAAAATTGTACCGAAATTTTCAGTTTTCATTTCACAGAATCATGGAATGGTTTGGTTTGGAAGGGACCTCAAAGCCCATCCAGTTCCATCCAGGGACACCTCCCACTGGACCAGGCTGCTCAAAGCCCCATCCAACCTGTCCTTGAACACCTCCAGGGATGGGGCAGGCACAACTTCTTTGGGCAACCTGGGCCAGGGCCTCCCCATGCTCATCAAGAGTTTCTTCCTAATGTCTAGTCTAAATCTTCTCCCTTCCAATTTAAAGCCATTTTCCCTTGTCCTATCATGCCACCACTTCTCTAGGCAGCCTGGGGCAGGGCCTTACCAACCTCACTGTAAATAATTTCTTCCTCTTATCTCAATTTTCCCTCTTTCACCTGAAAACATTTCCCCTTCATCCTAAACCTGCATTCCCTGATAAAGAGCTGCTCCTCAGCTTTCTTGTAGGCCCCATTTATATCCAAGTATGATGAAGAATACTGATTTTCACATAGATTGCCCTGTAACCAATATAAATTTCCACAACATGTTGATATTGTTTATCTCGGCTGGAGAAAGACAAGTGAATTGTTTTGCATTAGGGAGATGTTGAGGTTTCGTCCTGGTTGGTATGATTTCAATGTGTCACTAACAGGATCTTCACATGCATCGCTCATCTCCCTTTGAGTCTTGTTCAATCGTGCGGCAGGTGTCTATTTCATGTCTGCCCTCCCACCTCTCTTTTTTCAATGCCCTTCAGGAGACTTTGTATTTATGAGATGGATTCAAGAGAGATTAAAAAATCTGAGAAGACTACACAAATGACTGAAACAAAACAGACTTCTTTTGAAGTGTTAATGTATAAGGAGTTTAAATGTTAGTCACAATCTTACAAAACTTATTTTAATTCTGATTAAAGTGCTAGAGACTTCCCTTTTAATTTACCCTTACATTTAGAAAAACAAAACATTGCCCATGTAGAAACTGAAAGCTATTTCAGGATTTGCGATTGTGGACAAATATTGGATTTAGTTGGCTATGTAACACTGAAGCAAAATGCATTTCATGGTCTATGATTTCTTATGTTACAAAAAGTGTATTTACAACTGAAATATGAAGTGAAACTTACAGAGATGTATATTCCTCTATTACTTAAAATGGCAAACAAAATACCAGCTGCTGAGATTTCTTGTCTCATGGTGAAGCAGAACACGTTAGACATTGGTAAAACAAGTGTTTTACTGCCTGCAAGAGCTTAATCCACAGCCATATCTCTCATGAACTACATAAAGCAAAAAGGTAATTCATTGAAATTCTCCATGAACTGGTAGCATGATAGTATATTTTATTCATCTGCATGATTTCTGTACCCTGCAATGAGTAGAGTGTAGGGAGTGTAGAATGCTTAGTGTAGCGAGCACTACTGACTTTATTGGCAGTATTTTAATACATTTAGAATGTATTAGAATGGCAATGCGGCCAGCAGCCCAACTGAAGTGCCACTATACAAACGCACAAAGCTTGAACAACAAGCAGATGGAGCTGGAAGCTACTGTCCTACTAGAAAGCTATGCTCTAGTTGCCATCACTGAAACTTGTTTGGATGAATCCCATGACTGGAGTGTGGCTATCAATGGCTACAGGCTGTTCAGAAGGGACAGACCGAAAGGAGGGGTGGAGGTGCTACACTCTGTCTCAGGAAAGGGATAGAATGTGAAGATCTGCCATTGAAGAGTAGCAACAAACAGGTTGAGAGCTTTTGGGTCATAATAAAAGACCAAGAAACCAACAGGAATATTGTGGTTGATGTACACTACAGGCTCCTCCAGCTACAGAAGGCTTCATGCTCACAAGCTCTCATCCAACTCAAGGACTTCAACCACACCGATATACACTGGAGAAGTAGCACGGCAAGCTGTAGGCAACCCAGGAGACTCCTGGGATGCCTTGAAGATAATTTCTTAGAGATGCAGTACTGGACCTGATGTTCACTAATACAAGTGAACTCATCAGTGACATTAGGATCGGAGGCAGCCCAGGCTGCAGTGATCATGCACTGGTGCAGTTCAAGGTCCGGAGGCATATGGGACAGGTGAGGAGTATAGTCAGGACCCTAAATTTCAGGAAAGCAGACTTCCAGCTCTTCAAGGAGTTACTCAGTAGGACCCCCTGGAACATGGTCCTCGAGGACAAAGGAGCAGAACAGAGCTGGCAAATATTTAAGAATGCTTTCCATGAGGCACAGGAGCACTCAGTCCCCATTTGTAGGAAATCAGGCAGGAAAGGGAAGAGACCAGCATGGCTGAGTTGAGACCTGCTGGTCAAACTCAAGAACAAGAGGGAACTGCACAGGCAGTGCAAGCAGGGACAGGGAACCTGGGATTTGTATGGGGACACTGCCCAGTTGTGTAGGCATGAGGTCAGGAAGGCCTAGGTGCAGCTGAAGCTGAGTTTGGCAGGAGAAGTGAAGACCACTCCACTGATGGTTGTGAATGGTGACCTCATATCAACAGATGAGGAGGCGGCTGAGGTACTCAACAATCTTTTTGCCTCAGTCTTCACTGATAACCGCTTTCCTCACCCCTCCTGGGTCTTGCCTCTTCTATGATGGGGTAACTGTAGGAGTGGACACGAGTAAACCAACGGATGTGATCTATCTGGACTTTTGTAAAGCTTTTGATACAGTCTCCCACAACATACTTCTCTCTTAATTGGAGATATACAGATTTGATGGGTAGACTGTCCATTGGATAAAAACTGGTTAGATGGTTGTATTTACATAGTAGTGGTCAATGGCTCAATGTCAAGATGGAGATCCTTGACTAGTGGTGTCCCTCAAGGGTCCGTACTGGGATGGGTGTAGTTTAATATCTTCATCAATGATATAGACAGCAAGATTGAGTGCACCCTCAGCACGTTTGCAGACGACACCAAGCTGAGTGGTGCCATTGCCACACCAGAAGGATGGGATGTCATCCAGAGGGACCTGCACAGGCTGCAGAACATCATGAGGTTCAAAAAGGCCAAGTGCAAGGTCCTACACCTGGGTCGGGGCAATCCCCGATTTAAGTACAGGATGGGGGATGATATGATTGAGAGCTGCCCTGCAGAGAAGGACTTGTTGGTGCTGGTTGATGAGAAGCTGGACATGAGCCGACAGTGTGTGCTCACAGCCCAGAAGGCCAAAGATATCCTAGGGTCCATCAAAAGAAATGTAGCCAGCAGGTCAAGGGAAGTGATTCTCCTCTCTATTCTTCTCTTGTGAGATCTCATCTGGAGTATTGTCTCCAGTTCTGGAATCCTCAGCGTAAGAAGGATATGGAGCTGCTGGAACGGGTCCAGAGGAGGGCTACAAAGATGATGAGAAGGCTGGAGCACCTCCCATACAAAGACAGGCTGAGGGAGTTGGGCTTGTTCAGCCTGGAGAAGAGAAGGCTCTGAGGAGATATTATAGCAACCTTCCAGTACCTGAAGGGGGCCTATAAGAAAGCTGGGGAGGGACTGTTTACAAAGGCTCATAGTGATAGGACTAGGGGCAATGAGTATATACTGGAGAAGGGCAGATTAAGAGTAGACATAAGGAAGAATTTCTTCCCTACGAGAGTGATGAGGCACGGGCCCAGGTTGCCCAGGGAAGTTGTGGCTGCCCCTTCCCTGGAGGTGTTCAAGGCCAGGATGGATGTGACCTTGGGCAGCCTAATCTAGTCCCTGCCCATGGCAAGGGGTTGGTACTATATGATCTTAAAGGTTCCTTCCAACCCTATTATATGATTCTGTGATTTAAACGTGTAAGCTTATTTTGTATTAAAATAAACACTGCATGTAAATTTAAATATATTGATTTATCATAAGAGATCTTAAAAATCATACAAAACTATGAAATTCCATGTATTTTCCCTCTCAACCAAAAACATGCCAATATAATCCAGTACCAAGGGATAATGGTTGTTTCAATCAAAAGTATTCTAATTCAGTTGAGGTCATGCACAGGGATGAGATAGAAGGCATGATGATGGCTTATAACTAGTGTGGAATTTACAAAAGGCAAAGACAGAACACCTCAATGCTTGTCTCTGCTTCATGCCTGCTTCATCACTTGCCTCTTTCTATGTTGATGGCCAGCCAAAAAAAAAGGTCAGTCTCCTCTTCATCAAGCAACTAATAAATATTTTCCATAATTATATTCTGCATGGAGCAAGCATAAGGACAAATATGAAGACCTCTTTTGGAGAAAATACAATCCATCATTTCATTTCAGCTCAAGTTTGAAAGGCCACAGAAAGTACTTGCACATGAAAAATGAATTTTAAATGGAAAAGGACTCCAGGACCATCTGAACTGGGAGGAGTCCACAGCTGCAAGCACACAATGTAAGAGGGCATCCACAGCTGGCAGTGCGTATCAGGGCTGAGTTGTGTGCAGGAAAATCTGTGCCTATTAAACAATGGAGATGATTTTCATCTCGATTTTACAGTATTGCACCAACTAGCTGTTTATGCACAACCTATTGCTTTCCTTTGTCTCCTTCAGTTTGTAGCGTAACTTATTAATAAATGCATTTAGACAGAAGTTTGAAAAATATCTTTTTTTATTGAAGAAATTCAAGGTGTATACATGGAAAATATTTTTAAGTAAATAACATGAAATGACTCTTCAATCACATAAACTACACCAGGGTCCTACACCCATGTCAGGGCAATCTGTGGCTTCAGTATAGGCTGGAGGACGACATGACTGAGAGCAGCCCTGAGAAGAACTTGGAGTTTGGGGGGTATGAGAAGCTCCACAACAGTCGGCAACATGTGCTTGCAGCCCAAAAACCAACTGTATCCTGGGCTGCATCCAAAGCAGTGGGACCAGCAGGGTGAGGGAGGGGATTCTGCCCCTCCGCTCTGCTCTGGTGAGACCCCATCTTGAGTCCTGTGTCCACTTCAGGAATCTCTCACATAAGGAGGAGATGAAACTGTTGGAACAGGCCCACTAGAGATGATCCAAGTGATGGGGTATCTCTGCTATGAGGACAGGCTGAGAGTATTGGTGTTGTCCAGCCTGCACAGGAGAAGGCTGAGGGGAGATCTTAGAGCAATTAGCAGTACCTGAAGGGACTCCAGGAAAGTTGGGGAAAGACTTTTTACAAGGGCCTGGAGTGACAGGAATGGCTTTGAATTGGAAGGGGGAAGATTTGGATTAGACATTAGGAAGAAATTCTTCACTGTGAGGGTGGGGAGGCCCTGGGCCAGGTTGCCCAGAGCAGTCATGGTCCCATCCCTGTAGGTGTTGAAGGCCAGGTTGGACTGCGCTTTGAGCAACCTTATCCACTGGGAGGTGTCCCTGCCCATGGCAAGGGTGTTGGAACTGCATAGACATTGAGGTCCCTTCCAACACAAACCATTCTATGATTATGTGATAGTATGATAAAGATAAAAGGGCATGTAAGATAATGTTTAAACACCTTTTTTGCATTCCTTTCTCACTCTTGCCTAACTACATAATACTTGGCAAAAAAACCCAACCTTGTCTCCTTGCACTCACTGGTTTTCTCAAAATTCCTCTTGAAAATAGTGAGTCTATAAAGCTTTCCAGTGGTAATTCACCACATTAAAAATAGATCAGCTTAAGAGCTTGTGGAGCTTGAAGTTTGAAACTCACCCATGTTAGGATGTTCAAATGGCACTGTCTGTGTCTGATTTCGATTAGACGTGAATTGTGTCATCTTCTCAGCTCAGTATCAGATACATTGCTATTTTTTGATATACAGCAATTATTAAGTATAGCTACTATTCTCTATGGAAGTGCATATTTTCAGCTGTCTGATCTACAGTTAATGTTTCATCTTTTGCCAGTGCTTCCCTACAAGAGGACATGAGATATTAGTTTTTCCATAGGAAAGAACAATATTGACATTGGTTTCTCTTTTTTTTCTTCTTTCCATAGAATTGTGACTGATGTAATGTTTTTTAAGACATTTAGAAATGCAACAGATATCAAAATACTACGTAAACACTATTAGCAATGCATAAAATACCGACGTACAATTACATTGCAGTGACCCTTTCCTTTTAGACGTTGTTTTGCATAAGGTTTAGTAAATGGCATGGTTAGTCTCTCAATTAATGCAAAGAAGGAGATTTTCAAAGTTCAAAACACAGAAGTTGAAAAGCATCCTTACATTTTATTCCAATTGTGTTCACATTTATTCTTGCTTGTAATTTTTTACATAATTTCTTCCCTTTAATCTTTACACACTTGCTGTGAGTAATGAACTGCAATAAAAAAACTAGTAACCAATCAAAGTGTATCTTTTAAAGTACACCTCTTAACAGAACTTGTTAAAAAGTGGCAATCTGTTACATGTAAAATCTGTGTCACTTTTGGTTACCCCTGTTCACATAGTACTGTGTGTGTTTTATTTCTGATTTAATATACTACTGCTTTGGTATCAGCTCCATGTACTTCCTTTTGATCTGTAACAAGCACCTAAATGAAATATATAGTCCCTGATGGGGTTTTATTAAGGTCCTGCATAAATGTGTGTGTACAATTTATAAAATATATGCAATATTGCAACATAAAATCAAAGCGGCAGGTGTATCACCATATATTAAATCCAACCCTGCTAAAATGTGCTGTGTGCTTTTGAGCTGTTACATGGCAGACTTTTTTTCTGCATCTTTACTGTGTATTTATCTGCTGTAAATCAATACAATGGAGAGACACAAGTATCGCAGAACATAGACAGGTATGGCCATTTATATAAAGGAATGTGTGGATGTTAATTGTAAGCGAGGATAGCACAGGGACACATTGCAATGGAAACCTGAGCTGGAATCAATGGATCTTCCAGGCCCACTTCTCCCCTTGCACTTTGTTACCTTGTGGATGTGCAAGCCAAGATTTCTTCCTTTCTTGCCTCTTATTTCTGAGGAGAAACAGAGCCTTCTCATTTATCCTATTTAACCTCACAATCAAAGGTCTGATTCCTGTGTTTATCTGTGCTGATGCATTTTGTGTATCTACCTGAAAAATGAACTGCTGGGTTCTTTTTCCCTTTGTTTTGCCACACACAACACAGAAAGGAGCGACATACAGAGTAAAAAAAAAATAAAATAACATTTTAGGCAATTTGCTTCAGGTGCACACAATCTGTCATCTACATTATTTGCTATTTCAGCATATTTTGAAAACATATTTCAAATGTTTAATTCTGTAAGTGCACAAAACATGTAGATGTACTGTGCTTCAGGACATGGTTTAGTAGGCATGTTGATATTGTGCTGATGGTTGGACTTGATGATCTTAGAAGTCTTTTCCAACATTAACTATTCTGTGATTCTACAATTCTAAGTAGTATTCATCTGAAAACTTGAAATGCTATGTTATAGATTACAAAGATGAGGGGATTTTAATAAGCTTTCTTTTAAATATGAAGAATATACTGAAATCTAGGCTGTCTGGATGCTCAGACTTATCTTATGATGGTTGCATGAACTCTAAGCAAATTGTAGATGGTGATACAATGGACCTATTAAAGTAATTCCAGTATCCCTTTGAAAAGCTGGTTTAATGTAATCTTCCAAAATAAGTCATTGATGAAACAGGTCGAGAGGAGGCCATGAAGATGATCTAAGGTTGGGCACCTCCCATATGAGGACAGGCTGAGAGAGTTACGGTTGTTCACCCTGGAGAAGAGAAGGCTGCAGGAAGACCTTAGAGCAGATTCCAGTACTGAAAAGGGCTGCAGGAAAGCTGGCTTTTTACAAGGGCCTGGAGTGATAGGATGAGTGGGAATGACTTTAAATTGACAGGGAGAAGATTTAGATCAGACATTAGGAATAAATTCTTCGTTATGAGGGTGGGGAGGCCTTGGCCCCCAGGTTGCCCAGGGAAGCTGTGGCTGCCCCATCCCTGGAGGTGTTCAGGCCAGGCTGGATGGGGCTTTGAGCGCCCTGATCCATTGGGAGGTGTCCCTGCCCACGGCAGGGGGCTGGAACTACATGGGCTTTGAGGTCCCTTCCAGTCTAAACCATTCCATGATTCTATGATTCTTTGATGTAACACCTATGTATTCAGAAATTTTGTCTAAGAGCTACTAATAATTTGAAACAGTAGAGAAGTTTAGGCTGGCTTTTCTACTGATGAACCTTGCATTTTGAAATGGTGGTAATTTCATTCACATTCACATTTCTTGAACTGGCTAGTTGGATTAGTACCAATTACTATTGCCAAAACAATTGTCACACATTTTAGATACACTAGTAAAAACAATTTACATTTTAGACAATTTTTTAAGTAGCAAATTTTGAATTTTTTTTTCCACTTGAACACAAACACCTGATCTCTCAAACAGTTTAGAACAGCAAAAATATGTTGTGGCTTTCTTTCTTCTTCTTTCTGCGCAGTAGTCTTTTAAAAAACAATATTGTCCCCAGACTTCAAGTATAAGAGTGGAAAAATATCTAAATTAGATGAGGGGCCAGGTGTTTGTCAAGCTCATTTCATAGATCTTTAATTCATGGATACTGCTAAGCAAATGCATAGCAGACATTCTTATCCTCATTGGACCTGCTTAAATGCTTTAAAAATAGACTACTTTTTGATAAGATGATAATGTAATGTATTAGTAATACCTTTTTATAAAGTGAACACTAAAGAATGTCCAAAGTGGATGACACTGAAGATTTTTACCAACACTAATGTTTAAAATTCAATGAAATGTGCTGACAAGTATGAAGTCACTATCTTTAAAAGGAATCTGCTGATTTACTGTTAAGCTTCCATTAGCCCAGACTGCTAGATTTCTCTGTTATATCTCCAGCAATAACAGTTTTGAATGATTTCCATTTAGCTTTTTCAGTTATTGTCCTTCTAAGCAAACAGGTCCTCTACTTAGAAATATGCAACAAATCAAATTAATTAAAATGAAACAATTCGACTGGTAAAGTGGTGTTTTGAATGACTCTGAGGGCTATAAATTCAAATTAAGGCTTGCAGAACTTTTATTCCTTGGTTTGAAGAAGCTCCTTGATCCATTAGTAAAAGGAAAAAGGGAAACCAGTCACTCTGTTTAACAGCGTCCACCTAGCATGCTCACAAAAGTAATCATGCTGAAGGCTCATACAGCCAGATATAAACATACAATAAACTAGAGACTGAAGCAGACAGACATTAGACTGGTTAATTGTACTTAATGTTAATATTCAGGTAAGGTTAAATATGATAGCTTTCATTTGAATGGAACAATAGGAGTTTTAATTATTGCAAAACCTTGATCGTGGACGTAAAGTGTTTATAATTTTATGTGCAGTATGCTTTGCTTGTTCTGATACTTGTTCACTCCAGGTGGTAATGTGGGTTTTCAGATTCAGTTTATAAGGTAAAGGTGTGATGGATATATCCTAATTTATACATGTTCATTGAATATATTTTTCCCTAGCTGTCTTTTTAACAATCAGATGGTACTACAGACTGCTTGTTCTTTTTCTGTTTTATTAAGTTTTTAAATACAGAAAGTTCACACCATAAAATCACAGAATTGTGGAATCACAGAGCCATAGAATCATAGAATGGTTGGGGTTGGAAGGGACCTTAAAGCCCAGGCTCTTCAAAGCCCCATCCAGCCTGGCCTTGAACACCTCCAGGGTGGCTTCTCTGGGCAACCTCAGCCAGGGCCTCACCACCCTCATCAGGAAGAATTTCTTCCTAATGTGTAATCTAGATCTCCCACCTTCCAATTTAAAGCCATTCTCCTTGTCCTATCACTCCATGCCATTGTAAAGTCCCTCCTCAGCTTCCCTGTAGCCCATTTCAGGACTAGAAGCTACCACAAGGTCTCCCTGGAGCCTTCTTTTCTCCAGGCTGAACAACCCCATCTCTCTCAGCCTGTCTTCATATGGGAGGCGCCCAGCCTTTGGATCATCTTCATGGCCTCCTCTGGACTCACTTCAACAGATCCATGTCCTTATGTTGGGGATTCCAGAACTGGACACAGGGCTCCAGGTGGGGTCTTATGAGAGTGGAGGAGAGGGGGAGAATCACCTCCCTCGACCTGCTGATCACGCTGCTTTTGATGCAGCCCAAGGGTATGGTAACAATAGTGCTCTTTTTGCAAATATGATGACTGCATGGTCTCAGGTTGCACCAGGGCAGGTTCAGATTGGACATCCAGAAAAATTTCTTCATGGAAAAGGTTCTGAGGCACTGCCAGAGGCTGCCCAGGGAGATGGTGGAAGTATTTAAAAGAGAGGTATATAAAATGATTAGGGACGTAATTTAGTAGTGGACAAGTACAGTTGGACTTGATGATCTCAAAGGTCTTTTCCAACCTAGTGATTCTGATTCTATTGTTCTATGATTCTATACTCTTCCCACCATTCTGTGTTATATGTGATTCACTCACCAATCTGAACTTGTATAGTGCATTTGGTTTTTTCAGTTTAAGTGAGGACATAATAAGTGCAGGGACAGGGTTAAAGCATTGCTCCTGACCTTAGTTTCTTAAAAGCAGTCTTTTTTCTGCTGCTTCTCTACATGTCTCTTACCTTACACAATCATCCTATGGCTTATTTATAATCTACTGTATTTAATGCCTGAAAATGTGATTTCTGAATTCATACTTCACCTTTCGTCTTCAGACGTTCTGAACTAGGAGCCTACACTCTATTATACACTTAGAACAGAAAGAGATTAATATTAAAGGGATATTGAACTCCCAAATATCCGCAAAACTTGTAAAAGAGATAAAGCCACATAACTGAGTGTTATGTAGGCACAATTAGAGTGACACAAAGTTTTGTTGACTACTATTTCTGCACTTACTATTATTTTTCTGCAAAAATACTGTGAGACTCAAGGGTTTATATTCAATTAAATACTAAAGAAAAGCATAATCATCTTCATATTCTTTTACTTTTTCAATTTTAATGGTATTGGGACTTTATTTTCAATTAGAATTGAGTATTTGCTTGGAGAAAGGGAAGAATCTGTTTTGATCTTTATTTCTTGGTGTGTTAGGTGTACCTGATTCTTAAAGATTCGGTCCTGTGGTACTTCAAAATACAGTATTGTCACTGCAAGAGAATGATTACCATTCACATTAAATATTTGGGTTGGCCACCATGTGGTGTTTGAGTTTTTGCTGCAAACTGTACAGAGTCTTGAGAGCATCTGCTTAACTTCAAAAACACTCATTATCTCTTCCTCTTTTTCTCTGCTCATTTTACAAGTCTTCCACCTCTACCAACATGATATAAAACAGACTGAGAAAGTACTACCACAATAAAATCAAGTTTTTGTGGTAGTTTTGACAATTTCTGACAATCGCCTCACAGCCATGCCAGTTGTGTGGGCAAGGTTTTTGCAGGTGTGTTTTGTATGATCCAAGAATCTCAACTGCTGGTAGGGAGAAATGAACTGATACTACTGAGTTTTGATTTGATTTTCTTGTTCTAAACGCATAAAAAAATTAAGAACACATTCTTTTTCTTTCAGGTGGGAGATGAAAGAAGGTGCAGATCTTGAAGATGAGGAGAAAGTTATGGTAGAAGACTTAAAAAATGTTTATTTAACACAGAGCACTCCTACCTCAGAGGATAAAGAAGAATAATTACCATGACAGGCTTCCGTAGCACCTTTTTCTGAATTCAACATGATTAACTTAATGGCTTAGTTATAAATGACAGGACTAGAAAGCTCAGGAATATATATCTCGAGTAGGAGTTTTAAACCAAAGAATGTTCCTCTGTTATTGTCTAGTCACCCCATCCAGGCAGCGATTGTTCACACATGCTTAAGGTGAGCAACAATACATGAAAATGTCAATGTCACAAAACAAGGAGGGCGTATCTTGATGTTGCGGGGGCATAAACCTGAATGGCAAACCAAGAATTGTCTTAAAAAATATAAAAATCAATCTGAAAATAATGGAACTTTGGGCACGTGCTAAGCAAACACCCATGCTACACTTCAATCGACCACTTTGGACTCAAAGGGAGCCTGCCCTTAGTTAGTGTTGCTCAAGAACCTTTTCTCTCCCTTGATGCTCATGTTCTAGTTAGTCCTGCTTTTAAATCATCCAAAATGTACAAAGAAGGACGAGTATAGGCCATAGGACTGTAGTCCTTTGTGAGTTGATGTGTGATGAGTATGTTTGGCCATTACTCCCAAGTGGAGCTGCATCAGCATTATTGCCCTCGCAAATGCTAACCTAGCATCCAGAGTATGTTATGGCCTAAAATACAAATTATAAAGAAAATTGTTAGTAGCTTTTGAAGTTTTGAGAAGCATCTTTTCATTTAAAAGATTGATTCATAGGCAGTGTGCAAAGAACTATCTTAGCAGTGAACTGAGAAGCAAAAATTATGAAGAGTGCAATATTTTTTTCTGAAAAACATAGTAAAATTTCATTTTCAAAGTAAGCCCTGCCTGATATTCGGATTTTCCAAATATTAAATGTTTTTGTTTTCAACAAAATTTCTTCCTGAGACATTAAAAATAGTTGAGTTAGACAGGTGGCTGTTGTGACTGTATTTTTTATACAGAAGCCGTGGTTAATATTTCCTTAGCTCCACAGAAACAATCCATCATTTTCCTATTTCTTTCCGGCATTGGAAGTCCAGGGGCTGCAACTTGGGCTGCAGCTATTCCTGTTCCAAACACATCTTCTCACAGATGCTGTTATGGTAATAACTCAGACCACCTGAACAAGGAGGAAGGCACATTTCTTTCCTAAAGACTTCAGCAGCAGCACAGGTAACCACAGCCCTAATGGTGCTATAGGGTCTAATCAGAAATGCAGGTTTGCCTACTCTTTTTCTTTTTTTATGGGGCATGTAAATTAAAAGACCATTTAAAATTAAAATGGGGACCACTGCATCTTACCCATCTTGTTATGACACTGCATCTACAAAAGGACCGTGAGGCATTAGGGCTTCAAAAATGCTAAAAATATTATTTAAAGAATGAAACACACTTTTTCTGCTGGTGATGATGTAGTAATTTTAGATGATAAAGAAGTTATGAAGTGCAAGAACAATTTTTCTCTGCTTTGTATTTCACCATTGAAGATCAGTTGTGGTCTTAAGGTTTAAAGCGATGGCTACAGGAATCGCCTGTGACGGCAGGCATGGTATTGTGACAGGTGATGCTCCAAATTGTACTAATAATGTGTTAGTGCACATGAAAGCTGGAGTTTAGGATAATCTTTCCTATTTTATCAAAGTCTATTGTACATAATTAACTTTCTGTATAGTCAAATAAAGTGAATTTCTGTCTATGATGTGGTGTAACTGACTGAAATACTTTTTGTGAAAAAGCTCCCCTTCTGGGAAACACTTAGTAGAATAAACTTTGCAAGTGAAATAAGTTAACCCAGAACAAAAGCCCTCACTTACGCTGAAATGAAGATGTCCATACAGGAAGGTATCCTGAGCTGGTTGTTATCCTTTAAATTCATAAAATACATAGTTCTGTAATCAGTCATATTAAAAAAACCTCTTTTTTTAATGCCTCTCCCTCCCTTCTCTCCCTGCCAAATTAATTCAGCAGTAGCCCATCAGGTAGCACTAGGGCAATTTTGTCTTTCTTAGCAAAACTGTATTTATAATCTTTACCAATGTGGAGCTGACAAGACAGAATAACTAGCCTGAATTAAAGCTCATCCCCTACACAATATTTAATTTGGATGTTTTTCTTCTCCAAATCTCTTTATGTATATGTCACTTAAAGTACCTGAATGCAATCTAATGTATGTTTGAAATAGAACTTGTCCCTCAGTCCTTTGCAAGAAACAGCAGGGCTTGGTTTGTTGGCAACATTGTGATCCTGTTAAATGACCTTCAGGGTATGAAAGAAACACTCTCTTGGCAATATCACTTCTACTGAAAAGATACTTTTGCAAGATTCACATTTGTTCAATACAATTACAGTAATAACAGAGAGATGTGTAACTAAGATTGCTAAATAACATACCATTAATTTATCAAGGCTGCTTACTTTAAACTTAAACCCTTAATTGAAGAAAAGTGAAAGACACTTGAAAGAGCTGCTCATTTTTACATTGTAAGGTATGTAAAATTAGCAGTGCTTGTATAACAGATTGATGCTTTCTTAGGCTTTTCTCAATAAAATAATCTATATTTTGTAAAAAGTTCTGCTGATTCTAAAGTTGATTTAAGATTAACTGCATTTTGGAGAGTGATGGGTTCATAAAGGTGCAATGTTTTGCTTTTCTATAGTATGTCCTGCCTATTTTGACACTGCTTGTTGATCCAAGAACATCTCACATTTATGTTTAATCTCAGTAAATGAAGGCAACACAGGACAGACTTGCTGGCTGCCATGTGGGGTCTTTGTTGTGTGACCACTGCCATTTGACTATGTTAACTGCCTCTGGAAAGGCAGTCAAAAATAAGGATTAAAGTCTGTTGTGTGCAACAGACCTTTCTGAATAGGCAAAAGCTGTCCTGGTTGGCTCAGCTGAGTTAGCTTAAAAGGAAATTACTATATTTATAGAGATGAACTGGATGGGATAGCACAAAGTAGGTAACTATGCATTATCATTAATGCTTACACCTAATTCTCATTTAACATTTAAGTATGCTTAGCCCTTTTTACAAAACAGGCTTAAATGGGAGACTTCATGGCATGGAATATTTCTAGTTACATTTGTTTAGTATGCTGTTCATAGTGCTCCAAATCTTAACATCTTGCTGCTTTTTAAAGGCAGTTAATAAAATTAGAAGAAGGGCAAAATTGAGATAGCATTAATAATTATGAAACTGGAAAAAGACATGAGAGAGAGAATCTAGGGGAAAGATAGGGTGTAAGACATAGTCCTGCCCTTTAGCGACCATGGTCTGGCAAACGGCTTCCTGTAGATCATGCTTTGTTCCAGGAAAGGACTTTTTGTAGAGACCACAGGCAACAAAGCTATTTGTTCTGGAAACATGCACGGTGGCAAATGGATGTTCTCTGATTCATCTCTGCATCCTCACAGCAGTGCAAGGTAGGCATGAGGCTGGCTTCTTCCAATTAGCTTCCTCTAACAGAAATATTCCATTTCCCTCTCAGCTGTGAGGTCTCCACAAAATACTACTGAGTGTTATCTACAGTGAGATACCAATTATATGGTGATATAAAACTATTTTATGGAACTCCTTAAAAATATGTGCAATCATTTTTAGTGACAGACACTGTTCAGACTTCCAAGGCAATAGTCAAGAGACTGAGGAATTAGACCCGTTGCCCAATTAGGCATGAAATAAGACATTAACGTGATGGCAACAGGGAGAGTTTTAAGTAAGCATGTAGATCTTGAGGAGGCCCTGGCTGGTGCAAAGCCACTTCTCTGTACTAACTGTCCATGTTGTAAACAGTGGTGTGAGTGAAGCAGCAGCTCTAAAACTGTTTTAAGTATAATATACAGGAAATAGGAAAGGGTGAGCTTGTTTTTCCCTTTATCTTTTGTCTCCAACACTTGGAAAGCAGACTAAACCAACTGCCATTTCTAGGCAGGCAGTACAGGAAAAGCATGCAAGGTTTTGAGCAGGTTGTGTATCACTGGGGGCCTTGTAATACTCATCAGTAAAATGATAAAGGACCAGATCACTTCTCTCTAGCAACAGCATTTGAGAATAGACTTTTAGCTATTATTGCAGTAAGTGAAATAATCATAGAATGCTGAGAAAAAAAACACTCTAAAAAGCAAGGAATCATGCAAACAAGCAAAAATAAATCCAAAACCATTTTCCTTTTTCCTGAAAAGGTGATTCTGTAACAAGTCGTCCTGGGTTTGGCTGGGACAGAGTTTCCACAAGAAACTGGGAAGGGACACAGCCAGGGCATTTGACCCAAACTGGCCAGAGGGGTATTTGATATCATCACATCATGCTCAGGATATAAGAGGCATGGGATTGGCAACACAGTTGTGGCACAGTGGACGATGCTGTTTGTGGCATGGTTAGCGATGTGGTAATCATGGCTTAGTTTCGTGAATGTGTTTCACAGCTTGGTTCAGGTGCGTGGCTGCGGAGCACGACTCGGGATTCCAGATCAGCAGCATGCTGGCAGTGTGTGATATGCATTGTTCATCACCTGTTCTGCATATCCTGTTATTATTGTTGTTGTATTTTCTCTTCCTTTGCTGTTGATATACTGTTCTTATCCCAATCCATGAGTTTTACCTCCGTTGTTTACAATTCTCCTCCCCACCCCACCAGGGTGGAGTGGAGAGTGGAAGTGAGTGAGTGGCTACGTGGCCACACAACTAAATGATAACACAAATCTCTCAGAATGTACTAGCAATTACTAAGTACTAATAACATAAAGTGATCATCTGAATTAAGATTTTACATCTAAATTTAGCTGTCCCTGAGCTGACAAGGATCACTAAAGTCATGGCTAGTGACAAATTTGATACTTCAAGCCATTTAGACCCAGGAAAACTTCAGCTGCTAGCAGGTTGCAGCCATCCCTGCAGAGATACTTTTTTAAGTATTTCCAACTGAAAAAAAAAGATGTTTTAATGTTAAAATAGCTCATTATCCAGTTTCCGCAGTAAGTCAGTCAAGGCTCCAACAGACATCAATCTCAATATCTACATAGCCCTGGGTCCCATCCATTCTCTACCCAGAAATAAGGCAAAGAACTGTATAATGGTGATCATACTCAACAGGTATGGTTTTCTCCAGTGACGACCTCCAAGACTGTGCCGTGTCATAGAATGGTTTGAGATAGAAGATACCTTAAATAAAATCAGTTTTCAAACTTTCTTAATGGTGGAGGTTTGCTGCAACAGCCCATAACTTTGTCTTTTTCTTTTCAGGACAGCATTTTATAAAAATAACCTCTTTTCAGCTCTCCCAGTAAATAAGTACATTGATTAAAATTACTATTGTAAACCAAACACTCTATCATTAGAAAACATCTGGTGAATGATTACCAACCTATCTATGTCCCTAAGACAACTTTCAATGAAATGGTCATTTATATTTTGTCCCTATATGAATGTTACACAGTGAATTTTCTGAAATTTATAATTACCTAATAATCAACTACTTTAATTTTTTTGACCCCTAATAGGTGTTTTCTATGTAAAAAGTCTTAACAACTTTTGGATATTTGGTCTCCTTAAAGAAACAGCATCACATAGTTCTTCATGTGTCATCTTGACTGTGTCTTGTTTTCTACCTCAGTATTGTCTTGCAGACGTCCTTGAAAAACTTACTAGTTAATGTTTGTTATAATTTAGAGTGTGGGTAATGCTGGCACTCAGTTATAGACGGGTAGGCAATTCATTTTCTGGAGTAACTGTCCTACAGACTTGGAGTAGTGCAGGTTCAACAAGGCCAAGGACAAGGTCCTGCAGCTGGGTCAGGGCAATCTGCAGTTTCAATACAGGATGAGGGATGATGTGATTGAGAGCAGCCCTGAGGAGAAGGACTTGGGGTGCTGGGGGATGAGAAGCTCCACATGAACCAGCAATGCTCACCCGCAGCCTGGAAGGTGAACTGTATCCTGGGCTGCATCCATAGCAGCGAGCCCAGCAGGGCGAGGGAGGGGATTCTGCCCTTCTATTCCACTCTTTTGAGATCCCACCCGGAGTCCTGTGTCCAGTTCTGGAATCCTCAACACAAGGAGAATATGGAACTATTGGAATGGCTCTAGAGAAGGGCTACAAAGATGACCCAAGGGCTGGAGCACCTTCCATATGAGGACAGGCTGAGAGAGATTGGCCTTGTTCAGCCTGGAGAAAAGAAGGCTCTGAGGAGATCTTATAGCGACCTTCCAGTACCTGAAGGGGCAACAAGAAAGCTGGAGAGGGACTGTTCGCAAAGGCCTGTAGGCAGGATGAGGAGGAATGGCTTTAAATTGGAAAGGAGAAAATTTAGACTAGCCATGAAGAGGAAATTCTTCCTGATGAGGGTAATAAAGCACTGGCACAGGTTGCCCAGGGAAGCTGTGGCTGTCCCATCCCTGGAGGTGTTCAAGGCCAGGCTTGATGGGGTCTTCATCAGCCTGGTCCAGTGGGAAGTGCCCCTTCCCATTGCAGGGGGGTTGGAACTGTATGATCTTTAAGGTCCCTTCCAACTGAAACCATTCTATGATTCTATAATTACCCTACAATTATCATATATCCTATTCTAACCATATATGGGTAATAATTTCAGGTGCAGGGTTGTCTGAACGGTTCTGCTTCTCATGTTCCACATGCATTTGGTAATATATATGTTTTTTCATTGTTCTAAGTTACCTGTGTTACCTGGGATAGGGGGAGCTATTTGTATGCATTGCTGTCTGTGAGTTATTTATGTTATTTTAACCTAAACCAATGTATTTTGCTAAAGGCCTTGTTTCCTTTAAGTTCCCTGAACTTTTAATTTACACTTGGAAATCCATACTGCATCTATGTTTACAAACATCTGTTTACATATCAATAAAAACTACACATTCTCAAACCTGATGCAGAGTCCTAGAGAATCAAGAATTTATAAATGTAAAATTCAAACCAACTACCTGAAATATTATCATTCAAGAAATGCAGTAGCCATTTCCACTTGGAATTTCACCTCTCTGTATATTCCAAAAATAACAGCTTTAAGCAGTTGTTTATTTCTGTTCTGGACTATTGGTATCTTCCACTCTACACAATAAACATGTTTAAATGGATTATATTATGTAGATTAAAATTATGCTTTCCCTCTAGAGAACGGAACAAACACTGGGGAGGTAAGAGGTTGAGATGGCAAGTGGGTTTTGTTCTGGTGTATGGACTAGCAAACAGATTACTTTCTACAGTAAGCCAGATGTGCCTTTGGGAATGAAATAATCTTGGCAGGAGTCCTACCTGCAGATATGTATTAATGTCAGGAAATTGACAGCTGAACATGAAGACTCGTAATACTTTCTTGAGAGGCAAACGGATTAGGTCCCTTCCATTCTTTTCCAGCTAAGGCTCCTGAATTTCATGTATATCCACTCACATCATGAATCATAGAATCAGAATGGTTTGGGTTGAAAGGGACCTTAAAGATCATTCAGTTTCACCTCTCCTGCCACAGGCAGGGACACCTCCCACTGGACCAAGGCACTTAAAGCCCCCTCCAACCTGGCCTTGAACACCTCCATGGAAGGGGCATCTCCTCCTAATATCTAATCTAAATCTTCCCTCCTTCAGTTTAAATCCATTCCCCCTCATCCTATCCCTGCACTCCCTGATCAAGAGCCCCTCCCCAGCTTTCCTGTAGCCCCTTTCAGGACTGGAAGCTGCTCTAAGGTTTCCCTGCAGCATTCTCTTCTCCAGACCTAACAACCTTAACTCTCTCAGCCTGTCCTCGTATGGGAGGTGCTCCAGCACTCACATCATTTCCGTAGCCTCCTTTGGACGGCCAGCTCATCTCAAGCTTCTCATCTGTCAGTACCCCCAGGTCCTTCTCTTCTGGATTACTCTCAATCCACTCTCCATCCAGCCTTTAATTGTGCTTTGGATTGCCCAGACCCAGGTTCAGGAGCTTGCCCTTGGCTTTGTTGAACTACATGAGGCATGAGGTTCTCACAGCCCCACCTCTCCCGGTCCCTCTGGATGGCATCCCTTCCCTCCTGTGTGTTGACCACACCACACAGCTTGGTGTCATTGGCAAATGTGTTATGCACCTAATGACGTCTATCCATATCTAAACACTGCCTTCCATAAAAATACAATTCTTAGCAATTATGATGTTTATGGAGCTCGGTTTGTTTCCCAAACTGGAAATCAATATTGCTGCAAAACAAACAAACAAACAAACAAACAAAAAACGTGGATTACTGGAACAGCAGCTGATATCTCAGCAAAGTACTTCCATTTTTACCTTATGTTACTACAGTGCACTATACATAAATAAATGTTCAGTTATTCAGCCTCCCCTGTGACAGCCATCAAGATCGTTGTTGAGTACCATGCACCAACTATAAGATGCAAAACAAAAACCCTGTCACAGTTTAGCCCTATCCCGGCCAATTTCGGCAGCTAAGATGAAACAGTTGGACTCCCAGTTCCTCCCGCTACCCAGGGAAAGGGGAAAGTGAAATGAGAAGAAAAAGATTTGGGGGCTGGAAATTAAAACTACAGCTTTAATGAAATGAAGATGAAGATGAAGATGAAGATGAAGATGAAGATGAAGATGAAGATGAAGATGAAGATGAAGATGAAGATGAAGATGAAGATGAAGATGATGACTATGATATAAAATATATATAAACGTATGAAATCACACCACCCCTTGATGATTCTATCACCACAAATGCTGCAGAGGGCATGTTGTTGTCTCATGTTGAGCTTCTTCATCCACCAGCACCCCAAGCCCTTCTCTTCCGGGCAGCACTCAATCCATTCTGTGCCCAGCCTGTATTTGAGCTTGGGATTGCCCTGAGCCACACACAGGACCTTGGCCTTGTTGCACTCGGCCTCGTTGAACAATACATGATGGTTACAAGTAGTTTGGACATTGATAAAATCATTGTAACTGCCAATAGCAGCTGTAACTTGTGGTTTCAGTCTTTGAAAAAAAGTGTCTATTGTGGCAATAGGCATTATTCAACATAATTACATCTAAATCTTTATACTAAAATGGTCTGTCATTAACGTGACTGCTTAGCTCGGCTTTGTCAACCCTATGCCCCCACCCTGGAGGTGTTCAAGGCCAGGTTGGATGGGGCCTTAAGCAACCTGATGCAATGAGAGGTGTCCCTGCTCATGGCAGGTGGTTGGAACTGGATGGGCTTTGAGGTCCCTTCCAATTCAAACTATTCTATAAGCCTATGACAATCATAATATTCCTTCTATGGTTAGAAGTGGGAAAAACAGGAAAAATTATGCTATCTTATGTACTGTGCCTTTTTAGGGATCTCATTTTTCCAGCTTGAGATCCAAAAGGTGCATAACAGAAGCGGTACATGTATTTGCTTTCCCACTTGATGTGTACACAAATCGTTTAAATGACAGTTGTACGATTTTTTTCACAAAAGTTATATAATACCCTGGAGCAGTCATCTGCTCTGACATACATAATTTACCCAAAAATCATTTGTAGAGTTGAGGGATTGATAGTTTGGAACAGAGAAATTATAGGTATGCTAAGCAGGTTCTTGCAAAAATAAATCATGTAATCTTACATTGAGAACCAATATTTCAAAATTCAAAGTACAATTAAATTGTTTGCACATGTAACAGCAGTGAAATAACTTTTGCAAGGTTTACATCATAAACCCATACATCTACGGAGTAAATAGTAGAATACAGACCATAAAGTTCTGACAATAGCATTGCTTTCAATCTTTGCTCCATTCCAACAAAACTTTCCATACTATGGCATTTTTTTTAAGAACTATATACAGAACTAAAGAATTAGGAGTGGTAACTTGAAATATAGATCATATATATTTAATCTTTACAACAAATGCAAAAGCAGTAAGTGAAAAACAAAGACATAACAGACTCCAAAAACTCTCGAGAACATATAATGAAGCATAAGAGTGAATGTCACGACAGATTTATGTATGTTCTACTTTCAGCAAAAACTGCTGAAGACAAATTCAAGAATATTTGTGTATCATACTTTTGGCACAACAGCAGGAACCAAAATAAATTATCCAGGAATAAGACATAAGAAGGAGATTCAGGGTGTAAACAACGAGTGGAACAAGAATTTTGAATTAAAGAAAATGTTCAAGTTGGGTTTTCAGCATTGCAGAGTATTCAAGAACCACATTGGTTTGTCAGTGTTTCATTTCTTTTTTAAAAAGTTTCTAATTTAAATCTGGTGAAAAGTGTTACTTAAAAGGTAACACACAATCATTATCAGGAAAGCTAACTTTTTTTTTTTTGCTGATGAAATGCATTCTCTGTACTTATGCACCATACATGGTACACAAACAGCCTATACCATCGATGTCAAAGCAAAAAAAAAAATGAAAAGAAGCTACAAAGGGAATTCCAAACAGATTTGTGGGTTTTTTTCATACTATCTTTTCTTTTGGGCTTAGCCTCAGAAAGAATTTTTGTGACCCGAAAGACATGGAATAATTTTTCCCAAGAAACAGACATCCTGAACGCTGCTTTTCTTAAATGCAACAGCCTCATGATGAGGTTATACCTTTTTTGCCTCTTAACCTCTGGAAATATCATAGCAGCTGTCACTGACAAAAAAGGAACGTTTAATTTTTAAGTGTAAATATTTCTTATGTTTTCCAGATCCATGTGTACCAAGAGCTGGGCTGAAGGTGCTTATTAGTGAGGACTCTATTGTGCAAACCTGTTCCTTGGCATTAAATATGTGATGATCTTCATAAAGCAGGTGACGTGAGATGGTCAGTGGGACAGAGAAAAAGTATGAAGCATTTTTTAGTGTAATTCTTCTCTATCCTGACACCCTTTACATCTTTTCGTCACAGCAAAAGCTTCCTAAACCAGATCACATCCCTCAATTTCAGGACTCAGTGCAAAGCTCAGGTGGGACCAGCAACCACTTCATATTTATTGCAAATGCAAATCCAACCCATGTAAAATAATATTGTTCAGCCTCTGTATGCCTCGGTGCCCCATTGTGAGGTTTAGTGTGCTCTTAACCAGCAGTAATCTGACTGAGAACTGAAGACATTAATACTTAACATTTTCAGGTGCTGGAAGCAGAAACACAGATACATCTGGAGACAGGCTGTGGTGTTCTACCAGCACTGAACCGCAGGAGGATTTAGCAATTCCTTATGTGAGTTGCATCGCAGGATAGCTATTAAAATCAGACATCCTACTTGCTAAAATCATCTATCAGCTGCTTCTAAAATCCTGCCCACCTTCTGTGTGTCATCTGGGGAAGATACAGTTTTAATTGTGAGCGGGCGGTATAAAAAAAAAAGACAAGGCATCTTCTGTCATTCCAAATTCCTTGCCCTTTCTTTATGTTTCAGTGTCTTCCTGCCAGTTCAAATTTTTCAGGCATCTTTTAAAAAGACAAAAAAAATATATAAATAAGACCAATAGAAATAAACAAAATCTAGGAGGACAAAATTATAAAGAATGTATGATAGAGAATGGGAATAAATACTGCATTTTGCAGCTTTCTCCCTTTTATACTTCCACTCTTTCCTCACTCAAGTTTCATATAATTCCTAACTTCCTTAGTATCCATTACCAAATTTCCTTTTTATGTGTTTATTGTCAATTTATGTTTATGACTTTAGGAGCTTCTTCTCTGTTTCCACTACACTAGAGGATTAAACAGCAGAAGCTTGCATTTTGGGGTTCAGAACAGTTTAATTCATAATGCCTTCATTCAGCTTTTCTGTTCAATTTTTTTATGAGACTTGACATTTTTTTCAGCCATTTGAAATAAGCCTTGTTAAAGCAGTATTTATGTTACTGTAATAAGAACTGTCTTCAGACCATAATCACTTGTCATAGACACTACAAATATTTGGTTCCCCTGGTGTGCTCCTCTTTAGATATGGTGATGAAGTCTTAAAATAACTTCTGCCATGTATGATACAGTACTTTTGAGTTACATTTTTTGCCTCTAAATTAAAAAAAATAGTGTTTTCCTGCTGACAGCACTGCAAATTCCATGATCTGTCATGCAGTCCTCAGTAAGAGCAGCTTTTCTCTCCCCATGCAGCAGACAAACTCTTGCAGAGCCACTTGCCCAGGTCAACGCCTCCTTCACCAGTCAGCTGCCCTGCTTATCTCATGTTCCAGGGCATCCCAGCCCCCTTCCTTCAAAGGTCTTAGTTTAGTGGCTTTCTACAAAGCCTCTGGGTCTTATAAAATTTCTGAGTTTGGTGAGTTTTCCCGCTCTGTGCTGTTTTCACTGCAGTGTCACCACTATTTCACATGACTAGCAGTTGAAAATACTTTCCTTCGAAACCCCCTTTCAAATTCAATTTCCCAATAGTTTCATGGGAAAGGAACACAGTCTCTGGACTTTGTTTTATAATGTATATTTTGGGAAGGAAAAACCAAAGGTGCAGTAACAAAAAACACTCCTTCAGGGATCAAGTCCAAGCAAACACATGATAGGCATCTGGCTCATGCAAGAAAAATGGAGAAACGCCTCTCTACTGCAGACCCATGACCACCTGCCTGTTAGCTTAACCATCATTACAGGAAACAGAAACCCGTAGAATTATAGAATGATGGAATGGTTTCAGTTGGAAAACCTTTAAGATCATTGAGTCTAACCACTGATCCAGCCCTGCTCAGTCCACCACTAGACCATCTCCCCAAATACAACTCTAGGTCTCACAAGGTCTTCAAGAAATCCTAACATGCCTTAAAAGGGGCCCCTTTCCTCCTTGTTTACCCTAACTGATGAGTCCATAGCAAAGGTTTCCTGTTCTTTCAGTGCCTGACTTGGAACTTTACACTGTTAAATTCCATCCTGTTTCTCACTCTCGTGATTATTCATATCTTTCAACTTAGTGTCACCTGCAAATTTCACACATATCAAAATCTGTCTCGTTAATGACTACATTGTACATGTTATGTCCAAACCAAACCACAGTCCCCAAAGAGTGTTCCTGCTTGCTTATTTCCTACTGTGCAACTGCTTTTCTGCTTAGGCTTCTGCAGTCTCCTCCTTAGCTCATCCACATCCATTTTACTGAGTAATTCTGGTCTGAGTTATTATCATGCTGCTGAGGCTGCACCCTGAATCCTGGATCAGTTTCGGGCCCCCCACTCCAAGAAGGACATCAAGATGCTGGAGTGTCTCCAGAGAAGGGAAATGAAGCTGGTGAAGGGTTGAGAACATGAGCATTATAAGGAGCAGCTGAGGGAACTGGGGTTGTTGAGTCTGCAGAAAAGGAGGCTGAGGGGAGACCCCATTGCTCTCTACAACTGCCTGAAAGGAGATTGTAGCGAGATGGGTTTTTGTCTCTGTCAAAGCCTGCTTTATGAAGTGTTTATCCTGACACAGTGCCAGAGCAATCCAAAGTCACTCAGGAGGAGGGTGTAAACAATATTTTTTGCTAAACAGGGTGCATGCCCTTAAGACACTGGATTCAAATGATGGCTATACGCAACAGAGCATCAACAGAAAAACCTCAGTGGCTGAAGGTTCCAGAACAGCTCATCACTCGGCATCAATTGGTGACTTTAGTTAACAATCTGTTTAACTGAAACTGCAAAACCAGCACGGAGAGCCCGGAGCCAAACCAAAATCAAAACCAAACTGCCAGCCCGCTGCAGCCAAATGCATTACAAAGAGAAAAGGGAAAGAGAGAAATGGAGAAAAGAAAGAAATAGTTACAAGTTAAATAGGAAAGATGAGAGAGAGTCACCATCTTAGGGACCCCACATGTTGCAACATGTGTTTCTTCATCCAACAGGTCCAGAAGGTGGTGGGTGTCCAATACATGAGGTTGCAGGCTTTCATGGGGATTTTTAAGCTCTGTCGCCACCCCTCACCAGGGTCAGGTGGTAAAGCAAGTAACAGGCATACCCCAACTAGGCATGTCCCAGACATGCTCTCCAGCTTGTCCACTCTTGCCACTTGGGGCTGGGGGGCAGCACCTGCCTTGACCCAGTAACCCACGCCATACACAGGGGAAATACAGGAGAAAAATACATCTTTAATACAAGTGGCCCAACTCAAAATTCCAAAAGTAACTCATAAAACGTAAGCAGACTAGTTCTCCAAGACATTGCAGTATCTTCTGTATTGAAGGAGAACATGATTTCACTTTCCTTCCTTGGCTTTGCGGAAAGCCACTGAGAGCAAAGATATTAGCTTGGGGCAAAAATAATTGCTGGTTTTGTCATTGTAAACTGTGATGCTGATTTTGGACTAAACTTTTATTTAACCATGTTCACGTACTATGCCATTCTAAAGCACAAAGTTCACTTCATTTATTTACGCTAATGGTTTTGGTTTCACTGTTTATTCTTGTATATGTCATGCTGTGAAATTAAAGGTGGGGAAAAACCCAAACCCAAACAATTTTGTTGTACAAATCCAAAAGGGAATATAAAGCAGCAAAAACTGCCAGTGATGCCACCCTAGCATTTGGCCAGGGGACAGTCAGTGAATGTACAGCTCAATAGTGGTCCCAAAAATTTCATAACAGAAACCAGACCCCTGAAGATGAGGTGGGTCACAGACATCTCTCTGTGACAGATGACAACTAATCAAGGGCCATTACTGAAGATGACCCATGCAAAACAACTCCAGAGGTTGCAGAAGAACTCAATGTTGTCTACTAAACATTTGTTTGACATCTGTACCCAACTGGAAAATCAAAAATTTGCCATTACATAGTCTGTTCTGCACTTCTTTTGTACAATAAAAATGATCCATTTCTCGATCGCATTAATATGTGATGGAAAATGGATCCTATACAACAACCAATGATGTCCATGCAGTGGCTGGGCTGAGGTGAAGCACCAAAACACTTGTCCAAACTGAAGCTGTATTGAAAGAAGATTACAGTCACTGTTTGGTGGTTGGCAAGTGGAATCACCCACTAAAACTTCTTCAACCCTGGCAAAAACCATCCAGTAGAGAAGGATTGCCAGGAGATCAACAAAATGCATCAAGAATGGCAACACTTACATCTAACATTGGTCTATCAAAAAGGACCAATTCTTCTCCATGACAACACTGACTGCATGCCTCACAAATGACTCTGCAGAGGCTGCATGAACTGAGCTACGAAACTCTGTCACTCAGTGGCCTCCATAGATCTCTCTCCCATCAATTACCACATTTTCAAGCATCTCAACAGCTCTCTGCAAGAGAAGTTTTCCACGATCAAGCAGCAGCCTAAAACACCTTTGAAGAATTCATCAGTCCTAGGACTCCAGAATGCTATGCTACTGGAATAAATGGACTTGTTTCTTATTGGCAAAAGTGCATAGATTCTAAAGGTTCTCATTTTGATTGACAGATTTTGTTCTAAGCTGAGATGTACTGCTTTAAAGTTGGTGGTTAAAAATGGCAATTATTTTTGCACTGACCTAAGATAAGTGTGCTGGTTTCAGTCATAACAGCATGCGGCTAGGAGCAACCTGGATAAGAAACGTTTTATCTTCTCCCACATAGACCATTAGTCATGGCCAGCAGCCAAGAGGAGGCAGAAGATCCCAGTGGAATGCAGGGCACCCCGTCTGTCTCAACAGACAGAATAGCTCACCACCTTCCTGCACCAACAGAGCCACGAGCGGTGGAAACCTCCAATGGCTGTCTACATAATGCAGGTTTTCAGAAGTCATTTCACCAAATCAGTGAAGGTTTTCAGGGAGTAAGACAGCACAACTGATGTGCGGGCATATGATAAAGGAGAAGAGTTAGAAAAACTTAGAAGGTTTAGCTTGCTGAAATGCGCATTGTCTGCTACTAAAGGCCTTGAAGACCCTGGATGTTGATAAGAGAGAAGCTCATTCACAGACATTCACTGATAAGAGAAAGCTGGAACGTGGACAACAGCAGAAAGCTGACTGCATCTATCTCTGCAGTCTGCGCCTGCGCACAGATCGGGTTCAGGGACGATTCATGAGCAAGATGAGGGCTACTTCAGCCCTGAGCCCCAGACCACGACACTGCACCTGCATGAGTATGGGAGAAGCTTCTCAAATCTAATTATAATAAGAAACGGGGAAAGGTCGTGAATATGTAATAGGCATTTATGAATAGGCATGTCTTTACACTATAACTACCTGCTTGTTAGACCATATGGTGTGCGAGTTAGGAGGATTATCCCCTCACACCCGCCAGCGAATAAACACATACCTACTTTATAACCCTTAACGGAGTTATAGAGTATGATTCCACAAAACATAACCCTGAAATGAAACTCAACATGCTTCCTCTTGCTGTGCTGGAGTGAGGGGATAGGGATACTCAAGGGGCCATGAGGGGAAGGTAGAGGACACGAGTCCGGAGGGATGAGGAGACAGAGAGATGAGAGGGGATAAGGGGATGGGTGGAATGAGTGGACAATGGAGGTTAAAGGACGTTAAATGGAGGATGAAGGACGTGAGGGGATGAGAAGATGCAAGGGCAGGGGGTTGAGGGGATCAAAGGTGGACGAGGGGATGTGGAGGGATAGAAGGATGGGGGAGGACAAGGGAGAATGAGGAGATGGAGAGAAACGAGGGGATGGAGGACAGGAGGGGACAAGAGAGGACAGGAAGGAATGAGGGGATGGGGGAACATGAGGGGATGGAGGGGGATGAGAAGAAGAAGAGTGACATGAGGGTATGTCGAGAACATGAGGGGATGGAGCAGGATGATGGGACAGGGGATGCAGAACAGGGTGATGAGGGAATGAGGGGCATGAGGAAATGAGAGGGATGAGGGGATGAGGAGGGACAGGAGGATGAGGAGATAGATAGGGGGGCAAAGGGGGTTTAGGAGATGCGGGACAGGAGGGGATGATGGACATGAGGGGACAAGAGTGTGAAGATGGGACAAGGCAATGTTGGGGATGGGGGGATGGAAGGGACATGAGGGGGTGGGGGGATGAGGGAACAGGGCAAGATGAGGGGAGGGGGGGATGAGGGGACTTGCAGGACATAAAGGCATGGAGGAGACTGGGGACACAAGAGAACAGGAAAGGATAAGGGGGACACACAATGGGACAGGGGGGTGGATGAGGAGGACACACCAGGGGATGGGGGAGTGGATGGGGACACACACAAAGGGACGGGGTGGAATGGGGGCACACAAGGGGATGGGGGGTGGTGGAATGGGGGATCCACAATGGTATGGGAGGACATTGGAGGGGGGACAGAAGGGGATGTGGGTGGATGAGAGTGGGACATAGGGGGATGGAGGTGGTATGAGGGGTGATACTGAAAATGCTGGCAAATAAACTAAGACTTATGCTGCAGTTTTAGAAAGCAAGCATCCTTTATCAGGCCTCGGCAACACGAAGGACTGATTTCCGTCAGTCATGTGTGATGAGACAGGAACTGGGACAGAATGTATTTCCCACTTATGTGCAAATGTATAACTTTTCCCAGAAATCTTATCCATATACCATTACTTTCAAAGGACTAGTTTTAATGTTAGTATCAACTTCACAACAATCAAATCTCTGCTAATTTTGGAGCTTTGGAGCCAGCTCTTGGCCTGGCTTTGCATTTGATATGGGGAAAGGCTGCAAACATAGGAGATTACAGAAAAGGACACCTCTGCTCAGCACAGATCACGCTGAACACAAGATGTTATTATCTCCAATGAATGAATGGCATCTGGGAAAACACTGTTTTAAAGATAACATGCTATAAAAAACATGCTATCTAACTTTCAAAAATAGTTACTTGGATGAAACTTAACTCTACTTTAGCTTAAATATAAAATATTCCAGCTTTTGCAATAGTAACTACTTCTTGTAGCAGGACTTATTAGGACTCATTTCGATGCTATTACGAACTTCAAGACCGCCAAATCTCTGCTAATTTGGAGCTTTGCAGCCGGCTCTCGGCCTGGCCTCGCATTGGAGACGGGGAAAGGCTGCGAACAGAGGCGGCTCGCGAAAAAGCCACCTCTGTTCAGCACAGATGGCACCGAACACAACTCTGAGCGCCTGCGAGACCCCGTTTGGAGGAAAACACGCCGTAGGACCGCGGCCAGAAAGCAGCCACCGGCCCAACCCTCACACGGGGCGAACCCCGCCCCGCCCCCACCGCGCTTCCGGGTTCCCCGGTGACGTCACGGCGCGCGGACCCGGAAGCGTCGCGGGCGGCGCCCGGACCGGAGGCTCCGCCGAGCCCGGCCCGCCAGGTACGTGCGGGACCGCCCCGCGCGGCCCGGACCCGCTCCAGAGCCTGCTGCTGTCACAGGTCCCGGCCCCATTCCTGGTGGTATTCCCAGTCCCACTCTTGTTCCCGTTGCCATTCCTCGTCCCGTTCCCGTTCCTCGTCCCGTTCCTCATCTCGTTCACTTTCCCAATCCTTTGCCACTTCCTTGTCTCGTTCCCAGTCCCGGTCCCCTTCCCATTCCCGTTCGTCGCCCTGTTCCCATTCTCATCTCATTCCCTTTCCCAATCCTTTGCCCCTTCATCGTCCCATTCCCAATCCCATTTCTTGTCCCGTTCCCGTTCCTCGTCCTGTTCCCATTCCTCATCCCATTCCCCTTCCCAATCCTTTGCCTGTTCCTCTTCCCATTCCTTTTCCCAATCCTTTGCCCTTTCCTCGTCCCATTCCTCACCCTGTTCCCATTCCCAGTCCTTTGCCCCTTCCTTGTCCCGTTCCTGGTCATGTTCCTATTCCCAGTCTCATTCTTTTTCTTGGTTCAATTCCCAGTTGTGTCCCCGATCCCAGTCCCAGTCCCCTTCCACTTCTTGGTCTCGTTCCTAACCTGATTCCCCTTCCTAGTCTCTTTCCCAGTTCTGCCCCCATTCCCATTCCTAGTCCTGTTCCCATTTTCAGCCCTGTTCCCATTCCTAATCCTGTTCCTGAACTTTTTCCTGTTTTCAATCTCAGTCCAGGTCCTGTTCCCAGTCCCAGTCTTGTTCCTGTTCCTGTTCACATTCACATTCCCAGTCCCATTCCCGTTCCTGTTCCCCTTCTTAGTCCCATTCCCAGTCCTGTTGCAGTTCACGTTCCCAGTCCCATTCCCATTCCAATTTCCATTTTGGTTCTCATTTCTGGTTCCGGTTCCATTCCCAGTCCCATTCAGTCCCTGTTCCCAGTCCTGTTCCCATTCCTAATCCCAGTCCCATTCTGGGTCCTGTTCCTAGTTGTGTTCGCTGTCCTGGTCCCAGACCTGGTCCTAGCCCTATTCCCTTTCCTAGTCTTGATCCCAGTCCCGGTCTCTTGCTTTCCCTGCAGCTGCTGCAGCTCCTGAGCCACCTTCTTCAGTGGCAAACAGAGCAGAAACAGGGGAAAACAGTTGCAATTTCCACTTTTCTAATTAATTTCTTTCCCAAAATGTGTGCTGACAGAGGCTGAGGTTGTTGTGGTTGTTCACAGACAAGAGAGCCTGTCCAGAGAGACTGTGGCTGTCCCATCCCTGGAGGTGTTCAAGGCCAAGTTGGATGGGGCTTTGAGCAACTTGATCCAGTGGGAGGTGTCCCTGCCCCTGGCAGGGGGTTGGAACTGGGTGGGCTCAGAGGTCCCTTCCAATCCAAACCATTCTGTGATTCTGTGATTGAGACTCCAAGGCGATCTTATTGCGGCCTTTGTTACTTAAAGAGGTTTGATAAGAAAGATCATAGAATGGTAGAATGCCAGGTTGGAAAGAGCGTCAAGGATCATCTGGTCCAACCTCTTTAGGTGATCTATAGTTTGAATGAGATGGCCCAGAACCCTGTCAAGGTGAGCCTGAAAGTGGCCAGTGTAGGGGAAATCTAAAGATGGGGGGGAAACTTTTTAGCAGGATCTGAAACAATGGGACAATGGGGGGTGGTTTTGAACTGAAAGAGGAGAGGTTTGAACTAGGTATTGGTAAAAAATTTTTCATGCTGAAGGCGGTGAAACAATGATCCAGGTTGCCCAGAGAGGTGATGGAAGCCCCATCCCTGAAAAGATTCAAGGTCAGGTTGGATGGGCCTTCAAGCAACCTGGTTGAGTTGAAGATGTCCCTGCTTATTGCAAGGGAGTTGGGCTGGGTGACCTTCATGGTCCCTTCCAACCCAAACTATTCTATGACTTCCATGGCTGTTTGGTGTTTCCAGCTGTTCCTACCAATCCAGATATGCCAGGTTTCCCTACTCCCAAGCCCAGCCTTCCCACACATGACAACAGGTACAATATGAGCATTCCATCCCAACATAACCATGGTTGTCATTGCCAGTGCCACTTTCTCAGCGCTGTCCAATGACAAACAACTTCTTGGAGTGAAGTTTCTCGTAGTTGGTCTGGTGGCTTGAGAAGCTGCATGGAATATTTCTCATTTCTGCATTACCCTGATGTGAATGTTGGGAGATATTCTTTCATTTTAAGTTATTACTGTTAGTTGGGTTTGGTATGATTGTGAGATAACTGCGTTCTTTATTCAGAAGGATCAGATGTTGCACATCCACAGCTCCTTCCAAAAAACCCACATGCTTTGCTTTTTAAAGAAATGTTGGCTTCTTTTTTCTTTCAAAGATGATTTGATTGAGAATGTGCTGCTTTCCTTACAGGTAGTTAACGTTTGGCCGTGGTGTGGCATGAGCGAGGCTGCTCAGTTGCCTCTAAACCTGCTCAAGAAGTCTTCGCGAAGTGTAGCATCTGCTTCATCCATCTCTGCAGGAAGTTGTTGGCTCAGGTAGGAGGTTTGAATAAGGAGGTAATAGTGCTTGTTCAGGTCATAACCATTTTGGGTGAAAGAGATGTTATAAAATCAACTGCATTTCTAAGGCTAACAGGATATGTCTGGTCTGAACTGAATAGCGACATGGTGACACAGTCATGAGTAGGATGATCACAACATTTGAAGAAGCATAAATAGCACAGTGCAGTGAAAAGGTGGAGTCCTTATTGTAATCAGTATTTTCTAGGCATTGTTAATTAGACACTGGGTGAAGGAGGGTGGCAGCACGTTGTGCTACCCATGTTAAAGCTGCCGATTGGTAGTGTATTGGATGGAGAATGCCTTCAGGGTGTGAAAATTATGTACTTTGTAGTTGTGTAGGAAAGCTAAAAATGCCTTTGTGCAGGGAAAACTGAAATCTTGGTGGTGGGAGATACTTAACACTTTGGAAGGTGTCACAGAATGGTACCAATTGCCTGGTACCAGTTGCCTGCAGGAAAGCTGTGGAGGGCCCTTTTGTCAGGGAGTGCATGGATAGGACGAGGGAGAACGGTTTTATGTTGAAACAGGGGAGATTTAGATGAGATCTTAAGAAGAAATGTTTTTCTATGTGGGTGGGGAGGTGCTGGCACAAGTTGCCCAGAGAAGTCAGGGAGGGACTTCTACAAGGGCATGGAATGATAGGTTGAGGGGGAATGGAAGTAAATTGGAAGGGTAAAGATTTAGATTAGACGTCAGGAAGAAATTATTCACAATAAGAGTAGTGAGGCAGTGGCACAGGTTGCCCAGAGCAGTCGTGGCTCCCTCATCCCTAGATGTGTTCCCTAGAAGTGTTCAAGGCCAGGTTGGATGGGGCTTGGAGAAGGGGGTTTGGAACTGGATGGGCTTTAAGGCCTCTTTCAACTCAATTAATTCCATGATTCTATGACGATTCTATGAAAGTACAGGAATCATGTCTGTTTGTGCTCCTCTGAGTTTGAAATTCAACAGGTCTGGTGTTCTGAGTGTTTTAAATATTATTTTGCTTTCTTTAAAGAGAAAACACTTTCTGTTCTTGTGAGAGTGCTGCTTTTCACAGGGTCTCTGTCAGAAGCCCCAGACAGTGGCAGTGCCCATTACTGAAGCTGCTGCTGTATTTTTCACCCTGTGTGCACCGCTGGTGTTAGTTTGGGCTGTCCCAAGCCTGCCTTGCTCCACACATGGAGGCAGAGGTAACATTCATAGTATTTTAGCTGACCTGACTCTCTTTGTCTGAAATAGGTTAGCATAGGAAGGAGATGAAATCTTCCAGCAGGCCGGCAGTGCTAAGCAGCTGGAGACAGACAAGGGCGTCATCATTTCAGAAGCATAGTGGACTCTCAAGAGTGTGGTCTGCATTTCTGAAATACCTTTAATTATTGGAGTTTTCTCACCAATGCCTGTTTTCTTCAGATTGCTTTTTCAGTGATGGTAGCCAATTATGACTAATATGTTAATCTGCTAGTTCATTTGGCTGTGGTTTTACTGAATTGCCTTTTATGTACCAGTTAGCTAATTTTTGGGAGAGCTTCACCTTGTAATTATTCAGTGGGGATTTATCTGTTAGTCTCTTTTCTTTTAAGTTCACAGCCTGATTGTTTTCTTCCCCGTGAAGACTCAGCACTGACTTTGGAGGTTTTGTCCGTTCCAGGCTCTATAGAAAAAGTTCTGAATGTGACTCTATTGCTGGTACTTTGTATTTGACTCACTGTTCCTTTAGGGAACAATGTGCTGTGGTGGCTGAGGGTTTTTTTTTTTAGATTTACAATAGATTCCTGGAATTCTTTGAAGTAAAACAACATACAAAGAATGAATGGATATCTCTTACTTTTCTCCACTTGCTTACTGGAACCAGATTGGTTAACAGTGAGCATGAAAATATCTGCTTATGAAATGTAACACTGCCCTATGAGGGTTTCTTTTTGTGCCTTAGAAGAGACCTTTTTTACTCTATGTAAGTGTGATTGTACATATCTCTGCTCAGCCTGTAGATCAGTGTCACAGATCGTCTCTGAGTGGAATTCCTGAGGTGCAGATTGATGGGTTTAAAGTGCTTATTTGTCATGGATGTTGTTCGATGTTGTAAGTGCTGCAGTTAGGATGTGTGTTAGGTATATATACACACTTTTTTTATATTTGATAGGAAGACTCTGGAACGAGTACTACAAGAACTCTGTGTTTAACCAGTCACAACATTCCTTACACTGTTCTTGTAGTGTGACCAAGCTTTGTTGGTAAGTGATCTGGTGGAAGGTGCCCCTGCCCATGGCAGCAGTGTTGGAACTGGATGATCTTTAAGGTCCCTTCCAACTCAAACCATTCCAGAATTCTATAAAAAGCTACAGTATTCTGTTTGTGATGATCCTTTGCTTTTATGCTCGGCTCCCAACAGATACTCATTAGTGCCAGTTTTGGTAGCTCACAAGCTCTCATCGTACTCGGAGACTTCAACCACCCTGACATATGCTGGAGAAGTAACATGGCAAGCTGTAGGCAACCCAGGAGACTCCTGGAGTGCATTGAGGATAACTTCTTAAGTAGAGACCCCCGCGTGAGGGGGTGCAATACTGGATCTGATTGTCACTAATACAAGTGAGCTCATCAGCAACATTAGGATCGGAGGCAGCCCAGGCTGCAGTGATCATGCAGTGGTGCAGTTCAAGGTCCGGAAGCGTAGGGGACAGGTGAGGAGTATAGTCAGGACCTTAAATTTCAGGAAAGCAGACTTCCAGCTCTTCAAGGAGTTACTCAGTAGGACCCCCTGGAACATGGTCCTTGAGGACAAAGGAGCAGAACAGAGCTGGCAAATATTTAAGAATGCTTTCCATGAGGCACAGGAGCACTCAGTCCCCATTTGTAGGAAATCAGGCAGGAAAGGGAAGAGACCAGCATGGCTGAGTTGAGACCTGCTGGTCAAACTCAAGAACAAGAGGGAACTGCACAGGCAGTGCAAGCAGGGACAGGGAACCTGGGATGTGTATAGGGACTGTGGGAGACTGAACCCATGCAGGTACCCTGGACAATATCACAGACAATCAATATGATTGGAAAGCGAGTCATTTATTAGCAAGCAAGCAAGCCTTTTTGTACTTTCCTGCTATCTTGTCTGATTTTTATGTAATGCTTGGCTAAAGCCCAGAGTTTCCGCTAGTAGTTTTTGTATAAGTAGTCTTGCACGTAGACTGTCTTCTTGTTCTCATGCTGTAGCTGCTTCTCAACCTTGATGTATTCCAAACTTCTCCCTAACAACCTGGTAAGGCCACATCGTTAGACCAGCATATATTCCCACAAGGGACACTGCCCGGTTGTGTAGGGGTGAGGTCAAGAAGGCCCAGGTGTACCTGTAGCTGGACTTGGCAGGGGAGGTGAAGACCAACAATAAGGGCTTCTACAGATACGCCAATCAAAAGATGAAGGTTAAAGAGAACGTACCCCCACTGATGGTTGGGAAAAGTGACCTCGTGTCAACAGATGGGGAGAAGGCTGAGGTACTTAACAAACGTTTTGCCTCAGTCTTCAATGAAAACCGCTCTCCTCACCTCTCCTGGGTTATGGGACAGCAAGATGGTGACCAGGGGGGTAAACCCCCTCCCACAATAGAGGAGGATCAGGTTCATGACCACCTGAGGAACCCAAACATCTATAAGTCTATGGCACCTGATGAGATGCATCCCAGAGTCCTGAGGGAATTGGCTGATGTGGTTGTCAAGCTATGATAATTGAAAAGTCATGGCAATCAGGAGAAGTCTCTGGTGACTGGAAGAAGGGTAACGTTGTGCCCATTTTTAAAAAGGGCAGAAAAGACCACCCTGGGAACTACTGACCTGTCAGCCTCACCTCTGCACCTGGGAAGATCATAGAACAGATCCAACTTGGGGTTGCCAGTTGATGAGAAGCTCAACATGAGCTGGTAGTGTGCGGTCACAGTCCAGAAGGCCAACTGTATCCTGGGCTGCATCAAAAGAAGTGTGGCCAGCAGGTCATGGGAGATGATTCCTCTCTTGTGAGACCTCATCGAGAGTACTGTGTCCAGTTCTAGAATCCTCAGCATAAGTAGGATGTAGAACTGTTGGAATGGGTCCAGAGGAGAGCTACAAAGATGATCAGAAGGCTGGAGCACCTCTGCTATGAGGCCAGGCTGAGAGAGTTGAGATTGTTCAGCCTGGAGAAGAGAAGGCTCCGAGGAGATCTTATAGCAACCTTCCAGTACGTGAAGGGGGCCTGTAAGAAAGCTGGGGAGGGACTGTTCACAAAGGCTCATAGTGATAGGACTAGGGGCAATGGCTATGAACTGGAAAGGGGCAGATTTAGCCTAGACATGAGGAATAATTTCTTCCCTATGAGAGTGGTAAGGTGCTGGCCCAGGTTGCCCAGGGAAGCTGTGGATGCCCCATCGCTGGATGTGTTCAAGGCTACGTTGGACAGGGCCTTGGACAGCCTGATCTAGTGGGAGGTATCCCTGACCATCGCAGTGAGTTTGGAACTAGAAGATCTTTAAGGTCCCTTCCAGCCAAAACTATTCTATGATTCTGTGGTTTTTTGATGACTGACTCCTTATGGATTTTAGGCTGGGATCCACAAGTTGTTCCCCTCCAGCTGTGGACAGAGGGTGCCTGGGGTGTGAATTCATAGCCTGTTCCCATTGTGTCCGCACCGCTGAAAGCGGCAATATCCCTCTCATCTTCCTTCCCCATGTGTCCTGGCCCTGTGGAGGTCAGCTGACTGCATCGTGAGCCTGGTAAGGAAGCTGATCCAGCTGATGCAGAACAAGAGGTATAAACTACTCTTTTCTTATTGCATCAGCTCACTGACTTGCAGTTGTGCAATGATTGCTGTCAAGCACTGGAATAGGCTGCCCAGGGAAATGGTGCAGTCTCCATCCCTGAAGGGATTTAAAAGCCATGTGGATGTGGCAGTTAGGGACATGGTTTAGTGATGGAGTTGGCCGTGTGAGGTTAAGGGTTGGACTAAATGATCTTAAAGGTGTTTTCCAACCCATATGATTTCGTAATTCTGTGATTCCATTCTATAAGAAGGGATGTGGGACTGCTGTTGGGGTGGAGAAGATGGAAGAAGGAGAAAGGAAGGACCATTTCCTCTCAACATGTTATGTTCCTACAGGCTTGAGCAGATAATGGGTGTGCAGCCTGAGTCACCTTGTACTTAAAATGACTGCAGATGAAAGCCTCTCCACTGGCTTTCTGAGCAGTCTGCTCCCATGAGTTAATTATTAATGGTACTGCTGATGGGGATGGCGTGCTATTCTGTGGGCCGGTGCTGTCTTTGTATAGCTGGTTTTGTTCCTGTTATGCTCTCCTGGAGAGTGTCAACTCTCTGCTCGATGGGACCTCTCTGGCACTGCAGTTAATACTCTGTTGAGTGGGTATCCAAAGAGGAATGATGAACCATGTATCAGGCTAATTTTAGGTGTCTCTGCTTTACAGCTACTATAGTTTCTCTGTTCTAACAGCTTGCTATGGCCCAACAGAAATTGAAGGGAACCAGTCTTTGCTAAGCCTGCTATATAGACATCTGAGTCTTGGAAGTCTTGACTGTGACTTCTTACCTGTGTCTTAACAACTGTTAACTGTTAATTGTTAACAACTTAACAAGTGTCTGAATCCAGTATATTTGGTACAGTGGTAAATTTAGGAAACTGTTCTATCAGCAAATAGGGCTTTTTCTCATGTCAGTAAGTGAAAGAAAATGTTCTTTATCATATCTCTCGAAAGAGGGGTGATAGATAAGACAAAAATCAGCCTAACACATTGTTGGTTGGGCTGCACATGAGCCAGTTCTGGTTTTGACTGGAAGCACAGTTGTACCAGAAAGACCAGTAATGGTGAATGTTCATAGAATCATGTTTGGTTTGGTAGGGATCTCAGAGCCCATCCAGTTCAAATCCCCTGTCACGGGCAGGGACACTTCTCACTGGATGAGGGTGCTCAAAGCCCTATCTAACCTGGCCTTGAACACCTCCAGGGATGGGGCAGAAACAGCTTCCCTGGGCAACCTGAACCAGTGCTTCACCAACCTCACAGTGAAGAATTTCTTCCTAATGTTTAATCTAAATCTTCCCCCTTCCAATTTAAAGCTGTTTGCCCTCATCCTATCACTCCAGTCCCGTGTTAAAAGTCACTCCCCTTCTTTCCTGGAGCCCCTTTCAGTGCTGGATGCTGCTCTAAGGTCTCGCAGATCCTTCTTTCCAGGCTGAACAGCCCCAACCCTCTCAGCCTGTCCTCAACAGAGGTGCTCCAGCTCTCTGATCATCTCCGTGGTCTACTCTGGACCCATTCCAGGAGTTCCATATGCTTCTTATTTTGGGGATTCCAGAACTGGACACAGGGCTCCAGGTGGAGTCTCATGAGAGCAGAGAAGTAGAATTCCCTCCCTCACACTGCTGGCCACACTTCTTTTCATGCAGCCCTGGACACAGTTCACCTTTGGGGCTGTGAGCACACCCTGCCAGCCTATGTGAAGCTTCTCCCCTAGCACCACAAGTCCTCAGGGCTACTCTCAATCACATTACCTCCCAGCCTGTATTGAAGCCGTGGATTGCCTCGACTGAGGTGCAGGACCTTGCCCTTGGCCTTGTTGAACCTCATGAGGTTCACACAGGCCAACTTCTCCAGCTTGTCCAGGTCCCTCTGGATGACATCCTGTCCTTCTGGTGTGACAACCTCACCACTCAACGTTGATGAATGTTGGTGTTGATGTTTCTTGATGCTTGTGCATTTAAAGTCAGACCTGTCATATTAACGTTGTTAAGGTTTTTGCATGTTTCAGTTTTTCATAAGGAAGTTTTCTTGTTTTCTGCCAATTTCAGGTCAAGATTTAAGCTAAATATTTTTTGAGAGGGACATTCTGAAAAATGTTTTTGACTGTATTGAAAATATTTTTGATTACTTTAAGTACCCCTAGGCATCTCCAAGATGTAGATAAGAAATATGGAATTTAGTAGTGAGATAGCTTTGGAAATTGTGAACTATTTCCCAAGACAGCTAGTCTGGATTTGTCTGAATTATAAGCTTCATAAAGTTGCCATTTTCCATTTGCAATTAAATCTTTTAAGATATTTGTTTTGAATCCTCCGGATGTTTGAGCTGCAGTGTACATACTCTGATGGCCTACTGAGCTTTCTTCACCGTGTCAGCTTTATGCAGGGTGCGTGACAAAAGCTCCTGGTGGGACACAGAAAAAATGAGCTCTCTTGTTTCCCGTCACTTCTTAACTGAGGTATATTTTGGTTTATGAACAGGCATAGTGGGCCACATTCCTGTTTTATTTCTGCTACATTCTGGGAGTAAGTAACTCAGTTGTTTGCAGCCATTGTGTGCAAACCTCTGTGCTCAAAAGGAAACTGTTCGGAGTTTTAGACTTGTTACTGCTCATCTGAGAAAATTGATGAGGCAATTCTGACTGATCGTGTTGTTGATGTGCCGGGTGCACTCCAGGTTTTCTGGAATATTACATCAAAGACCAACCCCAACAGATAACACAGTGGTTATAGTTTCTTTTAAAGTCCTGCATGCTGGGCTTCATAGACCCTCCAAATGCATGGTTGAGTGGATGTCATAGTTGTGTGTAGCACTGTTGGCATATAATACATGCAAATCTCAATCTTCTTGTTTAACTGATGAAGAAGCTAAACCATATTATTTCTTTCCATTCTTTCTTCATGTCCCAAGTGCTGGAGAATAGCCAAGCAACCTCAAAACTTGTTTTTCTAACAAACAAGTATGTAATTCCCTTTGCAGAACATGCTTGTTATAAACCCGTCTTGAGGAATAAGATGTTAAGTAAATGAATCATTGAATAGTTTGGCTTGTATGGGACCTTAAAAGATCATCCATTTCCAACCCCTGCCACGGGCAGGGACACCTCCCAGTGGATCAGGGGGCTCAAAGCCCCATCCAACGTGGCCTTGAACACCTCCAGCAATGGGGCCTTGAGCAGCTTGATCCAGTGGGAGTTGTCCCTGCCCATGGCAGGGGGATTGGAAGTGGATGGGCTTTGAGGACCCTTCCAACCTATGATTCTGTGGGACATCCATGACTTCTCTGGGCAACCTGTGCCAGGGCTTCCCCACCCTCACAGGACACCATTTCTCCCTAAGGTCTCATCTCAATCTCCCTTCTTTCAGCTGAAAACTGTTCCCATCATCCTTTCGCTGCACTCACTGATCAAGATCCCCTCTCCATCTTAATTAGATGGGAGTCGATCAAATGGACTGTATTTAAATAAAACCAGGCATCATGCTTGAAATCAAAACTGCAGTTATTTTCAAAGGAGAAATATGTTAACAGGAAGCCTTAGTAGGGAAAGAGCCATTGCTTAAAGGCATTATGGAAATATGGTGAAATGAAGGAAAAGTAGGTGTGCTCATTCACACAGTCTGTATCTCTTTGAAGAATAATAGTCTATGGAGTGAAAGACTACCTCCCCACTGAATCATACATTTAAATTCTGTGAAATAGAATCTGAACAACTGGGAATTGTGTATCTGGATGTGGATTACTCCTCCGCTGCAAGGCTGTGCAAACATAGCTGCCCACTTCCACACCAATGAGCAGCATTTCAGACCAGGCAGAGCCATCAAAACCTACAAAGGTATTATAAGTGTCAGCTGACATTTGATGTGTGCTAGTCAAGAGGTCAAAAATTAGTGGGGGTTTCTTGATAGTTTAGTTTAAATGTTGGCATTTTTGAATAGGAGGGTTTCACATATAGAATTAAAAACTATTGCCTATCACAATGGGAGTTTATTGAGTTCTGCTTCTGCTTTGGCCGTATTTCTTTCTTGCCTATGTTGGCAAATTGGGCTAAAAAGTTCTCAGGCAGCAGCCTGCCTTCTTCTGTCACCTCGGTTGTCCCAGGTAATGGACTGAAACTGAGATCTGATCAGTTAAAAGTATACTCTTACCAAAAAAAGAAGAAGAAAGGGAGTTAAACTCAGGTCAGGTCCCTGTTCTGGTTTAACTTGGGTCCAATTCTCTGAATGGGTTCGTTGTGCATTGCTAAAACAGTTCTGTTGGCACAGCTGAGAGGGCAACATGGGTGGTATGTGGGACTGCTTAAGTCATTCTTGTGAAGGTATGTTTGGGAATATGTCCTCTGATACCAAGACCAGGGGCAGAAATTGTCACCTGCCTGGATGAAGTAAAACACAGCTTTCCCTTGTGTTGTACTTAATATTTCTCACCCGAAGAAGTTGCCCTCAATTTTTAGATGTTTCAAGCACATTCCAGGAATGGCAGCATGAAAGCTCTGTGTTCTCTCACTTGGTGTCCTGTCCACTGTGATAATGACACTTTTCTTCCCAATAAGATGCAACAGATGCTAAACTATCACATTATGTGAGATTTCATAAAAAGCCCCAGCTAATGTCCTGGCTTGTGCCTTTTTCCTTAAGACATTCTTGCAGTGCTCCAGGCCTGTAGAGGAGAGGCAGGGGAGCTGCCTGGAGGAGAAGGACCTGAGGGTTCTGGTTGATAGTTGGTTGAACATGGGCCACCAGTGGCCTAGGTGGCTAAGAAGACCAATGGCATCTTGGACTGTAATAGAAACAGAGTGGCCAACAGGAGCAGGGAAGGGATTCTGCCCCTGGACTTGGCACTGGTGAGGCCACATCTTAAATCCTGTGTGCAGTTTTGGGCATCTCACTGCAAGAAGGACATTGAGATGCTGGATTGTGCCCAGAGAAGGGTAACAAAGTTGGTGAAGGATTTAGGGCACAATTCTTAGGAGGAGTGGATGAGGGAGCTTCGGTTGTTTAGTCTGGAGAAGAGGAGGCTGAGGGGAGACTTTGTCACTGTCTACAACTACCTGAAATGAGGTTGTAGTTAAGTATGTGCTAGTCCCTTCTGGTAGCCAGTGACAGGGCAAAGGAAAATTACCTCAAGATGCGCCAGGGGAGATTTGGGTTGAATATTAGGAGGAATTTCTTTACTGCAAGGGTTGTCAAGCATTGAAAGAGGCTGCCTAGGGAGGTGGTGGAGTCACCATCCCTGGAGGTATTTAAAAGATGAGTAGATGTTGTACCTGGGGACATGGACTAATGATGGACTTAGCAGGGCTGGACTGATGGTTGGACTTGATGATCTTAAAGGTCTTTTCCAAGCAAAACTGTTCTGTGAATCTCTGACATGATTTGCTGTTGTGAGTGACTCAGAAACAGGCAAGGACATTTTTAGCACACAGTGCCATTTGTTTTCCACTGTTGCTTTTTCTAAATAGGTTCTATGTCTTGATTTCTAGTGTTTCATTCATGTGAATCATCCCACCAGCTTCACTAATATCAGATAGGTGGAACGAATGTTCCTGCAGGAGTGCTTTCATTTCTTGTGCATTATCTTCCCAACATCATTCTGTGGGCAATTAAAGATTTTTTTAATAGTTTTTGTCTTTTCATTCTTTGTTCTGTTAGTTCTGTTCTCCTTGTCTTTCTTTCTGGTGAATATTTACGTAGTCATAAAAGTTACGATAAATCCATAAGGAGCAATTGTGAGAGGACTGCACCAAAATAACCAGAAGTTTGAATTATTGCCTGTGTAAGCTGGTTGGTTGAGGAAACAGGGAAAGGATGGAAGTAGGCTGGAGAAAGAGAGGCTTAGGGGAGACCTCGTTGTGGTTTACAGCTTCTTCACAAGGGAGGAGACGCTGATCTCTTCTCTCTGGCAACCAGTGATAGGACCTGCCGGAATGGCTGGAAGATACACTAGGACAGAGGGTTAGGCTGGGTGTCAGGAAAAGGTTCATCACTCAGAGGGTGGTGGAGCACTGGAATAGACCCCCAGGGAACCAGTCGTGGCACCGAGCCTGACAATACTGCAGAAGCATTTGGCCAGTGCCCTCAGACACACAGTGTAAATGTTGTGGTTGTCCTGTGCAGGGACAGGAATTGGACACAGTGATTCTTGTAGGTCCCTTCCAACTCAGAACATTCTATGGTTCTGTGAGGTGAGAAAGCCGGTTCCTCAATGCAGCCCATACCTGGGTTGCATTTTCTTGGGATGAGAGACAAAACCAGCACCTGGTTTGTATCAGACAGGAATGGAATTTTTGAAAGCTAGTAGCATGCTCCTTTGAGAAACTTAGGTTTTGTCTACCCAGTGATGTCCAGAGGAAACGTTTAAAAGAACATAGTTTAGAAAATTCCCAAGAATTGGGATCTTTAGAGAGTGCTACTAACAGGAATATGAGAAAGCATTATATGTGTGCTAGTATTAAACTGTCTTGTTTTCCAGAAAAGGAACATGGTGAAGATAATATAGTACTGTTAATTTATTTGCTTGTTCCTAATGGCATTTATCTGCTGGTCTGTAGCAGTATAGGATAGCAAATAGATGTCTCTTAATGCTTTACTTCATGGGAGATGTTGGTAGACCGCCTAAAAAATTTACTGTGAGGGTGGTGAACATAAGAATGAGGCCCAGAGAAGCTGTGGAATCACCATTGTTGCACATGTTCAGAACTTGACTGGACAAGCAGCCTGTTTTGATCAGACCTACTTTTTCAAGAGGCTGGACAAGTTGACCTCCAAAGGTCCCTTCCAGTATTACGGTGCCTCTGCATTGTGGATAAGAAACAGGTTACTTGGCAAGGTCTACTTACATGTCAAGTATCAACCTCAGTTTTACAATGTAAAATCTCCAGTGACGCTACTTGTACAAGGCATGCTGGGCCCTCTTTGTTGTTTGGATACATGTACCAGCACCACAGAACAACAGAACGTGCTTGTTCCACCAGGGAACTGTGCTGAGGATGACCAGTGCAAGTGGACAATGAGCAGTTTTATCTCAGGAAAATGCTCAGTGGCTTTGTTATTCCTGTGTTCATTCTGTAACAGCAGGATGCATGAAACCAGGGGACTGGAGTAGGGTGGACAAGAGGATGTTTGTAACAAGATGTTGGGTTGGCAGCATCTCTGTGAAAGCCCTTGAAATGAAAGGATGAACAAGGACACAGCTTGGGGAGGGAGTGGAATGGCACTAGAAGCTCTCAAGGTGGAATGAGGCCAAGTGGAACTGGGAGCTTGTGAGAGAAATATGAGAGGGTGATTGAAAGGCACTTAAATATGGGGGAGGAGGGATTTGAGGATGGAAGAAACATTAGGGTCATACTTAAAGCTGACAAGAGGAAGCCCAGACAAAAACCTGAATGGCTCCTTATCAAGTGAGCACCTTCATTCTGTGCCTTAACAAAGTCAGAAGTGCAATGGAAAAAACCCAAATGTGATTACGTCTTATCTTTGTTAATGATTTGGATGATGGTGATGTAGAGAGTACATTTATTAATTTCACAGGGAGTACCAGGCTGGGAGAGGATTCAAGTTCTGTGAAGAATAAATTTAGAACTTCAAATGGCTTAGAAAAATTAGAGAAACAAAATGTAAAAGAAATAATGCTGTTTAAAAGGACAAATGCAAAGTTCTGTGCTTAGATGAGACAGTTCCCTACATAAATACAAACCAGCAATAATTCCAGAAAAAAGAATCCCAGATTTTGAGGTGAATCATAGAATATGCGTCAGCAGTGCTGTGCTCTTTCAATAAGGGTAATTATTCTTCTGGGATGTATAGAAGGAACATATTTAAACATGCACTTCCTGGGCTATATTGAAAGTAGCGTGGCTAGCAGGGTGAGGGAGGGGATTCTCCGCCTTGATTCCACTCTCATGAGACCCCACCTGCAGTCCTGTGTGCAGTTCTGTGAACCGCAACATAAGGATTGTATGGAACAGTTGGATTGGGTCCTGAGGAGGCCACGAAGATGATGTGAGAGCTGGAGCACCTCTGCTATGAGGACAGGCTGAGAGAGTTGGGGTTGTTCAGCCTGGAGAAGAGAAGGCTCTGGGGAGACCGTAGAGCAGCTTCCAGTACCTGAAGGGGCCTGCAAGAAAGCTGGAGAGGGACTTTTTCCAAGGGCCTGTAACTGATAGAATGAGGGAGAATGGCTTTAAATTGGAAGGGGGAAGATTTAGATTAGACGTTAAGAAAAAATTCTTCATGATGGGAGAGTGGTGAAGCCCTGGCCTAGGTTGCCCAGAGTAGTGGTGGCTGCCCCTTCCCTGGAGGTGTTCAAGGCCAGGTTGGATGGGGCTTTGAGCAACCTGATCCAGTGGGAAGTGTCCCTGCCCATGACAGTGATAGGAATCAGACGATATTTGAAGTCCATTTCAACTCCAACTATTCTGTGATTCTATTCATTGAAGCACAATATGGACACTTTTTAAGGTTTTATTCTTCTGCAGGGTGATTTTAACCTGGTTGAAGGTGTTTTAGTGCACTTTAAAGAATGATTGTTGATAGAATGAGTAATATCCAGTGTTGTCAGCTTTCACAAATTTGTCATGGCTGTGGCTCTGGTGGTTTTGACAATTTCATGACGATAAATTTTGGCTGTTTCACGCAAATTGGGGAGTCAGAATCAGATATTCTTGAGAACTCAAAACTGAAAGCCCTGAGACCATGAGCTCTAATTCTTGCTCAGTCATGTGCTGCTGCTCATAATGATCCTCACATCCCTTGTGAGCTGTTTCATGCTGTTGTGGGAGGTAACTGACATATGTAAATATACATATATATACACACACACATACTTTTGCATATTCATTTATTGTGCAGTTTCAGTATTTCTTGTCTCCACAGAATGTCAGATTAGGTCCCAGAGTGCTGGGACCTCTGGAGATTGTCTTGTTCCACCCCAGTGCCCATTTACTGAAAGTAAATGTCTTGGGTAAAGTTTGTGTACCTCCATACCTTGCCACCTCTCTGAGTGCCTGTTCCAATGTTTGACCACCCTTAGAGTAAGGAAGTTTTTCTTTACATTCAAATGCCCAATTTTTGCCCGTTGCCTGTTGCCCTCTCACTGGGTACTACTGGGAAGCCTGTGGCTCAGTGGTCTTTCTTTTTCCTCATCAGGTATTTAATAGAGACTGATAAAACTCCACCCCATCCACAAGCCTGGTTTGAATAGTCCCAGCTCTCTCAGCTTCTTTGGAGATCTCATGTACTCCAAGCCCTTAAATGTCTTTGTGTCCCTTCCTTGGACTTGCTCCAGTATGTCTGTGGCTGTGTCATACTAGGGAGTATGGAACTGAACACAGCACTCCAGATGTGTCTCAGCAGCACAGAGTAGAGGAGAAGGATCATGTCCCCAGCCTGCTGGTAATGCTTTTTGTAAAAGGAAACTTTCCAGGATCTTGTTCACTAATTTGTTTCTTCAAGTCTCATTTTAAGCTTCTGAGCAGCATTAGATATATAGTTTAGAAACTATATCCTATTTCTAAATTGTGGATTTTACCCTTCCCAGACTATGGTAGCTTGCGATAATATTCATTCATACCAGGTCCTGCACTTGGGTCACTGCAACCCCGTGGAATGCTTCAGGCTTGGGGCAGAGCCACTTGAAACCTGCCTGGCTGAGAAGGACCTGGGGGTGCTGTTTGGCAGGAGCTGAACATGAGTCAGCGGTGGCCCAGGTGGCCAAGAAGGCCAACAGCATCCTGGCTTGGATCAGCCATGGTGTTGCCAGCAGGAGCAGGGAAAGGATCCGTTTGGACTTGACACTGGTGAGGCCACACTTTGAATGCTGGGTTCAGTTTGGGGTCCCTTGCTGCAGTAAGGGCATTGAGGGTTTGGAGTGCATCTGGAGAAGGGACTCGAGCAGAGGAGTTACAGGAGCAGTTGAGGGACCTGGGTCCGTTTAGTCAGGAGGAGACTAAGGGGAGACATCATCGCTCTCTGCAGCTCCTGGAAGGGAGGTTGTGGGGACATGGGTGCTGGTCTGTTCTCCGAAATGACAAGTAATAGGTCAGGTTGTGCCAGGGGAGGTTTAGACTTGTTGCTAGGAAAATTTTCTTTACTGAAAGGGTTGGCAAGCACTGGCAGAGGCTGGCCAGGGCAATGGTGGAGTTTCCATCCCTGGAGGGGGTCAAAAAACTTGTGGCCTTGAGAGTTTGTGGACATGTTTTAGTAGGCACGGTGCTGTTGGGCTGATGGTTACATTGGATGATCTTAGAGGTCTTTTCCAACCTTAATTCTGTGATTCTATGATTATGGCTTGTAAAGTTTCATTGGCAGTGACTCAAAATGTGTATCCGTTGGAATGGAGAAATTTGCTTCAGCTGATTGTTGGAGGACTGAGAACTATTGTGAAGTTGAATAATTTTTAGATATAGATGTATTGTGGTAGTTGCTTTACATTTATTTTGAAGCCCGTACCTAATTCTTAGGGTGGTTAACAACTGGATGTATGCTGGGAACATAAGGAAAATATTTCTTTGCTATAGTGGGCTTGGTTTTAAACACTTGAGCCCTAATTTCACAATGTTTTGGATGTGGAGTTCATGTTGCTTCAGTTTTTAGGTGCTTTTAGCTTTTAGTAACTCCAAAGGTGACTTTCTGTGCCCTGTCCCTTTCCCCATATTTTATTTTTTGGACCAGATTTTTTGTTTCGATTTCCAGATTTGTACCAAGTCTGCCAAACTTCATTTACATCAAGAAAGCATATGCTTTGTCTAGCATTGCCGATGTCTTAGAATCAAATTTGGGGTCTTTCTTTGTAAAATTACTCTTCATCTGCTTTCCCTCCTCATTTTCTTGGTTTTTTTTTCTTCTGTATTCCTTTTCGTGGTTTGCAGCAGAATTCAATAGCAAAGCATGGAGAGTCTGAAGATTTGGGTTCCCCTAGGATTTCCTTTCTCCTCCTTTTTTTTTGTCTTTCTCCAGCCCAAGGAATTTAGGACAGAAGAGTTTTTTGCTTAGTAGGACTGTGTAACATGTTCAGGCTTTTGTAACTGAAATGTTTCTTCTTCTTTACTGGGAGTAGGTTAAAAACTTAAAGGACTGGAGGTTTTGCTACATTATCAGATGTATCCTTCCAACATTTTTTTTCTGTGTTGCACTTGTTCTTGGTAGTTGATACAATATTTTTCTTTGCAGATTCATTTTGTCCTGTGTTTATACCACTAATGTGAATTTACAGCTTTCATCTCATTGCCAAAAAAGAATCCTTATTCGTGTAAGGATACTTTAAAGGTGGTGCTGTTTCAGTGCAGACTTTATTGAAATTTGTCAGTTGTGTGAGAAAACCATAGGATCACAGAATGGTTTGGATTGGAAAGGACCTCAAAGTCCATCCAGTTCCACCTCCTTGCCATGGGCAGAGACACCTACTGGATCAAGGGCTCAAAGCCCCGTCCAGCCTGGCCTTGAACACCTCCAGGCCACAATTTCTCTGGGCAACCTGGCCCAAGGCCTCACCACCCTCCTAATGTCTAATTTAAATCTCCTCTATTTCAGCTTAAAAGCATTCACCCTCATCCTATCCATGAAATCCGTGATCAAGGGCCCCTTCCCAGCTTTCCTGGAGCCCCCTTCAGTACTGGAGGCTGTGCTAAGGTCTCCCCACAGCCTTCTCTTCTCCAAGCTGAACAACCCCAACGTTCTCAGCCTGGCCTTGTGGCAGACAAGTCCAGCCTTCATGTCATCTTTGTAGCCTCCTCTGGACTTGGTCCAGCAGATCCATGTCCTTCCTGAGCTGAGGACTCCCACACAGTCCTCAGCACAGGACTACAGGAACAAGCAATATGTTTGTATTACCTACAATGTGCTTTTCAGAGGCCTTTTTTTTGCACTCATTGAGTGTGCACACTGTATAATGCATCTTTGCTTTTCTTGTGTTCACTTCCATGTGGTTTTGGGAAGACATATCATCAGCTGCTGTAGAATCACAGAATCACAGAATAACCAGGTTGGAAGAGACCCACCGGATCACCGAGTCCAACCGTTCCTACCAAACACTAAACCATATCCCTCAGCACCTCGTCCACCCGTGCCTTAAACACCTCCAGGGAAGGTGACTCAACCACCTCCCTGGGCAGCCTGTTCCAGTGCCCAATGACCCTTTCTGTAAAGAATTTTTTCCTAACGTCTAGCCTAAACCTCCCCTGGCGGAGCTTGAGGCCATTCCCTCTTGTCCTGTCCCCTGTCACTTGGGAGAAGAGGCCAGCACCCTCCTCTCTACAACATCCTTTCAGGTAGTTGTAGAGAGCAATGAGGTCACCCCTCAGCCTCCTCTTCTCCAGGCTAAACAACCCCAGCTCTCTCAGCCGCTCCTCATAAGGCCTGTTCTCCAGCCCTTTCACCAGCTTTGTTGCTCTTCTCTGGACTCTCTCCAGAGCCTCAACATCCTTCTTGTGGTGAGGGGCCCAGAACTGAACACAGGATTCGAGGAGCGGTCTCACCAGTGCCGAGTACAGAGGGAGAATAACCTCCCTGGACCTGCTGGTCACGCCGTTTCTGATACAAGCCAAGATGCCATTGGCCTTCTTGGCCACCTGGGCACACTGCTGGCTCATATTCAGTCGGCTGTCAACCAACACCCCCAGGTCCCTCTCCTCCAGGCAGCTTTCTAGACAGACTTCTCCCAGTCTGTAGCACTGCATAGGGTTGTTGTGCCCCAAGTGAAGGACCTGGCATTTGGCCTTGTTAAACCTCATGCCATTGGACTCTGCCCAGCGGTCCAGCCTGTTCAGATCCCTTTGCAGAGCCTCCCGACCCTCCAGCAGATCGACACTTCCACCCAGCTTAGTGTCGTCCGCAAACTTGCTAAGGGTGCATTCGATGCCTTCATCCAGGTCATTGATGAAGACATTGAACAGGGCTGGACCCAGCACTGAGCCCTGGGGAACCCCACTTGTCACTGGCCTCCAGCTGGATTTCACACCATTTACCACCACTCTCTGGGCCCGGCCATCCAACCAGTTTTCCACCCAGGAGAGTGTGCGCCTGTCCAGCCCAGAGGCTGACAGTTTCTCAAGCAGAACGTTGTGAGAAACTGTGTCAAAGGCTTTGCTGAAGTCCAGGAAGACCACATCCACAGCCTTTCCCTCATCCAGTAGCCGGGTCACTTTGTCATAGAAGGCGATCAGGTTAGTCTGGCAAGACCTGCCTTTTGTGAACCCATGTTGACTGGGCCTGATCACCCGGTTCTCTTGCATGTGCTTCATGATAGCACTCAAGATCACCTGTTCCATGACTTTCCCTGGCACTGAGGTCAGACTGACAGGCCTGTAGTTTCCTGGGTCCTCCCTGCGGCCCTTTTTGTAGATGGGCACAACATCAGCCAGCCTCCAGTCCAGTGGGACTTCCCCAGTCTTCCAGGACTGTTGGAAGATGATGGAAAGTTGAGGCTCAGAAGTTGACATAAAAATGAGAACTTGAGCATGGACAGACCTTAGTGCACGTGTATTTTGTTTACATGACTTTTTAGGGTCAGGCATTATGCATCTGGTCATAAGGTGACATAAAGGCAGAGTAAAGCAATGGATTGCTTACCCTTGTTCTGTAACTACTGTTCTTTTATTGATATACTCTGTAGTAACCATTACATTTTTCAGCTACCAAGGTATTCAAATCAATAAGTTGTGTTTAACAGCAGCATTCTTTCTAAAAAGGCATCCAGTTGCAGACTCAAAGAGTTATGAGTAGTCCACTGCTTCCTGTGATTTAATGGTTAGTCACTGTATATTCTGAGAGAGATTATTTATTAAAGGTGACACAAAAAATGATACAAGAAGTTTTAAAGAGAAGTCCTTTGTTACTTATTTTCAGTAATATTTGAAATGATAGAGATCCTTGAAGATGAGAAGGGTGCTGATGTTCTGTAAAAGCTTGGTAAAGGAGTGTGGTTCAATTCTGACAATAATAGATGATTTCGCTTAATGTCACAACTTAATGTAAAATAAGGGAATACTAATGGAAAATCCAATTAATAAAAAATTAAATGACAGAATAAACTCTTGTTCAGACAGTGAGTTTGCTTGATTACGGTTTCTCCTTCAGTATAACAGATTTAGGATTTTGTTTACTATTGGTAGAATAGCCTCATCATGAGGCACTTAATGTGAATGCCCATTGCTGGCTGTTGTCAAGCTTCTCATCCCCCCAGGACCCCAAGCCCTTCTCCTCAGGGCTGCTCTCACTCATGCCATTCCCCCAGCCTGTATTGAAACCAAGCACTACCCCAACCCAGGTGCAGGACCTTGCCCTTGGCCTTGTTGAACCTTGTGAGGTTCATGTGAAATCATTACTATAAACATTTGTTTTAAACCTAAGATTGGTAAAACAGTATTGAGTAGAGAGTTTATTTGGTATAAATTGGGCAAGTTATTGGGCAAGTCAGGCCTACAGTCCAAAGAACTAGATTAAAAGATCAGGTCAGATTTTCAGAACTGGAACAGGAAATCAGGGTAAAATGAGGGAATTCTGGGAAATTGCCACAGTAGTGGTGTTTGTGCCTTGGAGTTTGTCTTGCATATTGCTGTAAGTTAGGATTTAAAATATGGAAGGGGACAGAGAAACAGGAAAAAAAAATGCATTTGTAAATGAGAATCAAAATGTCTTAGAGACTCTGCTAAGCTTGTTTGGTTTACCAAAAAGAAAGAGTTAGGATATGACGGTAGCCTCTATTTAAGTGCGGGAAAAATAGACATACAAAATTTAACATCTAAAGGCACAGTAATGGCTCGTGAGTAAAGCCTGAAGCCAGAGTAATTCACACTGAAAATAAAGTACTCTGAAAGGCTAGTCACTGTCTTTCATATCACAGCAAGTGATTGACTCTTCAGCTCTTAATAACTGGAGTTTGGGAGTGGGTGCATTTCTAAAACTGCATGGTTAAGAAAAAGTTAATAGTCTTGGTGATAGCTGAAAGGAATGAAAGGCCTCCGTTTAATAGGAAGTAGTTCTGATTGATTTTTTCGGGCCTGTCTGGCCTGAAACTGTGAACCTTCCAAGCAAAAACCATGAATCACTGGTAATGCTTTTTTGTCAAACTAAGTTTCATCTCTAGTCTCTTTCTCCCTGCTCATCTGCTGCTTTTTATCTGCACCTTTGAGTTTGGCAGCACACTTGGCTGAACTCTGTTCTGTCACACCTTCTGCACCAACAACATTTGAGATAGTTCACCTCTACTTAGTAAGGATTCATTCAAACTGGTAGTAAATGCAATGCATTTTGCAAAATAGACAAAGAATTTGACAAGATTGGTTTAGAATAAGTGGTGAAGTTTCTTTAACCATTGTGTTGGAGGAGTTACTACCAGGACAGCGTGTTCAGGTTTGAGGCTGAACCAGGTCATTGGACATATCCGTTCAACTTCATTGAAGTAGTTCATGTAAATGGTAGTATTTAATTTTCCCAAAGGGTGTGTTTGGGTAACTCTACTTAATATCATATCAAATAAAAAGTGTTGATATAAAAAGTGTTCATTCTTCTGGAGTTCAAATCACATGTGAAAATTAAACTATATCAGATTAAATGTCATGTTTATGATAATGTTGTGGAGAACAGAGCTAAACCCTGTTGGTGACTGGTCACAAGTGGTGTTCCTCAGGGCTCAGTGTTGGGGTCAGCTCTGTTTAGTGTCTCTTTTAACGATCATGTTGATGAGATCGAGTGCTTCCTCAGTGGGTTTGCTGGTGACACCAAGTTAGTGGGAGTATCAATCTGCTTGATGACAAGATGGCTCTGCAGAGGTATTTGGACAGGCTGGATGCATGGACTGAGGCCAGTGGGATGAGGTTCAGACAGGCCAAGTTCCTAGTCCTGCACTTGGGCTACAACAGCTCCATGCTGTGCTCCAGGGTTGGGGCAGAGCAGCTGGAAAGCAGCCTGGCAGAGAAGGACCTGGGAGTCCTGGCTGAACATGAACCAGCAGTGGTCTGGGTGACAAAGAAGGCCAACAGTGTCCTGGCTTGGATCAGCCATGGTGTGGCCAGCAGGAGTAGGGAAGGGATTGACCCTGTCTTCTTGGCGCTTGTGAGGCTGCACCTCAAATCCTGGATTCAGTTTTGGGCCCCCTACTCCAAGAAGATATTGAGAGGCTGGAACATGTCCAGAGAAGGGGAACAGAGCTGGGGAAGTGTCTGGAGACCAGGGGTTCTGGGAGCAGCTGAGGGACCTGGGGCTGTTTGGTCAGGAGAAGAGGAGGCTGAGGGGACACTGCAGCTCCCTGGAAGGAGATTGTAGTGGGGTAGGTGCTGGTCTCTTCTCCCAGGTAACAAGTGATAGGATCAGAGGAAATGGCCTCAGGTTGGAGGTTTATACAGTATATTGGGAAATCCTTCTTTGCAGAATGGGTGGTCAAGCACTGGAAGAGGCTGTCCAGGGAAGTGATGGAATCACCATCCTAGGAGGGGTTTAAAAGATGTGTGGGTACTTAGGGACATAGTTCGGTGGTGGACTTAGCAATGCTGGGCTGACAGTTGGACTCTATGAATATAATGGTCTTTTCCAACCAGTGAAGTGGAGAGGACTTAGGAGTGCGGATTGATGAGAATCTTGACATGAGCAGGCAACATGTGCTTGCAGCCTGAAAGGCCAACCATGTCCTGGGCTGCATCAAAAGCAACATGGCCGGCAGGGTGAGGGAGGGGATTCTGCCCTTCTACTCTGCTCTTGTGAGACCCCACCAGGAGTCCACTGTGTCCAGTTCTGGAATCCAGAACAGAAGAAGGGCATGGAACTGTTGGAACAACTCCAGAGGAGGCCACAGAGAAGATCAGGGGACTGGAGCACCTCCTGTACAAGGCTGAGCAAGTTGGGGTTGTTCAGCCTGGAGAAGGCTCTTGGGAGACCTTAGAGCAGCTTCCAGTACTGAAAGGCACTCCAGGAAAGCTGAGGGGGGACTTTCTACAAGAGCCTGTAGTGATAGGATGAGGGGGAACAACTTTAACTTGTAAGCAGGAAGATTTAGATTACTTATTAGGGAGAAATTCTTCCCAGTGAGAATGCTGAAGTGCTGGCCCAGGTTACCCAGGAAATTTGTGGATGCACCCTGCCTGGAAGCGTTCAAGGCCAGGACAGGGTTGGCTTTCTGGGCTGCCAGCACACATTGCCAGCTCATGTGGAGCTTCTCATCCCCCAGCAGCCCAAGCCCTTCTCCTCAGGGCTGGTCTCAATCGCATCATCCCCTATCTGGTGTTGAAACCATGGTTTGCCCCAACCCAGTTGTAGGACCTTGGCCTTGTTGAACTTCATGAGGTTCACACAGCCCCACTTCTCCAACTTATACAGGTTTCTCTGGATGACATCCCATCCTTCTTGGTGATGAATGGATGTTTTCAGTAGCCCTGCGTGCTCTTTTCAGTTCACGTATTATTTGGTTCTGTGTAATGTGGTTTGGATATTTCTGTGTTGTTGGAGTATCTGTGTTAGATGCAGAGCAGTCAAGTGGTGCGGTGATATTCTTTGGATGGGAGTATTCTGAAAGGTGCTAGTGGAAACAGGGATGTCACAGAAAACTGGGTGGCACCTCTCACCTTTCCCTGGTCTCTTTTTATGTGCCTTCTCATCAAGGAGTCTGAAGTAGGATTAGAAATACCTCATTCTGTGTACAAGGTTTGGGACTACAGGCATGGATTCACTGCATTTCCAGCTAACTTGTCCATCTTCTTTGCAGGAGTCTTCAGTTAACAGCCTAGAGCTGTTCTGAAAGTCACACTATTACTTAAGAGCAAAGGAGGGAGAAAAAAAGTGATTTTAAAGTATTAGACACATATGCATATGTCTAGGGGGTTTTAGCAGCTTTTGATGGTAGCCTAAGTAGAAATCATTTCCCTAGAGTTTTCCAGTCTCTCTCTTTCTCTCTTCTTCTGTGGCTGTCCTGCAAATTACTTTGGTGTCTCTCCTAAGAGAAGGATCTTTTAATAATCTCCATGTTTTTCTGTGTTCAGAGGCCTTTTTCTTTCCCAGCTGACGCATGGGATTGCTTGAGAGAAGATGACATTAAAAAAAGATTAAAAATTCTGGCTTTGTCCTGTAACTGCTTAGTATGTACAGAGATGAGGCTATTGACAGCCAGTCTTCTCCACCTCATCTTTTAACCTAGGATACAGTAAAAACCAACAACCCAGTACAATCATCTTAAAAGTTTATAAAAACTGTCATGGTGCAATTTCAAGTACATTATGAAATAATATTGTGCCAAGTCCTTGAGACTTCTTCTTGTGATGTATGGTGTCAGGAAAATCTGATTCTATAATTAAAAATCATTTCACACAACTGATTTTCAAATATTTCATTGGTTCAACCGTTCTTTTTATTCTCATCATGTAGCCCTGTGCACTAATGGAACAACACAAACAAATCTTGCATTGAATCATAGAATCATAGAATGGTTTGGACCGGAAAGGACCTTAAAGGCTATCCAGTTCCACACCCTGCCATGGGCAGGGACACTTGCCAAAGGATCAGGGGCTCAATGCCTCATCCAACCTGGCCTTGAGCACCTCCAGGGATGGGGCATCCACCACTTCTGTTGGCAACCTGGGCCAGGGCCTCCGCAACTTCATTATGAAGTTTCTTCCTATTGTCCAGTCTAGATCTTTCCCTCTCCAATTTAAATCCATTCCCCCTTATCTTATTAGTACATGCCTTTGTAAAAAGTCCCTCCCCAGCTTTCCTGTAGGCCCTTTCAGCACTGGAAGCCACTCTGAGGTCTCCCCAGAGCCTTCTCTTTTCCAGGCTGAACTCTCTCAGCCTGCCCTCATAGCAGAGGTGCTCCAGCCCTCAGATCATCTTCGTGGTCTCCTATGGACCCGTTCCAACAGTTTCATACCCTCCTTATATTGGGGATTCCAGAATTGGACACAGGAGTTCAGGTGGCGTCTCATGAGGGTGGGGTAGGAGTGGAGGGGGAGGGAATATGGCATTAGTACACATTATGAAGTCGTCTTCTGAGGGTGCTAGTTCTTCATAAGCATTAGTTACTTGAATTTTCCCTGGCGTCTGCTGTTCATGATGCATCCTCACTGTCCTCTTAGAGGAAGATAGTGGTGAAAGGCATCGTGAAATCAATGTCCTACACATTTGTACACTCATCTTGGGTGCTGAAATTGGAAAAACCGGGGTGGGGGAGAATGATTCTTTGAAGTTTTTCTTAAAACAAGAATCCAGTGGTCTATAGTTCTGAGCATTGAAGGAAGTCATTCAGGCTTTGAGCACAACACCATATGGCATGAAATATCTCTTTAGTTGGTTGGGGTCAGCTGTCCTGACTGTGTTCCCTCCCAATTCCTTGTGTACCCCCAGCCTCTTTGGTGGAGAGAAGACCTTGTCTCCATGTAAGCAGTGCTCAGCAGTGACTAAAACATCCCTATGGTATCAACGCTGTTTCCAGCACAAATCCAAAACACAGGCCCAGACTCTACTATGAAGAAAACTGACTCTATCCCAGACAAAATGCCTCACCACAAGAAGGATGTTGAGGCTCTGGAGCGAGTCCAGAGAAGAGCAACGAAACTGGTGAAGGGGCTGGAGAACAGGCCTTACGAGGAACGGCTGAGAGAGCTGGGGTTGTTTAGCCTGGAGAAGAGGAGGCTGAGGGGAGACCTCATTGCTCTCTCCAACTACCTGAAAGGAGGTTGTAGAGAGGAGGGTGCTGGCCTCTTCTCCCAAGTGACAGGGGACAGGACAAGAGGGAATGGCCTCAAGCTCCACCAGGGGAGATTTAGGCTGGACATTAGGAAAAAAATTTTCACAGAAAGGGTCATTGGGCACTGGAACAGGCTGCCCAGAGTGGTGGTTGATTCACCTTCCCTGGAGGTGTTTAAGGCACGGGTGGACGAGGTGCTAAGGGGCATGGTTTAGTGTTTGATAAGAATGGTTGGACTCGATGATCCTGTGGGGCTCTTCCAACCCGGTTGTTCTATGATTCTATGATTCTAAGTATTCCAAGCTGCTACAGAAGAATTCATAGAATCATAAAATGGTTTGAGCTGTAAGAGACCTAAAGGCTATGTACTCCAAGCTCTTGCAGTAAGCAGGGACATCTTCAACCAGATCAGGTTGCTCAGAGCTCAATCCGGCCTGGGCTTAAATTTTTCCAGGGTCAGGGCATCGCCCACATCTCTGGTGTTCTTTTCCGCATGTGTGCACATCCAAAAGATTGTGTTACAGGTGATGCATTTATTGAGCATTACAAAAATGCTGAACAATGAAAGCTGAAAACCTGACCATTCATCACACTTACAAAAAGTTATTAAAAGATGCCTCTCAGAAAATTTCATTTTATGTAAAATCAAACATGCATGGTGATTCGAAACAGTTATGGACTCTTGCTGGTCATTTTGAAGCTTGTTTGGTTGGTAAGACTATCACCTTGTAAAACTCCTAGAGGCTTCATTGAGGTTATGCTGCCTCTTTTTGCACTCTTTTGGCATGTTTATTTCATCATGTTTATGAAGGTAATTTCCAGCAATTCAAGGAAGTTAAACTGAAATAATTAAAATTTCAGCATGTGAAATCATGTTGACTCTGCCTTGTGTAAACAACTGAATTGCTAACACAATTGAGACACTAATGCACATAGCTTCTAGTCTTCTGCTTTTTGACCTTACAGGGTAAATACCACTGGAAGGTAGCTGATGTGCAAATAAATCAGCCTTTTGTTGATTGATTAGCAAGTCCCACCGCCATTTGATAGACTATGAAGAGGTACTGATGTTAGGGACTTCAAGATCCTTAACTGTTTCTTTGTATTCTCATGGTTAAAGATCCTGCTTTTCTAGCATTTATTCCTCCACTCATGCATCTCACCTGTGGCTTTTTGCAATTGTATGGATTATGGTTGAGGCAAATGGGTAAATGTTCTGGGGCAGCCACCACTTCCCTGGGCACCCTGGGACAGGGCTTCACCACCCGTATCATGCAGAATTTCTTCGTAGTATGTAAAGTTAATTTTCCTGGTTTCAAATTAAAGCCACGCCCCCTCATCCTGTCCCTGCACTCCCTGATCGATTGTCTCTCCCCAGCTTTCCTGGAGCCCCTTTCAGTACTGAAAGCTGCTCTAAGGTCTCCCTACAGCCTTATCTTCTCCAGGCTGAACAACCACAGCTCTCTTAGCCTGGCCTCATAGAGAGGGGCTTCAGCCTTCACATCATCTTTGTGGCCTCCTCTGGACCCATTTGAACAATCCCATTTCCTTCTTATGTTGGGGATTCCAGAACTGGACACTGGACTGCAGGTGAGGGTCTCACAAGAGCGGAGTAGAGAGGGAGAATCCTCTTCCTTGACTAATTCAATTGGACAAGAGGGAATGGCCTCAAGCTCTGCCAGGGGAGCTTCAAGCTTGACATCAGAAAAAAATTTTTCACATAAAGGGTTATTGGGCACTGGAACAGGCTGCCCAGGGAGGTGGTTAAGTCACCTTCCCTGGAGGTGTTTAAAGGATGGGTAGATGAGGTGCTGAGGGGCATGGTTTAGTGATTGATAGGAATGGTTGGACGTGATGATCCAGTGGGTCTTTTCCAACCTAGTGATTCTGTGAGGAAGCAGTAAACTGCTATGAGGTCCCCCCTGAGTCTCCTCTTCTCCAGGCTGAGCAGACCAAGTCACTTCAGCCACTCCTCGTATGACTTTCCCTCTAGATCCTTCACTAACTTTGTGGCCCTCCTCAGAAAGTCTCCAGTAGCTTGAGATCCTTTTTATACTGCAGGACCCAAAAGTTACACACAATACTCAGGGGGAAGTTTCCCAGTGCTGAGGGGCATGGTTTCGTGATTGATAGGAAAAGTTGGACTCGATGATCCTGTGGGTCTTTTCTAACCTTGCGATTATGTGAAATATACATTCTGATTGCAATAAACTTATTTACTGTGAGTATTTCTTCAAGTAAATTTGTTTAGAGATGTGATTTAGTAGTGGACAGGTATGGTTGGATTTGATGATCTCAAAGAACTTTTCCAGCTTAGGGATTCTTTGATTCTATGAAGTAGTAACTTGGTTTTTAGGAAGTGTGCTTGATGTAGCTAATGAATAAAGCAGTCAGAAAGATGTTTTTAAAAAATTACCAAAGTACTCGTACAAAATAATTGTACAGATGACACCAAGTGGTGAAGCTCTAACACCAGGAGGGTGGAATGTCATCCGGAGGGACCCAGACAGGCTGGAGAAGTGAGCTGGTGTGAACCTCATGATGTTTAACAATGCCAAGTGCAAAGTTCTACACCTGGGTCGGGGCAATCTGCAGTTTCAGTACAGGCAGAGGTACAACATGATTGAGAACTGCCCTGAGAAGAACTTGGGAGACTCGAAATGAAGTGGCAACATGTGTTCACAGTGCAGAAACCAACCGTGTCCGAGGCTACATCACAAGCAGCGTGGCCAACAGGGCTGGGGGGGGATTCTCCCCCTCAACTCATCTGTCATAAGACCCCACCTGACATCCTGTGTCCAGTTCTGGAATCCCCAACATCAGAAGAACATGGTCCAGAGGCGGCAACAGAGATGGTCCAAGGGCTGGAACACCTCTGCTGTGAGGACAAGCTGAGTTGTGGTTGTTCAGCCTGGAGAAGAGAAGACTCTGGAGAGACCTTAGAGCAGCTACCAGTGCTAAAAGGGGATCCACAAAAGCTGGGGAGAGGGTCTTGGTCAGGGAGTGCAGGGACAGGGTGACAGGGAACGGTTTTAAGCTGAAAGAGGGAAGATTTATATTAAATCTTAGGGAGAAATGCTTTCCTGTGAGGGTGGGGAGGCCCTGGCCCAGATTGCCCAGAGCAGTGGTGACTGCCCCCTGCCTGGAAGTGTTCAAGGGAAGGCTCGATGGGGCTTTGAGCCCCTGATCCAGTGGGAGATGTCCCTGCCCATGGCAGGGTTTGGAACTGGATGATTTTTGAGGTCCTTTCCTACCCAAACCATTCTATGGTTCTATTCCATGAACGACACATTTAAAGTAATATTTATTTATTATGAGGAACCTGATGATGGAATTTGTGAGTTTGTGAATTATATGGAGTGGTCAGTGTATGCAGTTGAAAATCAATGCAGCTTGAAAGTGGTGCCTGGGATAAACTGCAGTTCCTGCATTTGCCTATAAGCAAACATTCAGAGAGCTTCATAGTTTTCCTGCTATTCATTTCTGCACCATCAGACTATAGTTGATTCGACATGTGTCTGTCAAAGAAAGGAAATCCAACCCTCTCATCTAATTTCTTCTATTTGTCATTTAAACAAATATCAGTGAGTGATTCAACAAAATGCCGTGTTCACACAAACAGTGCATAAAATACTGTTGAGCTTCTTTCATCCTCATTCTAATATCAAGTCCTCCCTCCAGTGGCTGCTGTAACAGTTTTTTACTTTATCAAACAGAGCTGGAAGCTGTCTCTCTCAAAGCTAAATTCAGATTTATTTGTTTATTTATTTATTTTGTCGCTTCTTTCTCGGTACATGAAAATGTTAGGTTATCTGCTCTTTTCCTCAGTGACAGCATGTTTGTTAAAGGAACTGTCCTGGGTTAGGCTGGGATAGAGTTAAATTTTCATAAGAAGCTGGGAGAGGAAGATAAATCTGTTCAGGTAAATTTTATGTTTCTTTCAGGACTCAGTGCTGGGTCCAGTTCTGTTCAGTGTCTTTATCAATGGTCTGCATAAAGGATTTGAGTTTACCCTTAGTAAGTTTGCAGAAGACACGGAGCTGGGTGGGAATGTTGATCTGCTGGGAGGTAGGGAGGCTCTGCAGAGGGATCTGGGCAGGCTGGATCAATGGGATGAGGCCAACAGGGTGAGGTTCAGCAAAGCTAAGTGCCAGGTCCTGCGCTTGGGACACAACAACCCAAGTTTGAGGCAGAGTGGCTAGAAAGCTGCCTAGAGGAGAAGGACGTGAGGGCGCTTGTGAACAGTGGCTCAGCCTGAGTCAGCAGTGGCCCAGGTTGTCAAGAAAGCCACTGGCATCCTGGTCTGTATGGCCAGCAGAGGCAGGGAGGGGATTGTCTCCCTGGGCTCAGTACTGGTGAGACCACCTCTTGAATCCTGTGTTCACTTTTGGGTCCCTCACTCCAGGAAAGACATTGAGGGGCTGGAGCACATCCAGAGAAGGGGAACAGAGCTGAGGAGTGGGCTGGAGAGCAAGCATTATGAAAGGCAACTGAAGGAGCTGGGGCTATTTAGCCTGGAGAATACAACAGTGAGTGGAGACCTCATTGATGTCTACAACTGCCTGAAAGAAGGTGGTAGCAAGGTGAGTGCTGGTCCCAAGTGACGTGATAGGATGACAGGGAATGGCCTCAAGTTGCACCAGGGCAGTTTCAGAACAGATATCAGGAAAAATTTCTTCACAGAAGGGGTTCCCAGGCCCTGGCAGAGGCTGCCCAGGAAAGTGGTTGAGTTCCCATCGCTGGAGGTGTTTAGAACATGGGTGGATGAGGTGCTCAGGAATCTGGTTTAGTGGTGGACAGGTACATTTGGACTCAATGATCTCAAAGTTCTTTTCCAACCAAATGATTTCATGATTCCCTTGAGTAACAAGTCTTTGAGCACCTGTATGTATTTTGTAACTGCTTTAAGTTACCTGTGCCTATTATGAACTTCCAGATCTCGTGTAGGGAGGACTACCCAGTTTGTATGACTAAAAGCTTTTATCTGGGCTATCACAGGACTTCATCACTGCCTTTTTCTAGCACTTCTAATAATTTTGACTGGAATGGGTTTGTTTCTTTCCTAAAGGATTTACAAGACTGTGCGTGGTTTTGTGTTGCAAAGTGATGATGGACAAAAATTTGTATTTGGTGATCTTTTGTCAGTGGACTAATTGGAATCATCTGAGAAAAATGTTTAATATCATCCATATGTGTGAATCAACATTCAACTCATTTTTATGTTTATGTTGACTACATTATGTGACTACATTATGTGCTAGTAAATACCAAAAAAAAGTCTCTGTGTCTATGCTGTTGTATTTATGTTATGATTACTTTTGTTATGAGGGCTAACATGATTAAAGTGTTAGCCAAAAGAGGCACATTTTAACTGAATCATGTTGAGTTGCATCAATTTAAAAGGCACACACTGTAAGCAGAGCTTTCCTGGTGGAGTTTTGTCTTTAAAAGACTTTTGGCAGTGCATTGTCATTTATCTGATGCCATCTGCAAAGGAAGGTGGCAAAGTCTCCCGTAGGTCCAACTTGTAGAGTGGATTATTGGATGTTCTTGAACCCCAACTAAAAAAAAAGCAAACATACATCCTCTGCAAAACTATTAACATTAACTCATTAACTTGCTGTATGTTTCCTTGGATCTACAAGAAAGTGTTCCATGAGTAGGTTTTCTCTAAAGATGAGAGAAAAATAGTGTTTATTATTCTTCTCTCTTTTTTTTTTCTGCTGCCTTTATGGTGAGCTATTTGAAAGAAACCACTTCGGAGTCTTTCTTACAGGTGGAATTATTAGGGAGCCTGTAGTACCGTTGGCGAACCTATTACTCCTTGTTTGAAAGCTACAAACTGCTGCAGAGATACAGTTCATGCAAACTCATCCATGATAAAGGATATTGAGGAAAAGAATAAAACAAATTGATAATGACTGACAGATAAAACAAAGAATGAACAAAGATGAAGGGAAAAAAGAAGTCACTGCACAGAAGTCTTTTTCTTGAGAAGGAAGAAGTGGTGATTGTGATGTGGTAGTTTGCTCCCTTGGTGTCAGAATCAAGATGAAAGAGATTGCAGCTTTGAATGCCTGGGTCGCTTTCTGTGCAAAGGGAGAAACTTAGAACTGTATTTAGCATGTAAATTCTCACCTTGACTATATTGAGGGTCATTCTGATGCTGGATGTTTAGTCTATTCGTTTCAGTGCTGATAGTGTATTGTTGAAATTGCAGTTTAAAACTGTGCAGTTGGCATAGTTTTGCTAAAACAAAACTGTATAGTACACTAAGAATAAAGAGGAGTTAATTGATGGAGAAGATCCTTATAGATTGTGAAAGTTCTGCTATATTCATTTTTTTCTTGCATCTTCTAGTTTGGACTTAGATGTGTTGCTTCTCTGAAAGGGTTACGATTTACTGATGTTACCTTAGAATCACAAAAAAGAAGTATCAATGAGATTGATGTCCTTTTGGGATTAGGGAGAAGTTAGTGTTCATTCTTTTGAACTTCAAACTTGATACTAGAATGTGTGTCACAGTTTGTTGTACAACATATTGATCCAGGATAGCATGATGAGACTTCAGAGTGTCCAGTATAAGTTTTGAAGGAGAAGAAAAAATTACTTTTGATGTTTATTCCTCAAAATAAGAATATGGAATCCCCAACATAAGAAGGATATGGAACTGTTGGAAGGAGTTCATAGGAGACCATGAAAATGATCCAAGGGCTGGAGCACCTTTGCTATGAGGCCAGGCTGAGAGAATTGGGGTTGTTCAGCCTGGAGAAGAGAAGGCTCTGGGGAGACCTTAGAGCAGCGTTCCAGCCCTGAAAGGGTCTACAAGAAAAATGGGGAGGTGCTTTTGGTCAGGGAGTGCAGGGATGGAACAAGGGGAAATGGCTTTAAATTGGAGGGGAGAAGATTTAGATTAGACATTGGGAAGAAATTCTTGATGATGTGGGTGGTGAGGCCCTGGCCCCACTTGCCCAGAGAAGCCATGTCTGCTCCGTCCCTGGAGGTGTTCAAGGCCAGGTTGGAGGGGCTTGGAGAAAATATGGTTGGACTCGATGATCCGGTGGGTCTCTTCCAACCTGGTTATTCTATGATTCTATGAAAACTGATCAACTGGGAGGTCCCTGCCTATGGCAGGGGTTGTTAATGGAAGGATTTAATGTCCCTTCCAACCCAAAGCGTTCTGTGAATCACCTTAGATGTCATAGGGTTTTATGAGTCTCAGGCTTTTTGCTTTTGGATCAAGTCCTGGGGGTTTTTTATGATGTGAGCAGCAGCAAATGAGATCTATCAACAGAGAAGTCAGGAAATTTGTTAATTTCTGACTCTTGTTGATTTTCAGATTGTCCTTCGAAGATTAATGTACATTTACCTAAGTATTTTAAATCCATTGACAGTTTGGTTTATGATGGCTCAGCTACAGCAAGGAGGCCCTGATGAAAAAGAGAAGACTACAGCATTAAAGGGTATGAGTCTTTTTGCCTTCTTTTTACATATATTGACATTTCAGAAACAACTATTAAGGAAAGGAAGAGTTTGATGTGAGTGTGAGTTATAGTCTCTGAATTGCAATGCCGAGGGAGACTATTATTCCATCTTTGCTAATGTTTTTTTTGTGTCTATTATCAGTATTTTCATAAGATGACGTATAAAACAGCGAACTGTGATCCACAGTAACAGAATAAGATATCCATTAATATTTTTATTTTTCATAATTATCCTTTGAGAAAATTGAGTGGCGCTTTTGTGTTCTTAGTTTCAGTGAGTTGTCATTTAATTTTTATGCCACTATGTTTTATAATTATGCAACTGTACTACAACTTTTAAAAATCTCTGACTAGACTGTTATCAGGGAAAACATGTTCAACACATTGAATTCCATGTTGATTTTCTAAATTTTTATTTGTATTCTATGTTTAAAAAAAATAAATGGACCCAACTGTCTTAGCAGCGTGGTTTTCTTAAGGAAAAAAATAGATAAGCAACATCTTGTAGATGTTTCTTCAGTTCTGGAAGTACATCGAGTTGGTTAAATGTACAAGGAAGGTTACCAAATATTGGATTTAAAGCATTTGCATCACACGTTTACCCTCTAAATAGTCTTCCAGAAGAGAAAAAATAACATACCTTGCAACTCCAGTGTAAAAATTTGTTTTCTGATGAAGTATTATTAGAAATGTATTTTATATTGTACAGTGATGGTAGATGGTGTTTTTTCAGTTTAAACTGTGTATTTGTGAAATGTTTGGTGAAAACTGATGTGTTTTTCTCAAACCTGGTACTAATTCTGTCAAATTAATATATTTTGATGAAATTATACTTCATGTTTGGAAAAGTGAAACTCGCATTTTATAACTGGTCTTAATGGGATCTTCATTAAGGATTACTGTCCTGGAAATATTCTATATAACGAAAACTTAATGTGAGGATGTTGTTTTCCTTCATGCGATCATTGAGCTGTAGAAGGTCTGCTAATCACACCATTTTGGGCTCTGTTGAACCAGTTCGGAATTGCGGTCACAGAATCCCAGAGTGGTGGGGGTTGGAAGGGACCTCTGGAGCTCGTCCAGTCTCAACCACCTGCTAATGCAGGGTCACTTGCAGCAGGTTGCGCAGGAACACATGTCCACGTGGGTTTGGATATCTTCAGAGGAGGAGACTCCACACCCTTCCTGGGTTCTGGGGCTGCATCATCCACACAGAAAAGAAGAGTTGGACAGTCCAAGATCTGAGGCAAGAAGGGTGGGTCAGATCTTGACAGAGTCTCCAAATGATACGAACGCTTTAGCTAATTTTAACATGAAAGATTGCCCAAGAAGGAAGTGGCCATGTCGGTGGTTGAAGCACAGACTGTTTGCAGTCTTCTGAGTGGCCCAGATGGACGCTGTGAATCAGGACAAGCTGTACATTCTGCAGATAAGTTTAATGTAGTTCATGTAGCATTGTCCTTGCTACTCAGGAGATGGATATTTTATTATATAGCGTAACATAGTTCTGTGTGAACATGATTCCAAATAGGTCACAATATGAAGACATGAAAACTGATGGAATTAAATTCTAGGAGGCGTGGTGTGACTGGAGTCTTCACCAGGGAAAGAAAGATATGCTAAAGACTGTTTAGCTGCCTTGATGTTGTAAAAGTAGAAAGGCAAGGGGACACTTTTTATGTCCTGCTGTGAAAAACTTCTTTGATAAAGTTATTTTTTTTCTCTGGTTGTTTGGTTGAGGACCAAAGCACTTCCCTGGAAGAGACTGATTATTTTTGGCTGCCTTTTATCACTTGTTTTGGCTGCCTTAAATCATAATTGGGACTGTAGTTGAGGCAGTGTCCTTCAACACCTTATCACACAATTGCAAGCAGTCCAGCTTTGTTTGCTGCCCAGAGAGGTCCTGCTGCAGTCTTGCTGGCAGGAAGAGTAGGGGCAAAGTAATACCTTGGACCCACCTCAGACCCCTAAGCCCTCCCAAAACTCAGTGCCAGAGCTTCCCTGCACTGCACAGGCCCACCAAAAAACTATAGATAACACTCTGGAAGAAGAGTCTTTTGCAGCAGCACACCCACCATCCTGGGAGAAAGAAGAGATCTGGAGCCTAGGTGATGTCCTTGCACTTTTACCTCCCTCTCTCTCTCTATCCCCCTTTCCTGCCTTTCTCTCTTTCTTTCTTTTCCCTGATCACCTTGACTTAGCAGCCAAGACCAATCTTGTCGCCAAGAATGCCAGAACAAATAGATTCCTTTTTTTTGGACCAACTGTTTGGCATTGTTTTGCCTTCATTTATCCTGGTGGATACTGAACCCATAAATTTTATGAGGAGAACCAGTCTTAACCCAGCAACTCCTAGACTTTCCAGGCTGGGTTGCGACATTGCTCCAGAACTTTCAAAGGGCAGCCCACAAGAAGCAGCATATTGCACCCTTAGCAAGTTTGCGGATGACACTAAGCTGGGTGGAAGTGTCGATCTGCTGGAGGGTCGGGAGGCTCTGCAAAGGGATCTGAACAGGCTGGACCGCTGGGCAGAGTCCAATGGCATGAGGTTTAACAAGGCCAAATGCCGGGTCCTGCACTTGGGGCACAACAACCCTATGCAGTGCTACAGACTAGGAGAAATCTGTCTAGAAAGCTGCCTGGAGGAGAGGGACCTGGGTGTGTTGGTTGACAACCGACTGAATATGAGCCAGCAGTGTGCCCAGGTGGCCAAGAAGGCCAATGGCATCTTGGCTTGTATCAGAAACGGCGTGACCAGCAGGTCCAGGGAGGTTATCCTCCCGCTGTACTCGGCACTGGTGAGACCGCTCCTCGAATACTGTGTTCAGTTCTGGGCCCCTCACCATAAGAAGGATGTTGAGGCTCTGGAACGAGTCCAGAGAAGGGCAACAAAGCTGGTGAAGGAGCTGGAGAACAGGCCTTATGAGGAGCGGCTGAGAGAGCTGGGGTTGTTTAGCCTGGAGAAGAGGAGGCTGAGGGGTGACGTCATTGCTCTCTACAACTACCTGAAAGGACGTTGTAGAGAGGAGCGTGCTGGCCTCTTCTTCCAAGTGACAGGGGACAGGACAAGAGGGAATGGCCTCAAGCTCCGCCAGGGGAGGTTTAGGCTAGACGTTAGGAAAAAATTCTTTACAGAAAGGGTCATTGGGCACTGGAACAGGCTGCCCAGGGAGGTGGTTGAGTCACCTTCCCTGGAGGTGTTTAAGGCACGGGTGGATGAGGTGCTGAGGGATATGGTTTAGTGTTTGATGGGAACGGTTGGACTCGATGATCCGGTGGGTCTCTTCCAACCTGGTTATTCTGTGATTCTGTGATTCTGTGATATGACTGCTGATGTGAATTGAATGTCACGGGGCTTGCTGTTAAACAGATTAGTTGCAGAAGTGAGCTATATTCAAGAAAGTCACTTTTAGAAATGATAGAATGATAGAATCATTGAGGTTGGAAAAGACCTATAAGATCACTGAGTCCAACTGTTAGCTCAACACCATTGTGCCTACTAAACCATGTCCTGAAATCTTCCAGTCAATGTTTGATGTTGTGTAGCTGTTTAGATACCACAGAGAATGCTCAGGTTAGAGGGATGTTGAATTTCAGTAGACACACAAGATGGCCTTTGGTCCTCAGCTTTACCCAGTGAAACCACTTAGAGGAGGAGGAGCTCAAGACAATCAAATGTACAACAGAGTGGATGCCATGTGAACCTGAGGAATTACAAAAGAGCAGGGTAGGGATCTGTCAAGAATGTTGAAGCTAATTTTCAGTACATTTTAAACACTGTAGAAATTTCAGAGTTTTAATGTACTGATACGAAGCTGAGATAACGTGGGTAACCTATAGGCTTGTCACTGCTTAAGACTAAGCAGAGAGAGTGATAAAAACCCCATTCAAATAATAGTTTTAAGTAATTAAAGAATGGAAGTGTAGTTAATGTCAAACAAAGGAAGTTTAAAGAAAATTAGTCTTTTCAAACTGTTTTCTTTCCTTGGAGCTACAACTTTGAATGGTAAAGGTAATAAAACAATATGCTTAGAATACTTAATACATTTCCTTGGCAATATGTGGTATCTTGATTTATGAAATAATAATAGTGAAAAATCAGTGTAGCACTCCTGAACTGAATGTTTGTGTGGTCTTCAGATCCATCTGTGAGGGAACAGGAAAATAAATTTCAATGGAATGCTACAGAGTCATTTTCCAATGATTTTTAGTTAATAAGCAGAAAATACATTAAATGGATAGGATTGGGTTGCGTGGGTGAAAAGCTATGAGGAAAGGAGAGATCATAGTATCACAGAATGGTTTGAGTTGGAAAGGACCTCAAAGCCTGAACAGTTCCACCCCCTTGCCATGGGCTGGGACACTTTCCACTGGATCTGGTTGCTCAAGGCCCCATCGAACCTGGCCTTGAAGACCTCCAGGGATCGGGCAGCCACCACTGCTCTGGGAAACTTGTGCCAAGGTATCCCCTCTCTCATGGGAAAATATTTCTTCCTATGATCTTATCTCAATCTTCACTCTTTCAGCTTAAAACTATTCTCCTTCATCCTGTCCCTGAATTCCCTGTTCAAGAGCCCTTCCCCAGCTTTCCTGGAGTCCTTTTCATTACTGGAGGCTGCTTTAAGGTCTCGCTGGAGTCTTCTCCAGGCTGGAAGAGCCCAACTCTCTCAGCCTGTCTCCTCATATGGAAGGTGCTCCAGCCCTCCCATCATCTCCATGGCCTCCTCTGGACTCAGTCCAACAGATCCATGTCCTTCCTTTGATGAGGACTCCAGAGCTGGATGCAGGACTCCAGATGGTTGTACACTGTTATGCGTGTGTACAGTAATTTTTTAGCAGTGCAATGTAAGCAGAAGGGGTCTGTGTATGCTTGCCTCTGTTTAAGTGTAAATCCTAAAATCTAGAGTAAAGAATGCCTGCAGCTCAACCATTGAAAGCAGTGGGACCAGTGGGACTCTGCTTTGGTGAGACCTCAGGTGGAGTCCTGCATTCAGTTCTGGGTGGCATTTTTTTCTTCATTGAGGGTTATTAAAGTGGGCCATTGAGAGAAGGATGCAGATAACTCAGTCTGTTTGGATATCAAAGGGAGGTTTAAGGTATGTTGTGGTCACGGCTGGCCAGTTCCATGAGATGACATTTGCCTTCTTCAGGAAGGCAAACAATAACGTATCAGTGACTTAGTATTGAAGCTGGGTAAGTGCATGTTAGCATGAGGATTCATTGTAGTGATGTATTTCTAATACTGAGGGTAATGAGTCATTGAAACACATGGCTTTGTCGTTGCTGGCATCTCTGTCCCTGGACATTTTTTGATCTGCATTAGAGATAAATAGGTAAATAAATAAATAAGAAGATAGATATTCTAACAATGATGCCCAGCTTTTGAATCAAGAACGAAATTTCCCATAACTAAGTCGTATGTTTAGTACTATGTGGGATGTCCTTCTGCCCTTCAGATCTACAAATCTGAACAAACACTTTTGTCAACAGTAATAGTGGAATAAAAAAGGCATAGCGTGCATTATGTAATTTTTCTTTTCCTTTTTTTAGATTTACTGTCTAGAATAGACTTGGATGAACTAATGAAAAAAGATGAGCCGCCACTTGAATTTCCTGATACTCTGGAAGGATTTGAGTACATTTTTAATGAAAGTAAGTCATATATGCTTTGTAAAGGCTATACTTAGAATTATGTTGAGAGGTTATCAGGACTTTAATTATACCTTGTAAGTCCCTACTAGAATTTCACACTTTTCTGTTAAGAATAAAATTTTAAGCCTTCATGTTAACAGAACTGTAAATCTAAGTAATATTTTTTTTTTAGTTTTGTAAAGTTCTCCAGAAAGTCCCTAATTTTAGACTACCTTAGAATCAGAGAATTGCTTTGTTGGTAAAGACCTTGGAAATCATCGAGTCCAAATATACCTGTCCACCACTAAACCAGATCCCTGAGCACTTTATCTACCCATCTGTTAAACACCTCCAGGGATGGTGACTCCACCACCTCCCTAGGCAGCCTCTGACAGTACCTGAGAACCCTTTCCGTGAAGTAATTTTTCATTGATGTCCAAGCTGAACCTGCCCTGGTGCAACTTGGGCCCATTTCCCCTTGTCCTGTCAGTGCTACGAGGGAGAAAAGACCAGGACCCACCTCCCCACAACCTCCTTTCCAGGAGTTGTAGACAGTGATAAGGTCTCCCCTCAGCCACCTTTTCTCCAGACTAAAAAACCCCAGTTCCCTTAGCTGTTCCTCATAATCTTTGTTCTCCAGCCCCTTCACCGGTTCTATTCCTCTTCATCAGACACACTTTAGCCCTTCAATGTCCTTCTTGTAGTGAGGGGCCCAAAACTGAACCCACGATTCAAGGTGTGGCATCACCAGTGCCAAGTACAGGGGCAGAATCCCTTCCCTGCCCCTGCTGGCCACACTCTTTCTCATACAGGCCAAGACAGCAATACTGTATGTTTGTACTGTGCACACCTTATGGCTTTCTGTGTTCTGATCCAGAATGTTGATACCAAAATTCTGCAAGTAATTTCTGTAGCATTAGCATTAAAAAGCAAAATTAAAGAGTAGTCTCTCATTTAAGAAACGTTTTATTTCCTGATTAATTTTTACAGTTACAGATGAAGTTATTATTTCAGTCATAATTTATCCCAACTATTTCTTTAATACCAACAGGAGAACACCTATTTATGTTGACAGAAGGATGAGCAATATGATAGACTGTCTCTTGGTCTTCTGGTGTGGGTCATGGTTTTCAATTACAGCTAAGTGTGTGATGACTAGAAGTACTTCCAGCTGGATGAATCTGTGGGTTAAATGAGTTACTAGTATTTATAATTTCCAGTGCCTACATTTTAAAATCCGGCTGAGAAATAAGCCTCTGAGCTAAAGTAATACCAGACTCCAGGAAATGGCTCTTTCAAGATTGTTTGAAACCTGTAGGACAAATGGGGACGTTTACAATTCCACTTCTTTGCAGTGACTGCTCTGTGAACAGAGGAACTTTAGTTTCTAAATCTGCCTGTCTTACATCTTCCACTTTTAAAGAGGGAAAAAAAAAAAGAGCTTTTCTTTAAATGGTAGTCATTTATGCAACACTTAGCTTTATAATACCCTGATGGCTTTCACAGGAAGGTACTTAGAGACTAAAAGTGTCATGAAAGTGATGCTCTTTCTTTGATGGGAGGGGTTCAGCTCTGTCACTTTTCAGCTCCTTATTTTTAGATCTGCACAGTGTCTACTGTCTTCCTTACTGACTTCAGAGTTAATGGTTCATATGCAGTTGATAAAAAGGGCTGATTTTGTATTTTGAGGAATGATGTTACTGAATATTCCATCACTAACCTCACAGCCTGAGTGATTTCCATGGAATGGAGCAAAACCTGTTACGTGTGCTACGGGTCAGCAAAGCAAAAAAGTCTCCATTTTGGTTTTGTATCTCTAGTTCAAGTGTTCGGTCTTATGCTCTTACATCATAACCATACTTCTTTATATGATGGAAAGGTAAGAGAGGTTATTAGCAGATATAAAGAACCTGAAGATGATGAGGGTTCCAGAAAGCCAGAGAAAAATTATAACAAATAATTGTTCCACTTCATTTGTGTAGAGCTATTTCTTGTACTAGGGAGTGGCATACTTGAGGAGTAACCGGCTAGGAAAGAATAACTGAAGGTAGATTTGTGATGAAAATAGGAGAAGCAGCATATTTGGACCTGGGTCAGGAATATAAAGTTGGAGAGAAATATTCCCTGGTGTCTAGAACATAAGGTAAGACAGGTCTGGAAGAAAATGTCAAATAAGCAGATAAGCGTAACTATTAGAGATATCAGGTTTCAAGTGTTTACTTTAAACATCAGAATCAAAATATAAATATCCTAAAGTGTGTGAATGAAGTTACCAACTTCTTACTACTCAAGAGGAAATATGTTCCTGAGGAAGCTCACTTGCATTGTGTAGACATTTCGGCTTTCAAAGGGGATACTTACAGACATCCCTGGTTTTAATCTTTCTCTGATTTACTGCAATTTTGTGATGCTTTGAGACAGTAACTTGTGTTTTGGCTAATGAGATGAAACATTGTCGGCAAGGTATCATGTGTTTTTCACAGCTTGCTGCTTATTTGGTTGCTATTTTATTATTAAATGGGTGCGCTACTAAACCTTTGCTGTAAGCAAGGCCAACTGCCGTTAGTTGTGTTGGAATCTAGGAACAGCATGTTGTTTTGCTCTGATCAAGCATTCTGCTTTGTTCTACTGGTGTGATCTCAGTGTACCTTGAACCTAAAAGCTCTAACTGGATTGCGCAGAATTTGAGATATTTACCTTAATCGTAGACAGGGTTTTTTTCAGATTAACTTGGAATGTTGTTAACATTGAAGATGTATGTTGCCTTTCCTTCCAGACTCCAGCTCAATTTATAGAGTCATACAATCAGAATAGTTTGGGTTGGGAGGAACCTTAAAGTTCATCCAGTTCCACACCCTGCCATGGGCAAGGACACCTCCCACTGGATCAGGGTGTGCAAAGCCCCTTCTAGTCTGTCCTTGAACCAAGAGGTCCCTGGCCAGGGAGGGAGCATCCACAGCATCCCTGGGCAACCAGAGGGTGTTTCACCAACTTCATTGTGAAGAATTTCTTCCTAATTTCTAATCTAAATTTTCCCCCTTCCAATTTAAAGCCATTCCTTGTCCTATCACTCCAAGCCCTTGTATAAAGCCCTTCCCCAGTTTTCCTGTAGCCCTTTTCCGTACTGGAAGCTGCTGTAAGGTCTCCCTGGAGCCTTCTCTTCTCCAGGCTGAACAACCCCAACTCTCTCAGCCTGTTCTCATAGTAGAGGTGCTGCACCCCTCAGATCATCTTCGTGGCCTCCTCTGGACCCTTTCCAATAGTTTCATGTCCTCTTCCTGTTGGGGATTCCAGAACTGGACGCAGGACTTAAGGTGTCAGCAGAGCGGAGCAGAGGGGCAGAATCCCTTCCCTCCCTGCTGGTCCCACTGCTTTGGATGCAGCCCAGGACACAGCTGGTTTCTGGGCTGCAAGTGCATGTTGCCAGCTCATGTGGAGCTTCTCATCCCCCAGCGCCCCAAATCCTTCTCCTCAGGCCTGCTCTCAATAACATCATCCTGCAGCCTGTGTTGAAGCCGAAGTGCAGTTGGTTTCAAAGTAGGGGATTTGTCTCTACGATTTGATCGCCTAATTGATGCTGCAGATCAAATATTAACTGCTAATGTTTACATTTCAGTGTTAATCCACAGCAAACTTGCAAAGCTGTCTGGCACTTGATATCTGCATGCAATTTCACTGTCATGACTTGTGTTTAGATTTATCTAGAACTACATAGACCGTTTTGTATATATATAAAAATATACATAATATATATGCATATTGTATTATGGTACCATTGTTTTCCTTCAAAAATACTATAACCAAAAAAGAAGGAATCTGTAATAGCCCAGTTTTTAGATGTAGAGTTCTTTGAAACTTTTCAGCAATTAAATGTGACTTACTTTTAATGAAGAAGTACATTAAAATTTAATGATTTTGTTTCCTTTACAGAAGGGCAGTTGAGACACATAAAAACTGGGGAGCCATTTGTTTTCAATTACCGTGAAGATTTGCATAGATGGAACCAAAAGCGCTATGAAGCTCTCGGAGAGGTATATTGATTGTGTGAATGTATAGATGCATGTATGTATTGGAGTGCTGTGTTTTTTGTTGTATTTCTCAGTAGAAATAATACATTTCATATATTAGGAAAGATTTGGTGAGGCTGCAGTCATTTAACAGAAGGTATTTGGGGATTTGTTGCGTGTTAATGCTCTGACAGTCATTTCCATTATTTGCTGTGTAGCCTAAGGTGTGATTTAGACTAAAATTTTACTTTAGTGTGTGTTCAAAATAGAATGTCATCTACATTGTACAAATCAGACAACATTACACAGTGCAGTATTTTCTTAAACTTTCTTCTCCTCAAGGTGAAACACTGGGTACAAATCTGTGGCATTTAACTTTCTAACTGAAGATAATCGTATTGGCTGTTTTTCTCATGTTCCAGGAGATAATGGGAGCTACTGGGTTAATTAAGTAGAGATCAGGTGATTAATTGATTAAATATTTGTTGATTATATTTATATGTGTTACATATTATTATATGTGATTATATTATATGGGATATTTGGATGCTACTGGTAGTTCTCAGGCTTTTCATAGGGATACTGTGGGTGTTGTAGATGTAGAAGTGACTGGCCCTGGTTCCTTTTCTAAGTGAAAATTAATTTCAGTGCCATGATTCTTGTAATAGTTCAGGAGTCAGGGCACTGACTTGAGAAGAAAGGTATTTGGTGTCAGTGAACTTGGAACAGTGTGTGCTGAGGTCTTCCATGCACTGTCATGACTGCCCCGGCACTGCAGAAGGGACAGCCTCAGCTCACTGACCTGTAGGTAGTGATGCTGCTTATCTTAGGGTGGCTTTTGGAAGCCCATTAGAGGGGAGGCACAGTTCTCTGCATAAACAGGCTCTTTGTTCTTAGAGACTATGTAGTGCCATCCAGCAGTTACTACCAGAATCATCACAGCACCTCCTTCAAGACCTGCTTTTGCCTCATAGTTCTCTACTTCAATAGAATCACAGAATCCGGGAATGATTTGTGTTGGAAGGGACCTTAAAGCCCATCCAGTTCCACCTGCTGACATGACCAGGACACCTCCGAATGGATTAGGGTGCTTCAAGCCTCATCCAACCTGGCCTTGAACACCTCCAGGGATAGGGCAGCCACACTTTCCCTGGGCAGCCTGGGCCAGTGCCTCATTACCCTCTGTGATATCTCAGTCTCCCCTCTTTCAATAGAAGCCATTCCCCCTCATTCTATCCCTGGTCTCCCTGATGAAGAGTCTCTTCTCAGGTTTCCTGGAGCCTTTTTCAGTACTGGAAGCTGCTCTAAGTTCCCTCCAGAGCCTTCCCTTCTCGAGGCTGAACAACCCCAACTCTCTCTCAGCCTGTCCTCGTAGGAGAGGTGGTCCAACCCTTGGATCATCTCCATGACCTCCTCTGGACCCACTAACAAGTCCAGGTCCTTTCTGTGCTGATCCAGTGTTCATTAGTGTTACTATTGTAGTAAGGATTAAACACATTTATCCCCTACTTACACTTTCTGTGACATTTCTTCTGACTTCTTGGAATTATGGTTGATTATGCGTGTTCAGGCATTTTATATTTTAAACTTTCTTATTGTTGTGGTTTAACCATAGTGGATAGTTGAGTCCCTCACAGCCACCCGCTCACTCCACTCTGTGCAATGAAGAGAGAATCAGGAGGGGAAATGTGTGATAATTCATGGACTGAGGTATAATTTAATAGGTGTATTAGGAAAAATGTTTACCTATGAGGGTGGTGAGGCATCTTGTGGTTGCCCAGAGAAGCCATGGCTGCCCCATACCTGGAGGTGTTGAAGGCCAGGTTGGATGGGGCTTTGAGCAACCTGATCCAGTGGGAGGTGTCCCTGCCCACAGCAGGTGGTGGAACTGGATGATCTTTAAGTTCCCTCTTGACCAAAACAATTCTGATTCTTTGATTCTATAACCAAAGCAAAATAAGGATTCCATTCACTGCTTCCTATCAGCAGACAAGTGTGTAGCCATCATCAGGAAAGCAGGGTTTCTTCATGCATAACGATGACAAAAAATGTCTTATTGGGAGATAACTCCAAATGTCTATGCTTTCTCCTCCTTTCCCCAGCTTTTATTGCTGAGTGTGACATTTATATGGCATGGAATATTGCTTTGGTCAGCTGGGGTCCCAGCTGTGCCCCAGCTTCTTGCATACTCCCAGCCTGTTCGCTTGTATATTAAGGAGTAAAAGGAAAACTGAAATGTCTGAAACAACACCAGTCCTATACTGATGCAAAGTAAATGTGTGAAGCGTCTTGATTGAGTTTCTGGGATGCATAAATAAGTGTATACTTACATTTATCGCCGAATGGTTTCATAGAGCTTGTCTTACTGCGAAGAGTGCATTCATTAACGATAGCTGAAGGAATATCTGATTGCCTGGCCTTTTCTATGTACAGCAGGATAAGCCCTGGGAGCTTCTGTAGGCTCTGAGCATGTGGGCTCAAGTAAGGAGTGCACAACAAAAGTGTGTGCAGGTCTAGATGAAGAGGGATAGCAAGGCATCTGTCCTTAGCCTCTGCCATTGTGATCCAGTGCTCTGTGCTGGCTCAGCCCCTCTGTTTCATTCCAGTGTCAGCTTGAGCTCTGTGCTGGATGTGCTGGAGCAGAGCTTTGTTCCTGGGGAGTGAAGTATCTTGGTTTTTACCTCCTCCTGGCTCCTGCAAGAGCTGTGGCTGGGGAAGAGGCAACAGGGTCTACTGCTGCTGCTTGTCACATCCTTTCACCTCAACTGTATATTTTCCGAAACAGGGAATGTGATGTGGCCCAGTCTCTTGCATTGTCTTAAGCTGCTTGTGCACATTTCTTCCAATCAGGAAACAGACTAGCACTTATTCCATGATTTGCATGCACAGATCTTTGTGTGTGCATGTATTGTTCAAATATATCCCCATTTTCCAAATAAAGGAGTTGGACAAGACACAATGATAAAGATTAGTATGTCTCCATGTGGGCTTCTGTGCACTGCGCCTTCCTGTATTGATTTGGTAGCAGCATCAAATTCCTTATTTCAGGCATCTAGGGAGTGCCACAGCTTCAGCCCAGAGTGGTATGTTTTGTGATTTTTGGTTAATGTTGGGTGGGTGCCTTATGTCTGTGATCTGGTTCATTTTGCCTTAGTTATCATCCTACATGTTCAAGTGTTAGCGATCTTTGCAAATGCATTTTATATTGGTAGGTAAAAGACAATGATGGTTTGAGGTCAGGAATCTGACAGGGTGAATGGTTCCAACTTATTTGTTTTGCGTTTTTAGAGGAAAAAGGAACTGTGTTTAATCTGTGTTTCAGTCTGTTGTCTGCTGGCTGCTTGGTATGACACAGCTATTCCAACAAGACTATGAATTTGCAAGTGCTCCCTTGCATGGTTTTCACACAGTGAGTGTTTATATAGTTATGTGGGAAAACAGGGGATGCCAAGGAGCAGTTCTTCACATGGATAAAACCTCTTCTTGTGCCATAGGTCAGTGGGTCACTGATGTGGATGTTGAAGAATGTGGAAGCAATGTATTGCCCTCTAACTGACTGTTTTGTAGCCTGGGTAAGGTGTGTTCAGCAAATTGTGAGAGCTTAAGAAGCAGCAGCTCATATGAGCTTACCCTTAGTAAGTTTGCAGAGGGATATGGATAGGCTGGATCCATGGGCTGACACCAATGCTATGAAGTTCAACAAGGCCAAGTGTTGGGTCCTGCACTTGGGACACAACAACCCCAAGTAATGCTACAGGCTTGGGGAAGAGCAGCTGGAAAGCTGCCTGGCAGAGAAGGACCTGGGGTGTTGGTTGACAGGGGCTGAACATAAGCCAGTAGTGGCCTAGGTGGCAAAGAAGGCCAGTGGCATCTTGGTATGTATCAGAAAGAGTGTGGCCAGCAGGAGCATGGAAGGGATTGTGCACTGGTGGGGCCACACCATGAATCCTGTGTTCAGTTATGGGCCCCTCACTGTAAGAAAGACATAGAGGTCTTGGAGTGCATCCAGAGAAAAGCCACACAGCTGGTGAAGGGTCTGGAGAACAAGCCTTGTGAAAGCTGTGTGAGGGACCTGGGCCGGTTTAGTCTGTAAAAAAGGAGGCTGAGGGGAGACCTTAACTCTGGAAAGGAGGTTGTAGCGAGATAGGTGTTGGTCTCTTCTCTCACGTGACAGGAAATGGCCTCAAGTTGCTCCAGGGCAGGTTCAGATTGTACATCAGGAAACATTCCTTCACCAAAAGGGTTTGCAGAGGCTGCCCGGGGTGATGGTGTAGTCCCCATCCCTGGAAGTGTTTGACAGACAGGTGGATGAGATACTCATGGATCTGGTTTTGTAGTGGACAGGTACAGCTGGACTTGTTGATCTCAAAGCTTTTTCCCAAAGAAGCGATTCTATGATTCGATGTTATTTTTAAAGTGACGAAGTAAAATTTGGCCTTAGGCCTTTGCTTTGAAACATCTGGCTTTAGAAGTTCTTTAATGTGTATTTGCAGCTGAATGTGTATATGGCTGGACTTATAGTGAGATAACAACGTAGCCAGACTTGTATCATCAGACAGAAGTGTTTTATCTATTCAGTATTTCTATTGTTAGCTCAGTCATTGTATGAGGGTTTTCTGATTTTTAAAGGATTAACCCATCCTCCCAAGGCAACTTTTTTTTTACTGTACACATGTATTGCAGGCTGATTTTAATGTGTTTTACTGATTTTAAGAAACAGCTGTGCTTCCTGGTCTTGTGTTACGGCATCATTCTCTCTTTCTTGGAGCACTACTAAATTTCCATTTGGTAATCCCTGATTTTTTTTGTTGTTAAAAGTCATAAATACTCTATCTGCAATGTTCAGCCATTACTCTGGCTGTATGGAAATTGATTCTTCAGAAATTACAATGGTTCGTCAACGTCTCTGCTTCTTACATCTCTTTATTCTTCACTCATTGATCTGTTATTTCAGGCACACAGCCTCTTGATATGTGCTCCTAATAGACAATTTACTGAACTGTTCATAATTTTGCAATTCTGGTTCAGTCATCACTACTGTGGCATTGAATTTTGTGGAGAGCCTCTCCATTTGCTTTTTAAAAATTAAAATGGCAACAGAAGTGCGCAGAGCATGGTGTTGCAGCTGCTTCTAACTGCCGACTAATCCATGTGGGAAGTTTTAAAGTAAGATTGAGAATCATTTTGTGACAACAGTTTGGTTCTCACAGACACACCATCTTTGTTCAAAGTTGAATTATGGGTTGGTTGTTTTTTTTTTTCTGGCCAGGAATTATGGAGATTTGGTTTCCGGATTAGCACAGAATCACAAAATCATAGAATCACAGAATGACCTCAGTTGAAAGGGACCCACAAGGATCATCGAGCACAACTCCTGTTCCTGCACAGGACACTCCAACATTCACACTGGGTGGCTGAGCGCATTGTCAAAACACTTCTGCGATATTGTCAGGCCTGGTGCTGTGACTTCTTCCATGGGGAGCTGTTCCAGTGCTCCACCACCCTCTGAGTGAAGAACCTTTTCCTAATTTCCAACCTACCCCTCCCCTGACATCTTCCTGCCATTCTCTTGGGTCCTGTCCCATTGATCACTAGAGAGAAGAGATCAGCTCTTGTTTCTCCTCCTTCCCTTGTGAGGAAGCAGTAACCTGCTATGAGGTCTCCCCTCAGTCTCCTCCAGGCTAAACAGACCAAGTGACTTCAGCTGCTCCTCAAACGACTTCCCCTCTAGACCCTTCACCAACTTTGTGGCTTCCTCTGGACACTATCCAGTAGCTTGAGGTTGTTTCTGTACTGCGGTGCCCAAAACTGCACACAACAGTCAAGGTGGGGCTGCACCAGTGTAGAGCAGAGCAGGACAATCACCTCCCACAGCTGGCCGGCAGTGCCATGCTTGATGCACCCCAGGACATGGTTGACCCTTTTGGCTGTCAGGGAATCCTGCTGGCTCATGTTCAACTTGCTGTCAATGCAAACCCCCAGATCCTTCTCCACCAGCCTGCTCTCCTGCCTCTCCTTCCCCAGTTTGTATGGACAACCAGGGTTGCCATGTCCCAGGTACAAAACTCAGTGCTCATCCTTTTTAAACTAGTGATTACTTAGCTCTACAATTTGTCCAGATCCCTCTGCAGGGCCTCTTTGCCTACAAGAGTGTCAACAGTTCCCCCCAGTTTCGTGTCACCTGGGTAAGGTTCCAGATTAGACTCACATTGGTGTACGTCTCCATTTTAAGTATGTCCATGCTGATGGTTTTTACTGTTCTCTCAGTTAATGTTAGAATCATAGAATTGTTTGGTTGAAAAAGACCTTTGAGGTAATTGAATCCAACTGTACCTGTCCACTACTAAACCCTAAGCACCTCATCCACCCATCTGTTAAAACACCATCATGGATGGGGACTCCATCACCTCCCTCAGCAGCCTCTGCTGGTGCCTGAGAACCCTATTGGTGAAGAATTTTTTCCTCATATCTAATCTGAACCAACCCTGGCACAACCTGAGGCCATTTCCTCTTGTCCTATTGCCTGTCACTTGGGAGAAGAGACCAACACCTACCTTGATGATGTCTCCCCTCAACCTCCTTTTTTCTAGGTCCCTCAGCTACTCCTAGAACCCCTGGGCTCCAGCCCATTCCCCAGCTCTCTTCCCCTTCTCTGGACACGTGCCAGCCCCTCAATGTCCTTCTTGCTGTGAGGGGCCCAAAACTAAACCCAGGATTTGAGGTCCTTCCTCACCAATGCTGAGTCCCAAGGGCAAAATCCCTTCCACGCTCCTGCCGGCCACACTGCTTCGGACCCAAGGCTGCTGACCTTCTTAGCCACCTGGGCCACTGCTGGCTCATGTTCAGCCACTGTTGACCAACACCTCCAGGTCCTTCTCTGCCAGGCAGCTTTCCAGCTGCTCTTCCCCAAGCCTGAAGTGCTGCATGGGGTTGTTGTGTCCCAAGTACAGGAGTTGGCACTTGGCCTTGTTGAACTTCAGCCCCTCAGTTGATCTGAGCCCACTGAGCCAGCCTGTCCAGGTTCCTCTATGTGTTAAGTCTGTTGAAATTGCCAACAGTCATCTTCAGCCCCTGCTTATCATGACGTTGGAATTACTGTAAAGAAAATACTACTAAAATCTTTTTTGTGGGATTTTACGTTGCATTTTTCCAGCCATTGGTTATGTTCATAATGAGATTTCATACGAGAAAGGTTATGTTGACATTCTTCCATGGTCTTGCAGTAACCAGAGGATCCGTACCATCAGTTCAAACTTAATGTCTGCCCCTCTGTGTGTCTCTTGCAGCTCTACCATCACTGGGTAATTATAATTCAGTGATTGCTTGGAGGCCGTTTAGTGTTTTCAGGGGGTTTTGTGAGTATCATCAGTATTAGGGATGCTTTTTACCTGTACTGATGGTTTGCTTGGCTACCCATGTCTTTAAATGAGTCAATTGGGATTTCTAAAAATATAGATTATAGTGCTATATACAGATTATAAATACATAGATTATAGAATAAAGAGTAGATCATAGAATATATACAGATTCTAGGATAGATCATAGAATATATGTAGATTATAGAATAATCTATAGAATAATAGATTATAGAATTTACAGTGATTATAAATATATAGATTATAATGCTATAAATGCCTCTGCTGTGGTCCTATTCAAGGGCTGACATGTGCCATCTCTTGTTATTACAGCCTGTCTGACCTGCAGAAGTGTGTAAGCAGGTAGCACAAGAATTGAGGTTATTTTTTACTGCTACCACTCCATATTACAAGAAAATACCATGTATTTACATAGAACAGGTATAGGAAGCAAAGAAACAGAACGCTTCAGTCAGAAATCCTTTGCGTGTTTCATGTGTGAGAAGACACAGTTGATTTTACATCATCAGAGAAGTCTTGTCTTACCAAGTATGTGTGCAATGTGAGGTCCAGCTCATGGTACAGTGAATTAACTAACCATCAAGTTTCATATTTGTATGTGGGGAAAAAATGAATATGTACGATTATGACAATGACAACCCATAATTAAGATTGCTAAGTAGTAAAATGGGAATTTTTTTTCCAGATCTCCTTTAAAAGTTACAGAACAGCTTGGTCTCAACATAATTTAAAAAATAAGCGTTCACCTGCTACTAATTTCCTCCTTGGTTGCAAAGAGTATTATTTGTTTGGATGACTGAGAGAAAGAAGCTATTTACATAGCACAAATGAAAGCATAGAGCAGCAGAAGAGGACATGTAAGTTAATGAAGAAGGAAGCATTAAGTAGTCTGCATTTGAAAGGGTAGCTTCTTACATGAATAACCCAAAATCTGATGATAGGCTGCACGTGCACCTGATAGTACTTAAGGTCCAATCTTGCAGCCGAAGCTCGTGTGAATAAACTCAATAGGTCTGATCTTGTGAATAAGGGCTGCAGGATCAAGTTCCAAATAAAATTTGCAGATGATTAGTAGAAATCCTTACACTCTAGTTTCAGTTTCTTTGCACAGACAGCTTATCATTAAGCATTCCAGACTTTCTCTGGCTAGCGAGACTTTAATATAATAAATAATGTGCTTGCACACTGTGAATTAAGCAAAATTATGTTTGTGTACCTTGAGTTATTGTTATGTATTTGCTGTTGGTTATTTAATGCTTGGAAAAAATTTCTTTCACTGAGAGGACAGAATAAATTGGTGGTGGTGTAGTCTATAGATGGGTTCACAGACATTTTCTTTCATGGAGTGCTTGGTTGGCTAAGGTTGTTGAAGAGGTTGTTCTGTTCAATGAGATTGGATGCCAAATAGTTAACAGGTGCCTATTGAGGATCTGTGAACTGGATTTTTTCAATGTCTTGTGTTACAGTCAAGTAAATATGAACTTCCGTGGGGTGGGTGAAATTCCTCGTTGAGAACCTAACAGTTTCTCCTTAGCTTTATGTCCTGTTTCAAAGGTAGGATGAAAGTATCTAACTGAAGTATTTATTATGAACATGGTTAAATCCCATCTTGGCTGGGCTCTTTTGGAAGCAGTTTGGTAATGCCAGTTCTGTGCTTGTCGTGCCCATTTAGTATTGAGCGTTGAGAGGTTTTTTGCTTTAGCGAAATTTACAGTGGTAAATGTCACAAAAATAGTCATGAGTTGTACTGTTTAGACAAAAATAGGCAGCTGAGCAAAAAAAGAGGTTGAGCAAGTTCTTTAAAGTAAATTAAAGAGTGATCTTATGTCTTATTAGACAAAGAAGAATCCACATGGATGAGAGATGTTTTGAATTTAACAGTCGAAGGAAGAGCTTAAATGACAACTATCACTTTTTGGACACCAAGGTCCTTTATAAATGCGGTTTCTTAGGAGTTTGTGCCTTTTTGGTTACAGGTTTTTTTCATACTAACCTATTATTTTCAATCTGTGATGGGAAAGTGTGAAACAGAAATGTAGAATCAGAGAATCACGGAATGGTTTGAATTGGAAGGGACCTTAAAGATCATCCAGTTCCAGCTCCCAATATGACATAGAAGACGCTTGGCAACCTAGGTAAAGCACCTAAAAATCATAGAATCCCGAGGCTGGAAAAGACCTTTGAGACCATCAAGTCCAACCATACATATGGGGCAGGGATTTGGATTTCTCTCTAACAGTGGTTCAAAAACTGTAAGTCATACATTTCCATAAGGTTCCAGTCCTTTTGCTTCATTTTTGAACCAATGCCTTTGATAACATGAAGAAAATGCTAGTAGAGACAGCACAAAAGAACCTAAATCATGCATGTTTGCTGTCTTTAGGATTTTGGAAAGATTTCAGCTTTTAACAATCTGATTTATCCTCAGCGTTGCTTTTTGGTGAGTAAAGTAGATGGACAGAGAGCTTAGTGAGGATTGAGGACTACTTACCTAAGGAAATTTAAATTTACATATGAATCTTTGTTGCATGCAGTATATTCATTTGCATATGCTAAATCCGCTTTCAAAATCTGCTGTTTGTGAAGACTTTTTACTGGAATGATTATGTCAGATGTGCTTCAGTGAACTCTTCTAGTTTGTAGGCAGCAATTGGCAGTAGGTTGGTTCATCACAGTAACATGACAGTACTCGAAAGGTTCGGAGATAGGTTCATAATTATTGTTAACATGATTCTTGAAAGAAATGATGAGCATCTCATAAACCCAGATGGGAATTTGTTACATTGTTGATAAATCTGTTGATAAATGTGTTTTACATTTTTAAATTGATAAACAGTGAAAAGCAGAGAGGATACAATAAGGCAGATGGTTGTTTATAAAGCACTTGCAAGTTGCTGCAATTCAAAGAATGGGACTAATTGTTAAAAAGGAGACAAAAATTGGAGTAGGGGGAGTGTTTCAATGAGTTAATCATGAGCTTTTTAAAAATAAAACCTTCAGCAGCTTTAGTTCAATTAGAACCATTCTTGCCATCCTGGGTTTATATGCAAAAGTTTAGACACTGAGTTCTTACTAAACTTTTCTACCAGCCATTTTCATGCAGCTGAAATTAAAAATACAACTGTTCCACCTTTTATCTAAACATTTCCATCTTTCCCCTTTTTCTTACTAGAAAAAAATGAAGATTTATTGCACAGTAAAATAAAATTGAATTATCACTGGTCTTATTCCTGCTTAAAAGCAATGAATAGAATAGCTCAAAAATCAATGGAAAGTTTGCAGCAAGGAAGTAAGACAGGATATAATTGGCTTATTTTTTGTTAAAGGAGTGGTGAAAAAAAATGTCTATTTGCCAACTAGAAGTTGGCTAGAAAAAATGATGCTTATGTAGAACCTAGATAGAATACAAATCAGGATGTGATGCAACCAGTTGGTTTAGCGTTGTCTTGTGAGTGTTCAGTTCTTGTCTTCATCAGTGATAAAAGTTTTTATGAAAGGCGAAGTATATTCCTACTGTTTAAGCAGGCATTTTGTTGAAAACCCAAGATATGTAGATTACTGCCTTCATCAAGCAGCTTTTTTAATATATGTTTATTTTACCTCAGTTGCAGAACTCCAGAAGAGGTAGTTCTCTTTCACTGGATTTTTCAGCTTCTCCAAGATAAAGTATTTAACACTTTGTAAGTCTTCAACAAAAGACTTAAGTGTTTTAGTTTTCTGGGAATATTTTTATTAAAACTCAGCTGAATAGTGATATTTGTTAATAAAGCTGTATCAGCTGTGTCAGTCAATAGGAGTAGTTTGAAAGGAAAAAAATTCAATTATAAATCAATAGAATGTTGTATTTCTATGCGTGCAAACAACCTAAAATTACTTTAAGATGCTCCAGCCGCTCAATTCGTCAATGCAATCACAACTGAATTTTGGTATCTGTTATCTTCAGTTGTTCACTGCAGCAGAAATGCACAGTTAGTGCGCCTGAAGCTGTTAGATGCACTTATGACTATTAAGATCAGCCCAATAGATTTGGTTACTTAGGGGTCTGAGAGGCTTGATGCATAGTTATTTATCTGAACTCATGGACTGACAAGCTGAGAGAGTTGGGGTTGTTCAACCTGAAGAAAAGAAGGCTGTGGGGAGACCTTAGAGCAACTTCCAGTGCCTGAAGAGGGCCTACAGGAAACCTGGGAAGGGACTTGTTTACAAAGGTCTATACTGATAGGATGAGGAGGAATGGCATTAAATTGAAGAGGGGGAAGATTTAGAGTAGACATTTAGAAGAAACTCTTCCCAATGAGGGTGGTGAGGCCCTGGCCCAGGTTGCCCAGAGCAGTGGTGGCTGCTCCATCCCTGGAGATGTCCAAGGCCAGGTTGGATGGGTCTTGGAGCACCCTAATTCAGTGGGAGGTGTCCTCGCCCATGGAAGGGGGTGGAACTGGATGGGCTTTGAGGTCCCTTCTGACCCAAACCATTCTATGATTTTATTAAGTGTGCAAGAGAGGAGTTGAGGAGCAGAATCTCCTCCCTCACACTGCTGGCCACGCTGCTATGATGCAGCCCAGGACAGGGTTGGTTTCTGGCCTGTGAGTGCACATTGCTGGCTCGTGTTGAGTTCTTAACAAGCACCCCTCATTCTTCTCCTCAGGGCTGCTCTCAATCACATTGTCCCCTGTCCTGCATTGAAAGTGCGCATTTCCCTGACCCGTGTGTAGGATGTTACCCTTGGCCTTGTTGAACATCATAAGGTAACATAGCCCCACTTTTCCAGCTTGTCCAGGTCCCTCTCAATGCCATCCCATCCTTCTGATGTGACAACTACACCACTCAGCTTGGTGTCATCTGCAAACTTGCTAAGAGTGCACTCACACCAACTGGTTTCTCAAGACACATGTACGGTGCACTTGAAATTTACCTCATAGCTTATATACTCTTGCTTAACTCCAATGGTTTGGCAAAAGTGCACTTTGAGAAAGGTGTGTGGCTGCAGATTAGAAGATACTAGAAAAGGAAACAGCTTGTTTGATAACCTGAGGTTGTTCCCATAGCAGTCAGCCAGGAACAGAGCTCTCGGTTGTCTTGGATTTTGATCTGCTTTTCAATTTGGTGTCACACGTCTTCCGACTTAAGTATTTTTGGGAATGCCAGAGAGCACTGTATCATACTTTGCTAGGGACCATGAAAGGATTAATCTGAAATGAGAGGTCTGATCAGTTCATGCAGATGTCAACATAGTTGACTTCTCTTGGTCATGGTGATATCTCGTATGCAGAGGTATTTCCAGATGTGTATGGTTGTAGGTACCTTACAGCAGATGAAATTCAAATAGTTTTCACAGCAGCTACATTGAAATCAGCTTGTGGAAGTCATCAGGGTCCATATTGAGTTGCAAGGGTATGGCTTCAAGTTTGTTAAATTCTACATGTGTAAGCTAAAACGGAAAAGTAATGAAAGAAATCATTAATATTTCCTTCTGGAGCATATTTTTTTCTTTATACAGATACAGCATGATGGGATAATTCCAAAGTAAATCCAGAAGATGGTGTTTGCTGATCTTTCCGTAAGACAAGGTTGGATTAGGTGGGCTCAGTCATGTGGAATAGAAAACAGAAATATTTTATTGAGAAACAGTGAGGAAAAAGAATTAAAAACGTTCATGAATGTCCGAGGTGTTTTCTTAACTTTCAGTTTGACACCCCCATGAGAAACAGTGACTTCAACAGATCTTCCAACAGTCCTGGCTGACTGGGGAAGTCCCACTGGACTGGAGGCTGGCTGATGTCGTGCCCATCTACAAAAAGGGCCGCAGGGAAGACCCAGGAAGCTACAGGCCTGTCAGTCTGACCTCAGTGCCAGGGAAAGTCATGGAGCAGGTGATCTTGAGCGCTATCATGAAGCACATGCAAGAGAACCGGGTGATCAGGCCCAGTCAACATGGGTTCACAAAAGGCAGGTCTTGCCAGACTAACCTGATGATGACAGGTTAAGCCTTCTATGACAAAGTGACTCGGCTACTGGATGAGGGAAAGGCTGTGGGTGTGGTCTTCCTGGACTTCAGTAAAGCCTTTGACACAGTTTCTCACAGCATTCTGCTTGAGAAACTGTCAGCTCCTGGCCTGGACAGACGCACACTCTCCTGGGTGGAAAACTGGTTGGCTGGCCGGGCCCAGAGAGTGGTGGGAAATGGTGTGAAATCCAGCTGGAGGCCAGTGACAAGTGGGGTTCCCCAGGGCTCAGTGCTGGGTCCAGCCCTGTTCAATGTCTTCATCAATGATCTGGATGAAGGCATCGAGTGCACCCTTAGCAAGTTTGCGGACGACACTAAGCTGGGTGGAAGTGTCGATCTGCTGGAGGGTCGGGAGGCTCCAAAGGGATCTGAACAGGCTGGACCGCTGGGCTGAGTCCAATGGCATGAAGTTTAACAAGGCCAAATGCTGGGTCCTGCACTTGGGGCACAACAACCCTATGCAGTGCTACAGACTAGGAGAAGTCTGTCTAGAAAGCTGCCTGGAGGAGAGGGACCTGGGGGTGTTGTTTGAAAACCGACTGAATATGAGCCAGCAGTGTGCCCAGGTGGCCAAGAAGGCCAATGGCATCTTGGCTTGTATCAGAAACGGCGTGACCAGCAGGTCCAGGGAGGTTATCCTCCCTCTGTACTCGGCACTGGTGAGACCGCTCCTCGAATACTGTGTTCAGTTCTGGGCCCCTCACCATAAGAAGGATGTTGAGGCTCTGGAACGAGTCCAGAGAAGGGCAACAAAGCTGGTGAAGGGGCTGGAGAACCGGCCTTATGAGGAGCGGCTGAGAGAGCTGGGGTTGTTTAGCCTGGAGAAGAGGAGGCTGAGGGGTGACCTCATTGCTCTCTACAACTACCTGAAAGGAGGTTGTGGAGAGGAGGGTGCTGGCCTATTCTTCCAAGTGACAGGGGACAGGACAAGAGGGAATGGCCTCAAGCTCCGCCAGGGGAGGTTTAGGCTAGACGTTAGGAAAAAATTCTTTACAGAAAGGGTCATTGGGCACTGGAACAGGCTGCCCAGGGAGGTGGTTGATTCACCTTCCCTGGAGGTGTTTAAGGCACGGGTGGATGAGGTGCTGAGGGATATGGTTTAGTGTTTGATAGGAACGGTTGGACTCGATGATCCGGTGGGTCTCTTCCAACCTGGTTATTCTGTGATTCTGTGATTCAGAGCAGGGCTTCTCTCCTTAAGGGGAATTTTCTTTCAGAGTGCTAGGTATCGTAACTAGAAAAAGCAGGAAATAGACTAGAAAAGACTAGTGAGAGTATAATGAGAAATGGTATTAAATTGGAAGGGGGAAGATGTAGACATTAGGAAGAAATTCTTCCTGATGAGAGTGGTGAGTCCCTGGCCCATGGTAGCGGTGGCTGCCTCTTCCCTGGAGGTGTTCAAGACCAGGCTGGATGGAATTTTCAGCCCCATGATCCAGTGGGAGGTGTCCCTGCCCATGGCAGGGGGTGGAAGTGGATGGGCTGTGAGGTCCTTTCCAACCTAAACCATTCCATAGTTCTATGATTCTGTGAAAGTCAGAAAGAAGACTAGGCATCTCTCTTAGAGTTTAATCTCTGGGTTTTGTCACTTACCCAAAAACTCCCAAGTTTGCCTCTTAAGCATGCAATGAGTTAATTACCCCAGTGTGATCTATCTGGTTTACTGACCTAGTAAAGAAGTGCATTTATTAGTTAATAGTTAAACTGTAAACGGAAGGAGATGGAGCTGTTGGAACGGGTCCAGAGGAGGCCACAGCGATGATGCAAGGGCTGGAGCACCTCTACTATGAGCACAGGCTGAGAGAGTCGGGTTGTCCAGCTTGGAGAAGAGAAGGCTCCGGAGCAGCTTCCAGTACTGAAAGGTGCTCCAGGAAAGCTGGGGAGGGACTTTTTCCAAGGGCTTGGAGTGACAGGATGAGGGGGAATGGCTTTAAATTGGAAAGGGGAAGTTTTAGGTTAGACATCAGAAAGTAATTCTTCACAATGAGAGTGGTGAAGCCCTGGCCCAAGTTGCCCAGAGCAGTGGTGGCTGCCCCATCCCTGGAGGTGTTCAAGGCCTGGTTGGATGGGGCTTTAAGCAGCCTGATCCAGTGGTAGGTGTCCCTGCCTATGGCAGGGGGCTGGGAATTGTGTGGTTTTTAAGGTCCCATCCAACTCAAACCATTGTATGATGCTATGATTTTTGTGATTTGAGTTGCTGAGGTAATCAACATCTATTTGTGCCCAGAAAAGAGAGCAACAGAAAGCCAAGAAAAGTAACTACAAAAGCTACTAAAGGTCAGTGCCATAGCCCATTTTGCATAAATTTATGTAAATACAATTTATTTTGACCAGTAATGTTCTGGATTGTGGTGGCAAAATGGTTTAGATATCTTATTATGAAAAGAGAGTGTTAATTTGAGTTCTGCTCTGAATTTACATAAAATTAAGCCTTCACTCCATCTGTGAATATTTATCTGGTCATTTCTGCTGAGGAATCAAAGGTGGCAAAATGAAATGCTTGACACATCACTGATTTTTTTCTCTGTGACTACAAAAGCAGGTGTTCTTTAACTGTGTTAATCTGATATGTCAATTGGGTTTGGCATGGATTTTTAACCTTTCAAAACTCATAGCACCACCTTCCTACCTAAACTAAGTTTTTTCATTAATAATTGGAATATTCAAAACTGCTACTGCTCTTTCTGTAATGTGAAAATTAGAGATAATAATCCTAAGTTTTAGTTCTTCAATTGGAATATTGAAATGTGTCTATAAGCCTCATCTATATTTGTTTCTCTGTTATTCTCCTGGGCTTTTTTTTTATTTTCTTTCTTTGTTTTGCAACTTTTTCATCCTTTTGTTTCTTATCTCAGCTTGGGGATAGAGGTCATGCTTTCTGCTGATGTTTAATTGCTTCTAGTGCAAAGTGCTTGACTGGAGCCTCTGCTTAGTACTACCGCGTATATATGTATATCAATGCATATTTTAAAAGAATTGAGAATTTTCATAGAGTGGGCTATGTGATTAAGCCATTTCTTAAGCCAAGTAGTTGTCAAGCAATTTCTAAAATTAGAGATGATTTTCTCAAAAAGCTGGGGGAGGGGGGAAGAAAAACAAAAAAACAAACCAACAGGTGTCAGCAAAGACCATGTAACAAAACATTGGGTCAAATCACATCAACAGCGTATGCTGCATTCATGACAAATCCCTGTTGTTTTTCATTTTACTTCTCTCAAAAGATCTTGAGATCCTATTTGTGATCAGCCAACTCAGAATCCAGAATATCACCCCCATGTGTTAAGATTGAATTGAATTGCTTTCAGTAGAGAAAGCAAGAAATCCCTTAGAGGTAATGTCAATTCCGTCTTAATGAATTGTTCTCCCACACTATAATCCAAGTGAGTTCTTTTGTGGATTTTTAAAATGCCATTGATTTTTTTTCCTCCCCCCCCCCCCCCCCGCTTTTTTTAGCTTCCCCACCCCCCCCTTTTTTTTTCACTTGCTGTGAACAGAGCCTTTAGAAAGTCAGTTCAGTTTTTAGGATTATTTTGTTCTGGTATGGTGATGGTGGATTTTTTTTTTGTTTGTCTCTATTCTTAGGTATGTCTGTGTCCAGGAGCTGTATGTCAAAAAGTTCTTTTGTATCTCTCATTGTTAGGTATTGGCAGGTTTGTCACTTGAGGGGTCAAAATAAAGCTCATTCAGCCAAGGCTATGGCAGCCACAGTAGCAAGCCTCGTGTCAGTGCCACCACTTGAGATTTGCCGCAGGGCAGTCAGTTGGAATTCATGTTGCATTTGTTTCACTGAACATTGCCTCTCTTACACTGCAGAGGTGGAAAAGTTGAGAGTAGACTACTCTATGTTTAAGAATTGTTTTCTTCTCATACTCATTTTATCTTTACACATTAAAAGTTCTGTTACCACTGAGGAGACAAATCTTATAAAACAAGAAATTCCATTACTCATAATGGCATTGTTTCTAGTGGTTTATTCTTGTTTATTTTTAAGATTAGCGATAAAATCTCCAACCTGCGTTCACTGCTTCAAAGTTCTTAGAAAATACCTGTAGTGCTGAGGGGCTTGAACGCTTTAGCTGAATTTAAATTATTTGAAAATAGTCTTCTTTCTGTGCCAGTGAAAGATCCATTTTTTGAGAAAGTTACGAGGAGCTCAACATGAGCTGGCAATGTGGACTCACAGCCCAGAAAGCCAGCTGTGTCCAGGACTGCGTACAAAGCAGTGCGACCAGCAGGGAGAGGGAGGTTGCCCCCTCCATGGAGCTGTTCAAGGCCAGGTTGGATGGGGTATGAGCAGCCTGGTCCAGTGGGAGTTGTCTCTTCCCGTGGCAAGTTGTGGAGCTGGATGAGCTTTAAGGTCTTCTCCAACCCAAACCGCTTTATGACTCTGTGATTTGAGAGGTTGTAACTTGTATTTCAGGTCTGGATTGATAGTTGAAAGCATTTGAGAAGTCTGGGGAGCTGATGGTGAATCTCTTACTCTACTGTGTGAAGTTCAGATGAGCATACTGTGATAGGTAAAACAGGATACAAAGAATGAGGCTGATTTTAATCTATATGTTGATTTGTCAGGCAAACTGGTGATGTTCAGCTGCATGTTTTAAGTGCAGTTCTGTCACAGGATGAGAGTTAAGAGTCAAACTAAAGTTGAACTCGTTCAACGTTCTCTAAAGAAAAATAAAAAGCCTTGCATTTTTCTTTACTTTGACTCAAATCACTTACATGTGAGTGTGTTGCAGTAGAGGGTAGAGACCATGAGATTTCAGTGGTTTCTAAGCAAGTCTTTTTCACTAGAATTTTTAATTGTAATTTTTTCTTTTCTTTTTTTTCTCTTTTTTTCCCCTGTAATGTATGTTTATGTGAGGGATTAAGCTGAGGTTAAGGTATAGTTAACTCATAAGTTTAATGGAGGAATAATAAGCTGATGATGACACTAATAATGTACTAACCCTTTTTATTAGATGACTTATGAAAAATGAGGAAGTCAAGCAAGAAGGAAAATGCCATCTCACCTGTCTTTTATTATCTACAATCTTCTTAATTTTACATGCAATATCTATATTGTTATAAAAAATCTGGCCACTAATAAAAACCTACAAGCAAAATTATTGTCATTAGATTCTCCTGCTGACTGCATTTTCATGTTCTTTGAGAACTGTCTTTAAAAATTAATGAAAACAAGTGATCTGATAAGGTGTTTAAGGAGTGTTGTTTCACAAGTTAACATCTTCGGTGGCAGAAGTGTCCTACCCACTGAGTAAATGCATCATTGCCAACACATCTCACACTTGATGGGAAATATCCTCTGCTGACTTTGAGAGACTAGTTCTGTCTCCGCTCGTGTTTGGTCCTTGGAGTAGTGAAAAGTGGTAACAGGAGTATTAATGGTGGTGATGGGGTTCTGTTTGTGTTCTGAATAGCTGTGAATGAGGAACATGATGTGGGAAGTCTCAGATCTATCCAGCTGGATCTGGTCTACCAGAAGACTATATTTAACTGGTAACTTTCTCCCTTTCCTTGTTTCCAAGAAATATGCTATAAGAGTGTAGGAGCAGGTGATGATGTGGACAACCTGGGTTAACAGCTTGCAATCGATTGTCCTTTCTCCAAGGTCTTGTAATCCATCCCTTGCCTTGTGAGTGGTTGTAGGGTCAATGCTTGCATGTGCGTTATTCTTCGTCATGTCACATCAACGTTATTCTTGATCCTGTGTCAGCCACATACCAACCATGTGACAGGCCCATTGATGCTTTGGTCATGAACAGTGCACATATGGGAGAAGAGAGGGACATGTGGTGTTTGATTGTCTTCAACGAGACTTCGTGGTTTGTGCTAACCCAAGGGTTTCTCACATCTGTTGTGAGTCCATGAACATTCATTGCATGGTAATGATTTCCAGTGAGTACTGATAGGTGCTGGTTTAGAAGCACAAGAACACAAATCACACTGTCCTGTGCTATTTCCTTAATACATTCTTAGCACAGAATTCACTCTTGAGGAAAACAATTTTACAAGTTTGAGTAATTTGCTTGGTTTTTTTTCACTTCTTTTGCTCTACAGCAGGTTTGCTGTTCTGGTTGTTTACGAAGTCTGATGGCGGGCAGAGTTATCCATGGTTAGTTTTGAAGATGAGAGCATGCTCAGGGGGAAAAAAAATGGGAGTTCAGAGGACTTGGGTTGTAAAGCACAGCAGGGGGGACACTCAATGAGCAAGGCTCAGTGCACTTCACTGCCTCCCAGCATGGTTTGTGATGTGGTGTGTACCGAAGCAGCTCCTCTGGATTAGGATGTAGGTGTTACAAAACAAGATGTTGAGTTGTGATGTTGCCTTATACCTGTAAAATGTTCACCAGTGGGTCAGCTGTGATTCTGCTCTCTTCAGGTATGCCAGACTGATTCTCGACATTTTTAATATGTGTTAAAAGCTTCTTTCAGTGTCTTACAAACTTAAAAGCTGAGGTATGTTATTTTAAACAGAATTATTTTGGAGCTGCCTTCTTGCTTTATGGGCATGCTTTTTGTTGTCCTCTTTTTCAGAGTCTGGCTGTTTAAAGACCTCCAGTGCTTAGTTATAATAGAACTGTGCAATCATTAGTATTGGAAAAGACATGTAAGGTCATTGAGTCCAGTTGTCAGCCCAACACCATTGTTCCTACTAAACCATGTCCCAGAGCACCACCTCTACATGTTTTTTGAACCCCCCAAGAAATGGAGACTTCACCACTGCCCAGGGCAGCGGCTTCCAGTGCTTCACCCCTCTGAGTGAAGACGTTTTGCCTAATATACAATTTAAACCTCCTCTCGCACAACTTGAGACCGTTTCCTCTCATCCTACCACTTATTACTTGGGTGAAAAGACCAACAACTGCCTGGGTGTAGCCTCCTTTCTGGGAGCTGCAGACAGTGATGAGATCTCCCCTCAGCTTCCTCTTCTCCAGACTAAACAGCCCCAGGTCTCTCAGTCACTCCCACAACCCCTGTGCTCCAGCCCCTTCCCCAGCAACTTTCCCCTTCTCTGGATGCGCTCCAGCCCCTCAATGTCTTTCTTGTACTGAGGGGCCCAAAACTGAACCTAGAATTTGAGGTGCAGCCTCCCCAGCACCAAGTACAGGGGCCAATCCCTTCCCTGCTTTGCTGGCCACACCATGACTCATCCAAGCCAGGATACTGTTGGCCTTCTTGTCCACCTGGGCCACTGCTGGCTTATGTTCTGCTGCTGTTGAGCATCACCCCTGTGTCCTTCTCTGTAAGGCAGCTTTCCAGTCACTCTTCCCCAAGCCTGAAGCATTGCCTGAGGTTGTTAAGAGCCAGTGCAGGACTTGGCACTTGGTGTAGTTCATTGAAGAGTATCTTTGGTATTTGTCTCCACTTACAATCATGTTTCAGCTTCAGTACCTTCAGGATCTTTGTAACTTGAAATGTGTTTACTTGAAACTCAATGGCACTTAGTCTTTCATCTCTCTTTTCACATAGTTGTATTCAGGTATTGATCTTTGGATCACGTAGCTTCAGGATGGTGTATTGCAAAGATTTTAGAAGTTACACTGCTAGCACAATTTTTTTATGGTTTTTGGTAGTTGAAACCAGTTCTGAAGACAGTGTTCTATATGAAAAACATAAGGTCTTAAAAGAACACAAGTTGTATGAAACCAGGACCCAACTAAATATTGCATACTAGAACTTTGTTTCCACCTAGGTTTTCACTTTTGTTCTGCAGACTCCATGCAGCATAATTGTCTTGGCCACCATTGTGCAGATATTTAGCAATGCAAGTGTAAAATCTCATCTCTGCCTTAAGATATCCAAAGAAGTGCAGTGAAGCTGGGGAGGGGGCTGGATAACAAGTCTTACAAAGAGCAGCTGGGGGAACTGCAGTTGTTTAGCCTAGAGAAGGGGAGACTGAGGGAAGATGTCATCACTGTCTGCAACTGCCTGAAAGGAAGTTCCAGAGAGGTGGATGTTCCTGTCTTTTCCCAAGTGATAGGTGATAGGACGAGAGGGAATGGCTTCAAGCTGCACCAGGGGAGGTTCAGATTGGACATCAGGAAAAACTTCATGGAAAGGATTTTCAAGCACTGACAGAGGCTGCCCACCATCTCTGGAGGTGTTCAAAAGACGGGTAAATGAAGTGCTTAGGGATCTGATTTAGCAGTGGACAGGTATGGTTGGAACTGATGATCTCGAAGGTCTTTTCCAACCTAGGGATTCTATGAGTCTATGATAATGTGTTTCTCTTTTCTTTCTGTGCTTTTGTCTGTCTCTGTGCTTTTTGCTGCTTATCCTGTCATTATAATAGGTTGTGTTCTGGATCCATGTGAAGGATCACTGTTCATGACATAGGCCTATCCTCAGCTGTCCATAAGACTGTTGAACTTTGCAGATGTCATATTTGAGGTCACTAGCACTTTGAAAAGGTACTTCTGGAGGTATTCACACTATTACACCCAACGTGAGTCACAAGACTTACTGTTTTAAGCTCCTTGATTGTAAGCATTGAAGTTTGGTTCCCATCCTGAACCATATGTATTGCTGCTCTCAACCTTGTCCACATTAAATGAAGGAAAGCTGTAACAAGGGAATGGTAGCGGAGATTAGGTACTCATATCTTTAATATGCCCAGGCTAATGCACTGTTTTTACTGTTCATGATGTGTTCTACTTGTCTTTGGTCCCTGCTTTCCTCAGCCTGCCTTCATACTGCGTATTTTCTAGTCCAGCAAAAGCAAGAGGAGCTGTGACTTCATTTGGGGCAGAAGATCCTCAGGCTTATAGAAAGCAGAACAGAATGTCCTCAGGCATATAGAAAGCAGGACACTGGCTCCTCAGCTCACCAAGAGCAAATTGAAGTATTAGCCATTTATATAAGTACAAGCATTCCCAAAGAACCACTTTGTGCTGGGGAGAAAGCTTCTCCTGTCCCGCTGTTTGAATACAACCTTTTGGGAGCTGGAAGTCTCTAAGCAGCTTTTGTGGTTGGAAGGGATTTCTCCCTTGCCATCAGAATAGGTGATGAGAGGCATAGAATTTCAGAGGTTTGTGTTCTATTTTTTTCCCCAGTCAACAAAAACACCTGGATGGTGCTTAGTGCCTTGTTCAGGTGCCCTATTTGGCATGTCTCTTGCTGACAGACTGCACTTCAAAGTAAACGAAGAAACCATACAAAGTAAACAGAGAAACCGTAAAACTAGGTTGAGGTTTCCAGTGTCTCATGCAAGAAGGAGCAGGTTGCCCAGGGAAGTCTTGGAAACCCCAGCCCTGGAGGTGTTCAAGGCCAGGTTGGATGGGGCTTGGAGCACCCTGATCCAGTGTGAGGTGTCACTGCCCATAGCAGGGGCATGGAACTGAGTGATCTATAAGTTCCCTTACAACCTAAACTGTTCCATGATTCTGTGATGTTTTCCTCCATTTGTCAGGCAATTAATTTCACACACTTCGTGCAAGCCTCACTATTGGTTCTTTTTCTTTTCCCATCTCAGATATGGTGCTGCCTGCTCACCAGCAACCTTATTACCTTGATTTACAATGCTTAGGATGTTGGCATACCTTACAGGTTACAAGAGCCTTAGAAAAAGCATACATGTCCCAGTTCAGTAAAAATATCAGGATCAGGGCTCTCTACCAAGTGTTATAGTTTGCCTTGAGAGTGGCTTGTACAGGACAATTTATTGCTTGACAGTTCCAGATGAGTTATTAACACTAGACTGAATTGAACGGCCTCTGGGGTCATGATGACCGAGAATTAGTCCAGAGTTCACAGAGTGTGACCACACTCACCTTCTCATGCAAGAAGTCACAAGACACTTTTCAACATCCTACAATAGTTTGCAGTTCTTAAAGATAAAATACCAGCATGCACAAGCTAACATGGCTACTTACAGAAGTTGTGGCTGTTGAAATTTTTTGTAAGGGTAAGTCTAACTAGTGGTATGTAAATAATTAAGCACAGTGTCATTCTTGTTTTGATGCCTATAGAAAAGATACTTTTAAGGTTAAATTTTCAAAGTTACAGATCAGCCATAAAATCACAAGAAGGAATTAAAAATAATATTGGATTTCATAGAATCATAGAACCATGGAATGGTTTGGGTTGGAAGAGACCTTGAAAGATCATCCAGTTTCAAACCCCTGCCATGGGCAGGGTCACCTCCCACTGGACAAGGGTGCTCAAATCCCCATCCAACCTGGCCTTGAACACCTCCAGGGATGGGGCAGCCACCACTGCTCTGGGCAACCTGGGCCAAGGGCCTCACCACCATCATCGTGAAGAATTTCTTCCCAATGTCTAATCTAAATCTTCCTCCTTCCAATTTAAAGCCATTCCTCTTCTTCCTATCACTACAGATCCTTGTAAAAAAGTCCCTCCCCAGCTTTCCTGTAGCCCCCGCCAGGTACTGGAAGCTGCTCTAAGGTCTCCCTGGAACCTTCTCTTCTCCAGCCTGAACAACCCTAACTCTCTTCAGCTGTCCTTATAGCAGAGGTGCTCCAACACTCGCATCATCTCTGTGTCATCCTCTGGACCTATTCCTACAGTTTCCTGCCCTTCTTATGTTTGGAATTCAGAAATGGACACAGGGCCCCAGGTGGTGTTTCATGAGAGCAAAGTAACGGTGTAGAATCCCCTCCTTCACCCTGCTGGCCACCCTTATTTTGATGCTGCCCAGAACATGGTTGGTTTCTGGGCTGCAAAGCACATTGCCAGCTCATGTTGAGCTTCTCAACCAGCACCCGAAGTCCTTCTTCTCAGGGCTGCTCTCAGTCACATTGTCCCTCATCCTGTATTGAAAGTGCACATTGCCTCAACCCAGGTGCAGGACCTTGCACTTGGTCTTTTTGGACCTCCTAAGGTTCACAACAGTCCACTCCTCCAGCTTGTCCAGGTCCCTCTGAATGACAGCCCATCCTTCTGGTGTGACGACTGCATCCCTCCTAGGTAGGACAGGATTTTGCTAGGTTTCTCAGTCACATCCATGCTAAATTCATCTTTAAGGTCCCTTCCAAACAAAGTTTCTGTGATTCTATGATTTTATGATTATGATGATGTTTTCAAAGCTGGCAGATTTGGGGATTTGATGCTACTTCTAGAAATGTTGTATATTCCCTTCCATCCTTTAAAGCTGACAGCGTGCCAGCTATTGCCAGGATATCCCTGAACTTGTTGATCTGCTGCTGCCAAAAATAAGGTCTTGTGGTCTTGTATAAACTGGGACAGTTTATGGCAGATTTTCATAGAATCACTAGTCTGGAAAAGACCTTTCAGATCATTAAGTCCAACTGTATCTGTCCACTACTACATCAGATCTCGAAGCACTTTGTCTACCTGTGTTTTAAACAATTCCAGAGACGGGGACTCCACCACCTCTCTGCCAGTGCCTCTGTGAACCCTTTCCATGAAGAAATTTTTCCTGATATCCAAATTACATCTGCTGTGTTGCAGCTTGAGGCCATTTCCTCTTGTCCTATTGCCTGTCACTTGGGAGAAGAGACCAGCACACACCTCAACTCCTTTTAGGTAGCTGTAGTCAGTGATAAGGTCTCCCCTTAACCTTATTTTCCCTAGGCTAAACAACCCCAGGTCTCTCAGGTGGTCCTCATAAGACTTGTTTTCTAGACTCTCAAGTCTCTCTTGGCCATGCACACCATCCAGATGCTGAGCTGCTTGAGGATCATAATCTCACACATTGCATCTGGGACTCCGACTAATGTATCTTTCTTCACATTCACTCTTATTAAAAGCATTCATTGGCTTAAGTCTTTGCTATACCAGAACGCTTCACTGATTTAACAGTCCAGTTTTTAAGGCTGATATCACTGTTTATTTTATTACAGTAGTGGATGAAGAGCCAGTTAGAATCAGAGCCCTGTTGAGCCAGGCTGTGGAACAAATGAGTAAAGGTTTTCTTCTGCCCTGAAGACATCACAGTCTAAATAGGTGAGAAAGAATAGAAGAAATAGATACAAACACAGAGCTGCACAAAAAAAAAAAAAGGCAGTTTTTTGCAAGTGGGGCATAGAACATATTTTCTTCATAGCAATTTCTTTTTTTTCTTCAGTGTGCTCTTTTAGTGTTTCTAATGGTGAGTAGATGCCTGGATGTAGAGTGAAAAATAAAATTTCTATGTTTGAGGCCATATTATCGTTATACTCATTTTAATGTCTGTACCACATTAGCATCTGAGACTGCAGGAACTTAACTGCTTTACTTGTTGGCATTACACTGAGGTTGATTTCAGTGAACCGTAAAAAGTTTGGCCCTAAAGGTAAAATTACACTGTATGCATGTTCCTAACACACTGCTTTGGGGATAAACATGTCTTAAATCAACTCATTGCTCACAGCTAAATTCCTTTTCCAAATGCTGTTTCCCTATAGATAGTGATGTTCAGTAGGTCTGATTTTCTTTAAAACCATGAAGTTTTTTGAACATAATTCTATCAATAAACATACTTGAGCAGGATAGCAAAGAATTCATATTGTCCTAATAGAGATTTTGGGGTTTTGTGAAGGGAAGGGTGGTGCATGCACCAATATTTTAATTAGCTTTCATCAGTACCTCTAATTTCTTTAGATGCGTTCCAAACATTTGCCTATTGTGTTTGCTCACATGCACATAATGAAAACTTTTGGACCTCATTGAAACTTTATTTGGTAATTGTGCATTTGGAAAATTAAAATTGAAGTTTATGATACCCTGGCTCCTACTTGCTCTGTTCATAGTGCATTGTTAAGATGCCATCACTTGAGAACTTTGTTACAGCAATGTTTCTGTTGTGGCTTAATATGCGGTGGGTTCAGATGGCCGTAATTGTGGCCTTGAGGGGTTGGACTAAAGAATACCAGCTGGTTTTGTACCCAGATATTTTTGGATTAATATTTTGAGACTTAGATCTTGTCCTGTCTGGAATTTAAACGTAGTTCCCCAAACTTTAAAGGGAAGACAAGTACCATCTGAGGTTCTTAATGAGCACTCTTTTTTCCTCTTTAATTTGCCCGTCCTTTCTTTTTTTTTTTTTAACTCCTGTAGCCACCAAAATCCAGGCAGTTACTTCCGAAGCATTTTTACAGCTCCAGATGCAAAAAGCACTTCAGTTTGTCCCTCAGCTTAACTCCCGAATTAATAATAGTCAGACAGATCTTACATCTGCATCTCCACTTTTTTAGAACATATGAATGTGAAAAAAGTGTCCCTAGGTATTAGTAAAGGCTTTGAAGTGTGAACAACTTTGTTATATTTCAGTCAGCAGGTCTTTCGTTGTGACTAGGTTGGGGTTTTTTTTGGTTGCTCTTTGAAACAATTCCTTTTGTTTCAGGTCTAAAATTTCAATTTTATTTCTACATGGAGACAAGAGACTTGAACTCCCCCATAGTGGGGAATCAGTCAGGGGTTTTCTTCTGTTTGGAAACCTTTGACCCATCCCTCCTCTGTTCAGTGAATAGAAATGGCAAGGCAACTTGTGCTGAGGGTGACTAAAGATCTGCTCTCCCTGTAGCTCGTCAAGTGAACCTGCGGGGGAGAGGGTTTCAGGAGTCGTGCTTATGGAAAAAAAAATGCTTTTAAAGTATTTCTTTGCAAAAGAGAGCCTTTCTTGTCCCCCTGAGTATATATTAATTGGTTATAATCCTTAGTTTTGAGGCACATAATTATTCACACAGCAGCACGTGATGGATTCACAGGTACAGTTACAATTGCTTTGTACCGGCAAGCAGCCTTTTCTGAGGGACAGAGAAAACTCTTTGTGCAAAGCTGCAACATCTGTAATTAGTGGTAAAGAATTCAGATAAGTGGCAAAACATATACAAGTGCTTAGAAGTTCAACTAACTAGCCTTTAAGTTGTCTGCCTGGGTATGTCATTACTGTAACTGGTTTAGCATCTTGTTGCATTTGGTTTTATCTTTTTTTTCGTCTTCCAGATTATTACTAAGTATGTTTATGAACTACTGCAAGAGGAATGCCGCTTGAAGAAAGTAACTCTCCCGGTAAGTATACATTTTTTTTTTCTAAAGACACTGTTTGTTTGGATCTCTAAAACACAGACCCTGCAATCCAGTGGTCAGATAAAGATGAGGGGTTCCAAGGTTCTGTGCAGGGCGTTGCCTCAGGGTGCAGCTTTCACATGCAGCATGCGCCTGCATCTGGACACATGATTCCACCTCACTTCTCCTGTTGATTTCTCTGAATGGCTCTTCCCTGCTTTACCAGATAGCAGATCTCTCAAAACATGGTAGTTTTGATGGAGAAACCGTCAGCTTTTTAAAAAATGTTTGTTACAGACTGAGAGATTTGAGATTGTTCAGCCTGGAGAAGAGAAGGTTGCAGGGAGATCTTAGAGCAGCCTCCAGTACTGAAAGGGGGTTCAGGAAGTCTGGGGAGGGGCACTGTACAAGGGCCTGGAGTGATAGGATGGGGATTAGGGGAGATGCTTTACATTGGAAGGGGGAAGATTTAGATTAAACTTTAGGAAGAAATTCTTGACAATGAGGGTGGTGAAGCACTGGCCCAGGTTTCGCAGAGAAGTGGTGGCTGCATCATCCCTGGAGGTGTTCAAGGCCTGGTTGGATGGGGCTTGGAGCCCCTGATCTAGTGGGAGGTGTCCCTGCCTATGGCAGCAGGGAGGAACTGGGTGATCTGTAAGATCCCTTCCTTCCAACCTAAACCATTCTATGATTTGAAACCTCCACAGCTGGATGCATCCCTGTTGTATTCAGCCAGTCCTTCATATTCAGTCAAGGAAAACCCGTTCAGCCAGGGAATGAAAATTTCCTTTATTTTGACAGTTCAGTAATGTTTTGCAGTTCACGTTTCATGTCTCTAAATGTTTCAGGAATGTTTTGATAACCTTCACAAATGACTGCAGGTTTCCCAGCCAGGCTTTACCAGTCTCTCCTGGCTAGGGCAGAAGGAACAGCACTAGATGCTCCACAGAGCAGTCAAAAAGATAGCAGCCCCTCTCCTCCATGCTCCTAGTCTGCTAAATCATATAGGCTGTGCTGATGCCCCAAGACTGCTTGAAAAGCGTTCTACTTCAGATTTCCCTCTGAGACAAAGGGAAATGTGAGAAGATGACAGAGACAGAAAAGATGGCGAGGTTCATGGTGGGAGACTGCCTGGTGCAGTGCTGGTCGTAGTCACCATAAACTCTCTGCACTATGGGTTTTCTTTGTTGGGGAACTTTTTGTCCAAGGAGGACTTCCATGTTCCAGGCAGGTAATCACAGAATCGTAGAATGGTTTCGGTTGGAAGGGACCTTAAAGATCATCCAGTTCCACCCCCTGCCATGGGCAGTGACACCTCCCACTGGATCAGGGGCTCAAAGGCCCGTCCAACGTGGCCTTAGACACTTCCAGGGATGGGGCAGCCGCCACACATCTCTGGGCAACCTGTGCCAATGTCTGATACTCCTTCACAGGAAAACTTTTCTTCCTTGTATTTTGAAAGACTTCCTCAACCCATGTCATCCTCACTCTGTCAAACCAGAAAGCTGTAATTTGCAGACTTTGAAATGCCTGAATTCTGAGGCTCTGCAACTTTCTGTGGATGTCCTATGTCAATAGTGCAAAGCTGGGGCTAATCTAATAGCTTCATAAACTGAAGATGAACAAACTTGGAGTAAGTATTACGGTACCTCCAACACCTCTGTCACAAATGTGGGGACTGTTCTGCACAGCTGTGAGATTTAGGTGTCTGGCTTGGGAGAGGAATGGCCCTGTCTGACTCCCACTGTTGAATTAATCTGTGTTTACTCTTTCAGATGAATTATGTAGTAAGCACTGATGTACTGCTGTAGTTTGTCAGTAGTACATTTAAGCTGTTCTCAAATGTATTACTTCCAGCTTCTGCAGAGTGTCATAATTTAAATGCATTTTGGAGCAAAGTAAGAATTCACAAAATAAATGCAGCTGTTTAATTGTGAGCAGCGTGGAAAATTTGGCACAAGGCATGAGCACCATTCTTTAGTAATGACTATTGCGTGTAGGAAGCTCTCAGTAAAAACTGGGTTATGAGAGGACTACAAAAATGAGAAAAATGAAACAATGTATGTAGAAGGTGAAAAATCCCATTTATCTAAAGGCTATGTTTAAGTCACCACCGACAGACTCCCAAGTAACAATACAAAGAAACCTAGTTTAAACTAGTAAAGGAGGCTAATAGGAGTAATAAGAGAGCTTGCAGTAAGTCCTGTGCAAGGGAGGAAAACAGAAAAGAATATAAATGCTGGCAAGTTACCTATAAAATTGCATAAGATCACTGAAAACTGAATTTGAGGATCTTGTTACAGCTGTAAAGGCTAATAATAACAGAGAGCTGATGAGGCTGATAGATGAGCTGCATGCAAAAGGAATGCTCAGCTCCAGTGAGAAAAACTAACGTGATTATATCCGATGTTATTTGTCAAGTTGCCACACTTGAATATTATTAAATTTTTTTAAAAGGATATAATTCTGAAGAACTGTCTGAAATTTGACGTGTCAGTAAAGGAGATCTTAGAACAAATTGATATATCAGACAATAATCAAATTCCAGAACGAGATGGTTTTTAAGCCCAAGGTACTATAAGTACTCAAATACAAAGCTGCAGAACAACCAACAAGTATGTAACTTACTGCTGAAATCAGCTGTTTTCGTCAAAGGAATGGAAAAAACGAGTAAACGTGAGAGTCTTTGAAAGGCCTCCAGGAGTGATTCACAGTGATTGCTGTGCACCAGGAGGAAATAATATATTGGGGGGAAAGTCAGCACAGGTTTCTTTTTAAAAAACCTACTAGAATTCATTGAAGGAGTCAGAGATCAGATGAAAAGGAAAGGTCTTGTCAGTAAAAGAGTACGTGGTTTTCCAATGAGCTTTCAACAAGCTTACCAAATGCCTTTTAAAAAGGAGCTGTCATGGCAGAGCAGGAGAGAGTCCTCTTATGAGTTAATAATTGGTTAAAAGGTTCATATTTTACAGATTAAATAAGTTGTTACCCATGCAGTATTACTAAGGCCTTAATAAGCTGTAGGAATTAATGAACCTCACAAACCTTGCTATTTTTTTTCCTAACATTATTTAGAATACTTAAATACTAAAGCTGATTGTGATGAGCTGGGGAATTATTTCAAGATGCTGAATGATGGGATGATAAAATGATGTGAGATTCAATTCTGGTAAATGTGAAATTATGGGGAAAATAACTCACTCTGTAAACACAATGGTGGCCTCTAAATGAGCTATTACAAGTCAGGAAAGAGCTTGGAGTGGTTGTGAATAGTTCTCTGAGAACATCGGTTAGCGCTCAATGGCAGTGAAAAACCCTCAAAGCAAATAGGATGTTAGGAATTATGAGGTGTTGAGAACAAAACAGAAAAACATAGTCATTCCACTCATTATGTGGGCCCCCATCTTGAACACCGCATGGAGTCTGGACACCGTATCAAAAAGGACATGAAGAACTCAAAAAAAAAAAAAACCACAGAGGAGGGTTACAAGGATGATCACAGGCATGAAATGCTTTTCAGACAAAGAGAGATTCTTCAGCTTGGAAAATAGATGACTGAGGAAGGAATATGGCAAATCTATAAAATCATGAAAGGTGTAGAGAAGATGAATAGGGAATGGTTTTTTGCTTTTTTTTTCATAATAGAGAAGCTAAGGGGCATCAGGTTTAACAGGCAGGAGATCTCTCCTGAAAGAGAGCCAGTTCTATTTCATATATGTCCCAATTATACTGCGGAACTCATTGGCACAGAGTACCATCAAGGAGAAAGGTACAAATGCATTCAAAAACCCCATCTGACAATACTAAGGTAGGATAGGTGCATTGAACTATTTTACATACTTGTCCAGTTACAAACTTTGGCTTGGGAGGCTCCACAGTTGCAAAAACCAGGGAAGAATCACTCTGCGTAATGTTTCTCCAAGAAATCTGCCAGTTGTCAGGAACAGGACCATGGAACCTTGATCTGTCCAGGAGGGCTCTTACGAATGTAGCCTTATGGTATAAACATTGTAGAGGTGACCATGGAAACATGTTTTTTCAGAACTTTGTCACAGGTGATCAGAAAGTTGGAGGTTTGGCCTTCCTTTTTATGTCAGCTGATAACGAAGCGACACTGTAATGATGTTTGAATACATGAAAGATGTTCTGGAACCTTTAAGTTGAGAACTTTTTATTTCGTAGAATCATGAAATCATAGAATGGTTTGAGTTGGAAGGGACCTTAAAGTCCATCCAGCTCCAGCCCCTGCCATGGACAGGGACACCTCCCACTGGATGAGGTTGTCCAAAGCTCCATCCAACCTGACCACCTCCAGGGATGGGGCAGCCACCACTTCTCTGGGCAACGTGGGCCAAGGGCCTCATCACCCTCACTGTGAAGAATTTCTTCCCAATGCCTAATCTAAATCTTCCCACCTCCAATTTAAAGCCATTCCTCCTCCTCCTATCACTACAGGCCTTTGTAGAAAGTAGAAAGTCCCTCCCCAGCTTTCCTATAGCCCCTTTCAAGTACTGGACAGCCGCTCTGAGTTATTCTCACAGCCTTCTCTCTCCAAGCTGAGCAAACCCAGCTCTTTCAGCTTGGCCTCATAGCAGAGGTGCTCCAGCCCTTAGGTTGTCTTCGTGGCCTCCTCTGGACCCGTTCCAGAAGTTCCATATCCTTCTTTTATTGGGGATTCCAGAACTGGACACATAGCTCCAGGTGGGGTCGCACAAAAGCACAGGGGGAGAATCCCCTCCCTCACCCTGCTGGCCATGCTTATTTTTTTTCAGTGTGCTTTAGAGTAGTGTACAGAAGCATTATCCTTAAAAGGTCTAGAATGACAGCATTTCATGTTCTCTCACATCTCTTAATTTCAACTCCTGTGTGCAAAGTCCAACTTGCTGATTTGTTTTGCTTTCTCAGGTGGCAGCCTCAGTTTTGGACACTATAGTTTGTAAATTTCTTTTCACTTATGAAAATAGGAGCGATTTGGAAATCAGAAAAGCTTACCCATTATTTTATTGTGTCAGCATCCCTAACAAAACATAAACCTGAATGTTTTTTCCTATGCAAGGAAGCTGAGATGCACATTACATTATTGTTACTGTAAAGTATTGTACTTCACTTAATATTAAAACATACACTACTGGACATGAAAATTTAAATGAAGAGACTCATATTCAGGGAGAAGCCATTCAATTATTTCTTTTAAATTTCTCATTTTGTTCTCAATTGAAGGTTATATTCTGAATATAAAGAAGACTGCAATTTTTTTATCCAGATGCAGTCTTTGTATTTTTCTAGTTTTAATGGCATAATCAGTGATTGATCTTTGCTGTTCTTTAGCTGCTGAGGACAAATAGAGGGTGCTTCTGAATTAAATGCATCTTTAACGGCTTCTGGGAAGGCTTGAGATGGAAGTTTAAATAATTGCTAACATGTTTTATTGACGATGGCACTGAAAGGTCTCACTTTGCAAAATCTTCTAACTTATCAATGCTTCGCTCATTCACTTCAATAGGTCAAACTTCATTCAGTAGTTGCCTTGATCTCCTAGACAGCCAAGAACTATTTCTCTTTGACTAAACAATAGTCTGTTATCTCTGCTGCACTTTCCTTTTGGCTGTTTTGTTACCTAAGTCCAGTCAATACTTGTTCTGTAGAAATTCCGCTGATTTTAGGGTTGTTAAGTTAGTTGTGGTAATGATCAAAAGCTAATTAGCTGCTTGTAATATTGATCAACAGTTATTATTTTTTAGAATGTTGAGTGAAAAATTATAAATCAAGATATTCAATATTGTGAAGACTGTAACAGAGATTTAGCAAGCTTTATGTAGAACCACATTACAGAAGACTATCTTGTGTTTCAAAGCAAATGAACACTTTTCTCTCATCACCAGCTGCTCACAATTCTCACAATCTTTTTGAGTCTTTTCACTTTCAGTTCCATTTATTTGCCACGTTCTCTCCCACAGTCACAAGTTACACCTGTTTCACTTGCATATAGGCTCTAGGCTCATGATTTTTATTGTGTTTCTTAATGGAAATAAAAAATATATTAATGAATTTTCTTTTCCCCTTAAAAATTTAATGTTCAGTCTTAACCTTTGGAATTTCCAGTGTACAAAACAAAAGACCCCCTAGAGCCTAGTCAGATCTTGTACAACTTGGGTTGGTAATGGCTAAGAACTGAAAACTGAGTCAATGTCAATGTGTCAGTAACATTAGATTTCAAATATAGTTTGATCTTGCCATATATATTGATAATAACCAATATTTTGCTGAAATATTCTACAGACTGGGACTGCTGTACTAGGTGATAGCTTGTTTGGGACAGAACTCGTAAGGGAAAAGAAATTCACTGTTTGAAAACCTTAAGACAGTCACAATAAATGTAGAGTGCATAACTTTTAGAATTCACTGTAATGGCATACATTCATAAACCTTAAGGCAGAGTTATGCATCGGGCTGGACAGAGAATGGATTGAGAGCAGTTCTAAAGGGAAGGACTTGTTGTGCTGGTTGGAGCCAGTGATGTGCACTCACAGTCCAGAAAACAACTGTGTCCAAGGCAGTGGGAGCAGCAGGGCAAGGAAGGGGATTCTGCCTGACTGTTCTGCTTTTGTGAGACCCCACCTAGAGCCCTGGGTCCAGTTCTAGAATCCAGAGGAGGCCACCGAGATGAAGCAAGGGCTGGAGCACCTCCGATATGAGGACAGGCTGGGAGAGCTGGGGTTGTTCTGCCTAGAGAAGGGAAGGCTCCAGGGAGACCTTATAGAAGCTTCCAATTCTGAAAGGGGCTCCAGGAAAGCTGGGGAGGAGCTCTTGATCCAGGTTTGCAGCAAACAGTTTTAAGCTGAAACAAGGGAGATTGAGATGGGATCTTAGGAAGAAGTGTTTTCCTGTGAGGCTGGTAAGGCCCTGGTCCAGATTGCCCAGAGCAATGGTGGCTGCCCCATTCCTGGAGGGGTTCAAGGCCAGGTTGGATGGGGCTTTGAGCCGTGGTCCAGTGGGAGGTGTCCCTGCCCATGGCAGGGGTTTGTAATTGGATGGGCTTTAAGGTCCCTTCCAACCCAAACCATTTCATGATTCTATGCTTCTATGATTCTGTGAAACCCAAAACACTACTTTTAAACAGTAAATTATCAGCAGAATTTAGATTGGTTTAACATTACTGGCTACCGATTATTGGGAAATTGTTATTGCATGTGAGTAACAATCTTGGATCAAATTGCTAAATTCAACTAATTGAAGTTCAGCATTTTACTGAATTTATTTGATTTCTGTTTAAATAAAGGATCAGGAATAAGTGTTTGTGAGTAGGTCCAGAAGAGAAAGTGGCTAACAAATATAAATCATTTCATGTGGACTCAGTGTGTCTCGCATTAAATGATATTCCACGTTGATTTGTCTATAAGGTAAGGTAAGGTTGTGCACAGAAGTGACCTTTATGTGCATTCTTTAGTGAAAGCTTGATCTAAGGAATTGCTGCTGTTTGAAGATAAATTAGCCTGAAGAAAAGTTCCCAAATGTGATTAATTTGAGGAAGAGAATGACGAGTTGTTTTTTTATAATCTAGGTAGGTATTTTAAATTTTTTTAAAATTAATATATTTGCAGAAGTGGGAAATAGTTGTGTCTTCTCATGCACATGATTACTAAGTGCTAGAATTGCCTTAATACTAAACACAAATTCAGTGTATAAATACTAAAATATACAGGAATGTTTTATCTTTCCTGCAATAGAAATTCACAATGTTTTGTCTTAACTACAGGATCAGAAATATTCAGTTTATGTGTAAAAGTCAATTAAATTTTGCTAAGTGCTATGTGAAATTTAGTGCTGAGGTTTTGTGTAAGCAGTGTTAAAATTTAAGGTATCAGTACTGCACTTCAGAAGCAGCCCCATACTCTAAACTATTTTCTGCAGAATGTGTTTCTTACCATGTTTTCTGATTGTGTGCAAAGAGTGAGCAAAGGTGAATACATTTTCTGGTATGGAAGGAGCAAGCTGAGGCACATGACATGTTCTGTTGTGTTGGAGCAGGTAAGAGGGAGAAGGGAGTCCTGACCATTCTTCCATTTGGCAATTCCTTTTGTTCAGGTAGCCTCATTGGCTGCATTAAAAAAAAATGTTCTGTTGACTTGCATTAAAAAAAGTCTGGAGTTCCATGCAGAAATAATGTTTTTGAAAGTAAGGGTAATTATGAGAGAAGAACTGACATAACCTAAATAGCCATAACTCCTCGTCTCAACATGAGGCTCATATCATGACCTGCCTTTCGTCACTGCTGCAGAGTGTAAGGCAATCCAGGGTGATTCCTAGCAGCTATTCAGTTACCCTGTGCATGTCACAGGGTGTGGAGTATGGCAGGACGGGTGGATTTGTCTGTTCTGCTCCTCCTTTGCTATGTAGTCATATGGTAGAAAAGGAAGAATGAGCAGATAGGGTGGTTTCTTCTGCCCTCATGGTGTTTGCAGCAACTAAGTTCTTTTCATAGAATCACAAAATTACCTGAGTTGGAAGGGACCTGCAAGGACCATTGAGTGTAACTCCTGTCCCTGCACAGGACACTTCTACATTCACACCGTGGGGCTGAAGGCATTGGCCAAATGTTTCCAGAACACTGTCAGGCTTGGCGTCATGGCTGCTTCCCAAGTGTAGACCTGTTTTACAGAATTTCTGTTTTTATTGAACAAAAAGTGCTGCTTTCTAGAGTTCAGGACAAAACTTGGAATCAGGTTATAGTTTGGTGAACATCAAAGCTGGTAGTTGGTCTGTTCCTACAGCCAAGTAGGCCAGCATTAACCCAGGCGCATGACTCTTAATGAAGCCATTATTTAGACCCAAATTGAATTTCTATATTTTATTAGGCCTACCCTATTAAATTTATAATAGACAAATATGCAATACTGGTTCCAACGTGGCTTATTGGGTATTTATGTTGCGGTGGCTGAGTTGGAACTTTCTGTGATTTTTTTGCGCATTATGTAAGAATTTTACCATTGCTTCAGGCATATCAGAGGTGACAAAGTACTTGATTTCCTCCCTCATGATTGTTCTTTTATGGACTTTCTTTTGTGCCAGTAAATTTCTGTAAACAGCTGATGCCTCAAAGCCTTAGTATACTTTTTATCTCTCTTTTTTTTATTTAAATCTTGGTTAGATTTCTGTTCTAAACCATGGAATATTCTTATGTTTTGAAGTGACATTGCACAGTTATTCACCTTTGCTTAATTTAGTACTGGTTGCACATTGGTCTTTATAATATCCATACAAACAGTTGTTAAATGGTAAAAGTTTTTATATCAATTTTATGGCTAACTTTATAACCAATTATGTTCTTCTAACAATCTTTTAACTAATGACGTTTTATTGATGCATAGAAGTGTGCATTGTCTGTAATTGCAGGTTGATGCAACTGAGAGTGAACCAAAGAGCTTTATCTTTATGAGTGAAGATGCATTAACGAATCCTGATAAGCTCTTGGTCCTGCTTCATGGTAAAGGCGTGGTCAGAGCAGGTCAGTGGGCTAGGAGACTTATAATTAATGAAGATCTGGACAGTGGCACCCAGATACCATATATAAAGAGAGCTATGGAGGTAAGAGAAAGCGCATGTATGTGCGGTTGTGTGTGCATATGCATGTGTTTGTGTACAAAGAGCTCTAAATCTGTGACATTTTAATTTGTTGAACAGTGTTCAATATATACATATTCTATATATATCACAGAATCACAGAATCACAGAATAACCAGGTTGGAAGAGACCCACCGGATCACCGAGTCCAACCGTTCCTACCAAACACTAAACCATATCCCTCAGCACCTCGTCCACCCGTGCCTTAAACACCTCCAGGGAAGGTGACTCAACCACCTCCCTGGGCAGCCTGTTCCAGTGCCCAATGACCCTTTCTGTAAAGAATTTTTTCCTAACGTCTAGCCTAAACCTCCCCTGGCGGAGCTTGAGGCCATTCCCTCTTGTCCTGTCCCCTGTCACTTGGGAGAAGAGGCCAGCACCCTCCTCTCTACAACGTCCTTTCAGGTAGTTGTAGAGAGCAATGAGGTCACCCCTCAGCCTCCTCTTCTCCAGGCTAAACAACCCCAGCTCTCTCAGCCGCTCCTCATAAGGCCTGTTCTCCAGCCCTTTCACCAGCTTTGTTGCTCTTCTCTGGACTCTCTCCAGAGCCTCAACATACTTCTTGTGGTGAGGGGCCCAGAACTGAACACAGTATTCGAGGAGCGGTCTCACCAGTGCCAAGTACAGAGGGAGGATAACCTCCCTGGACCTGCTGGTCACGCCGTTTCTGATACAAGCCAAGATGCCATTGGCCTTCTTGGCCACCTGGGCACACTGCTGGCTCATATTCAGTCGGCTGTCAACCAACACCCCCAGGTCCCTCTCCTCCAGGCAGCTTTCTAGACAGACTTCTCCCAGTCTGTAGCACTGCATAGGGTTGTTGTGCTATGTGTGTGTGTATATATATATATTTATTAATGGTTGGACTCGATGATCCGATGGGTCTTTTCCAACCTGGTGATTCTATGATTCTGTATTCAATATATATCACATACAGTTCCCTATAGGATAGTTTTATTTATGATGTGAAAACTTGCTTCGTTTTTTTCAGAACTTTTTTCTGATGGAACCAAGTTTCCCTTTTATGGTAAAAAAAAATGTTAGTCGTATGTCATGTTGTTGTGGCGGCACTGCCATGTAGTTTAATGTGGCAGCTAACGTGACAAGAGCCCTTAGCAGGCGATGAGATGCAATACAAGGCACTACAGAAATTTGTTATGATTTGAAGTGTTTTCTTTTACATTTCATTAAATTTGTACGTATTCTCACTCAACGTCTGTTGTAATCTCATGATAACATGAGCTTTCATGATAACAGCAGGCTTTTTTGCTAGGCTTGTACTGAATTTATTAGAGGCACAGTCTTTTTCAGTTTTGCACTGAATACTGATTCATTCTGATTCACCTATCAATACTTGACAGTAAGACACATTTACATTTTATGGACACTATTTTCTTACATTCACATCTATGTGAGAGACAATGCACAACTTATGTAATGGTGTTAACAGTGGCACTTTTGGTCTTAATTAATCTCTTTCGTCTTGCTAACTAAATGAAACTTTCTGTAGTAAACATTAGAAAAGTCTGTTTAAGACTCATTATTTCTATTATATTTACCAGGTTAAGCTAATGTTCTACTCTAAACATCAGTGTTGTCACTGCGATTGTCACATGTTTTGATAAATGAAGTTGAATTTTTTGCAATTGGCTTTATTCAGTACTGAAAATGTTTCTTTACAAACATGTTTTGTTTTTTTCATGAAATAAAAAAAAAACCCATAATAAAGCATTAAGGCATTAAGGCATTAAGTTATTTTTTTCTGAATAATCCACTAATAAAGCACCAAGCTACACAATTTGTGAAAAAGAAACTTAGTCTTGTGAAAGTGATATTTGTCAGCTTCTAACATAACATTTTGTTCATTTTAAATCAAGACTCACGGCTCAGTCCAAGAGGTGCTGCTGCCTGGGCTAAGGGCTGAGTGTTCAAAACTGGGATGCTATCACTAAATTAATAGATAATCTTAAAGAGACGGTTTCTCGTAAAGGAGAGTTATATTTTTTTTTCTGTTTTGTTATTTATTTAATGCAATGAATGTGACAATGTGGCAGAGATCAGACCTCTGTTCCCTCAAATGGTTTTCATCCTTAAAACCAGATTATTTTTGCATTTTGAATGTTTCTTTAAAAGCACACAGGAAAAGAACCAAAGAGTTTCATGGGAAAAAAGACTATTAAAAACTTAATAGTTTGTTCACATTGAGACATCAGACTTTGTGATCTTATCTTGTGACTTCCTTCTTTCTTAGCATGGTTTCTAAATTCACAGTTCTCTTTAGTTGAGTAATTGCAGCTGCTGTAAAAGCCACTCTCCCATTTTGTGCATTTTTAAATACTGGAGAATGTACTACATGTTTGGAACACATACTATTTGCGATGATTTTTTCATGCAAAATGAAGATTAGATCATATTCAATTGCATTATATTAAATATGTTGCCATTTTTTATATCCTGTAATCACTGTAGTGGGAATTGGATGTAGATAAGGCAATATTTTATGGAAGTCAAACCCCACTGAAGGTATTTAGAATCATTATGTTATGACTAAAAAGAGAATACACATAGTTATACGCTGATATCATGGGTACTTCATGCACAGAACATATAAACTGCTCTTCCAAATGCAGGAAATTATGGTAGAGTGAGCATAAGGACTCTAATTTCAGTTAATAATAATAAAAATTGCATCCTTTTCTGGGTTTTCTGGTGTTCAGTCCTGTGGTTGATTTGGACACTTCTGCCTCCTTTGAAATGAAAATAACCAGCCTCTATGACAAATGCCCTGAATGGAAATTTTGATGACTCCTCAGGTAACGCTGCCAGTTTGAAAGAAAAGAATTATTTTCCTTGATTTTTCAGTTTTTCTTCTAAGAGGAGGGCTCATCCTTGGGTGAAACCAGCAGACCTTACCATAAGATAAGATTACAGTGCTGATGACCAGAGAACATAGATTTTTTTTTTTTTTTCTGATAAACTCTGTGCATTTGAATTGGATAATACTACCTAGGACTTGAAAATTCCACTGATACGTTGTGAGTGTGGAACATAAGTGGCTTAAAACATTTGCTGAAGACTAGGTTTTCATTTAAAAAAATATTAAAAATTGCAAAAATGGTGCTTAAATGACAGAAACATCACCTTTGCTTTCCTTAAAAGAAAACTGAACAGGCTAACAAACAAACAAAAAGCTTCTGTGTAGCTCAAAGTAGAATCTTTTTCTCTACTGCTTCTCTCCATGGAGAGCAATGAATCTGCCACAAGCAAGTTTCAATTAATTTCTTGGAAAACTGGAAAAAGGGATGCAAAAGCTGGAGTTACTGGTGAGCAGTGAATTGAACAGGGTAAACTGATACTACTGTCCTAACAACAAGGTTCAGGAAAGAATGGAAACTATTCTGTCTGATGTAGCACTTGGGAGAAAAGAAAATTAAAGATCTTTTCTCTTAAAAGCATGCATGGAATAAAGGATCAATATAATGGCTTGAAATTTGTGGCTTGGGGCTGATAACACATTGGAAGGTAAAGATACAAGGGGGAATAACCCAGCAGGAATGTGAATAGGTAGAAACGGGGTTTTTGTTTTCATCTGGGTGGTTTCTGTAGGTAATGCTTCTACTTCCTTCTATATCAAGCTCTATTGTGTGGATTCAATCTTTTGTGTTGTAGGTGTTGGACATAGTTTATGAGCTTTTATGTCAAAAAGTGAGATTAATGTGTTAATTCAGAAGTTCAAACTTGATAATGTAAAAGACATTTTGAAATATGAAAGAAGAACAAACAAGCAACTAGATAGAGAACAGCTTGTAGGAAAAGGAGGATGGAAAGAAGTGTGTACAGTGGGAAAGGCAGATATGTGTAAATACATTAAAATGCAGTAGGAAAAGACTGCTTTAGAAAAACAAGCGTCAAAAAGTGAGATGTGGTAATATAAAGTAGTAAGCCCATAACAAAAGATTAATTAAAATAAAGCAAATAACTATTATAAAGATACTGAAAACAAAAAGTGACCATTTCCTATAAATATGTTTCAAAATAAATATTGCATATGTTTGTTGTTTTGTTGAAATAGAACTTTTGTACCGAAACTTTCTGCAGTGGGAAATACTGATTTTTGACAGAAGCAGTCATGATGTCTGAGAGATGGATGTTCAAGTCCCTCCTCTGGGAAGGAGGGACTGTTCCAGTTACAATTATAATACTGTGCTGAAGTTATTCCACTTCTTATAAATAAATAAATAAATGTAAATTATATAAATAAGTGTAAATTGGAAGAGGAATTTTAGTCTGTCTCTCCTATATTTTGCATAAACATCTCATTCTCTGTCCGTAGTGTCAGGCTCTTCTCTGATGAGTTATTATTTAGTCACATATACGACAACTGAAGCAGCACCAAGAGGTGGATTTGAAAGACAGAGGTAAATTCTTTAAGTCAGTCGTTAGAGCACTTATTTGGGGTGCAAGAATTAAGGATTTAAATTCCTGGTTTCATTTGGGTAGCTCAAAGACTCCTGTGTTCCCCACAGGGACTTCAGTTACTAGGTTATTTATGAGGAGGAGGTTTAGGAGGTATGTTTGGGTTCGTTGTTGAGTAGTGACAATATGGATCAGTTGGGAGATGTTCTAGTGATAATGGTGATGAAGGGGAACAAGCAAGGAGGGGCACAAATGTTAACTACTGCTCCATGCAGTTCCTTCAGTGCTTCAAAGTCCGTTGGATATTGGTCAAGGAGAAACTGAAGTTGATCTACTTATGGAGGAAGTTTGTTCCTTGTGGAAACAGGAGCTCATCTTGCCTATGTTTGGATATTGAGAAGAATTTTGGAGTACACTTGATACCTTTCATTGATACTCTTTGATACCTGTTTTGGGAATAAAGACGACATCAGTTTAATGAGTGAGTACAAAGAAACTGTAGGATGCTGCTTTCTGTGTCTTTGGAAATTCAGTACATTTTTTACCTTAGATGGCTGTGGTTCCAAAGATAGTAATAAAATTCAACCACAGCAACCACCAGATACTTCACTTTTTTTTTAAATTTATTTTATTTTTTTGCTTAAAAACCATCCAAGAATTGTTGCTTGGTTTAAAATTCGGCATGCTTTGAGGTGGCTAGACTATGTTTATTATTATTTAAGGGAGAATTAGTACTTCTCATAGAGGTAGCAGCACCAGAAGATTAGCTTCTTCAAAGAACTGACTTGCCGTGAATAAATGGGGAAAAAAGAGTTTGCTTGAGATGGGCATCAACCAAAATCTTTCTTTAATGGCTGATAAAACTTGATTTCCAGTTTCCATCTCTTTATCCTGTTACTCTTACTGCATTTTTCTTAACAATTTATGTACTTACAGATATTATTTTGTCAGGATATTGGATTTATTCACTCATTATTATAATTTGTTTGTATAAAACTATCAGGTTGGTAATATTGTGGGCACATGCAGCCACTCAGACACTGGACTGCAGGCAGTGTCCCCCTCCCACGCTGACTCACACCGCCAGTACTGACTTCATTTGTGGAAGCTGTGCTCAACTCCTCCGCTTGGTGTCAGAGCTAAAGGAGGAATTAACTAGACTGAGGACCATTAGGGAGTGTGAGAGGGAGACAGACCAGTGGAGCAGTGACCTCTCACAAACTAAGCAGGCTGCCAGAGCAAGTGCAGTTGTGAACTCCCCATCCACCAACTGTAAGACTGAGGAGAAAAAAAGATGGGGAATGGCAGCAAGCTCCCTCCCAGTGCAGAAAGCGTGTTGTGCCCATTCAGATGACAAACTTCTGGAGAGAGTCCAGAGAAGAGCAACAAAGCTGGTGAAAGGGCTGGAGAACAGGGCTTATGAGGAGCAGCTGAGAGAGCTGGGGTTGTTTAGCCTGGAGAAGAGGAGGCTGAGGGGAGACCTCATTGCTCTCTACAACTACCTGAAAGGACGTTGTAGAGAGGAGGGTGCTGGCCTCTTCTCCCAAGTGACAGGGGACAGGACAAGAGGGAATGGCCTCAAGCTCCGTCAGGGGAGGTATAGGCTAGACGTTAGGAAAAAATTCTTTACAGAAAGGGTCATTGGGCACTGGAACAGGCTGCCCAGGGAGGTGGTTGATTCACCTTCCCTGGAGGTGTTTAAGGCACGGGTGGATGAGGTGCTGAGGGATATGGTTTAGTGTTTGATGGGAACGGTTGGACTCAATGATCCCGTGGGTCTCTTCCAACCTGGGTATTCTGTGATTCTGTGATTCCAGGTTCCCTTGCAGAATAAATATGAAACACTGCAAGTGGAATCAAACTCCATAGAGGAGGAGGGTGTCTCCTGCAGCCTAGAAACATTCCCAAGGCTGCACCATCCTCAAATGAACATCAAAACAACCTCCAAGAAAAAGAAGAGTGATTGTTTTGGGGGTTTCCCTTCTGAAGGGAACAGAGGGACCTGTCTGCAGACCAGACCCACTGCACACGGAGGTCTGCTGCCTGCCTGGGGCCTCAGTGAAAGACTGCACTGGAGAACTTCCTTCCCTGATAAAGTCCACAGATTATTATCCTCTGCTAGTGTTCCAAATAGGCAACAAAGACATCCAGAGGAGGAAGCTGAGAGCGATTAAGAGGGACTTCAGGGCTCTGGGGAAAATGGTGAAGGGTTCCAGGGTGCAAGTAGTGTTTACCTCCATTCCAACAACAAGGAACGAAGAGGGAGAAATCAAGAAAAATCAGTCTATTAATACCTGGCTCCAAACCTGCTGTGAGAAGGAAAACTTTGGCTTCTTTGATCATGGACTGGCCCATGCACCTCCAGGCTTCCTTACCAGGGATGGGGCACACTTGTCTCCTACAGGTACAAAATTCCTGACCAAAAATCTAGCAGGGGTCATTAACAGAGCTTTAAACTAGATGTGAAGTGGGAGTGGAATGAAGCCAGGCTGGACAGGAGTGAGTCTGGATATGGAACTCCTGTACCTGAGAGATGGTGCACTGGCAAGGACCTCCAGTATGTCAGCCTAGAGCGAGTGGGGGCAAGTACTTATCACGATGGAGAAGATGTAATTGGCAGTGATGGGTTAGATAATCCAAGTACCAGTCATTTGGGAATGAACATTATCCCCTTCATGAGAGCTGAGGGATTAACATCCCTGCTGAAGTGCATTTACACCAATGCACGCTGCATGGGCAATAAGAAGGAGGAGTTGGAAAATATTGTAGGGCAAGGAGACTATGATGTAGTTGCCATCATGGAAACATGGTGGGACAACTCGTATAACTGGAATGCAGCTATGGTGGGGTAGAAGCTCTTCAGGTGGGACAGGAAAGGTAGGAGAGGACATGGGGTAGCCCTCTATGTCAGAGATTCCTTTGATTTCCTCAAGGTTGATTATGGTGATTGAGGATCAGAGGAACCCACAAGAAGGCAGATGTTGTGTGGGGAGTCTGTTATAGACCACCTAGCCAAATAGAAGAAGCTGATGAGCTCTTCTATAAAAAACTGAGAGAAGTCTCAAGATCACTAGCTCTTGTCCTTGTGGGAGACAAATCTAGCAGGTATCTGCTGGAAGTACAATACAGCAGAGAGGAAGCAGTCTCGGAGGTTCCTGGAGTGCGTGGAAAACAACTTCCTCACACAGCTGGTGAGTGAACCAACAAGGGAAGATGCCCTCCTGGACCTGCTGTTTGTGAACAGAGAAGGCCTTGTGGGGGATGTGGCAGAAGGAGGACGCCTGGGACAAAGCAATCATGAGATGGTGGAATTCTTAGGTCTAGGTGACGTGAGGAGGGGGATTAGCAGAACAGCCACATTAGACTTCCAGAGGGCAGACTTTGGACTGTTCAGAAGGCTGGTTGGCAAAGTCCCATGGGAGACAGCCTTAAGGGCAAGGGAGCCCATGAGGGCTGGGAGCTCTTCAAAAAGGAAATCCTAGCGGCTCAGGAGCAAGCCATCCCCATGTTCCGGAAAAGGAGCCAGCGGGGGGAAAAAAACAGCTTGGTTGAACAGAGAGATCTGGGTGGACATCAAAAGAAGAGGAATGTCTATGAACTTTGAATAAGGGACAGGCATCTTAGGTGGACTACAGGGAGGAAGTGAGATTGTGCAGAGAAAAAATCAGGAAGGCTAAGGCCCAACTAGAGCTCAGACTGGCCAATTCAGTGAAAGATAATAAAAACTCTTTCTATAAATTCATCAATAGTAAAAGGAGGACCAGGGAGGATATTCAGTCCTTACTGGATGCAAAGGGGAGGAACTATGTCAAAGGCTGAGGACAGGGCTGAGGTACCCAATGCCTTCTTTGCCTCAGTCTTCAATAGTACGGAAAGTTATTCCCTGTGTGTACACACCCAAGAGCTAGAGGAGCAGAACAAAGCTCCCATGATCCAAGAGGAGGTGGTTAGGGACTTGCTTGCCCAAGTAGACATCTATGGGGCCAGATGGGATCCACATGAGGTTATTGAAGGAGCTGGCGGATGTGCTGGCCAAACCCCTTTCCATCATCTTCCAACTGTCCTGGCTGACTGGGGAAGTTCCACTGGACTGGAGGCTGGGGGATGTTGTGCCCATCTACAAGAAGGGTCGCAGGGAGGATCCAGGGAACTACAGGACTGTCAGTCTGACCTCAGTGCCAGGGAAAGTCATGGAACAGGTGATCTTGAGTGCTATCATGAAGCACATGCAAGAGAACTGGGTGATCAGCCCCAGTCAATACGGGTTCACAAAAGGCAGGTCTTGCCAAACTAAGCTGATCGCCTTCTATGATAAAGTGACTCAACTACTGGACGAGGGAAAGGCTGTGGATGTATCTTCCTGGACTTTAGTAAAGCCTTTGACACTGTTTCTCACATCATTCTGCTTCGGAAACTGTCAGCCTCTGGCCTGGACAGGCAAACGGTCTCCTGGGATGTTCGGACTGGACATCAGAAAAAAAAATTTCATGGAAAGGGTCACTGGGCACTGGAACAGGCTGCCCAGGGAGGTGGTTGAGTCACCATCCCTGGAGGTGTTTAAAAGATGGGTAAACGAGGTGCTCAGGGACATGGTTTAGTGGCAGATGGGAAACGTTGGACTCGATGATCCAACAGATCTTTTCCAACTTGGTAATTCTATGATTTACTGAGAATTGCTGAGGATAGTTACTTTCTTCAGCATACAATAATGAGTCATTGTAACACAGCCGAGTCGAGTAACAAAATCATTCCATCTAACAGCAGTGAATTTACCCACCGTATTGTTTACATAATTTAGTAACCTTACTGGTTAGTAACTGGTGTGGTAGCACATTTTGTTATGTCCGTTTCATCAAAATCAGCCCATTTCAAAAGTGGGTATTCACATATTGTCAAGAAATTATGCTTTCTTTAAGCTACATTAGCAAGAATTGTTGCAGAAAAACTTCCTTGTCTCACTTTTTATCATAGTATATCTTGTTGGACAACATCCCCTTGATTCCAGTGATTCTGCTTCAGCAACGTAAAATTTAAAATTTTGTCTGTAAGTTTATACATGCTTAAGTGTAGTTTCAGTAAGACAGGCAGGTGACACTTTCTGGAAAAAAGACAGAGCTGACATTTCACTGCAGTCACAGTTACTCTGTAGAATACTAATATTTATGTACTTTCTATGTCCTGAAAGTGTAGTGTTGCAGAAAGATGTTAAAGTACTTGATTTATTAATAGTCAGTTATGATGCCAGAGTGATCATGATCTTATTTGGGCATTCTAATTGCTAGAATGGACAATATTTATATAAAAATGCTATATAGTTTAGTATATATAAGCTTATATATGCATATAAGCTATATAGTTTTCTTTCAAATTCTAATTTTCTTATTTTACTACGTATGTTTGCCTTTATTCTGGTAGAGCTGGGAAATAACATTGCCTGTGAAGTACTTCTTTGCAGAGAAGACTTGTATTTACAACTCCTTACTTGGGAGGATAATACTAACAAAACTTAAGTCACATAGCTGGTTGGATGATCTTTAGAGATCCTTCTAAAAATAAACACAAATTACAAGGTATTACTAAATAATTCATCATGTAGAATTGGCTTAAAATACAGCATATTCTGGTAAGAAAATTGAAAAACCAATGTATTTAATTCCTTCTAAAACGTCTTATGAGGAAGTGATAATCTCTCAAATATTGATTTGAAATACTGATCAAAAAGCAGCTAGAAGGAGAAGTTGTTCCATTAGTTAAAAGTAATATTAATTGATCACAAAATACATGCTAATACATAATATGCTGTATAGGAGTTAATAATTATTAAGTCAGAAATTCAAGAAGAGGTTAAAAGCCTGGGCTAATATTGAGCTGACAAGGTATATAACCCCACACCAGCCCCCATGCCAGCAAAGGAAAACAACCAGATGACAGCTCTACTGTTTGGAGAGAGGTTGCTAACGACAGCTTATTCCTTTATGATTTCAACTCTTGACAGAAGACAGGTCTGCTTGTTGCATCATGGCAGATGTATCATTACCTTCTGGCCCTGTCATGACTGAACTGGAAAAAAAAAAAACACTTGCAGTTCTGAAAATCCAAGTACCCTTTGGAATTTAGCGCATCCTTTCCAATATGCGCATTACCATTGTTGTATTAATTGTGTGCATTAAATCATTGGAGTAATTTATGCTACATTAATTTGGTAACATAGAGATACTTACAGATCGCTTTGTCTTCCGCTGGCTGTCTTCTTTAGAACCCTGTAGCCCCTTGTGTTGGTTTACTCTTCCTTTGTCACTGATCTAAGAAAATGACTTCTCAAGGTATTTGGATAAATCTGGCTTTTTTCCCCCAAAAAAAACATTTGAGCATTCTTTTCATTGGCTAAGTATGGGATTGAGAACACACACTAAATAGTTAAAGTAATCATGATTATTTTAGAAACAAAAGTTTAATACGAGTATAAATGGCCTTTTTTATCGTATGCATATTAGAATTCTTCCTTTTTTTTCTCGTTTTCCACCCTCCCTTCAACTTGTTGGATACCTAACAGTGACTCTGGAGACTTAGAAAAGAGTAAGAGGGGGTGTGGATTTTTGAAAGTATGTCAAAAGCCTTGGGGTTTGGGTATGATCGGAATTTCAATTGAGGTTGAGATGAGTTTAAATGCATAGAAGGCGAACATAAAAATCTTGTTTAATTTCTGTCATGTTGTTCTTTTTTTAGTCACTCTGATGTCTTTTTCAAATCTGCTTTTCTCTCAAGCTTTGTGGTACTATATCCAAGATCTGGGGTTTTTTTCCTCTTTGTATTTCGTTTTAACTGCTGATCCCTTTTCTGTGGTGCTTCTGCCTTTAATATCAGCTGAAGCAGTCTGAATTGCTGAATCAAAGCCATTTTGGGAGAGAGACAGTGTTTAAGATTGTGCAGGGTGAGATTCTCTGGGCAGAAGGTAACACTTCCTGCAGTTATAATCAATGCACTTGACACTTTCAAAGGCAGGAGAAGCCACGACTTGCTCAGGGGTTAAACTTTTTAAATAACTTCCCTTGGGAAAAACGCCATCAATAAAACGGAATAATTAGTTGAAGATTCTTGAGTAGCCTAGGTTTGAAAAGAAAAGATTAGAGATAGGTCAGGTTTGCACTTCTATTGTATTTTCCCTCCCTTTTGTTTTTTAAACTAGGAGCTTTTGTTTAAATGTGTGCGGTATTAGAAAATCAGTCTGCTTCAAAAATAATGTCATCTACTTCAGGCAATGCATTCATTTTCTAGTGCGTTATTGTCTGTGTAGTCTAATAATTGTAAGAATGGAGATTAAATTCTACATAAAAATGTAACTTTAGATTCACTAGCTTTCATTCTACCCACACACGTATTCTGCAGAGAAGTCATTTTAGCTCACAGAAAACATATGGAACTTTGAACTTCACTAAATAAGCTTAAAACATAACATGCATTAACTAATCTTAAAAATTAGATCTAAATAGCATTAAATGAACATCCAGTGCAAAGGGTCATTGATTTCTATAGAGATGAACAGTTTTACTATGAAAGTAAATTAATCTCACTTTGCATTAATTATGTTACAAAATTTCAGGTTTTATGAGAAATTTATTATTTTTCTGACTTTGTTTTTTGTTAAAGCAGCTGTTTTGAAAGGCAAAACCTGACTAAAAATGGTGCTTTCAGTACACACTGTGATATACATGTACCACGGAAAATATTGATACATAATGCATGAATGGCTTTGGAATAAAAGATTCTTACCCTTTGTTAACTATTTACTTATTTGCACTTTTCATTTTTCTTAGAGGGAAATAAAATCACTGACAGAGCTCTGGACAGTGACTGAATAAGACTTTAGCAAATATATAATCAACGTTTTTCAGTACAGCGTTGTATTTTCTAATGGGTTATATCAAAATGAGATCTTTACCACCTAAATAAATAGATTTATTTGGTAGGGAAAGTTCTGCATGCAATTTGAACAGAACTTTTAGCGAAGGAGATATTGAGTAAGTCTCAATTCAGCAACAGGAGAAGTTTTGAAGGTCTGCCTGTGGGAATTTGGCTGTGGAACCATGGCCTTTTACTTGCTCAGAAGTTGCAATGAGGCTCTCTGTTGTGATACAGATCTTTAATAGATTGTTATATTAAATCTACATTATGTTTGTAGAAGTTTGGTTAATAAATAGTATGATTTACACTGGAAAGGGTTGCCCAGGGAAACTGCGGATGCCCCATCGCTGGAGGTTTTCAAGACAAGGTTGGATGAGGCATTGCGTACCCAGATCCAGTGGGAGGCGTCCCTGCCTATGGCAGGGGATTGGAATTGGTCCCTTTCAACCCATACCATTCCATGATTCTATGATTTTATTGTATGAACATACTTGGAAATACAGTACTTATGTGTGGCTTGGATTTTACTCTATAAAGCCTTTTTTTTAGAAAAAAATTAAATTGTTTTGACTCAGAGAACTTGGGTTTGTGGAAGTGTCATGGCTTTGTGGTCATTTATACCTGGAAGCAGAACATAGGAGTAACTTCATTTCAGCTGATGAGTGTGGAGCAGTGATGTCTCACATTTTGAGGTGGTATGGTCCAGTAAAACTGTGGTACAGTTGTATCTTGGCTAATGCAACACACCGGCACCTATGCAGGATGATACAATTTAGGATTGGAACTCTGTATTTGAAAATGTCCCTGCTCCTCCAGGGGTGTTGGACTAGATGGCATGTAAAGGTCCCTTCCAGCCCAAACCATTCTATGATTCTATGATTCTGTGATTCTATGATTCTGTGATTCTGTGTGTGTAACAAATGGTGCTTATTTGATCATGGAACAAAGGCTTCAAAACAGCTTTAACAGGTGGTGGAGGCAACTTGGTTTCTTGGGGTAATCTTTTCAATGTTTGTGGTAATGCAGACTTTTGAGTGGCTCTATGCTAAGTAGGATAGATCTGCACACAGACCTTTTTTTTTATTCCTCATTAGATCTAGTTTTAACAGGAATAATCTTATTAGAATTGCTTTCATATAGGATGGAGTGAACTGTTAATTGTTCATTAGTTGACAGAATAATCTTCATATCAATATGCTAAGCTTCATTTTGCTTTATGAAAAAAATCAGTTGCCAACAACTTTGTTCCATTCATTGAGTAGAATATTAATTTGGGAATAAAAATAATCTTTGCATGTTTTAAATCCTCTAAAGAAGTTACCTTACATTTAAAAATATTTTGTGCCTATTTAAAAAATAAAATTGTCTTTTGCCTTTTTTATTTGGTGTACAGATGGTTAAACCATCATCTAACCCATTGCAATGCATTACAATACATGAATTATATTCCTTATGTATTATAGAAATGGTATTACACGTGTGTCAGTATAGGTGTGGTATATGTATGTATTTAATTTTGCACTAAATTGCCAATACCCTGTTGATTTTTCAAATGAGTCATTACTTAAAAGACTTATGAATTCAACAGGGAGATGAACACTTCCTTATTCATACCATGAAATGCATATTTGAATAAAATTATCTTTTGCTTACTGTGCATTGAGCTGGAAAATATTAACTTTAATGCATAGGAATTCAAATAAAAATTTGATACGCTTCATCCTTTAATAGTTTAGTACTGTTCTAATAATGCACGTTGCTGCTTCAGGTAACAAGGAAATAGATATGGCAAAGACTTTGTCATGCAAATTCACTCAGGATTGTAATCTTTTGAAAATACACAGATCTTTTGAACGATATATGTCACTTTTGATCAAAAACTTTGAGAAGTGTAATAATTCCGCTGGAACAGAACAAAACTGTGGGTAATTGTCTTTTTTTTCCCTGAAATTAACAAATTATAACATCAAAAAGTCTGAGAGTGAGGTATGTAGTAGGTCATTTGCTGCTGCAGGCGTTTTCTCTCCCTTCAGGATGTGCTTGTTTAGTTTCTCTCACTTTGTGCCTGTGGCACTGTATGGTGAAATTCAGACATGTTCTTCCCCTCCAAGGAATCTCTAGGGTGGCAGATAACTTACACAAAATTATTAAATGCTGTTGCTTTTTTATTATCTATCACCCATCCAGGACAATTTGCTTTGTGTTCCCTTTGGAGAAATGCAGAGTCGCATGGGATAGGTTTATTTTTAAATATATACACATTGTGTGTAGTGTTAAACAGTGAAAATGCACATAATAGGGTGGAATATGTAATTAGGGAAATGGAATTATGCAATTTTGAGTGATATGTCTGAAGAGAAAAAAACAGGGAAAAGTGAAGATTCCTTGATTAACATTTTTTTTAAAACTTTGAAAATATTTGGAATTTGTCAAAGCATAGGTGTGGTTTATATTTTTTCTAGTTCTAGGTTTATGAACTTGATTTCTTATGATTTCAGTAACATTTAGAGACTAAACGTGCTTTGAGGCTATTCAGTTGGGTGGTTATTTTTGGGCAAGCCCAAGTGTGCCATCTTGCTTATTCACAACCATTTGTTACACCATATTGCAGTGCTTATCCTCTTAGGAAAGGCAGGGTTTGGTGCAGGTAGCTTAACCTGATATATTGTGCCTCCATCCTCAATGTGTCAAAGGCAGTGAGATTGCTTTGGTGAGCAGAACAGATAACGAAGCTGGGGTGTAAATAATTGCTGATACATGAGGGAAAATAGCTTAATCTTCTTTCCTCCCCCCCCCCCCTTTTTTTGGTAGTGATTTTAATTGCTCTTCTAGCTGTGAAAGGTGGAGTTTTGCTTAACAGCACTGTGCTCTTATACTGTTGCTTCTAATGATTAAGAATCCTTAAAAATGGTATTAAATGTTATAGTTTATTGTAATGGTTGTTTCCTAAGACTTATTTAGTGCCATTTTAAGTTTGCCTTAAAAGCATTTATATGTTAAATCTATATATACCTATATATACCATTATTATTGTTGTTGTTATTGTAATTAATGTATTTTATCTATGCCTATAGATCATTATAATCATAATAAAATATTATAATATATGCATTGCATCTATACATAGATATCTATGTATGTATAAAATACATATAATATAATAATATATAGGTGTATACATATGCATATATATAATATCTAATACTATATACAGGTATATATGCATGTATATGTGTGTGTATATACATATATAATATCTAATAATAACAACATATAGGTATATATACACATATGTGTGCATATATACACATATATTTACTATGAAATAAAAATAATAATATATGCAGGTATATATACATATATATGTGTATATATATACCTAGCTAATAACTAAATGTTCTTTTTACTCATACAGAAAACACCTTTATTATACATATAATGTATATGTATATAAAATATACATAGGCATACATTTTATACATATATATGGTTCCTATATATATATGTATATTATGTATGACTTTATATATATGTATAATATATCTTTTTATATATGTATTTTATGTATACAGAGGTATATACAGGTATATATACATATAAAATACATATATAGATAAAATATAGATAGATAGGTATATAGAGATATATATGTATCTATGTATACACACACCTAGCTAATAATTAAATGTTCCTTTTACTCTAAAAATCACTTAAAAATACAGGCAGAAAGAAAATGTTCACAGTGCTTCAGTGCACAGGTGATTGAGTTTGTGCTGACCCCCGGTAACGGAGCCTGTGTTTTGAATCCTAACTCTTCCTCCAGCATTGGGAGTAATATGATTGAGTCTTCTGGAATGAGTTCCTGAATGCTGATAACAGGAGGCTTTTCCATGAAATACAGAAGCTACTCATGTGGAATATGCACCTTCTGCATCACGCATGGTTGAGATCAGATACGGGATTTTCAAGGCTTGACAGCCCTGGTTTGTGAACAATGATATTTATACTGGATTTAGGACTGTCTGAGTGCTAAAATTCATCCGATAAGAGCTGATGCTAAAAATAAGTGATTCTGTGATTCTGTTTTAGTGATTCAGTGTTGTTATTGTCAAACAAATACAGAAAACAGTCATTACTAACACCTGATTAAAGTATCCGTTATTAAGTAATGCCACACATTGAATCAAACACTTACTGGCTTTGGTTACTTAAGCAGTGTCAAAAGCGTGTCGTTAATTTGATCTTTTTTTATTGATATTGACATTCCTCATATTTTGCTCACTGTATTTGTGTTAACCCTACTAGCAGAGTATTTGTCTTTTTAGCTTAATTTGAAACAAATTTTTCCTTAAAATAACAACATTCAGCTTTGATTTGGATTAATTGCCGCCTCCCCCATCCTATACCTTGTGTTCATCTTTGCTGCCTCTGGTGTCCTACAAAGTTTTCTGTACATTTAGGTTATTTTTCTTAATGTAGTTTCATACAGATATGAGGACAAGAGAGCAGAGGGAGTTTTAAATAAAAGCTGTGTGCAAGAATCTGGCTGAACTCATCTGATACCTCCCTCCTCAGATAAAAAGAAAAGCTTTAACGTTTTCCTGCTGGAAATGAATATCTCATTTCTGGCCTTACTTGTGTCAAATTTTGTTCAGGACGTTATGTAGGATTTGACAAGAGCTCCAGTACAAAATAATCTTTAAGTACCAAATACAATCAAAATAAGTATTTGTTACTTCAACTTATGGCCAACTCCACATAATTAATATTTTTAAAACATTATTCTTGTCTCTGTCATGTCTCTGTGTTCCCCTTCAGGAAGTTAATTTAGTAGAACTTCCCAAACAGTATTTCTTCTTACCTAGTTGCTATTGATTTTATTGTGACCATATCCTAGATTGCATCAAGAAAAACATGGCCAGCAGGTCAGCGGGGATTCTCCCCCTCTACTCCTCACTTACGAGACCCCACCTAGAGTCCTCTGTCCAGTTCTGGAATCCCCAACATAAGAAGGACATGAAACTTATGGAACGGGTCCAGCGGAGGCCATGGAGATGATGTGAGGGCTGGAGCACCTCTGCTATGAGAGAGTCGGGTTGTCCAGCCTGGAGAAGAGAAGGCTGTGGGGAGAACTTAGAGCACCTTCCAGTACTGAAAGGGCCTCCTGAAAAGCTGGGGAGGAACTTTTTCCAAGGGCTTGGAATGACAGGATGAGGGGTAATGGCTTTAAATTAGAAAGGGGAAGATTTAGATTAGACATTAGGAAGAAATTCTTCACACTAAAGGTGTTGAGGCCCTGACCCAGATTGCCCAGAGTGATGGTGGCTGCCCCATCCCTGGAGATGTTCAAGGCCAGGGTGGAAGGGTCTTTGAGCCCCCTCATCCTGTAAGAGGTATCTCTGCCCATCTCAGGGTGTTGGAACTGAATGGTCTTTAAGGTCCCTTCCAATCCAAACAATTCTATGATTCTGTGATATTATTTTACATTTACAGGTAGGGAAATACTTTTTTCCAGTAATTTTTTTTCTAGCTTACATTTTTCAAATTAAAACTATTGTTTTCTGAATTGCCTCTGTGTGTGTGTACACAAGTACAAGCATGCGCATGTGGACAGGGATAAATGCATCTTAATTACCTAGATGGTTTCAACTTTTCAACTTTTCAAGTGTTAATATGAGATGTATGTCATTCAAAGAAAATTGTAGTAAATTTCTTGCATCTTCTGGATTTTTAAGATGCATGTGACTACTCTTTTTTGGAAATGCTGATTATATTTTACAGTACTGAAAAGGTACTGTTTCAGATTACAGTTTTCTCTGAACCCAGTAATTTACGATGTATTGGAAAGAAGTTGTACAGACTATTCTGCAATGGTAATATTATTTCAAATGTCATGAAGGCTGATTTGCGTTGTGATTTAATTTTATATACCTGTTGTATGGATCTTTTTTTCCTCTGGACATGCTTATTGAAATATTTGTAACTAAGGATCTCATTATGAATAGAAAATAATTCTCTGAAAACAAGGGATTCATAAGAATGACAGTTGACATAGTCTTAAAAAACTGTATAGAACCTGGAGAAATATCTTTGCTGCACCATGTGCTCAGTTAGATGAAATCTGTCTACTGCTCCTATATAACAGTACTGGATCAGTGTCAAAAATATGAGGTATTTACTGTGGCGACAATCAGCATCTACATTTGTTGAGATACTGCTCGTAAGTCTGAGGGGTTTTAATGCAGTATGTACATGAAATAAAATGAAAATTTAAAGAGAAGACAGTAATTATCAATTTTACAAGTGTCTTGGCTTTCTTTTAGTGTTCTGAGATATGATCACCAGACATTTATGATAACGGTGATTTTGAAATATACTTCCTTTTCATTTTTTCTGTGAAGCTGGTGTCGAGGCACAGCTGTAAATGCTTAGTTTTATTGAGTCATAGAATCATTGAATGATATAGGTTGGAAGGGACCTCAAAGCCCATCCAGTTCTACACCCTGCCATGGGCAGGGACACCTCCCACTGGATCCAATTGCCCCAAGCCCCATCCAACCTGGCCTTGAACACCTCCAGGGATGGGGCAGCCACCACTGCTCTCGGCAGCCTGGGCCAGGGCCACACCACCTTCACAGGAAAACATTTCTCATCTCAGTCTCCCCTCATTCAGCTGAAAACCACTCCTCTCATCCTGTCCCTGCACACTCTGATCAAAAGCCCCTCCCCAGCTTTCCTGTAGCTCCCTTTCAGGTACTGGAAGCTGCTGTATGGTCTCCCCATAACCTTCTCTTCTCCAGGCTGAACAACCCCAACTCTCTCAGCCTGTCCATGTATGGGAGGTGCAGGGATAGAATGAGGAAGAACAGTTTTAAGCTGCCTTTTTTTTTCCCCCATCTGGTGATGTCTTGCAGTAGATATGATCCTGGCTTTATGGATGGGAAGAGACATGCTCCTAGCGATGACTGTGGACATGGAGTCTGCTAAGTCTGCTGCAGACTTTGCTGCCTTATATGCATTTGGTACTTGTGGTATTACATTGTTTAAAAATAACTCCATCTGATGTGTCTGTTAAGTGCATTCAATTTTAAAAATTAAGTTAAAAAGTAATGGTGAATATAATCACTTCAGTGTATGTTCAGATAGCAAAATAAAACACCAAGAATTAGGAAGATTCCTATGTAATTAGATTTTCCATCTTTTTTAGACTGTTCTACCATACTCTCTGGTGTGTAGGCCTTCACTAACATTATTAAGTAAATATGTTGTTCTTTCAGCTTCCTAAATAGTTTTCTTTACAATAAAAGTTCTGAATGTGATTTGAAATATATGGCCTACTTTTTCCTGGAGCAGGAAAGTCTTTACCTTTGTGGAGCAATTAGTACAGGGTTTATCCATGTTCTGAGCTGCTAACAAAATAGTAATAATATTTTTAAATAAAATTCTGCATATTGTTATCTGGACATGAATTTGGGCAGTGGTGGGTAACAGTTGAAGTTGGAGCCCTCTTGTATAGAATCATAGAATCATAGAATAACCAGGTTGGAAGAGACCCACTGGATCATCGAGTCCAACCATTCCTATCAAACACTAAACCATGCCCCTTAGCACCTCGTCCACCCGTGCCTTAAACACCTCCAGGGAAGGTGAATCAACCACCTCCCTGGGCAGCCTGTTCCAGTGCCCCGTGACCCTTTCTGTGAAAAATTTTTTCCTAATGTCCAGCCTAAACCTCCCCTGGCGGAGCTTGAGGCCATTCCCTCTTGTCCTGTCCCCTGTCACTTGGGAGAAGAGGCCAGCTCCCTCCTCTCCACAACGTCCTTTCAGGTAGTTGTGGAGAGCCATGAGGTCTTCCCTCAGCCTCCTCTTCTCCAGGCTAAACAACCCCAGCTCTCTCAGCCGCTCCTCATAAGACCTGCTCTCCAGCTCCTTCACCAGCTTGGTTGCTCTTCTCTGGACTCGCTCCAGAGCCTCAACGTCCTTCTTGTGGTGAGGGGCCCAGAACTAAACACAGGATTTGAGGAGCGGTCTCACCAGTGCCGAGAACAGAGGGAGAATAACCTCCCTGGACCTGCTGGCCACGCCGTTTCTGATACAAGCCAAGATGCCATTGGCCTTCTTGGCCACCTGGGCCACTGCTGGCTCATGTTCAGTCGCTGTCAACCAACACACCCAGGTCCCTCTCCTCCAGGCAGCTTTCTAGACAGACTTCTCCTAGTCTGTAGCTGCACAGGGTTGTTGTGCCCCAAGTGCAGGACTCAGCATTTGGCCTTGTTAAACCTCATGCCATTGGTCTCAGCCCAGCGGTCCAGCCTGTTCAGATCCCTTTGGAGCCTCCCTACCCTCCAGCAGATCAACACTTCCACCCAGCTTAGTGTCATCCACAAACTTCCTAAGGGTGCACTCGATGCCTTCATCCAGGCCATTGATAAAGACATTGAACAGGGCTGGACCCAGCACTGAGCCCTGGGGAACCCCACTTGTCACTGGCCTCCAGCTGGATTTCACACCATTTCCCACCACTCTCTGTGCCCGGCCATCCAACCAGTTTTCCACCCAGGAGAGTGTGCGCCTGTCCAGGCCAGAGGCTGACAGTTTCTCAAGCAGAAGGCTGTGAGAAACTGTGTCAAAGGCTTTACTGAAGTCCAGGAAGATACATCCACAGCCTTTCCCTCATCCAGCAGCTGAGTCACTTTATCATAGAAGGCGATCAGCTTAGTTTGGCAAGACCTGCCTTTTGTGAACCTGTGTTGACTGGGACTGATCACCCGGTTCTCTTGCATGTGCTTCATGATAGCACTCAAGATCACCTGCTCCATGACTTTCCCTGGCACTGAGGTCAGACTGACAGGCCTGTAGTTCCCTGGATCCTCCCTGCGATCCTTCTTGTAGATGGGCACAACATCCCCCAGCCTCCAGTCCAGTGGAACTTCCCCAGTCAGCCAGGACAGTTGGAAGATGATGGAAAGGGGCTTGGCCAGCACATCTGCCAGCTCCTTCAATACCCTTGGGTGGATCCCATCTGGCCCCATAGACTAGTCGGGCTAGCAAGGCTCTGACCACCTCCTCTTGGATCATGGGAGCCTCATTTTGCTCCTCTAGCTCCAAGGTTTGTACACAGAGGGAACAACTTTATTTACAATTAAAGACTGAGGCAAAGAAGGCATTAAGTACCTCAGCCTTTTCCTCATCCCCTGTCACTGTTGTTCCTTCTGCGTCCAATAGGGACTGTATGGTCTCCCTAGTCCTCCTTTTATTATTTATATATTTATAGAAAGATTTTTTGTAATCTTTCACAGACTTTGCTAATCTGATTTCTAGTTGAGCCTTAGCCCTTCTGATTTTTTTTCTACACAATCTCACTTCCCTCCTGTAATTCATCCAAGAGGCCTGTCCCCTCTTCCAGAGCCCGTAAACATTTCTCTTCTTCTTGATATCACTCAAGATCTCTCTGTTCAAGCAAGCTGTTTTTTCCCCTCACCGGCTTTTTTTCCAGAACATGGGGATGGCTTTCTCCTGAGCCGCTAGGATTTCCTTTTTGAAGAGCTCCCAGCCCTCATGGGCTCCCTTGCCCTTAAGTACTGTCTCCCATGAGACTTTGCCAACCAGCCTTCTGAAGAGTTCAAAGTCTGCCCTCTGGAAATTTAATGCTACTGACCTGCTAACCACCCTCTTCACTTCACCTAGAACTGAAAACCCTATCATCTCATGATCGCTTTGTCCTAGATGTCCTACTGCCACATCCCCCACAAGGCCTTCTCTGTTCACAAACAGCAGGTCCAGGAGGGCACCCTCCCTTGTCGGTTCATTGACCAGCTGTGTGAGGAAGTTGTCTTCCACTCACTCCAGGAACCTCCTAGACTGCTTCCTTTCTGCTCTATTGTACTTCCAGCAGATATCAGGAAGATTAAAGTCTCCCACAAGAACGAGAGGCATCGATCTAGAGACTAACCCCAGCTGTTTATAGAAGAGCTCATCAGCTGCTTCTCCTTGCCTGGGTGGTCTGTAACAGACTCCCATCAAAAAACCTACCTTCTTATGGGCTCCTCTGATTTTAACCCACAGGCACTCGATCTCCTCATCGCCACAATCCAGCTCAATGGCATGCAAGTCCTCCCTTACATAGAGGGCTACCCTGCCTCCTCTCCTACCCTTCCTATCCCGCCTGAAGAGTTTGTACCCCACCATAGCTGCAGCTGCACTAATGCAATGTTATGGATAAATACTACTATACCAATCACATCATGGTCTTACCTGAAAGCCAAATTTCATGGATATCTTCACAAATACACAAAGAGGCTGATACATTCCCACTTAGATATTTTGACTTAAGGATGCTTCAATTTGCAGTACTGATCACTGTTTTTCTTACAAAATGGGTTACGAGAAAGCAGTAGCTTATCAAACACTCCTCATTGTAGGCATTTTCCGAGGCTGTTCTGAAGCACATATACATCTTTGTTGCCTGCAGTAGAAGGTGATACTTGTCTGGAGAAATAGTCTCAGTTCTGCTTTTCTGTAAAAATTATGTATGGGGTGTGGGGGTGTGAATATCTACAAAATTTTGGATTGAGGATGAAGTTGGGGCACTCTGTTCTTGCCATAGAGTGTGATTGTAAGCAGTTTATTAAGGTATAGCTTCTAAGACTTTAGTTTCTGGGCAGTTTAGTACTGGTTTAGAAGTAAATCCCTTGGGCTGTTTCTGTCTTCTGTTCTCTCCAGTTTTCAGGCCTTTGTTCTGTATCCACATCCAAATGATTGCCTACCTCCCTCCTACTCTTTTTTTTCCTCACCTCTTGAATTTATATTGAATAGCTTTCTTCAGCCATGTGGTTTTTTGGTGCACGTTGATTCAGGGACACACAGATTACACAACAAGACAGTCTTCGCATTTTTCATTCACTTATCAAGACCTGAATTCGGCAAGGGCAAACCTTCATCTGTACAGCAAGCACTTACTTCGTTAAGTGTCTGTATACTTTGGCTGCTAAAATTTAAAAGCATCTCTTCAGAATGTGTAAATTGTACACTTTCCAAAGATTACAGGTTGGCCAGTTTTGAGTAGAATGTTATGGGAATTGGAGGAGTCAATCCCACCCAAATTTCAAGCTCGTGACTCAAAAAAATGATGCACCAGAGGGTTTCATAGCAAACTAGGTTTTCAGAAAGTCAGCAAACTAATGGATCTGTATCTTCATTTTCTCTTGCATCTAGATGAACTGTTGACTGTGAAATTTTCAACACAGTTCAGCCTGAGGCAAAACCAGCTATAAAATATAGCTAAAATGTGGTCAAGCTCTGCATAAGTAGGAGAAAAGTTACTGAAATTTCGTCAGCCTTAAGGATTGGCCACTTAATTAATTTCCAGCCACCCCTTACTTACAGCATTATGAATGTTCCTTAGTCCTCAAATTGGAGACCAGCATCAAGGTTTTTCTACCTTTAACCACTAAAGTTCTGTGTTGTGGTACTGTTCACCTGAGAATAATTCTTATGAGGAGCAGCTGAGGAAGATGGTGCTGTTTAGCCTGGAGAAGAGGAAGCTGAGAGGAGACATAATCACTTTCTACAGTTTCCTGAAAGGAGATTGTGGTGGGGTGGGTGTTGTTCTCCCGAGTGACAAGTGTTACGATGAGAGGAAATGGCCTCAAGTTCTGCCCGGGGAAGTTTAGATTGGATATTATGTAAAATTTCTTCACTGAAAGAGTGGTAAAGCCGTGGCAGAGGCTGCCCAGGGCGGTGGTGGAGTCTTCATCCCTGGAGGGGTTAAAAAACTGTGTAAGCACTTTAGGACATGGTTTAGTAGGCATGGTGGTGTTAGGTTGACGGCTGGACTGGATGATCTAGGAAGTCTTTTCCAACCTTAATAACTGTATGATGAATTAGGCCACAACCTTTCTTCTTACTGTGTAATTTTTGGTTGCAAGGCTGTGTTGATTTCTGAGTAACACCATGGACCTACTTTGTGAGAGAGAAAATCTTTGTGATATCTCCTGTTGACCAGGTTCTGCATTCAATCAATCCATTCTGGCAATTTGTTTTATATTCTCTTCCAATATTTTTTTCCCCAAATGTGCATATATCCACATATTTCATAGGCTGACAATTGCTTTGATGGCCACTGGTCTGAGGATAGAGACTAGTGTGACATAAAAAGATGATCACTGCATAGCTGGATTATTCAGCACCGGTTAGGAGACACTTTCCTTCAGCTGTACAGTCTTTCATGCATCCTGTCTTACCATTTGGCCACATAAAATTATGCAATGGTGCAGCACCTTGACTGCTGTTCTTTCTTGGATAATCTTAGCTGGGATCATGTAAGACAAGGTGTTCAGGTTCTGTTCTGATTCACAACCCTTCCAGAGTTGTCTATCCCAAAATAGTTCAGTGCTGACCTATGTAACCACTGTTCCCAAAAGAAGACTTCTCTTATTTGAGGGGCAATTAAGCCTAAAGCTGTTACATTAAATGATTATGGTGTGCCAATGGCAAGGCAGTACATGACTCTGGACCTCTCAAGTATAATTATGGGATTTACCATCTTCACCGGCTGTCATATGCAATGTGCTGAGTGGGTATTCACAGAGAGGGATGATGAGGACATTCTAATAAAGATTAGTAGGAAGGCAGATGGCCTTGTGCAATAACTTGTAGCTACTGTGTGATAGGAAGAGACGTAAAGAATGGGATTCTGAATAAAGCTGCTTCTCTGCGGGGTGTAAAAATCAGAGTGCTCAAATGAAGGGAAAGTTTAAAAAGTTGGAAACAAAGAGTGTATTTTACACTGTGAAAGATGGTGGCTGCAATACCTTGTATATGAGGAAGGGACAGGAACGTGGTTTGTAGTCTGACAGGAATATAAAGCCCGAAGAGAAAAGACGTGGTAGTGAAAAGTGATGGAACAGCAGAGCCTAGGGAAAAGTCACTAGAAGAGGCCAGGAAATCCTTAATTTTTGAAGGGGATTGTAGAGCAATCTGTCCAGATGCAGAGGGAAAACTGATGGGAGACAACAATGCTCTGCCTGTCAATGCAAAAAGAAATAAAGACTTAACAAGTGTGGTTCTTGATTGACTAGAAGTGATCAGCATGGACAGCTGTTCTGCTTTCTCTGGTGGTTTTAGATGGTGCTGCCCAAGAGAGAAAAGTATTGCCGGCATTGATTGTTGGAAGGAGCTGGAAGGAGGAAAGAGAGAGAGAGAGCTCTGCAGAGAGAAAAGGGAGTTGAGAGTGCTGTCTCCAGTTGGCCAGGTGTCATGAACTAGCCCTTGAGACCCCCATAGACAAGGAAGGGGTTGTGTTTGGGAGCCTTCAATGTATTTTTGAGTGTTAGCATTTGTTGTACAGCCAAGCGGTGTAGCACACTCAACACACTGGATGGAAGGGATACTGTCCAGAGGGACCCTGACAGACTTGAGAGGTGGGGCTATGTGAACCTCATGAAGATCAGCACAGCCAAGTACAAGGTCCTCATCTGGGTTGGGGCAATCTCAAGCACAAATACAGGCTGGGCAAAGAACAGAACAGGAGCAGCCCTGAAGAGTAGGACTTGGAGTGCTAGGGGATGAGAAGCTCAACATGAGCCAGCAGCATGCACTCACAGCCCAAAACCCAACCATATCCTGGGCTACATCAAAAGCAGTGTGGCCAGCAGGGCAAGGGTGGAGATTTGCCCCTTCTACTCTACTCTCGTGAGACCTCACCTGGAGCCCATCATCAAACACTGGAATTCTCAGCACAGGAAGGACATGGATTTTTTTAAGCAAGTCCAGAGGAGGCCGTGGAGATGATGTGAAGGCTGTAGCACCTCCCATCCAAGGACAGGCTGGGAGATCTGGGGTTGTTCAGCCTGGAAAAGAGAAGGCTGAGGGGAGACTTTAGATCAGGTTCCAGCAGGGAAAGGGGCTACAGGAATGCTGAGGAGGGGCTCTTGGTCAGGGATTGCAGGGATAGGTTGAGAGAGAATGTTTTTAAGCTGAAAGAGGAAAGATTTAGATGAGATATCAGCAAGAAATGTTTTCCTGTGAGGGTGGTGAGGCCCTGGCCCAGGTTGCCCAAAAAGAAGGGGTGGTTGCCCCATCCCTGGAGGTGTTCAAGGCCAGGTTGAATGGGGCTTTGAGCCCCTGGTCCAGTGGGAGGTGCCCCTGCCCATGGCAGGGGTTGGAACTAGATGGGCTTTGAGGTCTCTTCCAACCCAAAGCATTCTATGATTTTATGATTCTGCTTGGCGTTTTCTTCTGTGGATGACATCCAAATTTTGCATACCGAAGCACTGGTTTGAACTAGCAGAGGTCATTGTCTTTAAAGACAAAGTCATATATTGTCAGAAGATGTCACCGTGAAGAGGTAACCTGCTTTTCCCAGTGTCAACATGTCTGAATCTCAAAACACTTAGACTTTTGGCAGGGCTATTTAGTATTTCGAGTTATTGACTGAAAAAAAGGAGGATCTTTAGAAATGCTGAGATGAAAAAGAAACACTTTTTGACCGCCATCTGTCTTTATGACCAACTCTCCAAAATAATGACACTTAGATGGTTTGGATCAAACAACTGCAAAACTGAGTTACTTTATTTCACTTTTTATTATTTTCCTTGCCCTGTGTTCTGTTTGTGGGGAGGTTACAGACAAGGCAGGGGTATTCGCTGTGCTTAATGCTATGGGTGCACATAGCCCCACTTCTGAGAAGACTCTCAATGGGAAGAAAAAAGGAATTGAACACATTTTGCATGTAGTGGTAACTGAGGAGCAGGAACATGTGCGGTGGAATTAAGCTTCTTAACACCAGCTATGCATAGAATCTATGGCAAGCCTGAAAATGACACTCCTTTCTCCTGACACCCTGGCCAGTGTCTCAATGTTGATATTCTTTTCAATGTACCAGTTTAGTTAAACAAAAACTGTGGGTGTTGATAGGGAAACATGCTTTTTTCTTGTTTCTTTCTTTTTTTTTTGCATTTTCCCCTCAAGGATCTGTAGTTCACCCATCTGTAGTGTTATGCAGCTTGCTCTGCCTTGTGGAGAAGAACACTGAGTACTAATGATATTTTATAAGATCTGTAGTTCTTTTTAATTTCTGCTACTCTTATTTAAGCAGAAACTGAAGTTTCTAGTATATTCTAAATGCTTTATGAAATTAAGTTCTTCATCATCCAGAATCTGAAAAAATAAGATTTTTCCAGTGACTCCTGTGGAAGAATATGTGTCATGCAACATCTAATGGACAGAGAGCATCATTTAAATGCATAATATATTAATGGCCTTCCAGTACCTGAAGGGAGCCTACAAGAAGGCAGAGGAGGGGCTTTTCACAAGGGCCTGTAGTGATAGGATGAGGGGGATGGCTTGAAACTGGAAGGAGGAAGATTTAGATTAGACATTAGGAAGAAATTGTTCATGCTGAGGGTGAGGAGGCCCTGGCCCAGGTTGCCGAAAGAAGTTGTGGCTCCCCCATCCCTGGAGGTGTTCAAGGCCAGGCTGGATGGGGCTTTGAGCCCCTTGTGCAGTGGGAGGTGTCCCTGCATATGGCAGGGGGTGGAACTGGATGGGCTTTACGTTCTCTTCCAACCCAAACCACTTTATGAGTATGAAGAAATTTGGGTTTTTTCAGGGTAAAATCATGAAACTACTATCTAACCCTAAAGGACAACATCATATTTTTGTCTAGGTAAACCTAAACCTCCAAGGGACACTGACATGGGTCCGCAGAAAGTGAAGAAATTTTTGTGTAGATGGCTGCCTTCCATTTCATTGAAACAGGGTAGATTTGTAGTGACCAATTCTGTGGAATTTCTGTGTACAGTAAGGGAAACCTTAATACTCTTTTAAAGTTACCAAAGAACCAGGGCTGAAGTTCTGTTTTTTTTCAATATACTGATATATGAGAAATTACTGGATGTAGGTTCTCTTTAGTTTGTAGCCAGACATTTTTCGTGCTTTGATTTCATCCCTTATGAGTGATCTCTTAAATATTTTTTTCCATTGTCTGGTGCTTAACTAAAGAAGATTTACTTTTTTTTTTCCAGAGACATAATATCTTATACTTTAGAAATCTGCTTTTATGGGGAAATGAATAGACTATGGTGATGTTATATATCTTAGCACACTGGAGGTCATCTGTAAAAAATGAACTGTTTAAAAGAAGAGTCGACTCCTGCTTTCTTTAATATCCAGCTATGGAATATTCACTTTATGCAACAGAAAGGTGGTCATTTCTAGTGTGTGCTTTTGCAATGCTGACATAGAATGGTTTGGTTGGAAGGGATCTTAAAGATCATCCAGTTCCAACCCTCCTGCAATGTTCAACCTTGTCCACTTTTAAGGTATTCCTTGACATTTCCTAGTACTACTTTGTGAACGTTAGCTATTAATAATAAGTAATAACATTTTCAGCATTTAAAGATGATTTTTTTTTTCCTTAGGCTCAAAGAACTGGTCATTTACAGCAACATTATTGAACAATACTTTTTCTCGTAACTAGTTTGGGCATAGAACAGGTTAGTAAGATAGTATGATTATAGGGCAAAACAAACCCTGAACAAATATATTGATAGAATTGAGAGCTGATTTGTTGCTTCATTTTTGAAAGAGAGAAGCTTAACCTTTTATATTTATGTGTAGTGAGAAAATTAAGCACACTGGCCTAATTTCTTCTGTATAAGAGATTCATTGTAATACAAGTGGATCTTTCCCTCTTTCTGTTTGAACCATGTCTTAATATTATGAGTGCCTATAGTTCATAGGAGCCTACAGGTAGTACTTTTATATATTCCTGTATGTTTGTGGTACACCAAATACAATCAATATAACCTTTATTTTTATTTCCGTCACTTCAGGGTTTTGTTTTAATTCTTTGTCTTGGCTCCTCTCGTGTCACCCATAACAGATAAAAAACTCTTCCTAACAAGTTTATTTGTGTATAAAATTTAGCATAATGTATGTGTGGTGGATGCTAATCCAAAATATTGCTACTGCATTGCTGGTTTTTATTACAAGTCATGAGGAAATCTTCTTGACCTGCAAAGTTCATAGCCCTGTCTTATGGGAGTGTGCAAGCTTACTCTTTCTTTACATTTCATCAAGGACTTTGAGAGTATTTTCTTCCAAAAAAACCCATCTGACCATGCAACCAAACAGGAATCTCCACCTTTCAGACCCTATAAAGATACTGCTTTCACAGTGCATCACTTGTGCCTCGCACTCAGATGCCCTTTAAAGCTTTATTTGCCAATGCACAGGCAAAAAAAAGGAATACGCAGTAAAATCTTACAAAGAGGAACAAATCTGCAGGACTGAACTGCTCTGTTTTTTTCTGGCATGTTCTTCTAGTCTGAATTTGACATTTTTGTGAGTTTGTGTCAGTGTACTTTTCAGAGAGAAAGGAGATTTTTCTTTCACCTATTTGAATTGTATGCTATTTGTTCTGAATTTTAGGTTAAAGGGTTAAGAAATCCAATTTTTGTTTCTGTGAGAAATGTTCCCACAAAATGTTCACACTCTAGCATTTTAATGTCTCTCATGCGTTTGGTTTATGAATGTTCTTGTTTAATTCGACTTCTGAATTAAGAAAAAGACTGCTTGGGTGCCATGAGCTTCAGTGCCCTTTTTTTCCTGAAGGAGAAGCATTGAAAGATAAAAATCACATCAAGTGGGGGACAGTATTGAATAAAATCTAGAAGTATTGCTATGAAAATAACCATTATTCACAAATATATGCTCTATTCATTTTTTCAAGGAGATGTGGATCTCAGTACTCTGTTCTTCCAGGTGAAAGTGGAATTCTTTTAGATTTTATTTTGTTTGTGCATGAAGGCATGCTGATAAATTTAGTAATTTATCAGTAATTTTCCCAAGTGGCACTGAGCTGCATGGTCCAGCCTTCCTCAACAGGAATGGCTGGAGTTGTGCTTCTATGTCGCGATATTCTCCTGCACTCACAGTTCCAGTGTAACCAAACACTGATCAACTGCATTGGCAGACAGTGTTCTCTTCTCCTATCTTCTCACAGGTAACTCCTCATTAATTTTAGATCCTGATCTTCTCTCTATATAGGTAATTAAAATCTGAAGTTAATTTGTACTCTGCTTTTTGTTGCAGATTTATTCTTAGACCATATACCTGTATTATCCATGTGGTTTGCTACCACTAGCACCACACGTGAGTGTCCATCCTTTTGTGTATGTGTGTATTTCAGTAAACATTATGAATCCTTACTTGGAGGTAAAATGTAGACACAAAGTTAAGCAGTTTGTTTGGCACTGGAGAAGTATCAGAGTGAAAAGTAGACTTGAAATAAATTTAGATTACTTAAACCCAGCTCCTAAATGCTAATATCATTTGTATTTTAATTGTTTGCAAACCTTTGATTGTTTTTAAATTGCCTGCTGTGCAAAGGTGAACACTGTCAGCCTAAGTGATGCACAAGCTTTAGCTGTGGTTTTGTCAGAATCTTACTCCCTGGATTATTATATTATCTCCTGAGCATCTGTCTCATCTTGGGTTAATAGATATTCTGATCTAATCACATTAATTATTCTGTGCAACCAAATTATGAATCTCTTAATTTATGGTGTTCTACAACTGTCCCTATGACTTGTAATCACCTTTTAGGATTTTTTAAAAGCGTGGGCTGCCCATATTGAAAGGGCATTGCCACAAGGTCAAACGTGGACGTTCAGTTTGGCTTAGAAATAAGCTTTACTAAACTTTAGTGTCGAACTGAAAAATGATGTCTTTGTGTGGGATTAACCTTCCCTGGCAGAGCTGTCGCTGTCTCTGTAGCCTGGGACTGCCTGGTGCCGTGGCGCTCTCCTGATCTTTCTCTTGAGGAGGGTAGGTTGAGTTGTTCTCCTGTTGATCATTTTGTGTTTGGAGGCCTTTCCCACTCCCCTCAATTTTGTTGTGCCGCTGAATGGGGCTATGGTAATGATTGGGCTTTGTGGCTCTCTCATTGTCTTCCTGACTAACGGATAGAAATGTCAGGCATAGAGAACCAGCCCCAAACTGTGACCCCTGTAACATTCCCCTTCGGCTGATTGACGTCTGGGCAGCTGCAGGGAGAAGCCCCCACCATTCAGAGGTTGGTGTACTTGCTGAGCGAGTCCCCCGGTGTCAATCCTGTTAGCCCAATTGCCATGTGTTGGGAATGGCGGCCTTTCAACGCTAGATTAAACATTCTGCACCTGCCGCTGACGCGGTGCTTCCCCCTTCCCGCTGCAACTGTGTCACCTTGAAGGCTCGTAGGGTCCAACTACAAAGGCAGCTTTTGTCCCGTTAGGATTCCCAAAACGCTTTGTACCACTGCTCTGTTTGTTTGTACAAACCCAGCTAAGCCTGAGTGTGGGTAATTTTTACTTCTTTTATTTACAAATGTTATTTTTGACAACTTGTTTAGAAAATTAAACAGCAGCATCAAATTAGTATTAAATTAAATATGGATGATTTCTTTTAGTGCAAATGTACCGGTGAAAATAACCAGAAAAAGTACTAGCAGTAAAAAGGTTAAAGAATCATAGAGTGAAGAATAAAATAGTTTTACTGCAGACTGAGGAATTATAAACCTGATTTATTAAAATCATATTATTATTTATTGACCTAATTTCTATCCTAGCACTTTAGGACTTTGTTTTGAACGTTTATCTTCCTTTGCATCCTCAAATTTTCATAGTTAAGATGTAGGATTTATACAAGTATACAACTAGCCAGAGACAGTCTATGGACCCTGCCTTTTCTGCAGCATTCCCCTTCGAACCCATAGCTCGGACAGAGCACTCAGCGCTGGGAAAAAGCACAAGAGGCAACTTTGAAAGCTCTTCTCAAAAGTGGTACGCTGTCAGGGGCAGTGCTTTTAGTGTGCTCTTGGTCACGGAGGTCTCAGAGTGGCTGACTTGACTGTGGGGATGACAGTGATACTTCATCTTAAACGTAGGTAATTGCATATATGGCCCAAGAATTTTCTGATTTTGCATACTGGTGATAATGTTTCCAGTTATTGTAACTTATATGTCGTATCTGCAATTCATTGTACAAAATTAATCATAATATTGTGCTTTTCCATTTTCATTGTGAGCTGTTAAGTGTTCTCTCTTTTAAAAATCTCATCTTTGTTGGCAAAATGGAAATCTATGTGTAATTATTTGCCAAATATTAGCACACCTCTGCAGAGCAACTATTTGTATGTATATGAATGATTAAGCTAAATAAATGTATTTCAGAATATTCATCTGGTTAACAAGTGAAAGAACCAACTTGTGGTTTCAGCAGTGCTGAAAGAGGAATTTTATTAGTAGATTTCTGTAGCTGAATAGGTGACTGCCATAAATTTATTTTTAGCTTGCACTGCAAATGTCTTTGGTGTCTCTTCAGCAAACGTGGAAAGGTTTACCTTTGTTTTTTACTCGAGTTTAATATATTTAATATTAAAATGGTTTATTACAGTATTCTGTGCAAGACAAATTTTATTTCAGTGTGTTATCTAGACTTTTCTTGACAAAAGAATGCGGGCTGGCCTTCGCAGGGTAGATGTTAGTCCCTCTGCAATCTCCAGAGAAGTCTTGTCATGAAAAGAAGAAAAGACATATATCCATTCTTTTCTATGACTTCTGGGTTTGTGTGTGTTTTCCTTGGGTATACGAGGAACAGCTTTTGGCCTTGGTGTCCTGATTGCCAGGGAGGATTTTGAGAGGTATCAAAAAAATACTAGAAAGTTTGGGGAGTCTGTATTATTTCTCCAAAAACACAGGTTTGACTCAGGTGAATAGCACTTTTATTTTATTAGGAGGACTTACAAGAACATATCATCTGTTTGAAAACAGGTCAGATCAGAAATTTACAATTTAAAAAATATAAATTAACTAAAGTCTGTTCATGGGCAACTTTTCAGGTACACGCTTCAGATTTATGTGATGATGATACACATACAGATACTTACTTGATCAAGGAAAGGGTTGCTCCAAAAGTAGTACATTCTTAGAAAGTTGTAGCTTATTTTGCAAAAGCAAATGGCATTGAGAGACTGCATCTTGAGGAAATAAGAAATCCTGAGGAAAAAAATAACATGTTGGTATCAGTTAATCAACAATTGCTGATTCATGTATAATCACACTGTAAATAACTCTATTTGCTGACTACTAGTCATGCTAAATGTAGAGATGCACCGTTTTGTCTCCTCTCTACTGCTCATCGTCACCATTCAAAGTGGTTCCTTTAGTGAGAGTGGACCATTGTTTATCAATTTCCATTCTTTAATAGTTGGCTGGCCATCACTTTGTTACCTTATTTTATATGGTTGCACTTAGTAACTGAAATTACTTATAGATAGACGTATGGATTCTGTATGGGAAATGGAATGGAGTTGACTTGTTTGGCATTACTTTCAGCAGAGCCAAAACAGCTGAAAAGTTCAGCAAAACTTGTCAGAAATGTTGGAAAGCCAACAACAAAAAGACCGTGTGCACAAACGTGACATTTGCATTTCGTTACAGTACAGAGGAGAGCACCTTTAACATCTTTCCTAACATTTTGTGTTTTGTGTTCAAGGAAGTATTTTGCTTTTTAAATATATGGTTCAAATTGTCTTATCTTCAGCAAAATTCAGAAAGAACTTTATTTCACATTTTTATTTTGCTATGAGCAACCTAAAACATTCATTAAAAATATAGTTGGGCTATGAATTTTAAATTTCCTTCCCATCAATTTTTTTTTTTTTTAGCAGAGATTATTTCTAGTAGTTATAAAAGACTGGGTTTTTTTGGAAAAAAAAAACCAAAAAACCATAATTAGGAGAAATGAAACTTATATATCCATATATGAACATTTTTAGAGCGAATAGCTTATAGCCATTTGGACTGTATATATCACTTTTACAAATCTACAACTGAACTAAAGGGGTTATTGAAATAAAAGGTACTGTATTCCATGAAGTTCTATTTAATACAGAACTTTGTCATTCAATTTCTGTATTCTGTGGAGATGACAAGCTAGATCAGCAGTTGCTATCCTTTGCATTTCATTCACTTGGTGCTGTGTGCTTCCATGGCTTAAAAATTACTTCAAAAATTGCTGCTCTATTCTGTTCCCGGACACCAATTGCTGATTTTACAGCCAATTTACTGTGCAAAAATGGTTCACCTCTTAGATACAGAAATCCTGAATTGTAGAAGGTGTATGCCGAAAGCCAGGGTTTAGTTATGCTGATCTGCAAAAGTCTTCAAACCTCAAGCCAAATGTTGTTAAAGAAATGCTGTAATCAGCAGCCATTTCCATGGGAAAACTCTGCTCACTGTGAATAAAAAAAGTTACATTTTGTTTAAAGTCTGTGTAAACAAAGACTAGTAAACAGATTGGATTATTAGAAGCTTTATTCTTAGGGCTTAAAAAGTCTCTTTTCTTTTGCTGTAGCTTTTTATTATAAATTCCAAAAAATGAAAAGCCCATATCTGCCACTGCTTTTGTAGGAGTTTGGGTAAGGTGTGTAGAAGTGAAGGAGACCCCAAAATCAGGTCTCAAAATTCCTCTGTTGTTCCTCTATTCCTCTGTTTTTTACTGGATGGTTAGTTATGGAATAAATCCCATATTGGTTGTATGTAAAAGTGCTTTCCATACAAGAAATCCAACAATTTTGAAACTTATTATGGAAATCTTATGAGAAAACAACCTGCATGAACTTTATGCTAAGGACATGTCCCAAGTAATTTCCAAGGGATTGCGCAGGAAATTAAAAGCAGTGACTTAGCAATGCATCTCTGCTCTGATGGTCATGACTTGTGGAGAGAAGTGGTGGATGTAAGTAAGGGGAAAAGAGGAAAAAAGCTTATTCCAGGACCTAAACTTAGCTAATTAATACAGTGTGTTCAGACTGGTGTATGCTAGGGCTTCAGAATGATATCAAAGGCCAATATGATGCAATACATACATGAGCAATGATGTTATAATCACAAATTATATTCAAATATCTTTATCCTGAAACCTAAGGAAGGAGGAAGGAGAAGTAAATTGTTATTAGTAAATTAAAAACCACCTGGTAAAGCAAAGCATATTATACATCAAAGAAAGGAAAAATAAACCTGTAAAACAAACTCCAAGAAATTTTTTCCTTTGAAGGTGGTGAGGCACTGGACCAGATTGCCCAGAGAAATTGTAGATGCCCCATTCCTGGAGGTGTTTAAGGCCTGGTTGGATGAGGCTCTGAGCCCCTGATCCAGTGGGAGGTGTCCCTGCCCATGCCAGGGGCTTGGAACTGGATGGGCTTTGAGGTCCCCTCCAATCCAAACCATTCTGTGATTCTATGATTCATTTTTTCATTGGCCGTTCCAAGGGCGAGAAAGATGGGAGAAACCAGCTTATCTGTAAGGCAATGAATGGAGTAAATTTGTATCTTAAATACAGCTAAGAGCCAAATCTTTACAGTATTTTAAGGAAACCCTGCAAACAAGAGGTGTACCTGTAGCCAATTGGAATAATTGTGCCTTTTTTTACCTAATTTGATAGGCAGTAAATTAATAAATACGATCAGCTAGGTGATATTTGGAAATTCTGTTTTGAAAGATCAGAGAAAAACTGAGGAAATAAGGAATTGATAATAACATGTTTTTATCAGTTAATATTTTAATACTAAATCCTAGATCTGGCTATTATCTACTTTCTGTGTTTGGTGGGAATGTACTTTGCAAGATGAACACTCCGGAGACAGGATTTTAGGCATGAGTCCAGAGCATGGCTGATGTATACAGCTAGGTGCAAATGGTACAGAAGGTTTATCCTGAGAGAGAAGGAATTTGAAGGTGAGAATGAAGTGGTCTGTAGACTGAGAGGTGCAGGTGGATGCTCCTCTGCCTGTGATTGGAGCTGGTGGTGTGCAAAATCGGGGCCTCTGCGCTTGGGCTAACAGAGGTGCACAGCTTCCAGAGCATCCAGCTGGGTCAGTCCAGGTAGGACCATTTGGAGTGTCTGCAGATGTGCCTTTTGAGCTGGCCTTTTGCAAGTAATGCAGCCTGCCAAAGGCTGGATTCAGTGGCCAGGGAATCAAAAATGATGCTACCACATAAGCAGTTGCTTATTTTGTGCACGAGTTGACTCCTAGTCTGTATATCAGATGATATTTGGAAGTTAATTGAGCAACTCCACCAGAAGACATGGGGAAAGGAGGAGGGGGGTGGAAGAAAAAAAGATGACTAGTTAACCTTTAAATCAACACTCATGCAGTGTTTTGAGATGACTTTGGATGTCTGCCTCACAACAGATTGTGCAATGGAAGAGTGAGAGCAGTTATTGATGCTTCTGGAAAAGAATCCCTTTTTTTTTCAGGTTGAAACATGATTGTTAAAATCAGCACAGGTTATTTTGTGAGCTTACGTAGTGGCAGTTTGATTACTTGGAAATATCAAGGGGTTTTCCTCTTAATTAAATTACAAGATTTAATGGGTAATGAAGAATGCTAATGATTAGAAATTGCATTCTTCTTCTGAAGGGCTCTGAGTTAGTTAGGTAAAATCCAGTGACTGCAAGACTATTTACTGATAATACAATGATGTCATAATTACTATTGGATAGGTTAAGTCAAGCAATTGAATAAGAAATGTGAAAGAGAAATGTGTTTTGCATTCCCACCTGTGGATAACATAATTTCCAAATTATGCTTTTTTTAAAATAGCTATTGCATCATTTTACAAAAAAAAAAAAGAACTGTGATGTTCATTTAAGAAATTTGAGCCATCTGAGGTAATAAACTTTGAAAAGATTACATCCCCCCGCAAAAAAATATTCTCAGTTTTATCATTAAAATAATATATTCTTCAGATTGCCATAAATCTTATTATATCAGAATGCTTTTTTCCCTTTCTACCATTGCTTGTTGAATTTAGTATTTCCCCTCACCTGATTCTGTCTTTTCTTGTCTCTGAACTTGATGTTTTTGCCCTCGCATGGTCCGGGAGAGAGATCTGCAGCTTGATCTCAGGAGGTGCAGTCCTGGCGCTGGATGGGGACTTTGGGGAGGACTGTTCTAAGAACATGATTCCAAGGGATGACTTTCTCATAAGGCCATCAAAAATAGAGGTGTAGTGAAGGAAATATGTTTTTATTATTTCAACTGTCAGTATTTAGCATCAGACCTTCTTTTTCTTATTTTCTAGTGAGAACATTTTTATTAGATCTCTCAGTCCTGATATCCATGTATAGGGATTATTTGTGTCAAGCCCCTTATCTTTTCATAGTTATTGTTTATGAAAGTCTTTCCTTGGTTCTGTTGAGACATTGTAATGAATTATATTAATTACTTTCCTTTATCTTTGCATTAAATGTAGTTGTGAGTCTCGGTGTTTAAGGCATGTAGACTTAAGCGAATGAAGGATAAGTCACTTGAAGCTTGGACTGTGCCCTGCCAATTCGTGAAAGGGTACATTCCCTTCACTTTTTTCATATTTGTTGTCAGTAATGGAAAAGTCTTGTACTGAAAGGCAAGTCCTGCTTCACCAATCTCATCTCTGTCTATGACCCACTTAGTTGATGAGGGAGAGGCTGTGGATGTTGTCTACCTAGACTTTAATAAAGCCATTGGTGCCATTTCCCACAGCATTTGCCTGGAAAAACTGGCTGCTCAGGTCTTGGATGAGCACACTCCTTTACTGGGTAAAAAACTGGCTGGATGACCGGATCCAGAGTGTTGTGGCAACTGGAGTTAAATCTGGGACTGGAGAACAGGCCTTATGAGGAGCAGCTGAGAGAGCTGGGGTTGTTTAGCCTGGAGAAGAGGAGGCTGAGGGGAGACCTTATTGCTCTCTACAACTACCTGAAAGGACGTTGTAGAGAGGAGGGTGCTGGCCTCTTCTCCCAAGTGACAGGGGACAGGACAAGAGGGAATGGCCTCAAGCTCCGCCAGGGGAGATTTAGGCTGGACATTAGGAAAAACTTTTTCACAGGAAGGGTCATTGGGCACTGGCACAGGCTGCCCAGGGAGGTGGTTGAGTCACCTTCCCTGGAGGTGTTTAAGGCACGGGTGGAGGGGGTGCTGAGGGACATGGTTTAGTGATTGATGGGAATGGTTGAACTCGATGATCCGATGGGTCTCTTCTAACCTGGTTATTCTATGATTCTGTGGCTGGTGGATGGTCACAAGAGTTGCTCTCCAGGGCTGAGTGTTGGAGTCACTTCTGTTTAATATCTTTAAGCACAATCTGGATGAGGGGATCAAGTGCTCCCTTAGACAGTTTGCAGATGACACTGAATTGGGTGTGACTGTTGAGAATGAAGACTCTGCAGAGGTATCTGAAGAGGGTGGATTGATGGACAGAACCCAACAGGATGAGGTTCAACAAGGTCAAGTGTCAGGTCCTGCACTTAAGACACAACAACCCCGTGGAGCACTGCAGGCTTGAGGAAGAGTGGCTGGAAAGCTACCTCACAGAGATGGACACAGGGGTGCTGGTTTACAGTGGCTGAACATGAGCCAAGCAGTGGCCCAGGTGGCCAAGAAGGCCGACAGCATCCTGGCTTGCTTTAGCCATGGTGTGTCCAGCAGGAGTAGGGAAGGGATTGTTCAGTGCAGGTGAGGCCATACCTTGAATCCTGGGTTCAGTTTTGCATTGCTTGGTGCAAGAAAGTTATAGAGGGGCTGGAGTGTGTCCTGAGAGGGAACAAAGCTGACGAAGAGTCTGGAGCCCAGGGGTTCTGGGAGTGACTGAGGGCCCTGGGACTCTTTAGTTTGGAGAAGAGGAGGCTGATACACCTCATCATCCTCTGTGCCTCCTGCAAAGGAGCATGTAGTGAGGTGGGTGCTGGTCCCTTCTGCCTAGTGACAAGTGATAGGACAGGAGGAAATGGATGGATGTTGCACCAGGGGGGGTTTAAATTGGATATTAGGAAAAAATTCTTTACCAAGAGAGTGATGAAGCATTAGAAGAGGCTGCCCAGGGAAGCAGTGGAGTCACCATCCCTGAGGGCTTTTAAAAGATTGAAAGATGTGGTGCTTTGGGACATGGTTTAGTGGTGGAGTTAATGATTGGACTCAATCATCTTAAAGGTCTTTTTCAAACGAAATAACTGTGATGCTATGTCACAGGTTTTGCCTTCACAATCTTTGGAGATCCACAGCGACAGGACACCTGTGTGTCTAAAGAGGCCAGCCGGAACTTCTGTAGGGATACATTCAAAAGTGGTGTATGGCATTTGACATTTAAATTAAGGCTGTTGAAGAATACTTTTCTCCCAGGTGGCAGCTCCCTTTACCTTGATAGTATCTCTTTAAGAAGACCTCTTCTACTTTCTTCTTCCCTTTTGTCCCACCCTGAAGGTTTCCATCCCTTTAGACCAATTTGAACCTATGGTCATTTATGCTCACATAGCAGAATTATCAGCCATGGTTAAAACTGGAATGGATCTCTCAGCTGAAAATGATGCAAAGACCGAAACTTGTCTCCAAGTGTCCTGTTTGGCAGAGCTGATATCTGGGGCGAATGTCTGTCCTCAAAAATTGGATTACAGTTCTGAAAGCCTCAAACCCAAATGGCCTCTTGACATTTTATCAGGTAATTAATATCAGTTAAGTTCCATAGTCAAAATTTTGTAGTGGATTTTAAAGTTATACAGCCAGGCTCCAGAAAATTCCACATGAAATCCTCTGCTGGTCTGATTCAATTTTATATGACAAGCAGCTTAACTTCATGAAGTCCCTCTCTTTCGAATTATAAGTAGCAGGGCAGTACTTTCATTTAAAATCTGTTTTATCAGGTAGCAACTTCACTGCTGGTATTTGTATTATGTGTAAAAGTTCAGTGACATCTTTGACAAAGCATATTTTCAATTGCTTCTGTTCTCTTTTGTGAGAAGTACAGTAATGTTTGTCCTACTTTTGCGTGCATCTCAGTATTTCATTTAATGGTGAAAAACAATTACAGAATGTCTGGTGTGGAAAATTAAATTCCAGAGATGCTTGCATAGGGTAAAACCTGCTTTTTAAATACTTGTAATATTTATGAAGTGATTTTTATCAATATTTGATGGCTACTTGTTTTAGGAACTGAATCACCATTGATTTTGTTTGTAGTATTCCTGATGTTATCCATGCAGATGAGTTACTTTATCTTTAATGCACACAATAGAGGAATGATTCCAAGGTGATCCAGTGGGAGATGTCCCTGCGTGTGGCAGGGGACTTGGAACTGAATGGGCTTCAAGGTCCCTTCCAACTCAAACCGTTCTATGATTCTGTGAGTCTATGACCCGAGTAATCCACACCATCAGTGGATATGACAAGGAGTATCTAGACTATCATTGGAGGTTTTCCATGAGACCACAGGATCTCATTTCTGCTTGCACTAACTTGGCAGCTTGAGGTGGCAGAGATGAAGAATCTCCAACTCTTTTCCCCTCTCTCTAGTAGTATCTTCCTCTCACTCAGGCACTTGCACTGTATCCGATGGCTTTGTACGTATGTGATGGATACTAAAACAAGGCCAAAGAAGGGGGTAGGGGGTCATGGCCAGGAATAGGGAAATAAGGGTGGGAAAGCAGTGGCCAGAAGTTGCATCAGTTTTGGTCTCTGCGTGGCCACTATCATGGACACTAATCATAGAATCGTTTGGGTTTGAAGGGACCGTGAAGGTCATCCAGTCCAACCCCCCTGCAGTGAGCAGGGACACATTCAACTCAATCAGTAGCTTGGAGTCCCATTCAACCTTGCCTTGAATGTTTCCAGGGATGAGGTATCCACCACCTCTCTGGGCAACCTGGGCCAGTGCCTCACCAACCTAAGCGAAAAAGAATTCTTCCTAATATCTAGTCTAAACCTCTCCTGTTTTAGTTTAAAACCATTAGCTCTTGTCCTATTGCTGCAGGCCCTGCTAAAAAGTTTTTCCCCATCTTTATCAGCCCCCTTTCAGTAATGAAAGGCTACAATAAGATCTCTTCAGTGTCTTCTCTTTTTTAGGCTGAAACCCCCCAACTCTCAGCTTCTCTTCATGGAGGAGGTGTTAAAGGCCTTTGGTCATTTTGGTGACCCTCCTCTGAACCCACTCCAAGGGGTCCACGTCTTTCCTGTGCTGAGGACTCCAGAGCTGGACATAGTATTCCAGATGAGGTCTCACCAGAGCAGAGTAGAGGGGTAGAATCCCCTCTCTTGCCCTGCCTGGCTGCACTTCTTCTGATGCAGCCCAGGGTACAGTCGGCCTTCTGGGCTGCAAGAACATATTGCCAGCTCATGTCAAGCTAATCTTCCCTGTGATAGGGAGGAGGCACTTTCAGAAGCCCTTCAGAGCAGCTACCTGGTATCAGGTGCTCTGAATCACCTTCCCGAGATTTGCTTCCCCCTTCATTGACTGTAAAGGGAAGAGTGTGCTTGGCTTCCCCAGGTACCATTCTTTATTACAGAGACAAAGTATTGAATGATTGTGAAGATGGAATTATCTTAATTATGCCTGTGTGTGGTCATTCCAGATCTAAAAAAAAACAATAAAAAGTCTTGCTCAGCTCTTTTCCAGACTTTAAGGGTTGTTAAGATGAGACATTTTCAGTCTCCATCAGCACATGTATCACTGATGTAAAACTTCCATCTACTAAATATATTTGGAGTCCCTGTTATGCACCTGTATTTTTCTGTGTATATTTCCTCTCTTTCTTTAATATGCATTATGTAATTATTATGGACATGTCATAATTACTAAAAAACCCCTAAAAATTACTATTAGATTTTATAAAAATCTATAAAAACTAAAAATAACTATGAAGAACTCAAAATGCATGAAGTGTACCTCTGTCCGGAAAAATGGATGTCCAGTTTCCCAAAGGATTTACTGCCTAAGTTACCAAGCTTTGTTTAGATACATGAATGACCTTACACATACCAGTTTCTCTTTGGGAAAATCACCTGCACTATTATTGCTTTGTATGTTTTGAGGCACATAATTAAGTCAATGCATAAAACAAATACCAGGCAATCAGGGTGCAGAATTGGGGGAAATAATGTAAAGTATCAGTTGAAATTGTGTTGGCTGCATAAGTAGATGTGATGACTTAATACATGCAGTTTTTGGCTGCGTAAGATCATTACTTAAAGTGATTTTCATACTTACATGGGCATATGCCAGAAATTTTTTGCAATTGGGTGTTATATATAAAAGACAGAATGACCTGGCTGTCAGAATGAGGGGAGGTTCCAAGACGAGCAGAATGAGGATGGTATTGTAGGTGGTCATAGAAGAAAGAAGGAGAAGATATGAAGCCATTAATGAAGCAAAATCCTAAAGGTGGGAGTGAATTAACAGAGATTGATTTCTATCTGGTACCTTCCAGTACCTGAATTAGCAACCTTCCAGTACCTGAAAGGTGGTACAGGAAAGCTGGAGAGGGACTATTCATAAAGGCTTGTAGTGATAGGATGAGGGGGAATGGGTATAAAATGGAGAGGGGCAGATTTAGGTTTGGTATAAGGAAGAATTTCTTCACCGTGAGAGTGGTGAGACACTGGAAGAGGTTGCCAAGGGAAGTTGTGGCTGCCCCATCCCTGGAGGTGTTCAAGGCCAGGTTGGGTGGGGCTTGGGCAGCCTGATCTAGCAGGATGTCCCTGCCCATGGCAATGAGGTTGGAACTGGATGATCTTTAAGGTCTCTTCCAACCCAAACTAATCTATGATTCTATGGCAATAGAGAGCTAGAAAAATGGTATTTTGGATTAATGGGATGGCCAAACATGAGGTTGCATGTAGGCAAAGCAAAAGAGTCACAGTCTTTCAGAGGTGAATGAAACTGGTGAACATGTTATCATGGTATTCTGAGGTTGATGCTGCAGATTTGGTGACCAAAACTTGGTCTTCATTTGTACTTTACGAGTCCTTTAACGAATGTAAATCAACTAGTCATGATAATGGTGAAACCAGCCTATGTCAAAAGCCAAAACTAAGTTAAACTTCATTAGATGAGCTTTGCTTTATTGCTCCGGACAAGATGTTGTTGGAGTATGAGTTAGGACATAGAGATAAGTTTTTTTCACTGCATAACTTTGGGTTTAAACTTGCCTCTGGAAATTATTTTTTATTTGGGGAAGAACTTAGGTTATTCAGTTTAGGTGCTATGATCCAGACCTTTCGTAAACGCACAAAGTTTTTAACAGGGTAGTTACAAATACTTGTATTGCGTGATGCTGGGGTCAAGGAAGACAGCAGTGAGTGTCATTAATGTTGAGAGTAGTAATATCATAAGAGTGAATGAGGCTGGATGGTGATGGGAGAGCATGGTTAAGGTAGGCCAGTTCTGGAGTCTCAAGCACAGGAAGGACATGGATCTGTGAGAGCGAGTTCAGAGGAGGACATGAAGATGATGTGAGGGATGGAGCACCTCCTGTATAAGGACAGGCTGAGAGAGTTGGGGCTGTTTAACCTGGAGAAGAGAAGGTTCTGGAAGATCTCAGGGCAGCCTTACAGATTTGAAAGGGCCTACAGGAAAGCTGGGGAGGGACTTTTTACAATGGCCTGTAGTGATAGGACAAGGGGAAGTAGTTTTCAGCTGAAGAGGGGAAATTTAGATGAACTCATAAGAAGAAATGTTTTCCTGTGAGGGTGAAGAGACTCTGGCCCACATTGTCCAGAGAACTTGTGGCTGCCCCATCCCTGTAGGTGTTCAAGGCCAGATTAGATATAGCTTTGAGCCCATGATCCAGTGGGAGGTGTCGTGGGGTTAGAAAAGGATGGGCTTTAAGGTCGCTTCCAACAGAAACCATTCCATGATTCTGTGATTCTATGACCTAATGGAACAATGAGACACTGCAAATGAAAGGATCATAACCTAAAGAGGGGACATGAGAGGGGCTGTTAGTAAAGTGAAGGATGAACCATGAGAATAGTATCTCATTTCATTTAACTGTCATGTGCAGCAGAAGTACAGACAAGGCCTGAGACTTGGTGTGGAGATATATTGTTTGAGTAACCTGAGTGAGAACAGTGTCAATGGAGGAATAGAGGCCAGATAGTAAGACGATCAAAAAGAGCACTCAGAAAAGAGATTCAAGACTGGAGTCCATTGCATATTCAACATGTCTGAGAAGTAAGAACAGGACTGAGAGGAGGCAGTAGGACATTTTGGCTGGAGGGACTTGAGTGGTTATTTAAACAGAAGTGAAATGCTGTGAGAACAACATTGACAGTTTTCCATAAAAGAAGGCACCAAGTTTTCATCCCATTAAGAGCTTTCCCTCCATGCTGACTGGCAGACATGTTCTTAGCTTGATTTTTAAACTCTGGTTGTACTTCTAGACCATGTTCTCATTTGTGTTTAACTCCTCATTCTTGTCTTTCTTTGTTTGCCTTGATGATTCAGATGGTTCTAATCCTCATTTTATAATACTTTCCCTATGGGTCTTGCAGCAGAAATTCAGGTGTTAATTTTCTAGGGGAGAAGACTTCTGCTATGTTTCTGCACTGTATCCTGAGCATTTGATTCTTGTGGGGATTCATGAATGTTGCTGAAATGCCCATATGAAATAGCAAATTAAGATGTGTTTTTTCTGTCCCTATGGTATATGCTATAGAAGACTGCTCAAAGAACATGGTCCAGAAACATTTGTTGCAGAGCTTGGAAAAGATATGTGTGTTTAATTATTCTCTGTCTTATTTATGAGGTGATCATTGCTTCTGTTCACCTTTCAAACTCAGTAATCGAACACCCTTAACTTGATGGTATTTGGCTGTGATTGCACCTGGTGCTGGAGTATGAGGTCACTTCATGTGTCATCTTTTTGCCTCCTTTCTTGCCCTTGGAAAACACATTCGCACCTCCTATACTCAAGACATGCCAGGGAATTGCATAAAGCCTTGGAGACTTTAAAATCAGAGCAAGCAGTGAACCCTTCTGCTGCTTCAAAAACAGTATTTCAGATGGAACCAACTGGAATCAGGGGAGTTTAATATGTAGTGGTGCCTTGGCACCTGCTTTGAAATGGACACTGTGTGTTTTGTACGTGTATTCAAAAGTTCCGGCTTTCCAGTGTGTGAAGGAGGCTACAGGAAAGCTGAGGAGGGACTTTCTACAAGGGCATGTAGAGATCGAATGATGGGGAATGTCTTTACATTGGAAAGGGTAAAGATTTAGGTGAGACATTAGGAAGAAATTCTTTATGATGAAGGTGGTTAGACACCAGCACAGGTTGCCCAGAGCAGTGGTGGCTACCCCCTTCCTGGAGGTGTTCAAAGCCAGTCTGGATGGGGCTTGGAGCCCCTGATCCAGAAGGAGGTGTTCCTGCCCATGGCATGGCGGTGGAACTGGATTATCTTTAACGTCCCTTCCAATCTAAACCATTCCATGACTCTGTGACCTTGTTCAGCAAAAAACTAGCAAGGCTTTTGAGCTTTAGGAATTTCTTCCGTTTCTTGCTTTTACACCAAGACAGTCCAGTCGTCATGGGTGAAAAGTTTGACTTCCACTGCAGAGTTTAAAACAAAAAGCTAATCTTAAAAATGGGGGGGGGGGGATGGTATTAATTTGCAAGCCATGGCAATAAAAAAAACATTACAGTGGAGGTGAAACTTGTGGGGTTATACCTTGGATTCAATTGAGATCTCTTGTGTTAATCTAGGCTTGGTTTTTTCCAAAGCCTGAATTCCAAATATGTTTTAATAATAGTAAGTGTGAAAATCTGCAAAGAAGACTTTAAGGCACTTTCAAAAAATACAGAATTAAATCCATTCAGAAACTTCTAATTTAAGCATATTTTAATGTGGGATGCGCATACACTCAGAAATTCAGCTTTGCGCTCACACATACTCTAAACTTTGGGTTTGAGCAGTTAAATTCTGACAGAGTAAGTATCACAATTGATAATTTTGCTGCTTAGCACCAAGAAACAAGGTGAATTAAAATTCTCCTCACTGTGTGCCTTGGAGCCCATTCCACCTGACTCATCAAATGAAAAATTCATCAATTAATCCTCTGACAATAACGATATATACACAAAAATCAATCCAGGATTGATTTTTTGAGCCCAAACATGAAAACCAACTCCTGGCTTGCACATAATGTGAAATTTCTCTTCATTTCAACCTTATTATTGAGTATAAAAGCTGAAGTGTTCATAGAATTATTTGTTCTAAGTCAACTACAAAGGTGGGATTGTTTGAGGAAGGGTGTGCACGCCATGGAGATGTTCTGAATCGCTATCGGAGCCAGCTAATAAAGTTGTCAGATGCATGTTAGGAGCACAGCTGATAGGAGTCCCCCCAGAAGGCAACCAGTGGAGAGAGACACTGATCGCTGGGATCTGACGGGAGACCACCCAGGGTAGCTCACAGTCAGCCGCGTACCAGGCAGGATCAAAGGGAGGGAAGAGCAATGTAAAATAAACTAAACTCAGAAACAGGAGTGCTGAAATGTCTTGATGGGGGGGACGCCGGTGCTGCAGCCGAAGTGGTGAATTGTGAGGCTGAGGCACGTCACTTTGCAGGGATTGTAACAAATTCTCAGCAGCAGAAAATGAGATAATAATTTGTCAGGTCTCTGACTTGTAATTCATACCACTTTTTCAATGAAAAGGAAAATTTCAGCAGATCCGTGTGTGCTAGGGTGTCTACTACATTGCTGTCTCTTTCTTTTTTTATGTAATCCACTTCAGAGTATATAATGTACATCGAAATGATGAGTACTTCCCTAAAATGACTATATATTGATCTGATGAGAAGTTAAAAACATAAGTTCATATTTGCACTAATGTTACAGCATTTGAGATCTAATTGATGCTGGGAAGTATTTTTGTACTGCATTACATATCAAAACGTATAAGGTACACAGTAGAAATCCCAGATAAGAAAATCTCTCAAATCTCTCAAGATAAACACAGGTTGCTTTTTATTTGAGGTACAAAAGAAAAGTAGCCTGGTTCCCGCATTATGTGTATAAGCCTGTGGTTTTAACTCCTCATCGGATTAATGTTTTAAGCAACCTTACCTCCAGCATAAGAAACACTGATAGCAACTTGTTGAATAAGTTCTTGCCTCTGAATGCAGTGCGAAGGAGATGATAGATAAAAATCTTTTGAGTGAAAGAATTCGGGTTTTGTTCTTCGTGTCACCTCTGGCAGCGATTCACTGCTTTCTTCCCACTTGTAAAAATGATATTCAGGCGGTAAAGAAGAACCCAAATGATGTTAAAGAGTTGAAAACTGACACGGTGCAGCATGCAGGCAATAATCAAATAGCAGATATATTAACTTCTGATGGATCTTTGTGAAGTGAATGTGTGTATTCACAGTGCAGATCAACATTAGCATATTTATCAAGTTCTGGATGCGTGGAAAGGTGGAAACACACTTCAGGAATACTTGATTGATGTGTATTTCCTCAGTCATAAAACTACAGAGAGTTTTGGTAAGAACACAGACTGTGAGATGCTGTGTTGTTATTTTTACTTTCTTAGTTGAACATGAAGACCACCGTCTTCAAAAATTGTATGTGTGATAGGAACAAGGATGTTGTCATAACTGTTTGTCAGCACATTAAATATTCAGATGTACACGATGAATTTGGCTCCAAAGAGAATATCAGAACCTATATCTGTTACCATGCTATATTTCCCTCTAAAATATTACTGCAAAGTGTGACTCATTGCAGGAGAATTTTTGTTTGCTCTTTCAATTTACAGTTCTATTAAGAGTCTTAAAGTATAGACAGTTTCAGAAATTATATTCATAGGTTTTGCTGTTGTCACATAATTAGGGACTGAAGGAAGTTAGGAGGGAAAACGGTAGTTGGTATAACTTACTTTTAGATATATTAAAGTTGAATCTGAATTCTGGTCTTTTGTTTCAACTGTGCTTCATACATTTTTTTATATGTATAGATTTACATAATCAATCCCTGTGGGAAATGTGCTGTTACCAGAGAGTGAGTAATAAAGAGTAACTTGAAGGTAGAGAGCATGTATATATTTCAGAACATGCTTCAATAATTTATTTTTATAATGTTTATTTGGATTTACCTTTGTGATTTATATCATATTGGTAATGTATATTTTAAATTTTATTCGTGAATTCTTGTATGTGTTATTTCTAAATATAAGGCTAAAATGTACTATTACCATTCTTACAAAGCCAAACATTCTTTCTAATGCAGGTTAACATTAATTTGGTAAAATAATAAAGTAATGCCCTTTATCTTTTCAGAGTCCATTTACATGGTGTTTTAATTTAAAGAATATTTTAATAATTATAAATTATTTTAATGCTGGGAGATTTTACTTCTTTCCTTTCATATATAAATTTCCTCAGTAAATTAGGTTTATATCTTACAGTCACTATGGATAAACTGGCAATATGCTCGATTATCACTGAGCCGTTATTCAGGTGTTATGCATTAGAACAGATTAAAATTCTTTCTTTTCCTTTTTCCTTAAAGCATATAGGAAAGTTGGTTTTTTAATTTGAGTAGGTTCCATGTAGATGGTTTCCGATGTGGGCATTTGCATTGCATCTAAGCCCTGTATTAATTAGTGACTGCTGCAGCCAGGGACCTGGTGCAGAAGGTGGTCAGCGGGGGCTGCCCTGGTTGGCAGCAGCGCTGGGGAAGGAGAGCTGCATCCCAGACAGCCCTGGAGAGGCCAGGAGAAGCTTCCCTTCAGCGTGGTTTAATAGTGCTTCTCTTTTCAGGAGGCTGCTGGTGTTTTCAGGGGTTCTCTGTTCTGTGGTGGGGTTATAGCTGCCTTTCGGAGTCAGCAAGCGCTTCTTAAAATGCACAGCAAAGGCACACTGAACCTTGAGAGCAATTGAGTGATTTTAGTGTTTCTGCTTTTTCTAAATTCTACTTTTACAGCTAATGAGTTATGAATAAATACTGTGCTTTCTTGCCAATTGTGTAAATGTGTGGTTATTAAATGCAACATGAACTATAATTTAAATGGCTGAAATAGATAAAGAATATACCTAATCTGTTTTTTTTAGGCAAAGGTTTATGCTCTGTCATATGTATGCTGTACACACCAAATCCATATTAATGTATCTATATGAAAATACACCTCTGCCTGATGATTATTACACTGTGGAATCTCACAAACTTCAGAAAAGAGCAGCAAATAGTAAGGACGTCTTTTACAGGAAAGCCATTTTTGTGTGCGTGTCTGAAAATATATGTAGGCATCACACATTAAGCAGACAGTTTGGAGAATACCAGGCTCAGTTTGTGTTTTCAGTCTAACAGGGTGTGTTTCTCAAAGCTAATAAGAAAATTACGTATTGTTTAGCAAAAAGGAAAATGCTTTTGGTTGCAGGCATTCTCTAAATGAGTTTTTGTTAAACTGCACCTCGAAATGTTATTGCTCAGTTGAGCCAAATCTTGCACCCACCTAAAACAGAGAGAGCAGTGTTTGTTTGAAAGTCCATGTTCCTTTCCTGAGAAAGCAACTCTGTGGAGTCTCATCTGTTGTGTCTGTGCATCCTCACTTACCTCTGTCAGCGTGGCTTGATCCTTCGTAGCTGAACAGCTTCAGAGATCCCTGAGCGCTGGCTTAGCCCACGGCATTGGTTACAGAGGGAGCACTACCCTTTTTCCTCATAAAACTGTTTTGAGATCTGGTGATGAAAATTGCTATTATGACATCTATTATTATGAAGGTGATGCTTTAACGTGTGTTTTTGAACTAATGGGAAATTAAGATCATGCTTCAGTTTTATCATACGCTTGCAGAAGTGTGTCCTTAATATCCCAGCCACTTTGAATTCAGTTTGGCTGGGACTTGGGCTTTGTTTCAACATGCTTAAATTTCAGCATATGTTCAGCTGAATGAGAGCTTTGGTATACAGATGACAAGTCTAGATGTTACCATTTGCATCATTCCTTCCTCATTTAAAAAAAAATCAAAACATACATTACAGATGCTGAGTTTTGATTGACATTGAGGTGGGAATTGGGGTTTGGGGCCATCCGCTTTCTTGTTTGGTGTGCATGCTTATTTTGTTCAAGCTCTAAATGAAAGTTGAGGATTTATGCCATGTCCTTCTGGGATATTTTTTTTTAAACAAATGGTACTGAGAATATTGGTGCTTTTCTATCTTTGTATATTAGAAATCTTACTGTGCAAGGTTTCATGCAAAAAATGAACCTTCCTAAAAGGATAAAAAGGCTGTAGCAGAATCTCTTAAATTTGTTTTCTGTATCGCTCTTTTTCATACTAATATGCCATAGTTCCATTTGAATAATAAACTGGCATTCATGTAACAAGCAGGATGGAAATTCAGAGGTTGGTATTTTGCAATAGCAGCAGTAGAATGGGGAGACACTGCAATCTGTCCTTTCCACTCTTCACTCTGTTATATGTTGGCTCTGCAGCTGATATGGCCCTGCTCCAGCTTTGGCTTTGCAGCTGATAAGGGTCTCTGAACAATGAATTATTTTAGAACTGTACTTTGCCATGTGAGCTGCATTACCTAGGTAAAATGCGGTGAGTTGTAGAAAAAGATAATTCCATATTCTGTGGCCAGTTGGAAATAATTTCCTTACACTTGTGAGTCTTAGTCTTGTATCATTTTGATGTGGCTTTTGTATTCTTTCTGAAATAGTTACTCCTGCATTTAAGGTTTATATCTCCTAGTCAATAAGCTTTGCTGACATGGGCTTACTTTTAATAACATCTTTGCTTTATTAAAGAGATATGTGTCTTTTTACATGAAAAATATATCTTTTCTAAGAGATAAAGATGGTGGGATTTCTGACTAGACACACAGCAAGTATAGCAGTTTTTATCTTATGTCACTTCTTAACTGCACATTAAAGTTTATCTCAGACTACAATAATAGCATAGTTACAGGGATTTTCCTTAAAGTTTATTAGTAGAATTTGAAATACGTCTATTTTTGTGAAGGTATAGCCCTGTAAAGCTCAAATTCATAATTGAGAATTTAACTGCTTTGTGTAAAAGAGAATACAGTTCAATGAATGTATCCAGCCACATGTTTTTTCTATATAATACAGATGTATGTGTGTATTAGAATTTATATTCTGTCATTGAAGCCATGATTTCTCACAAGTGCCAGGATCACTTTTCTAACTCAGCAATCAGTTGATGGTTGGGTAGAAGGACAGAGAAAGGAAGAGGAGAAAGCACTTGGCAATAACTTAATTACAAAACCCATACATAACTGGACATTCAAAAAAAGGCTGTGTTCCTCTATTTTTCTAAGGCAATTTGTATGCCAAATGGCAAAATTCTCATTTTAATCTGGAACTAAGTGGCCCATTTGAATTGGATTTTTTTTGTGGCATCAAGGGGAAACTCTAGGAAATAAAGAAGGACAGTTGGTAGCAAAGATGGTTGTAGAAACAGCAAGGGTTACCATTTTCACCACTTTCAATGAGTGGTTGCGGGGTGATCGTGCATGCGATATAATGACATCCCCGGGGAAGTCAGGCTTTGATGACCAGGGATTATGAAGGCTCGTTTCTGATATAAATTAAAGGGTACCTAGAGAAAATTGCTTGAAAAGTAAGAACTCAACTACCCTCAGCTGAAGCAGAGAATATTGTGTCTCCAGGTAAATCTCTTCAGAAAATCCAACATACAACAAAAGTCACTGGCTTTCTTCCTCCTGAGCAATGGCTGCCACACTTATGCATCATTGAGAGATTTGATGGGAAAAATACAAAGCCTTCAAAGGCACCTGGCCTTGTTTATTTGAGGTAGTATAATGTTCATTATCCATTGTTACACTATGTAAATCCACTTTTTACCCCTAATCCACCTCTCTTCCACATTCCCCTTGAAGGACACTTCTTAAGAGAGCCTTTTACAAGAGAAGAGGCCTTGTTGCTTTGTTTAAACTCCTTAGAAAAGTTGTCATCATAGATCAGGGGAAGAAATTTTCCAAAGAAAAAACCCAAGTCTTCATTGTATCCTAGACCTGAAGTCAGCAAATATTCCAATCTACTGGGATTACCACATTTTCCTCCACTGTTCCATATCCTCAGTGAGATTTTTTGTTTTGACTTTATTTCTGATAATTTCTAACCCACATGAAGTATCTGAAGAGTTGCAGTAGGGTTCTACTCATGAGGTTACCACCCTTCAGCTGCCACGTCATTGGGAATAGTCACCCAACTGAGGATATTAACGGTTGCATGTGTAGTAACAAAGGGAATATTTGTCGGTCGGTCTATCTGTGGACTATCTGCTCCACTTCTTTTACTCTCAGCTTGAATTCCTTATGAGCAAAGAAATACTCTCTAACTGCATTTCAGATGAGAGTGCTCATAGGAACTTTGATTACCTCCTGCGTGCCAAAAGGCAGAATTTACTACCTTCAGTTATTGACAAGGGCTTGAACCCAATATCAGTGGTGTGTATGTATCTGTGGCTGCTAGGTAAGTGTTGTGTATGTATGTGACATCATTTGTCAAACTTTGTGTGTGGCTTGATAGCTGATGTCTTCTGTACTTTTCATCCAAGCATTCCGTCAAAACAATGATAGATCTCATGAGTTCCTGGAGGTTTTGAGGAATGGTTGCTAAACAGAGAAAACATATGAAAGCATTTTCCATTCTTGACATTTGGCAGTCTAAGTTCATCTCAAAGATGGGCTCAGAGTTTTATCTGAATCAGTTAATTAACTCACTGCTATTCGTTCCAAAGCCATTTTCATCTCTGACCTTGTTTGTGGAGTCTGGCACTGTTATCTAGAAAGAAGCCACCCTTTATACCTTCTCTGACTCTCTTAGAGTGTAGTTTGACTATTGAGATGCTAAGTTGCCTAGTGAGAGAGAGAGAGAGTCTTAAAATGAATCATGCAGTGGGTTATGCATTGTGTCTCCATCTGTTATCAGTTAGAAGGTGAACCTTTCCATCCAGACATCAAGACATACTCCGATATGCATTATCTTCGGCTTGCTTCAGAAACATGCCAGAATGTGAAGTCTGTGAAGCATGAAGAAAAGCAAGCTGCAGACTTTTATAAAATGTTGTGCCTGTGATAGGAGGGCTGGTTTTGATGCCAGGTTCAGGTTAGCAAGTAATTGTTTGAGTAATACAGGTGTTGCCCAGAGGCGCTTGCCCGTTACAGTGGAATTTGTACTAATCTCTGCACAAAGTAGAAGGGTTGCATGCCGCAACTGTGGTTCTTCAAGACATTATGGGAACTGTAGTCCCTAAATCCTCCCTCCTCCCATGCTCGCTAAAGCTACTGTTGAACTAGGAAAGAGCTAGGAGAGGAATCTTTCCTACCACCACTGTGTGGACAAGAAAGCCTAAAGTGTCTGTGTGGCAGTGGTAACGTGCACAATGCAGTCTGGCAATGTGCATTTGAAGCCCAGAAGTCAAATCTGGGCAGTATCAAAAGAATTGTGACCAGCAGGTAAAAGAAGGCAATTCTCCCACTCCAATCTGGTGAGATTGGACGCAGCTGGAGTCCTGTATTCAGTTCAGGAGTGCTCCACACAGGAAGGACATGGAGCTGTTGTAGCAAGTGGCAGAGGAGGAAACAAAGATGATCCAAGAGCTGGAGCACATCCAATACAAGGGCAGGCTGAGAGAGTTGTGTTTGTTCAGCCTGGAGAAGAGAAGGCTGCAGGGAGACCTTAAAGCAGTTTCCAGTATGGAAGGGGGCTCCAGGAAAGTTGGGGAGAGGCACTTGATGAGGGACTACAGGGACAGGATGAGGGAGAATGATTTTCAGCTGAAAGAGGGGAAATTGAGATGAGATCTTAGGAAGAAATGTTTTTCTGTGGGCGTAGAGAGTCCCTGGCTCAGGCTGCCCAGAGGAGTCGTGGCTGCCCCATCCCTGGAGGTGTTCAAGGCCAGGTTGGATGGGGCTTGGAGCCCCGATCCAGTGGGAGATATCCCTGCCCATGGCAGGAGGGGTGCAACTGGATGGGCTTTGAGGTCCCTTCCAATCAAAACCATTCTATGATTCCACAATTCTATAATTCTGCTAATGCTAGATGCTTGATATATGATAGATGCTATACGTGTATCTAGAACTTAATTTAATGTATTGCCCTAATATTTTTTCCTCTGGCAGCATCCTAAATAATATTATTTTTTGTGCTGTCACTTGCTCAGTGTTTAGAAGAGTAGGATGAGAGACCCATTACCTGCCCCAAAGGGATTCCAGCCAAAGCTTCGTGAAGTAAAAAGATAAATATTACCTTTTCACAGCTACAGGTACTGAGACACAACAGGCTTGTGGCTTGAATGAAATACAGATGCTGATTCAGATACAGAGCTGATTTACCATTTAAGAGTTTGTTTTTTACAGTTCTGTACATAAGCCATTTGACCATGCTTGTTTTCCTCTGTCTTTCAGTAGTTAATATTTTTAACCCACCTATTTCTAAACTACTTAGCGGTACTCATGCATCCTAATGCTGTCCCTGAAGCAGCTGATTGTAATAACTGCACTAAGAGCATCTGTAATAAAGAAAACCTGCTGTTTTCTGAGCCATTCAGTCTAAATTTTTAGTGAGTAAAAGTGTGGACTACTATGTGAATATGATATTCAAATGTAAGTATATCCTGACATTGCATTGTTCTTCGAAGTAAGAGTCAAATGTTGATTTTGCTTATATTTTTTTAATTACCAAAATCATATTTTAGTCTCTAATTTTACCTATTGTTCAGCTGTTTTACTGAACCATTTAAAAAAGCTGCCAAAATGGCTGGATGCCTTCTTCGCTGCTTTAACCCGATAGAATTGTGCTGTTGCTCTTTAACTCCAGTACAGCAGTATGTCTCCCTGCCAAACTGAAACGATGTGAAAAATTTAGTTATATATCACACTTATTTTTCTTCTAAGTGACATTATTGGCCCCGCTAATAGTGTGACTAACCTCATAATATTCAGTCTCTTTCCCCCAGGAAACATGACTCTGTTCTTCCCCATTTAATTTGATGCCAGACCATGTGGTGTTTCTTTTAAGTTCTTCTTTATCTCAGTGTTGTAGTGTGGGGCACCTCTCTAGATTATTTCAATCTCTCTTCATATGTAAAGATAATGGTAACATCCACAATGGGAAACAGTCACTGTAAGAAAGCACACAGCTTGGTGTTTCCTCTTTTTTTTCTTCTTCCAACTTCAACCATGGTCTTTCCTCTGAAAGAACGAAAACCACGGAGCTTATCAAAATAACTTACCTCCCTGACTATTGATTGTCTCCTTTAATAGTCCGTTAGAATTAGATGGAGAAAATACTTTTTAGATCTTTTGGTCTGCCCCCCTGCTAGTTCAGCCTTGTTCCCTTCATTATGCTGCTGAGTGTTCCTTCTAGTTTCTTGAGAAATTATTCCACTATTTCTCTGTCAGGAAGATTTTCCTGATATGCAGCATGCATTTTTCCTTTTTTTATTATTTAATTTGGTAAAATATAATAATAACTGATAGAAATATAATAACTATTCCTAGTTATATTTCCCTGTCATTCCAAGATTTCTCTTTCTTACTATGTACTTAAACATTTCAAGCATTCCTACATGGCAACCTGTCAGATGAGCAAAAATATAACAACAAAATACATGTAACAAATAGCAAAAATATAAGGAAATAATAACGATAATGGGAGACCTTATATCAGCCTTCCAGTACCTGAAAGGGGGCTACAGGAAAGATGGGAGGGACTTTGTAGAAAGGCCTAGAGTGATAGGACAAGGGGGAATGGCTTTAAATTGGAAGGGGGGAAAATTGGATACTAGGAAGAAATGTTTTCCTGTGAGGGTGGGGAGGCACTGGCACGGGTTGCCCAGAGAAGTCATGGCTGCCTCATCCCTGGAGGTGCTTAAAACCAGGTTGGATAGGAGCAACCTGGTCCAGTGGGAAGTGTCCCTGCCCATGGCAGGGGGTTGGAACTGGGTGACCTTTAAGATCCCTTCTAACCCAAACCATTCTATGATTCTATGATTCTGTGATTCTGTAATGTACTGGTGATTAATTTTATTTTGTGAGTGTTTTTCTTTTAACTCCCTCTTATTTCAGAATTGATTATATACTGAATTTCAGTATGATAGGGAAGATTGAAGAAATGACTGCAAAAGAGGTCTATTACCTGTGATTTCCCAACCTTTTTTTCTCACTTCTACCCTTGTTATTCTGTGAACCTACTCTATTATTCTGAAAATTTAATATAAGTTTAGCAACTGATATAATCTCAAGGTCACTTATTGCCTTGTAAATTTGTTTCTCTCATTACATGTATGGTCTTTGAACTATTTTCCCTGTTTTATTCAGTGTCATTTTCATGATCCTAATCTCATTTTTTATATATATTTTTCTTTATGAGATCTGAAACTTAAAGCCCTCTAGGTTCTTTTGTATTATTTGTCTGTTCTTTTTGGTATTTACATCTATGGCCAGTTCAGGGTTTTTCATCTTTGATTCTGTTAATGTATTCATTATCATCTTTCATTTTGTAATGACATTAAAACATAACTTCGTTGACAAATTTATTTTTAACAGTATTTTATTGTAAGATGTTCTCTAGACTGAAATTCAGTTGAGGTTTTTTTCCTTCTTTTTTTTATTGATTTATTCATTTATTATTTTTTGTAAACCTGCCTCAATTTTTATTTGTGATTCTAGTATCACATTTACTTCTACCCCAACTTGAAGCTGCAGGGTCACATTGAAAATGGTCCATCACAGATTTGTGAGCAGTATGGTACCTCAGTGGTGCTGAGATACCTGAACTGAGTCAGGAATGGAGATTTCCTAAACGAGTTCTTCCCAGCTATATTCCTCAAAGCTTAGTCTCCATCCCAGAAAACCAGCTCCCAAAAAGTAGAGTCCATCCTTCACAAAGGATTATCTTCACAAAGAGTTATCTTGCCAGCAGTTGAAGATCTCCAAAATGAAGTATTTCTATGTTAAAAGGACTTTCCTGGCATCTTTTCACATCAGTCATCCTTGGTTGTAAGTTTTCTTGTGTGTAAAGTGTTCTTTGATATTTTTATATATGATTAATCAGAAAGTCAAAGCACGTTGATAATCCACATTTTCATGGCTAATTATTATTGCCAATTTCTTTCTGCTGCATAACTCAATTCAGAACAGTGGAAAGGAAAAATGCAAATCTTTTAAAATAAGGTATGGAGATGTTTAAATGCTGTTAGCAAAAACCTGCATGCTTTAATTTTGTAGTATGTGTTGGTTTGTGAAATTAATTCAGACAGGAGTTATTTCAGGTTTTTACCTTAAAATTTAGCTCCAACTTTGTCAGTTCTGTAAGTTGGAATGATTGTCTTAAGTGCTGAAACATTGACAACATGATTGCAATTCCATGGAGTAACAGAAAAGAGTAAATTATTTGGGTTTATTCTTCTGTTGATTGCATAGCAGCAAGGTAGGATTTCTGTAAAAAGTGTAAGTTTAGTTAATTTTTTGAAATGGAAGCCTCAAGATGCTTCATTTAGCTGACCATTGTCTTCTGTGAGGTTGAAAACAGACGTGCAATGACCTGTCAGCACTCTGCTGCAGTGCCATTGTGCATAAATAATTATTATTGCTTTTACTGTTGACCTGCTGACTGTAACTCAATGCCAAAGTATATATCACAGCTAGCATTTGCAAGTTTCAATACACTTGTTCACGCTATTCTTTTATTGTGTAGTAAAATATTACCTTGATTTTTAAAGGCTTTGACCTGTGGCACACAGGTAAAGCTAATATTTTATCAAAGTCACTGATGATTGGGGCGGGGTGGGGGTTGTCTCTGTTTGCGAATGCTGATATCAGTACGTTGGGTCTGTACTGTCCAGATTGTCCAGAGCTGAGTGTTTTTGTAAAAACAACAATAAAAATCAGGTATGAATCAGTACATGGAGGTCAGAGATTTTTTTTTTTTCCAGATCTTGAAGAATGTCTGCTGCGGTGTTCCTCTTGTTCATATCTCCTTTTTTAATTCCCCAGGTGTTCACTGCCTGTTATTCGTTGCCTCTATCCCTTCTGTCCTCCTATTTGCCTCTCCTGCTTTCGCACTTCACCCAGCTTGGGGTGATTTTTACTTTCCTATTTGTCTTCTTTCTTCTTCACTGCAGAGCACTGTGCGTCCAAGGGCAAAAAGCATCCATTTCCTTGCAGCAAGGTCAAGCAATCATCTTCATCCTTTTCCTTTCTTCTGATGGTTCTCATCAATTTGTGAGAATCTGTTTAGGACATCAGCTCCTGGGGATCTGGGTTATATCTGGGGTAGCAGAGCTGATAAGTGCATCTTATTCGTGTTTTAGCTTGCTTCATGGTGCACTCTGTAACATATTTCCTGGTTGCCCCACCGTGCTTTTGATGAGAGCAGTCTAAGAGGAGGCAAACCAAATTTCTTGTGTATGAAACCAAGCCAGAAGGTATATTTCACCCAAATCTGCATATGTTTCACCCAAATTTGTGTACATTTCACCTAAGTCTATGTAGTGTGGTGGATGCTGGATCAACAGTTCTGCTCTACAAGCCCTGGCCATTGTGCTGCACTCGCTGCTGATGTCAAGCTGCTAATGAGAACACTCCTCACATGACTAGTTCTGCAGTGGGTCAGCGTTGTCCATGGTTTGTTAGCTTTGTTGACTTCATTGAATTGCGCCTGGCAAGAAGTGGGCAGAGGTGCACTAGAATTAATACTCATATCCGTAAATGCCAGGGTAGGCTTTGCAAGAACAGTCTCTTAAAAAGAAGTTAGATTTGCCAGTCAAAGAAGATGGTGGCATAAAACTGAAAAAAAATTGAGATTCTCTCCAGTTCTGAGTGATATGAAATATACTATGAGGTTGCCAAGCAGGCAGTTATTTAAACAGTTGTGTAGCAAATTAAGGTTACTGTTCATATTAATCTAAAGTTCATATTCGAAGAACTGCAATTGCAGTGTCTTTAAGAAGGGCACACAAAAAAAATACATTTCAAGTGTAGTTACTACTGTGTTGGTTGTTTCTCAGCCAAATATGTATTTCTTCATATGGTTAAAATTATAGTGTAGATGAACACTGTATTCAGCTTCTGCATGCACCTAAGAACAACCTATGCTGCGTTTAATATCCTCTCCTGATCTCATTTTTCCTTTTCAATTTATTTTTTTATTGCAAGCCGGTAGCACAGAGCCATATAATAAATGCATTATTGAAAGTATTGGAAGTCTTAATTGATGACAGGGATGCATGAATGTTTCACACGGCCGAAAACACTGAAGCTTTCCTGAAGGGATGCAAGGGAAGTCTTTAAATTTTAAGTAGTGAATATTGGCAGCTCTTGGAGTGAGAGCCCTGTGTTTAAATATTTCTCCGCTGTAAGTTTTTGATCTGTTATCACTTCTCAGGGAGAATTACCCCTCTTTTCCCCATGGCCTGATACGTTCTGCTTGCTACACTCGCATACGTATTGCTGCAAGCTTGCACTTAGTGTAACAGAGCTCCATATTTTAACAATACATTGGCTCAAAATTGTGACCTTTTACATAAGGAGGAACAGGACGTTCCAGCCTTCTGTGTGCTTGGGAAAACACTGAGGCCAGGAGCAGTCAGCTCTTTACTCAGCTGCAGCCTCTGTTTTGCTGACTGCTGTCTCATAAGTAAAGTTCCCGGGTAAGTCTGTGATGCCTGTCAGAAACTGTTGTGAGTCTGGCCTCCCTCCTTTCGTACATGTGAAAGCAACGTGTACAGCTACGGTGACAGATGGAGGAATCCCACCTGAGATGCCCCATGCTTGGGAACAGCACCCTAATGTGGTTCCAAACACCCGCATAGATGGGGCAGGATCAGTCTCTGCTTCACAAAGCGCCTCCTCATGTGCATCTCGCTCTCAGCTTTGTCTGAGCATGATGTACTTTGACATTTTCTATACTCTTAAACCAAACACAGCGAGAGGCTGTTGTCTAACCCTGAGGGCAGATGACATGCTGTGACTCCTGTGCATGCAGGTAAACTTTTTCCTCTGCTATCCTCCAAAACAAAGGGAAACTGCCTTCTCCGTGCTGCTCTCTGGGAATGGCCTGAGACCCTGCTATGAACGCCTGTGCCCTTTTTGGAGAGCACAGAATAAATGAGGCAGGAGATACAACAAGGTACCCAAGCTTGAGCAGGTGTCCTTGCCTAGTTCAAGCTCCCAGGCTATGCCACAACTGGAATAATTGTTAGCTGTAGGCAGAAAGGAAACATGTCATGTTTACACGTATTTTCAACCTGCTACCTAAACTAGCAGAAGTAACGTAGCATATGAAGCGTTTATATACAGGATTGCTTTCCTGCAGCTCTGCCTGTATGAAAAATAGGTGATTTTAACTCTGCTGCAGGAGGGATAAGAGTAAAAAGCTTGTGAGGTGCCAGGCAGAAAAAAAAAAATGGACAAATATTTAAAAGGAATTCATGTCTCATAACTTTGCAATTTATGTTGCTGATGGTAAAAAAAAGAAGGATGATTTCAGCAGAGGGGCTGAGAACATGCAGTATGCAGGCATTTTTTCCAGCTAGAACAATATTCCTTTAGGGCATTTTGGAAGATGCAATAGCTGATTCTGAAGCTAGTTTAACTGCATGAATGTGTGGTGTTGTGTTTCTTAGGTGTAATTTGGGGAAGAGGACAGGTAACTAAGGTAGCTATGAAGTTAATGAAGCTGCAGACTTAAGTGGCTAATGTAATTTTCACTCTTGTTTTATTTAAAGGGAGACTGCCAGCTTGGACTAGAGTCAATTTACAAAAAATGTTTAGATACTTACAGAAAACACAGCTCACTGTGCTCGCCAATTTTAGTTTCTCTGTAGTCGTGTTTTCTAATGAATATGGGGTTTTTGCCATCTCTTCAGAATCTCAGTGAAGCTATAGAGGGAGTCTCATCGTGCAAATGCTCGAATGCTTCATGTTTTCTCTGCATATAATTTTGTATATAAAGTTATGCCTTTGCCTACGTACATACTACATTGGAACCGGAATATTTACAAAGATAAACTGATCGTACCAAGCACAGAATGATGTAAAAAAACACAGAGAAAACCTATTAGAAAAACGGGAATGAAATCTTTTTCTCCAGAATCTTGCAGTTTTAGTAACATTGGGTATTGGTTATAACCTGATGGATAAATAGGTAGAACTGCAAGTTCCTATTTAAGGAGTAATCAGTGGGTTTAGTTCTTAGATGCCTTTTCTTGCAAACATAGACTAATTTAAAGTTTGTTTTATGAACAGTACAACATAAAACAAGTTGTATTTCCCTCTCTTGTTTGGGAACTTTTGCAGGAGCTTGCAGTACATGCTGCTTTAATTTATCATTCTAATATATTGCTCCATGGGGGCCACAATAAGATTGTTACCACAATTCAAATATTGCCATTTCCTGATTTTCATTTTTGGTTTTTAGTATTTACTGTGCAAAACATAACTTTGATACTATTTTGGGACAGAATTTTGTAAAATTTGAGTATAAAAAGTAAACTACTGAAAAGAAACAGAATTACCATTACAGTAACACTTGGGTGTCCCTTTCAAGATTGAGCTGCAATATTCAGAAATCTGTGCAAGCAGAAAAAAAGAGATTGTACGTTGTCAGGTCTTGTGGCAAGCAGCTTCTTTCAAGGTTGGTCTGTTAAATTATCCTGTAATTGACATATTCATCCTGTCTCCAGTGAAAAAAATCTTATTCAACAGACAGGAGATGCGTTAGAGGAACTCTTTGCTTCAGCATCTTTGAAATCTACAGGAAGGAACCCTTTTTCTTTGAAATTTTACTTTTCTCTCATTTCCCGTATATTATGTAAAGCAAAGCTTAATCATGAAAGTGTTGACTGTTAAGCTGCATAGTTTTGAATACATATGTAATGTGGTTTTCCATATTTACAAATTTCACATTTTTTTCATAGAAACGGTGTATAATACGTCATGGAGGTTTTTTCACCAGGTCAGTCCTCAATCAAATTGAGACTAATTTTCCCAGAAACTCTCAATAGCGTATTTCTTCAGTGAGAACTATTATCGAAGTGCATATTTTGTCACAAACCATTATTTCCACCTTTGCCACATGATATTTATTGTAATCAGGAATTATAGAATCCCCTCCCTCACCCTGCTGGTCCCACGGCTTTGGATGCAGCCCAGGACACAGTTGGTTTCTGGGCTGTGAGCGCTCGTTGCTGGCTCATCTTGAGGTTCTCATCCTCCAGCACTCCAGGTCCCTCTCCTCAGGGCAGCTCTCAATCACATCATCTGCCAGCCCGTATTGAAACCACGGATCGCCCCTACCCAGGTGCAGGACCTTGCACTTGGCCTTGTTGAACCTCCTGAGTTTCACACAACTAAACTGTATGAGCTATTTCTAAGGTTCTCATTTTTTTCTCTTAACTAATGGTGTAATTTTGAAATGCACTAAAGTATGGACCTTAATGGGAAAATTCGTTTTTAAAAATCTGCTTATATTCAAACACTTTACTTTGAGCAGAACCTGCTGGAGGCACCTGATGCATCCAACATTGTTCACTGTAACATCACAATTTATTTTCATACTGTTGGGTCATCATATCATTGGAATTGAATCATGTGGATTATCATCTATCTCAATAATTTCGAAGTCCTTAAGATAATCAGTATTTTCTGGTGGCAGGAAATAAATTAATGCAATCTTGCAACTTATAGAAGATTTTTAGCTCTAAATAAGGAAAGCGTATTCCCAGTTGCAGAAATGGCATGTTCTTAAGAGTTCTGCTGTTGTCGTTGATATATTTAACATCTTCCATTAGAATGCAGCCACATCTTGCATCTTTTTAACTGATTGAAATGTCTAATTTGTTGTCAGGCATTTTGTACTTTGATTTAATTAGTATTGGTGACTCCTGTATTTAATGACAACATGTACCCATAACTGAAATCCTTAGTGTCTTATAAAAATCATAAATAAAAATTACCCAGCATACCAGGTTTGGATCTTGATAATATATATTTTTAGCTAATTTTGCATACACACATTAATCTTTTATTATAAAAAAGATTCTAGTCCAGGCAACTAGAGTTTGCTAAGGCATAGCACATTCTTCCTTCCATAATACAGTAACTCTCAGCATGCATAACCCTCCTTCCCAAACAAACTGTGGTGCCTGAACTCCCTGGGAAGTGTTTGCAGATATCTGTGTGTCGGTAGTGATGATTTATCTTAATCTTTTCTGGAACTGAAATATTATTTTGAGGTATCGGGAGACTTGCTTCTGTTAACCAAAAACAACAGAGGGTGCTCTTTCATACTGCATACTAACATGTATATTTCCATAGCACTCACACCCTTGCATTCTTTTATCTCATTATTCCTATGCTGCTTGCCTGAATATCTCAATATCAAAAAGTTTTAAGTCAATTGTGGCTGCGTTAACTCTTGTGAGTTTTCTGCCTGTCCTTCCCAAGTGGCATGGAATGATAAGAGTTACCCTTTTCTTTTTCTTTCCATACCAAGCTTCAGAATTTCTGCAGGAAGAAAAAAAAATAGTAGAATAGATTATACAAGCCTTTTTCTTTTGCAGTACCGTTGGATCCTTCTTGCACCGTAGACATTTTATCCGGTCTGCCTATTGGCGGGTGGCTCTCGGAGTTATTGACAGCGGAATCCAATTAGAACTCCGTGCTTGTCTTGTTGTTCATATTCTCCAAATAGTTACTTAAAGAGTAGGGTTGGGAGATCTGGATTGTGTTCAGACCTCTGTCACACAATTCTTTTAAGAGTTTAGGCAATTTTCTGCGCTTCATTTTTTCCATCTGTAGAATAGGAGGAATGATAATTGTGTGCCAGCTGTCTTGTGGTGGGCAGAACACTCAAAAGTTTTTCTGTTCCCATCATACTCGCAGCTCTACTGAAAAGCTTTACTTGCAAAGGTCTGTGAAGAATTTTCCACACTGACTGCTCATCATCCCTGGGAGCCAACGCTGAGGACGTGGAAACCGTCTTCAGCGCTATCCATGCTTCTCGGGATAGTGCCCACTTGGAAAGGAGTGAAAAGCAGCAACTGCTGGGTGTGCCATATTGGGCTAGCAGAAAACGTGGGGCTGTGCAGGCTGCAATGCGAAGAGAAGCAAATCTGAGGAAGCTGTTGGGACAGGCAGGGTTGCATCTGTACCCACAATGATTTACCTCATCCTCCGGAAAGCTGCGATATCCAGATACCTTGCAGTAGTGATAGTTGCTAACCTAAAGTCCTGCCTCTCAGTACTGCCATTAATAGAAGGGACAAAAACCAGCATCAATTAATTTTTTCTTATGATTTATTACGTTATTATGTAGCTCTAGCTATGGCTTGATGTTTTGCTGTGGCACTGAAGACATTTGGGGATGTCAGCCTTTCATATTTTGAGAGGCTGAGAGAGCCAGGTTTGTTCAGCTTGGAGAAGATTCTGAGATCTTATTGTAGCTTTCTGAGTTTTCTAGGTAATACATATAAGTGCCCATTCCCAGCCTGGAGTGAACTGCTTTGATGCTCACCAGTACTCCAGACTCTTAAATATATCAGTTTCTCAAAGAATATTCCCTTTCTTGGGAAAGCCAGTGACATTTCTAAATCTCTGAAGTACCCCCAAAGCACTGTGAAAGCTACGGAGAGCAGAAACAAGAACTGGCTTGTGGAGTTGAAAAGTGGCTTGTGCTCCAATGTGAGGAGTTTGTGTTTTTTGTTAAACTAATGTCTTACAAAACCCAAGGTCTGAAAGTTTACTTTGCCTATGGATGGCATTAACTTTGACGTCTGCTATTTAATAAAGGAAAATTAATGCAAACAAGATCATTGAACATAATATCTCTGAAAGGTAGCTTATTTTCATAAATATATTTCTTGAAATAAAATGAGAAGTTTTACTTGAAAAATTTCAATATAAAATTTTTTTTATATAAAAAATTTAATGTTATAAATATGTTTCATCCTTCGTAATCTTTCTGTTAATATACATGAAATTAGCGCGGACAATATTTTTTTGCCCCTTTGTGCTATGTCCAAGGAGACTGGTTTGTATTTCTGTTTGCTGTTAGCATTGATATTTTTTAAAAAATAAAAAATATAAAAGAAAATAAAATCTCCTACAATCACGTATTTTCACGTGAAAACGTATCTTCAGAAGTGCGCAATATTCTGTCCAGCATCCTGTGCACTGGTGGCCTGTGTCTACAGATGCAGTTGTAAGACCAAGTCCAATGTACTTAGGGCAAAAATACCCACTGGCTTCTTGGCAGCAACATCTCCAGTGGCTTTTTGTTGCACAACCACTTCAGTTTATCTGTTTCCCACACTGCAAAATATTGCCATTTAGAATATGCATGTGTTTATATTTTTAGTTTCAGACTTATCCTGGAGCACTATAAAATTCAGGAGAGATGTTCCTAGATGTAAGGCTCAGTTTTGGAGAAATGTTTGGTAGGTTTAAGCTGCTATTGTTTGGGTATTTTTTTTCTTTAAATATTTATTCTTTAAATATGTGAGAGGAATAATGCAGAGTAAGACAAAAGATTTTAGATGTCTACTATTTTGTTATGATTGATCACTTAAGCGCACGATTTTTGCCTTGTGCATCTGTAAAATGGGTGTAGCAGCACATAAGTGACTCAAATGATAATGTAATTAAGCAGTGCATGTAAAATGAGATGATATATTAGTATCTGATGGTGTTATTTTAGAAATACACAGATCTTTTAATCTGTAGCTTGAAAATGCATTGATCTAAATAAATGTCATGTGTTAAAATGTTAGGCAAAGATAATGCTTGTGGCAAGTATCATTGGTTTCATGTCTTATTTAAATAGCATGCCAGCTTCGTACTTTGGGGATATGTTTAACATCTGACATACACCAGTTCTCAAATTCCAATCAGGCAGATTTGATTTATAATTGATAATTTATATGGGTTGCAATGCAGATTGCATTTTGTTGATGCAACTCTAAATTAGTTTTCTTCAGAAACGACTTTACCTTAGAGTAGCTACAACACAAATCGTGCATTTTAGCTTAGGTGTGTCAGGTGTGAATGGGAAAAATTACTGTAATTTCTCTTATTTACCATAAAAAGTGTATCAAATGTGGATTCATGGTGTGCAAATTGTGTTAGGGGATTAGAATAGCACTCCTGACAGCAATATTATAAAGTCAAAGCTAATTTTTTAATTCCTGTTTGCAGCCATGCCACAATGGAAAATTCAAATCAGGTAAAATATTTCTGTCCATATTTTCAGCATGTGCTGAATAATGCTAAACAATAGTGAGGCCTGAAAAAAACCAGCAGAAAAGCTAGCACAGAGCCCAGTATCTTAATTTCTCTTAAAATGCTTACCGTTTTTGCTTATTTTACTCTTCTATTGATATCCACTTGGCAAGCCTGGGAAGCGGGGAAAAAAAAAATCTCTTACATATCCATGATCAAAAATGAGCGCCTGATGGCCTGAAGGTTGAAATAATTATCTCTGGTGGCCGTGCAGATCTCAATGTCAAAGCTAAGAACCACAGGGCAGCGGAATTAAAGCATGAAAACTGGCATGAGCACAGACAACTGCTTGAGGCTCTTTATTACTGTTTGATACAGCAGCCCTTTGTTGGAAATCTTGTTTTTTTAGGTTCGAAAGCAACTGTGTGTGTCTAATCTCACATTTTCCTTTATCATCAATTCCATTCCTCTGATATTTACAAAACTAAGCCACATCACATGTGTTTATCCCGGTTCCCGGATCGGTGTGGCGGAGGCTTTCGGCTCATCCGCAGATAGGTGGCACCATTCATACAGATTGGAAAAAGCATCGCTTTTCCCCAGCTCACACTGTTCCGTGCTGTAAATTAACCTGTCACTTTATTATTTGACAAGATCTTCATTTTTATTCATCAGGACTTGGGCCAGGATGGGTGCATTTATGGCCATTTGCTTTGCACGGCTCTCAGCTGAGTTTGTAGGTATTGTAAGTGAGATCCATTATCCCTGTTACAAGTGCACACAATGCAGATGCTGATCTGCGATGATGATGAGAAACCAAAGTCAGTAAAGACCACATAAGCCGCCCTTGATGAAAAGATAAATGAATGCATAAATAACATTGTGCTCTGCTGTGTTTGCCGAGATCAAGGATAGATTTTGAAGGTTTTGAGAGATCAGACATACAGAACCTGGAGAAATTCACCCTCCCTCACTTTGCATTCAGCAAGCATTTCACTGTGTACAGAGGAGCTGAGACACATTTTAATGCATTACTGGAAGACCAGGAATGTTTGGGCACTTTTCTGGGGTTATTTTTAAGGGGAAAACAAAGAAATAGTGTCAGGATAAGGGATAAGTTTAATTAAATACGAAACTAAAAAGAACTCCCAAATTGTTTACATTTATGCTTTTCCTAACTCTGCTCTTTATGTAAATAATTTCACATCTATTGTGTTCTAATTATAAATGCAATTATAGAGATAAATTATTAAATTGTGTTTGTAATTGTATTCATAGAGATTAATGACATTTAAACAGAGACGCACGCTAGCTCAAGACCTGTAGGTAAAAGGTGTGTTTTGACCCTGTATAGGACTCTGTGTTAAAATATTGTGGAGAAATAAAATCTAGCTAATTGAATATGTTGTTTAGACTGGCAGCTCTGCAGTAATTTTCCCATGGTGTATGCATGCATGGATTAAAGCAGGAATTTTTAGAAAGAGCTTAGTCATATTTAAATCGTGGAATCCTCTGATTAAAAAAAAATAATTTTGCCAACGTAGATTTTGTGAACGGATGCAGAGAGGGTTCAGGGTTTAAAAGGAAAGTCTTCAGTCCATGCTACCCATCGTAGCTCACATTTCATGCAAATGGCCATTTAGAAGCTTTTGTTTTTTCATAGGCAACATTCTTTAATATAATTTACATTAGCAAATTAGTACATTCATACTTCAGGACAGAATGGAAATGAAATATGGCCTGTCAGGAGGTATGGTGAGATGATGTATTCGGTATTTATAAATCGGGGTAAATACACAGATTCTGCCTTAGAACTTTCCTGGTTATTAAAATGAGTTAAAGCCCTTTCCCAAACCGTGCTTTAAAGAGCTGGGCGACATTTTTGTGG